>NC_133570.1:10000000-10625000 GCF_048773025.1 Camelus bactrianus
TGGGTAACTTTGCACAAGTCACGAACCTTCCCTGAGTCCGGTTCCCCATCTGTGAAGAGGAGCTAATGCTGTTTACCAATAACGTTATCATTCACCTTTGTGCTGTACATGATCTTAAGTGTGTTCTTATCTGAAATACATGATTCCATTCAGTCCTCACCATATTATTATTATCATTCCCATTTTATAGAGGAGCAAACTGAGGCTTTGAAAGGAGAAAATGACATTCTATTAAGTGGCGAAGTCTGGAACCAAACTCAGTTTAAGTGACATCAAAGCATGTGATTTGTTTTGTTTTTTCTCTCTCTTTTCCTATTACATAAGGTTTAGGTGTACAGCATTATAACTCGACATCTGTAAACACTACAAAGTGATCACCACCACAAGTCTAATTGCCATCCATCACCACACAGTTGATCCCCTTCATTCGTGTCACTCACCCCCAACCACCTCCCCCTCTGGTAATCATTAATCTGTTTTCTGTATCTGTGTTTATTTTTGTTTTGTTTATTTGTTTTGGTTTTTTTCTGATTCCATATATGAATGAAATCATATGGCATTGTCTTTCTCTGTCTGACTTATTTCTTACTTAGCATAGTACCTTTAAGGTTCATCCATGTTGTGGCAAATGGAAGGCTTTCATTCTTTTTCAAGGCTGAGTAGTATTCCGTTACATACATACGCCATATCTTCTTTATGCATTCATCCACTGATGGACACGTAGACTGTTCCCACATCTTAGTTATTAAAGCAGATTGGCTCGGTCTCATGTGGCAGTTCTGTTCTTAATTTTTTGAGGAATCTCCATATTGTTTTCCAGAGTGACTGCACCAATTGACAGTCCCACCAAACGGTATCTGAGGGTTCCCTTTTCTCTTTATTCTCTGATGCTTGTCTTTTCCATAATAACCATTCTAACAGGTGTGACATGATGGCTTTTTGATTTGCATCTCCTTGATGATTAGAGATGTTGAACATCTTTTCATATACCTGGTGGCCATCACTCTGCCTTCTTTGGGAAAATGTCAATTCACATTCTCTGCCCAGTTTTTAAACTGGGTTTTTTGTTATTGTTGGAAAGTATGTGTTCTTAACCACCTCTCCATTCTGGCCCCCATCTTGCATAGTGGGGGCTAAATGAGGAATACCAGTTACTAGCTATTAATTTATGGATACTACCTTCCAACCTTGCCCACAGAATTTCGTTAGATTTTGTCATAAAATTTTGTACACGGCAGAAAATCAGAATGATTTGTGGAAGGTCACGGCTGGGAAGCCAATCTTTGAAATGTCTGTTGTTCTCCCGTCTTTGATGAAAGAATGTTCCAAACCCATCTTTGTTAGTTCTTAAAATATGATCTACTTCCTAGAATGAGATTAAGATGGAAATGAATTCCTGCTAAATGTACTTGGGCTGATACAGACGTCAGGGGAACAGCTGGGGATGCTCTGTCAAGTGATGGGGCGGGGGGAGGGAGACTGCTGGAAAAGAGAACACTGAGGAGCAGCCGGGATGATTGGCAAATTTCAGGCTCAGTGTGGATAAGCTGTAAAGAATGAAGTAGGCAGAGACTGAGTAGGGTCCAGGGCAAGAGCACACACAAGAGCCCAGAGATCTTAGCTTGCACACTGATATTTAAGCTTTTGCTGCTTTTGTGAGGGTGATAGGCTCCTTCTTTTGGGAAAAGTGAACTTTTCTGTCATAAGGGTGTAAGGCAGGTACCTACCTATGTAGGGATAACCCCGAACTTTTAACCTCATCTGCATGCAGACCTCTCAACTGAAATACGAAATGAGCTATTAGGTTCTTTAAAGAATCTCTTGGCTAAAGGCTGGGTACATTCTTCAGAGAGTATTTACTTACTATTTTTTTGAACTATAACTGACAAATAACATGAAGTTAGTTTAGGTGTATAAGATAGTGACTCCTTATTTCTACAGTACACTGCCAAATGTTCACCACGATAAATCTAGTTGACATCCGTCACCGTACATAGTGAGAAAAAAATTTTCCTTGTGATGAGAACTTTTGAGATGGGCTCTCTTAATGACCTTCCAATATATAACACAGTAATTTTTAAAATTATAGTCAGTTACAATGTGCCAATTTCTGGTGTACAGCACAATGTCCCAGTCATGCATATACCTACATGCATTCACTCTCATATTCTTTTTCATTAAAGGAGTATTATTGACTACAGTCACCATGCTGTACGCTCCATCCCCCTGACATTTATTTTGTAACTGGAAGTTTATACCTTTTGACCTGCTTCACCCATTTCTCAAACCCTCCCCTACCCTCCACGCTCTGGCAACCACCACCTGTTCTCTGTATTTGGGGCGTATTTTGACTAGCCTCCCTTTCCCCCTCATCTTCCTATGGACCCAGAGAGAAAGGAGGTTGGAAGTTGGGGATTGGTGGGGAGGGGTGATGGAACAGGGGACTGTCATCTACAGGAGAGGAGTGAGTCTTCTGCCGAGAATCTAAGGTTAGAACAAGCAGCAGGAGTCCTCTGGGGGAAGAGAAGGATGACGGATCCCTGGGGATAAAGCGTCTACTCTCCAGCTCCTGGCACAGTGCATGGCCCTGGGTTCAGTCCTTTGTTGCTGAATAATGAGAGGACTGCATCACATCCCAAGGGTTAACCCTATAGGTTAACTATTCATTACAAAGCAATGTGGTACCTACATAATGGCAAGGTCTGGAGGACACCACTGGAACTGGCGCCAGCACACTTAGCATCACCAGTGAGGGGACAAACTGGTACCAGGTGTCCCTGACGTGATGCACTGGGGAAGACACAGCACCACCCATATAGTATTCCTGCTCCAAACTCCCAATCTGGATCTGACCGTGAGGGAACAATCAGGACAATAAAAAGTGAGGATCACTTCTGCAAAATAAATGGCCCCAACTCTCAAAAGATGTCAACATTGGTGTTAGCTGGGACCTCGGGAAAGCAGGCACTGAGATGGGGGTACGAGAGGATTGTGGAGAGTAAAGCCTGAGAAAGAGAAAAGGGGGAGAGAGCAGGATCGGGCACACAGAGCCTCAGACCACTGTGGGAATCAGACAGTCTCAGCCAATGCAACAGGGAACTCTGCAGCAAAGCCGACCCATAGGGGAGTCCCAGAACAGGGTAGAAATGACCCGTGCTCACTGACCGGCGACCGCTGGGTTGATCCTGGCTTTGGCGTGAAAGCTACGCTGCATCCTGAAAGCTCCAACCGCTAGTGGAGGCACGCAGCCACCTGCCCTCCTTGTAGCTGAATGCCAAGTTCTTTCTTGGAGAGATAACCAAGGGACACACCATTGTGGCTTCCAGGTGTTATGAAAGAGAAAAAAAGGCAGAGATCTGCCCCTTGAGGAAAGCAAGGGAGCGTGAGAATGGGATGCAATGCCCGACCCCGGACTGGATGCTGTACTGAAAAGACAAAGCTAGAAAGGGCGTTACTGGGACAAGGGGGGAAATTCACATACGAGTAGCAAGCATATTAGCTAATAGCACTGGGTTAACACAAAATTGCTGTGTTAGTCCGTATTGCGCTTATGAAGGAGGATGTCCTTAGGTAACAGACGCTGAAGAATTTAGGTGCCAAGTGTCTGCAATGAGCTCTCAAAGGACTCAGTTAAAAATATTATAATACATACATATATATAGATTAAAAACACACACATATATACATACACATACATATATATGTAAAATGTCATGACAAACTGTAAAAGCAAAATGTGACACAATGGTAGCATAGCGAATTCAGGTTAAGGGCCTGTGATCGTCACTTGCGTGATTCTTGCAAACTTTCTCAGGGCTTGGAATCTTGTATAATGTAAAGTTGGTGGGAGGGGAGGAGATGAGCTGACTGCCACCCCATTTGCAAGTTTTCCTTTGCTGCAATTGATGCCCTAGGGTCGTCTTCAAATGTCAGGAAAGCAGGATTGCCTCAAGGAAAGAGCGCTTTGGGAGTTAAAAGAGGAATGTGGGTCTGGGCTTCCTGCTGACATTCAGAGCGGGAGCTTGGATGACGTTGGGAAATAAGGAAAGACCATGCCCCCGAGGCTGGGGAAGGTGGGGGCCATTAGGTCATACAAATCACTATTCATAATACGTTATGTGTGTGTGTGTGTGTGTGTGTGTTTTAATGCTGTCTTGACCTACTTTCGAAGCCCTGGCTAGAGGCTGGTCAGTTCAATTAAGTTCACCCCCCCACCCCCCCATCCCCGCTTGCCCCCTCCAGTTCCTTTATGAGAGGGATCATCAGGTACACACTTTAATTGCCCCAGGGCCGCGTTCAAGCCCCCGTGCCCTGGAGCCTACAAAATTTTTCAGATTAGCCACACATCTAGCTAACCCCACCCTCCTTCAGACATAAATTACCATCTAGAGACCAGTTTGCCATTACCCTGCCCCTGGGGACAATCCCCTGTGTGGCCCTGCCAGAGGCCTTCTCTCCTTTGGAGCTGCCACTAGCAAAGACTTCTGACTTTCATCTGCATGAGTGTCAGTGTGTTGTATCCCGCCCTCAAAGGGACATTTAAACCTCATAAGACACTACCCATGTCTGCCACCAGCAACATCCACTCTGAGGAAGAAAGGCCCAACTGGGTTAACAGCTTGCCTTGGGATGGGCTGGGGAGTCTGAGGGGTGGTGGCACTTTAAAAATTGTTCTACTTAATCCTCATGCCGACCTTTATGAAATACCCTTAGTTCCATTTTGCTAAAATGGAAACCCAGGATCCAAGAGGTTAAGCCACAGATTCAAGGTCACACAGTAATCGGTAGACCTCAGCATCCTGCACTCTCTGACCCCCTCCTCCACGCTGTCTAATCTTGGGGTCAGCAAACTGGCCTGCTGCTGGCATTTATGCAACTGACAAGGGGCTAATTTCCAAAATGCACAAACAGCTCAAACAACTTAATACAAAAAAACCCCAATGTAATAAAAAATGGACAGAAGACCTAAATAGACATTTTTCCAAAAAAAGACATGCAGATGGCCAATAAGCACATGAAAAGATGCTTAACGTCGCTATTTATCAGAGAAATGCAAATCAAAACTACAATGAGGTTATCACCTCACACCAGTCAGAATGGCCATCATTCAAAAGTCCACAAATGACAAATGCTGGAGAGGGTGTGGAGAAAAGGGAACCCTCCTACACTGCTGGTGGGAATGCATTTTGGTGCAGCTTTTGTGGAAAACAGCAGGGAGAGTCCTCAAAAGACTAAAAATAGACTTACTATATGACCCAGAAATCCCACTCCTGGCATATATCCAGAAGGAACCCTAATTCAAAAAGACACCTGCACCCCATGTTCATAGCAGCACTATTTACAATAGCCAAGACATGGAAACAACCTAAATGTCCATTGACAGATGACTGGATAAAGAAGTGGTGGTATATGTATATAATGGAATACTACTCAGCCATAAGAAATGACAACATAACGCCATTTGCAGCAACATGGATGTCCCTGGAGAATGTCATTGTAAGTGAAATAAGCCAGAAACAGAAAGAAAAATACCATATTAAATCACTCATGTGTGAAATCTTAAAAAAAAAAAGAAGACAAATGAACTTAAATATAAGACAGAAACAGATTCACAGACAGAATACAAACTTGTGGTTACCAGAGGGGAGGGATAGATTGGGAGTTCGACATTTGTAGATACTGCCAGGTGTATATAGAATAGATAAACAAGTTTATACCATATAGCACAGGGAAATATATTGAAGATCTTGTAGCCCACAGTGAAAAAGAATATGAAAATGAATATATGTATATTCATGTATGACTGAAAAATTGTGCTGTACACCAGAAATTGACACAACACTGTAAACTGACTATAACTCAGTAAAAAAAAAAAAAAAAAGAGAGAAAAAAAAAAGAACTAGCACTTTGGGGATGGGAATTGTGCTTTGAGAGGCCTGGCAAGGTGTTGAGCCAGGCCCCCAGGTGTTCTGGGGTGAGCAGAGGTGGAGGAGTGACAGACACAGAAGGAGAAAGGGATGTGGATACAGAGCCCCAGCTCCTTGCCCTGTCGGCTGTGTGACCCTAGGCAAGTCTCTTCCTCCGTGTATCAGGGCTCCCACCTGGCACCTGCTGGGTCTTCAGCCAACAGATGTGAGAGTACAAAGAGGCAGGCTTGGTGCCTGGGTCTTTGGAACCAAGCATGTCAAAGCAACGTCACTATAATTGTCATGGCATCATGAGGATCTGGAGTCTTTACAAAATCGAATCATAAACTATAAATGAAAAATGTAATCTGAGTGAGATTACAAAAATGTTCCCAGATAAACTCAGTAAGGGCAGATCAAGGCTGTCAACAACCCCAAGGTCAGCGATGGTAGCGATGCAGCGATATCACGGTAGGTGGCGCTAGATGCCACAGCTTGCCATCAAGTCCTGGTTTCTCTCAATCTGTCTTTCTCTGCCTCCCGCCTCTCTGCTTGGTTGAAATGGAAATTGGCTGCCACCATCAATGAGCCACTGTCAGCCCTGGGATTGAGCTGGCCTGCCAGTAGCCAATGTGTTATCCACCCAGTTAAAAAAATTTAATCAAACACGTTTATCATAAGCTCTTTTGAAAGACTAACAAATACATGGGGCCAGCAGTCCAGCTGTCGGGCATTAGTAGCCAATGAGAATCCATATGATGGCCTGCCATTTAAAGTCCTGAAGGAGCTTCGGGAAAAGGGTCCCAGGATGTAACGATCACCTGGCCAAAGGTACTTCTGTTTAATTGTGATACCAGTGTCTCGATTTCAGCACCTCCCAAATGTCTGGAAATGCGCTAGGCTAGAGATGGCAAATGGGCTCCAACTGGAGTGTCAGCTTCAGTCTACCCATTAGTAGCAGGAGTTGGCTGGAGCTCCCGCAGTTCAATCTCATCAAAAAAGAGTTCTGTGGTTGATTAGCAATGTCTACCACGGTCCCAGGAATGGAAGAGTTAGACACACAACTGGCATTCCCAGAGCCAGCACTTTCCATGCCTTTTCTCACTGAATCCTCACCACCACTCCAAAAGTTAAGGGTTGTCACTATTATTATCATCCCTGTTTTATGGTTGAGGAACCTGAGACCCAGATGAGTTGACTAACTTGCCCAAGGTTACCCAGTGCGTAGCAGGGAGAATCAGAAGTTAAGCCAGTCTAGTTGATCACCGGGCTCCCTCTAATATTGATCACACCCCAATTTACTTCCTTTCTTGAAAAATGAAACAAATTATTTTGGCATTTCATCCTGGAGAAAGGAAACAAGTAGTGACCCAAGGAAGTCTCCTTTCATATTTTCAATATCCAAGTGCAGAGAGTATGGGAGTTGGGCGGGGGATGGGGGAGATTAAGTCCCCATGGAGCTTCAGTTCCTTTTTTCTTTCTTTGGAAGCAGATGAGGTTGACATCTTTGCAAAATCCAAGCGAACTCCTGGAAGGTCCAAGGAAACTCTGACTCCCATTGTTTAATAACCGCTAACGCTTCATTTCCCATACGAGAAGCAGAGCTGAATTTAAGCTAGTGGTTAACGAGAAAAGAGCCAAGATGCACAAGAGCTGGTTGGGGCTCAAATTCCAGCTGGGATGAGCCTTTGTGTGACTCCAGCCCTGCTGTGGTATGAATTCTAGGATGCTGTCTACAGAATGCTGGTCAAGGCCAAGTTACGTGGACCACATTAGGAGGCTCGGGGAGGGGAAACGGTAGCCCAAATATTTCTTAAATACCTACTGGGAGTTAGAAACTGGCTGGGGATGTGATGCTGAACAAGACACCATCCCTGCCCTCAAGGAGCTCATGGTCTGTTGAGGGAGACAGGTATCAAACAGGTAATTTAACTACAATATCATAAAGTGAAGTCACCAAACACAGCTTGGGGCTAGGGGGTTATTGGTTTGAGTTTTAGACTGAGCTGAACAGAAAAAGTGGAGGGAAAAGTCCTTCACCCAGAAGGAACCATGAGGAACTGGAGAGTGCGATGGCGATGAAGGTTCTCTTGACATCTCTGCGCAGAAGAAAATATGCCTAAAGCTTTCATGCTGCTGAGAAACCATGAGAAGCCACTTCAGCAAAATAAGCTTAGAGATGAGGGCCATAGCTAAGGACTGAAAGTGAAGCACAGAGTCTTACTTCATTTCACTTCATTTTCTATTTCGGTTTGTTTTTTTTTTTGAATAGGTAGTATTTTCAAATGGTTTTAAAACATACAAGGGCATGGGTAGTTAAAAAGTATGACTTCTCCCTTGAACTCAAGCCATTCATCTCCCTCCCTGGAAATGACTAGTGTTACCAAGGTCTTGAGTCTCCTTCCAGAGAGATATTATACTTCAATAGGCAAACACACACACACACACGTACAGTTCTTTCCCACCACAAACATTCCCTTTTCACACAAATGGCGGTACTGTTTGCGCCCTGATCTCCATCCACATGACAAGTGTATCTGGGAGGGTGTCAGCTGTGGCTGCACAAGGAGGCTGCAGTAAAGACGACACCAAGCTCTTGAGTCTTTGGAGCTTGACCTGGGAGTGTAAGTGCAGCTCTCTGACACATGGCTGGAGCTTGGAGAAGAGGATGGAACTGGAGATTAAGGTCTGAGGTGTTGAATCAAGTGTCAGGGAGGGAGGTAGGGCAGGGAGAGAGAGAGGCTGAGAGACAGCACGGAAGGGAAGGGACAGAGGGAGGAGGAAGAGAGGACACAAGAGGGATGGGAGAGAGGAGGAGGGAGGAGAGGATGAGGGAGGGGAGGATAAGATTAAAGAGTTAAGGACTGACACAAAAGGAAAGCTGGCAAGGAGGCGACAGTACCAGGAAGAAGCGACAGGAAAGCCTGCTGTCTTTGTAAATAAGGTTTTACTGGCACACAACCACTTCCTAGTCATTTACATATGGTCTGCGGCTGCTTTGGGGCTAAGAGGGCAGAGCAGACCAGTGGGCACACAGACCACACTGCCTGCAAAGACTGAAATATTTACTATCTGGCTCTTTATGGAAAGGTCTGCTGAGCCCTGGTTTTGGAGAATGAAGCCTACGCTCCTTTGTGGATTAATCTGTGGCCATAGATTATTTTCGGAAACAAAACTGAAAATCCCAATTTAAAAGAAACAAGAGCAGCGACTCCAGACCTCATCCTATCAATGGGATGACGGTGCCACGGTGCCTGCGGTCTTCTAAGTCTGGTCATTCTCTATCTGGTCATGTTCGGGAAGGCTGGAAAGCTGGCAGTCACAGGCATTAGGACTGGAGAACTGCTGTCCACCACCTGGCTCCCAAGGGCACGTAACATCAAGGCATAAAGAGCCTCCTTCCTCCTTTTTTTTTTTTTTTCTTTTTTTTTTTTTTAAAGAAAATGGATACTGAGTCAGCTCCCAGCCTTCTGTGCTTACAAAATCCCAAATCATATGTTTCCTCTTCTTCTAGTTGTTTGCTGGAGTGAGAGCTGGAGCACGTTTTGGTGGTGATAACAGCTACTACTCAGTCGTTAACAGGCTTACTGATGACTGGCAGGTGCAACGCCACCCCTTCAGCTCCACTGAAGGTGGAGCTTCAGCAGAGACCCAGAAAATTTCCCAAGGTGTCACTGAAGTCCTTTCTGGTTGTCACAACTTGAGAGGAGTGCATCTGATGGATAGACGCCAGGGATGCTTCTAAACATCCTACGATGTACAGGATGACCCTTCTTCTCCCCTAAAGTTGTTATCTGGTCTAAATTGTCAAGAGTGCGGAGCTTGAGAAGCCCCGTTAGGAAGGACAAGTGCTGTGTTTCTACTTCTCCTGGGGCTGCCCGGGAACCTAGCGCCTAGCTTGCGGATGGTCACGATCTAGGGTTCTGCTTTTTCCCTTCACCCAGTCCATGTGGTAGGCAGCCTCTGAGGGGGCCTCCCGTGAGCCCCTTGTATTCTTGCCCTTGTGTGATCCCCTCTGCTAGAGGCAGGGCTGGACCCAGTGACTCACTTCTAATGAGCAGAATATGGCTTCTGTCTTGGGCATTCTTCTCTCGTTCTGGGAAAAGTCAGCTTCTAGGAGCTGCCCTACGGAAGAGACCCACTTAGCAAGGAACTGACATGTCTGGGCTACAGCCAGCGGGCACCTGACACCTGCCAACAGCCATGTGGGTGAGCTTGGAAGTGTCCTCCCCAAGCTGAGCCCTGCGATGACAGGAGCCCAGCTGGCATCTTGACTGTGGCCTCTGGAGATATGCTGGTCCGGGGTCCCCTAGGTCAGTGCAGAAACTGTGAGATAATATTTGTTGTCTTCAGCCACTAAGTTTCAGGGTAACTTGTTACACAGCATAGATAACTCATATACAGCTGTAGAGGAATAAACTCTCCATATAAAACAACAGATGATTTAGGTTACATACACTCATTTAATTTCTCTTTTGGGTTTAGTCACGTGATTAACAGAACTGCTTTGACCATATATATCAGTCTCACCCAACTGGTGAAGAAAAGGCATGCGCCCATTTCAGGATGTAAATTGGCCCTGGGCATAACTAAACTGAAAACAAGGTAATTCCTCAACTGAGCTACCATGGAAGACAGTAGATTGTAGTACTGAGAAGCACAGACTTTAGAATCAGAGAGACCTGGGTTCAAATCTCAGCTCTGCCACTTGCTACCTTTGGGTAAAAGCCATAAGAAATAAATGTTCTTAAATGACTATTTTACAGGTTTAAAAAAAAAAAAACCCCAAGGCATGGAGGCATAGAGAGACAGGTCAAGGTCACACAGTCAGAGAAACAGACCCAATGGTGATCATTAAGTAAACAAACTACTGAGTGGTTTTCAACATAATAAAATAGAGGAACAATCTGGGACCTTCTCAGTTGGTGTTTATACACATACGGGTGTTTGGATAAGAGACTATACCTTATAATTCTAATTTTCCCAGTGCACTTGGCAATCTGGCCTCTTAGTGTTGTCACAATGCACTTGTGCACACGCACACACACACACAGACACACACTCCACCTGGATGGGACAGTCATGCCAAGGGCAGCCAAAACAT
Organism: Camelus bactrianus; assembly: GCF_048773025.1. Lineage (NCBI taxonomy): Eukaryota > Metazoa > Chordata > Mammalia > Artiodactyla > Camelidae > Camelus > Camelus bactrianus. Next base: position 10,011,011 of record NC_133570.1, read on the forward strand.
TCCCCTCCATGGCTCTAGAGGCCCGCTTGGTGTCCTGTGCTAGGCCGTGGGCGTGGTGGTAACCGGTCTGGCCTCTCTCGTGGTGAGCAGCTGTTTGCTCCCAGCTGTCCTCCGAGTGATATCCCCAGCCAGTGTGTTCTGGACAAATGCACCCAGTGCTGCAAAGGCTCCCTATTGATGAAGGAGCTTTACAAACATGAAACAGAACTGCAGCCATGATGCCTCTCACCATCTCTCTGTCCCCGGAGGAAGGACACGATCCCCAGTATGTGGAACACTCTAACGTTCTGGCTTCAACCTGACTATCAGTGGAGAAGGCAAAGAGGTTTAAGCACCAAGACTTTGCGTACGCTAACAAAAGCAAAAGAAAACGAAGCAGCTCCTACTTAAAATACTTGTCACTCTCAGCTCATCTCTTTGTTATGTTTCATGTTCATATTTTTAACATAAAGTTAAAAACCACTCGTTTAAGCAGTTACTATGCTTATATTGTAAATTATGTTTTCTCTCTCCTCCTCTAAATTCTAGCCTTTCAAGTTGTGCAGGGAGTGTGACCTTGTCACACGGCATCGTCTTTGGTCTCTGGCACAATGCCAAACACAGAGTGGTTTCTTGGCAGCTATTGGTTGGGTGAGTGGATAAGCGGGTGAAAACACAACTGGAACATTTGTTGATTTTCAGCTTTTAGAGTCAGCTCATAGACAAAGCCTGGAAAATGGAATTGTGAGTCCTGAACAGAATGTGGGTGTTACCCATCTCGACAATGTGTAAGTAGTAGTAAAAGACACAAGAAAGGCTAAACAGGAGCTAAATGGATCTTCTGCAAAGTAAGGGGTCAAAATACTCTTTAGTGGGGATGGAGCTATGTTACAAGTGTGACATAGTTTTTTTTAAGACAATTTAATTTGAGATTCTCAGCAAAATTGAACAAAAAGTGCAGAATTCCCATATAACTGCCCCCTACCAAGCCCACACATGCACAGCCTCCACCCTTATCGATATTCCCCACCAGAGTGGTGTATTTGTTACAAGTGATGAATCCACATTGATACCTCATCATCCAAGGCCCATCTTCACATTAAAATTCACTTTTGCTGTTGTACATGAGATGGGTTTGGACAAATGTACAAATTCATGTGTCCAAGATGCGAGCATCATATGAAATAGTTTCACTGCCCTCATAACATAGTTCTAAAAGTTACAAAATTAACCCGAACAGGAACTAAAGGTAGTGATGTCTCTGGGCCTGGGGCAGGGGATGGGATTTGGGAGTGGGCGGTGTGGGATGCAAAAAAGCCAGATCCTCATCTTCCACAGCAGGAAGTCGTTACAGCCTTAAGCGTATAAACTGAGCAATCGAGGTAAAACTTAAATAATTTGGAGACACGGGTCAGTGGAAACAAATGAAAAGTGTTAGATGAGGCTGCCTGGGGAATGATGTTAAGAATAAGTGGGCTTGGTGGGAATGTAGTTTGGTGCAGCCAGTATGGAGAACAGTATGGAAGCTCCTTAAAAGACTAGAATTACCATATGATCCAACAATCCCATTCCTGGGCATACATCTGGAAAAGATGCAAACTCCAATTTGAAAAGATGCATGCACCCCAATGTCCATAGTAGCACTATATACAATAGCCAAGACATGGAAGCAACCTAAATGTCCATCGACAGATGACTGGATAAAGAAGATGTGGTATATATATACAGTGGAATACTACTCAACCATTAAAAAGAATGAAATAATGCCATTTTCAGCAACATGGATGACCTAGAGATGATCATACTAAGTGAAGTAAGTCGGACAAGAAAGACAAATATTGCATGGTATCACTTATATATGAAATCTAAAAAGTGATACAAATGAACTCATCTACAAAACAGAAACCGACTCAGAGACATAGAAAACAAACTTATGGTTACCAAAGTGGGAAAAGGGGAGGGATAAATTGGGAGCTTGGGATTAGCAGATACAAAGTACTATACAGAGAATAGATAGACAAGAAAGTCCTACTGTGTAGCACAGGGAACTACATTCAATAACTTGTAATAACCTATAATGAGAAAGGATATGAAAAGGAATCTCTTTACATATGTATAACTGAATCACTATGCTGTACACCAGAAACTAACACCATTGAAAATCAATTACACTTCAACGAAAAAAAAAAGTATGGTCAAGAAAGGAGAAAGGGTTGGGGAGGGATAAATTAGGAGTTTGGGATTAACAGTAATTAACATTACTATCTCTATATATACTATATTCTATAGCACAGGGAACTATATTCAATATCTTGCAATAGCTTATAATGGAAAAGAATTTATATATGTGTGCGTGTGTGTGTGTATATATGTGTGTGTATATATATATATATACACATACACACACAATCACTTTGCTGTACACCTGAAACTAACATAGCATTGTAAATCAACTACAGTTCAATAAGGAAAAAAAAAAAAAGAATGAGAAGCAGGCCTGAAAGATGGACTCCTCTTTGGTAAAAGGCTTTTTGTGCTATTTTTTCTTCTTAACTGGTGTATACTTTACATTAACTTTTAAAAAAAAAATTAAAAGAATTTGAGAGCCCTAGTTGGAATTAAAAGTACAGAGCCCCATTTTGTTCCCATGAAAATCAACACAACATGGCCATAATATCCGTTCTCATTTCGGAGTCAAGACAAAATTAATTTGGAAAAGAAAGTACAGCCGGGGAGCAGAGTTAGCAACCTCAGGAAATTCAGGGAAATGTAACTGAGTAAGAATTATCTCCTTAATTACTTCTGACCAAATCAATAACAACACTAGATGAGAAACCACGGTTGCCACCAATGAGGATCAAGTGACTGAGAAGCTAACTGGGGTGCAGACTTGTTTGGAAAAGCAAAACACTTTCATTCTCAGAGTTGGCAAACATGGTACCTGGGGGTGGGGTGAGGAGGGGTTGAGCAGAGACGGGAGGAGCCTGGGGCTGGCAGCTCCGGGTGGGGGAAATAATAAGGTGAGCCTGCATATTTCTGTCAAATGTGAAACCCTGAACAGAGGCTGATTCTCCAAAAAGGCAAAAGCAAGGATGCTCTTGCTGGTGTCAAATGCTCATTTTCCTGCTTTCCTGGGGCTAGAACAGGGCAGGGAGGTGGGGGCAGGAGGCCAGTTCTCTGTGCAAATTAGAGGGAGGTGAACCAGGGACCGCAGAGGTGGAGCAGTGAGGAAGGAGAGGCAGGCAGAGGAAGCTGAAGCTAGATTTACCTGTGGACTTTTGATTACCTAAGGAAATTTTCTCATTTGCTGAAAGGCCACTTGGAATTGGGTTTTCTTATCATTCGCCATGAAAAGGGTCTTGACCATTGACCGTGATTTTTGTTAGCACGTTTGCAAGAATTTTGTCTAGGTGACCCCAAACGACACCCCAGGAGAGTTATACTATTACCCTGTGGCTAAACCACAATCCCTGAGAGGTCATGAATTTCAGAATCATCAGAGATCGTCAGAGTTGAGAAATTACCCAGCACAATCTTTCCATCATGTGACAGGTAAACTAAAAACGGCTGGCCATTTATCAAGTGCTTCCCATGAGCGAGGGATTGTTGCAGGTGTTTACGTGCATTAACTCGTTTCACCCTTGCAACACATTTTGGGGGACAGACTGTTACAACCTCTATTATACACATTAGAAAATGGAGTTACAGAAGGTTAAGTACATTTCCAGAGCTGCATGACAAGCGAGGGACAGAGGTAGGGTTCAGATCTAAAATTCAGTTTAGTTTCAAAGCCTGTATTTTCCCAGCTCCACAAATAGATGAGCAACCCAAGACCCAGAGAGGCTAAGAATTTTCCTAAGGTCACACAGCAAAGTAGCAGAAGATTCAGGACAAGAATACATAGGTCCTCACCTCCCAACGTGACACCCAGGGTCTTTGGCAAATACAGCAACTCTTTGAGCTTTGGTTTCCTCATGCACAGAGCCTACTTCATAGTGTAGCCATGGAGATTCAATGCGCTAATGTGTGTCAAGTTCTCAGGACAGGGCTGGGTTTATGGGGTCTTCTCAATAAATGCTAGTTGTTAATGTAATTGTTCTAATTAGTAAGCTGTGCTGTTAATGAAGGTGTAAAATGCAGGTGATCTGTCACATGACCATGGACAAGTCGCTGAATTATAGTGGCCGTTGGTCCTGTTGGTAAAATAGGGTTATTATCCACCCGTTGCTCATGACATCAGAGCATTATGAGGATTAATTAGAAGTTTTATAATGTGCTGTGCACTTTGATGCTCTATAAACACAGAAATGTGATAGTTGGATATTTATATAATCCCCATTACTAAAGATCTTGAAATGCTTTACTGATGTTAAAAAAAAAATGCCAACTTTCCAAAGGTATATAAATCTGAGTCAAATAAAAGAAGATTGGGTTTTTATTATCTGCCAGCAGCTTAGAAACTTAATAGGACTGGGCATCTGGGCCTCAGTGGATTGACTGAAATGTCAAAGTCCTGGGAAGGGGATACGGACATTATAGGACTACCTCTTCCTCTAGATTTGTGCTCTTTCTGGGCTAAGACTGAATCCGGTCCGGTGATCACAAGCCTTGAGCACAGAGCTTGATATGCACCAAGCACAGGATAAAAGTGAGATGAAGGGAAGGATGGCTGGATGGACAGGTGGATGGAATCCTTAACCTTTTGGTGACGGGAGATTAGGTAGGTTGGCCCCAAATACCTGGGCTACATTAGATGGGGAGTCACATCAGGCATTGGAGAGAAAGCCACCCAGAAAAGGTAACAAATTAGCATCATACAGACCCGGGTTACCAGCTGAGTGACCTTGGGCGTGGACCAAACCTCTCTTCATCTGAGAATGACAACAGTATCTGTATGGATGTTTTGAGCTGCAAGTAATAGGAAACTCCATCCACCCTTGCTTAAACAATAAGAAAATTTATTACTCCATGCAAGAGGGAGTCCAGAGTAGAGTTCAGGGTTGGCTTAGAAGCTCTGCCACATCATCGAGCTTCCCACAGAGTCAACTGTCCACAGAATCAGCTTCATCATTAGACATCCTCCTCTCATGGTTATAAAATGACTGCTCGTGGCCACCAGGGTCAAGGATTCTTTCCTAGAAGCCCCTTGCAAATCTACTTTCGTGTCTCACTGGCCCAAATGGGCTTGGGCTGGCCCATCATTTGGACCAATCACTGGCTACGTGAATAAGATTTCCACGACTAGATCCATGCTGCTCAAACTGTGGTCCATGGACCAACACCGTCAGCATCACTTGAGAGCTTATTATACCTACAAATTCATGGGCCACACACAAGACCAAGTGAATCAGGACCTGTGAGGGTGGGGCCCAGGAATCTCCATCAGGTTCTTTGGGGGATTCCTATGCCCAAGTCTGAGAACCACTGAGTCAGACAACTCGGCAGGGGTGGATGTTGGTGAGTCAACTACAAAATGTGGATGATACTGCCAACCTTAGGGGGTTTATGAAAACATAAATAATATATACATATATAAGACCAGCACACAGTAGGTATGTAATAACTTTTCGTTTCCTTCTTCTCTTACATTCTCTAGCAATGTATCAATATTTACTCTTGTCTTTAATTATTCCTTTCCCCCTATCCTGAGGTGCCAAATATTCTCATGCTGCTCTGATCTATGGAAACCAACGTGTAGACTAATTTATACTGAGGTGGGAGTGGCATAAAGTCTGACTGAACCTAGTAGCATTTTCACCCTGAAAATGGAGGCCAGGGAGTAGGCAATGCTAAATCCAACAGGATGCTTGGTAAATGGTGTCATTTCAGGGAGGAACACAGCTCGTCTTGAGGCTTTGATCTTTAGATCAGCCAGTTCCAGATTCCCCTTGAAGAAGAATAATAATTAAGAGGAAAAAAACCCAACAAGAATTTTTTTTTTAATAAAAAAAAGAACAAAACAAAAAACCCCAACACCCAAGCAGACACTAGACAAGATCTGGGCATGACAGGCTTCTGTTGGCAGAGTTTCCTGATTCAACAGCTGGCTCTGCATGTCAGGCTCAAAGGGAAGAAAGAAGTTGGCCATTCCTTCGAAGGAACTTTATTCTGAATAAGCTGGAACCAAAAAGGTCCCTTAATCCACGGAGAGGAAAAGGCTTCTTTTGAACAGATGGGAGGGCAAGGGAAAAAGGCATTAATTAAGTTGCAGCCCTGGCCCCTCACTTGACAGAAAGATGGCCTCCTGGGTTCTGTGTGCATCCCCTTTTGAGCTCTTCCCTGACTGGGGGTATGACCAGAGCTGGTGCTGTATCCCAAGCTAGGGTTGTGGGGGCTCTTTCTTTGGGAGCAAGATAAACTGGGGCCACTTGACTTGATGACATTTTCATACCCCACTCAACTAATCCTATATAGTTTTTTTTTTTGAGTTTTATTGATTGATTGATTGTTTGAAGTACAATTACAATGTGTCAATCTCTGGTGTACAGCACAATGTCCCAGTCATGCATGTACATACATATATTCATATTCATATTTTTTCCATTAAATGTTATTACAAGATATTGAACCAATACAGTTTTCTTAATGGGGAGGTGTTTTGTAAATGACTATTTTTATTTTAGAATAAACTGTCTTTGGCATCATGTGGCTCTAGACTCCAGTTCACCACTGTGTGACCCTGGACAGTAATAACCTCAGTGAGCATCAACTGCCTCATCTATAAAGTGGGGCCGTTCACCATCTGGCTTTTCTTTTTAGGGACATATTGAAAATCCCAGCTAATGAATTCAAGGCACCTCACACAGCACCTGCCATCTAGTGTGTGCTTAATAAACGTTGGCTATTAAGATGATTATGAGCTCTGCCAATAAGCTTCTCAGCTCTTGAATGTCCTGTCTAAACTAGGAAGAGCCAGTGTGCATTAAAACAATCTTAAAGCATAGAAAGGATTCTCGAGACAGACTATCTGTTTATAAAGTAATGGTTCCCCCACTTACTGGCATCCATGACCTCCTCCCTCAGTAAACAGAGGAAAAGCAGATGGTTTGATCTTTAAGATCCCTTCCGACAGGACTTACTGTGCCATTACGTCTCCCGCCCTCTTGGTCCCAGACCCACACGAACAAGTCCTGGTGTCAGTGGGTCCTTCCTCTCCTGCCACATCCAGGCTCCATTCTCCCGCTATGGGACTGGCTTCCTGGCTAGTCCTGTGGGGCCCCACTGACATTCTTTACAATCTACGGTGGGTTGAACAGCATCCTCTCCAATATGTATGCCCATGTGGAACCTCGGAATGGGACCCTATTCAGAAAGGAATACTGGAGGAAGGGGAACCCTAAATCCAATGACTGGTGTCTTTAGAAGAGGAGGACAGAACAGCAGAGGGGAAAGCCATGTGGAGATGGAGGCGGGGATCGAAGTGATGTGGCCAAGGATGGCCAGCAACCAGGAGCTAGGAGTGTGGGGCTAGTAGGGAGACCCCCAGAAGGAACCAGCCCTGCCCACACTTAGATTTGGGCTTCAGAATGCCTGAAACTGAGAGATTAGATTTCTCTTGCTTTAAGCCACCCAGTTTGTGATGATTTGTCACAGCAGCTCTAGGAAACTGACATGTCATCTTTCCGTAAAACAAACTTCACCATCACCCTCTTCAATGACCTCAGAGCAAAGTCCCAGTTCTTCAGGGTGATTCTACAGAGCCTTTCATGTTTGCACCTGCTGGCACACCCCCCCCCCCCAATCCTCCGGTCACTCTAAGCACTTCGAAGCATGCACGCTCCTGGGAACATGCTGCATCTCCTACAGGGGGTGCCCTTTCTCTCCCCTCCCACTTGGAAGACTCCTGCTCATCCTTCCAGACCCCTTTCTTCAATTCTCCTTCCACTGGCCAAGTCAGTTGTGTTTCTCTTTGTTCCCGCAGCACATTGGAAAAGCTTCTCTCCTTGGAATCCTGAGTTCATGCGCTGAAATGATTTGTGTGATGCATCCACCCTTGTACTAGTCATGAGTTCCTGAGATGGAATGGTCTTGTCTTATATCCATCCTTTGTGAGGGATCGGTAAGTGTTTGCTGGTTGACCAAATGACTGTGGAGTGGATAATGAAAGATGGAAAGAACGGATATTCCTCAATAGGAGATTGAACGGTTGGGAGGTGGCAGAATATATGCAAAGATGAAAAGGACATGAAGGTCAAGATAATCAACTTTCCTAATCAGTCTTGGGGAGGCCAGTTGCCCAGATGTGGTCATCCATGCCCTGACTTGGTGACCTATGGGGAGTACTGTTTTCTGTAGCGCCAGAAGTCTGCCCAATCTGGGAGCAATTAGAAAGTGCACTCGTGCTTTTGGGGGAGTGAGAGGATGCCTGCAAGCAGCTGGAGACCCCTTCCGGCTTAGCAGACACCGAGGAGGGTGGTCCTTGCATGGACTGCCACGTGGTGGGGGGATGGACCGCTCTCACCATGAACTAACCCTCTGCTTCATGACAGGCAGAAAGCACCAGAGGAAATGCACTTAAGAAGCCAAAAGGGAGTGCTGGAGGGGACAAGAGGGAAGAGTATGGACTTCAAGCATCAGATAGAAAGGGGTTTCAAATCCTCAGTCTTCTGCTTCCTGGTGGAGTGACCTTGGACAAGTCCTTTATCCTCTCCCAGCCTCTATGTTCTCCCTTCTAACATGAAGATGCTCATAATAACGCCTGCCTTGCAGCGTGGTTGAGACCATCAGACTGCACATGGAGCCCCACGTGCAGCAAGATGTTGATAAATGACATCTGCCATGTTTTTTCATCTAGCAGGGATATTATTAACTCCATAATATTTTCTGGGAGCCTATTAAGGGCCTGTCATCATTCCAGGACCTTGGGGGCTCAACAATGTTTAAACTCAAGATGTTGAGGGGCTGTTAAACATTGTTTTTCAATAACACAAGAGGTGTGTGCGAGCGCTCTCTCCCTGAAGGTGCTTGTTAGCGCTGGTGGCCCCCCTGGGGCTCGGCTGGACCAGAAAAGGCCATCTGATGAGCTTTTATCATCCTGTCCACACCTCTCAGGGGAGTTCCATTAAATGAGTCCTTACTTCCTTGCTGGACCCCTTCACTGAAAACGTCCCGCAGAAGCAGGAAGCTACTGGACTGAGAGTTCTCTCCCCCTGAAACCTGCCCAGGGGTGGACACAGGCACCACTTTGAAGGCTCTTTTCTAAACCACCGGGAGAAAAATTCCATTTGCAAAACTTTCCCCGTGACTTGCCCTCCGAGGGTGAGATGATTAGTTGTGTCTGTCTGTGTTTGTTCAAGGAACATTTCAAAAGTCGTAGACGGCAGCTACATTTGAAAAACACAAACATTCTCGCAGTTTAACGCAGGCACAAATCTCCAGGATGCGCGTTTCTGAGCCCACGGGGTAGGCGGAGACCCTACACAAAATAAACACTGTTTGGGAGCAGCAAAAGCAGAGTATGGCTGCAGGCACTATAAAATGAGAAACACGCTGTGGAATCTTCGATGCTATTGTGGGAGGCACGTCCTCCCTCCTTCTTGTCAAAGGAAAGCTTAAACCATACTTCCTGTGCTATGAGCCTACTCTTTGCAATGGCCCAGATCTCATCTTAACGAAAACACGGAATTGAGCTTGTCAAGCTAGAGGTGTAACGACCCGGAAAAAGCATCATCGGCACCTGGCAACCCTCAAAACTCGAATGTAGCACCTGCACCTCACAACATGAGGTTCCGGGGCTTCTTTAGGAGACACGTCACGTGTTTGGGAGAGAGAAATTTTGCACAAACATACAATCCGGGTATAGCCATAACTAAGCCTTGTCAAAGAGCACAGATGTCTGTGGCCGGTGGCATCCTCTTCTTCACTGATTGACTGACTCATTCATTCATTCATCCAGTAAATACTTAGTGAGCATCCTTATGTGTATGCTGTGGAGCTTGGTATTAGGGATCACAATGTTAACACCAGTCACACTCTACTGAGCGCTGGCTCTGCACCCTGTGCTGGGCTCAGAACTTGGCATGGATTCCCTCATCCAATTCCCCCAGGATCCTAGAAGGTAAGTATCACTACTGTCAACACCACTTTGCAGAGGAGAAAACCAGCTGTGACTAAATGGCCTCAATTCTAAACTCCCAAGGAAGAATCTGACTGGTCCAGCTCAGGTCAAGTGGTCCAGCTCTGCTTACAGCTGTGGTGAAGAGGGTGGAACTGAGTCACATAGTTCAAAGCTGGCTGCAGGCCAGCAGAAGGTAGTTCTCAGAGAAGTGGGGTCTCTGGGAGCAGCCACCTGCCTCCACGTGTGCTGCTCTCTGCAGAGAGTGGATGTGGGGAGAGATGAAGGGTTGCGAGGAGACCCGTGACATCTCAGGTCCTGGGACCACTCTGAGGAAGCCCCACTGCACCTTCTGCCATTGAACCACAGGACATCCCTTGTTCTTAGGATAAATTCCCTCCTTTGATCAAGCTTCTCTGAAACAGTTTGTGTTACATATGACCAAGGGGGCTTGGGCTAGCTGATCTTGAAATCACAGATCTCTAAGTATTCCCCAGGGCCCTGTACTGAGTTTTTTTTTAAGGAACAAGCACACTGTTGTCCAAACAGCATACTGTTTACCGTATCATGTTCCGTCAAGGTGCTTTCAAGATTTATAGAGGATATTCTGAGCTATCGACCTGAGAACTTGGATTCCATCAAATTGTTGGAATACCAGACAATGGCTTAATGATGTCCTTCAATACTGTGCCCTGCAGTGGAGGGAAGCAGGAGAAGGCACGGGTTTTGAGCAACCCATTGGCACGTGGCCACAAGACCCTACTGCAGAAGTCTTCTAGGGGTGGCAACCCCAGGCTGGGTGATTTCCCAGGGTTCCAAAAGAAGGAAAAGACACCAGGGCTTCACTTACCCTAAAGCATTAAAGCCCCTTCAACCTACACGTCAAAATTCTCTTAGCTCTCTCCAGGGTATCAACCATGATGGCAACAGTAACAATAACACTGGCTCTCATGCACTGGCCCCTGCTAGGGGCCAGACCTTGTGCCCTGCACTTTACACACGCTCTTCAATAGGACATTCACAGCAGCCCTTTCAGGTAGGGATTACTAATGCCATCATTGTACAGAGGCAGAAACCGAGGCTCAGAATGGCTAAGCAACTTGCCCAAAGACACACAGCGATGAAGTTTGAGAGTTGGGATTCCAACCCATATCAGTCCGAGACTAGAGTCCAAGCTCCAACACTTATATGCATACCCAAACCATCAAGCCATTGTCTGGTATTCCAACAATTTGATGGAATCCAAGTTCTCAGGTCGATAGCTCAGAATATCCGCTATAAATCTTGAAAGCACCTTGACGGAACATGATATGGTAAACAGTATGCTGTTTGGAAAACAGTGTTCTTGTTCCTTAAAAAAAATTAAAACTAGAATTGCCACATGACCCTGCAATTTCACTTCTGGGTATATACCCCAAAGAAGCTTCTATACCCATGGTGGGAGAGGAAGATATTAAACAAACGTGTATTCAGTTATTATGGTAAGAACCACATGGAAAAGTCTAGTAAGCACATCAAACAGCGTTACAGAGGGGCACGTGGCGGGAGACTTAGGGAAGGTTCCTTTGGGGGAGGTAGTATCTAAACTGAGGCCCAAATAATGATAAAAGCACATTTATTAAGGGAGTGTTCTGGTAGCAGGAGTAGCTCGTGCAGATGCTCGGAGGTAGGAAGATGCTGGGCACATTTAAGACACTACAGCCTTGTCCCCTGAATTGACAGGGGCATTCCTGGGGCACTGCAGGTAACAGTGAGACACTGAGAGCCCTCTGCCCTTCTAGGAGATTTTGTGTGTGATGACCCGTGTGTTTTATATATGAAAATATATGTAGTTACGAGACTAAACAGACACGTTTTCCTATGGAGAGAGTCTACACTTGCATGTGGCCATAGACAGGGATCGGGGTGTTCCCTTTCATGCAGAGGAAAGAAAAGTATCTTCATCTTCTCATCTGCACTTTCCATTTAGTCTGCAAGTCCCCAACCCCTAATGGGAATGGGAGCAAAGCCACTGCCCCAAACAAATGGCAAGCTTGCTTGTATGTGTGTGCATGCTTCTGTGTGTGTGTGTGTGATTTGTGGAAGGGATGCGAGGTGGGGGACCCTAACCTTCCAGATGCACTGGCTCTGGACTTCAGACCCATCTTTGTCTGCAATCCTCTGCCTTTTCTCATTCTATCTATTTCTCTTCTGAGTCTACTGAGGACATTATGCTTGACGAGCACAAGTAATGTCTTTGGCAGGTGACCCCAGAAAGCACAGGAAGGGAGTGAGACGAGGAGAGGAAGGGGTGCTAAGGAGAGCACGGGTTACCACCGTGGGCCACCTGGGCACATCCTGCTGGGACCACAGGGGGATAACACAGAGCTGGGCTCAGCAAACTTGTCTGGAAAGGATCACACAGTAAAGATTGTAGGCTTTACAGGACATACACTCTGCCACACAACTCTACCCTTGTAGTGTAAAGGTAGTCAGGCAACACGGACCACCTGTACACAAGTGTGTGTTGTGGTTTTCCAATAAAACTTTATTTATAATAGCAGGTGTTGGATTTGGGTGGAGAGCTGTCTTGGGTCGGCTCCTGGTACAGGAAAAGCCTCAGAGGTGTCACATCTGAAGGCAATGCAACCAGGGACTTAACCACTAACATCTGTCTGCCATTAGTGGTGGGGTCGCTCTGGAAGGCACCCCCTTCCTGCCCCTTCTGGACTGCCTGGGACCCCAGCTGGAGAGTCATCAGCGCCGCTGCCGGAAGTCATGGATGTGCTTGAGCCAAGGGGAACCAGGGAGAGCACCGACGCACCTGCCGCCCTCCCCCAACAGCCACATGAGGGCGTTTCACAATGAGTAAAGCAAGGCTCAGAGAGGTGAGATGGTGGGCTGGAGGTCACACAGCGAGGAACTGGTCATGGTCAAAACAGAGCTGGTCCCTCTGCTGTTTGTGAATTGTGAGACCCTGAAAGGCAGACTTTTTATGGGGTGTTTCCAAATTGCATTTTAACATCCAGTGAGGCACTTTCATTCTGAAGCACGGAGTCTGGAAAGCATGTCATTGTAACTTTTTCCTTGAGATGGAATTATTCTTCCTTTGTTTTGTGAACTGTTGCAGAAGCCCTTGAGAATCCAAGGAAGAACAGAGATGGATGATTTCAGTGTTCTTTCTTCTTAACAACCTTTTAAAATTGCTTGATTATGTGTGTCCAGGATGTACACATTGAACTGCTACAGATCAAGAAAAACCCAGCAAACTCCCCAACAGAAAAGAAAGGAAATGATACAAAAAGGTAGTCCTCAGAAAAGAAAATGCAAACGGGTAATAAGTATACAGATAATCGCCAATGAGAAAATAAATGCAGGGAAAGAATACGAAGAGGCTCTCTTTGCCCATCTTATTGGCAAAAGTTTAAGCATCTTATTCAGAGTAGATGAATACGTGGATAAATTGGTACTCAGGCACCAGCGGTAGGCTGCAAATCGGTACGTATTTCCTGGAGAGTACTTTGATGAATAACATCCACTTTCTCTCCCCTTCCTCTTCTTCCGAGACCCAGAAGAGAAACCATGCTGGTCCATGCCGATCATGATGGTGTAAGTGTTAGCTTGCAGCCCAGTTCTGGCTAATGGGACCGGAGGAAGCTAAACACCTCCACATGTCACCTGGAAGACGTCCAGCCATCATGTGACCATCAGGGTGGCATTCCCAACTCACTGACGCTGGCAGAGCATAAGCGTGGTAAGAAAGCACTGGGGCCCACGATGATGGCGCTCAGCCCCTGCAGTAACCATCTTTGGAGCCGACCTACACGAGACTTCTCATCAACAGGAGGAAGTAAAGTCCTCGTTGTTGAGCCACTTGGTCTTCTTCTGTGTGAAGCCCAAAGTATCCTCATTGATATAATTGCCTCTGCCGTATAGCAATAGTGGCTCATATGCCCAGAGAGCCAACGTCCAGGCATTTTATTGTAGCGCCACACATGATAATGAGATGTTAGGAGTAACCAGCACGTGCGTTGGCAGGGACCTAGGAAAATGAACTATGGGTCGGCAACCCTACTGAATTCTAGGCAGCCGTTAAAAACAATGTGAGTGTTTATGCACTGATTCTGCCAGGCAAAGGTCTCCAAGATATACTCTTAAGTTTTAAAAAGTTCTGAAATAATACATGTGGTAGAAACCCATTTAAAACAAACAAAATAATCCTCAAAATGAAATCTCTGTGAAGAGCCATATATATACCATCACATCTACAGAGAAAGGGGAGGGGGTCACATCACACACACAAAGGTACCTGCCCCCAGAGACTGGACGGAGATGGACAGGAAGTGATACTCAAAGTTGGCTCTTACTTTTTTTATGCATTTTGGGCAACACTGATGAATTTATGTATGACTTTTGCCATTAAAAAAAAGTGCAGAACACACCCCACATGCTCATTATGGAGAAAATGTAGCAAATGGCTGAAGGTACAAATGTAAGTTTTGTTCAAGCCAGGCAAGCCAGAGGTCTTTTTTCTTTTTTCCTTTTTTTTTTCAAACCACAATTTCAGGCTTCCTGGGAACAAAGAGGAACTCCTCCTCAGGCCGTCAAATGTTTTTCTTGCGGGGGAACACAATAACTTGGGCAGAGTTCAGTGTTTTTAATCAAGAGCTACTTGTCCAGTAGGCAACGTCACTTTTCCTAGCCTGTATAAACAAAGCCTTGTGGGAAGTGGGTTTGGGAGGTGGAAGGGCTGCATCATTTGAATTGGAGTGTGTGTGTGTGTGTGTGTGTGTGTGTGTGTGTGTGTGTGATGGAGAGACAAAGAGATAGACACAGACAGACAGACAGACAGAGAGACAAGGACAGAGAGCGAGGAGAAAGAGGGAGAGAAAGGGAAGAGGGATGGGTGTTCTGTATGTGATTCTGGCGAATTCTCCATAGAAAGATCCAGCCAGCACCAGCTAACCCCTAACCATTTGGCACAATATGAATTTGACCTTCCAGAAGGGAGAGGCTTCCTGCAATGCTCACATCGTAATGACAGAGTTGCAAGCACGGGCTGTGTCCTCACTGGTTTGTTTGTCTCCTACGTTTGCCTGGCTCTGATTTCTGGGTTGGGTACCATTAGTCTCAAGGTTCCTGTCATGCCACCATTAAATCATTGTTTTCTCTGACAGCGTCATTTCTGCGAAATCCTGGAGGGAGAACACTGCACCGTCTCCAGGACTAGAATGTCGCCACCGGGTCATTACGCCCAACAGTCCACGAATGGCTGTTCTGAAAGATTCGTGCCTTTGTTGCCACTGAACAATGTCGCCTCAGACTAACTGGTTCTGTGGCTCCTGTGACTGCCCCACGCTTTTCAGAGTGGAATTATCCCGGTGAGGGAGCCTCCATTAGCGCTAATTTAGGAGACGAGGTCTGGCAAATGGGTGTAAAGAAAAGAAGAATGGCAGAGGAAATATTTTTCTGGAAATCAAAAAGGATGCTTCTCTAAGTATACCATTTATTTCTTCCCCCTGGAGAGAGAGAAAGGCAAAAGTTTTCAGACAAGGTCTAATTGCTGTCTGAAATAAATGGTGGAGAACAGGGGAGAGCTGAGGTCTGCTAAAAGATGAGGTGGGAGGGAGAGTCCTGGTGACCAATTTCCAACAGCTGTGCTGTAGCTGAATAAAGGAGATACTAGTGAGCCTTTGACAAAGCACCAAGAAACCAAGAGCCCGTCCCCACTTTGGGGATCGGCATTCATTCATTTGAAAGATACCGGTGGCTGCTCTGTACCGGGCACTTTCCTCGGTGCTGGGGATATGGCAATGAACCAAGCAACGCTGCTGTACCTTAACTGGGCTCCCAGTAGGAAAGAGATGGCCCACTCAGATTGGGAATTTGATGAGAGTTGAATAAAGGGACTCTCCACAAAGGCGTGGGCAAGATGCAAAGAAACCTCCAAGGGCTGCTGCGACATCCCGGGGCCACAACAGCAGAAGCCCTTCCCACCCTCAGGCTTGAGAAGTGGCAAAGCAAGGGAGCAGTGACCGGAACCAAAGAGGGTTATCTGCACAGACCCTGGACAGGAGCTGCGGTCCTCGTAGAAAATGACAAGTTTCACGTCACATCAACATGGCAGAAAGGAGACAGGGAACACATACTCTGACCTCTCCCTCCTCCTGCCCTTTGATCTCCTAGCGGTGCCTCCTATTGGCTGAATCCAACCAGATGCTGGAAAGCCACGCTGCTCACTGATGCAGGCTGTGCAGTCCCTGCCCTCATAGAAATTATTACATTCTACTTGGGGAGACAGAGAATAAATGAACCGACAGCTCTCAAGTATGATGTTGCCAGGAACTTCATTCATCCAAGCAGCAGCACCTTTGCACGAACTGGAAAAAGCCACACTCTCTCCAAACAGACGCAGCCCCTCTCCCGAGGACACGGTGAGTGAATGCAGCACCATCTGGGTATTAGCCCCCATTTGCCTTTTGGGTCAGGGGCTTGTGTGGGACTCAACCCACAGGACACGACATCCATAAATGAAAACACCAGAGGAGAATGACAGAGACTGTGAGGCCACGGAGAGAGTAGGGGATTCTGCCCACATTTGAGTTCTCAACATTCCAAGGTCTTCTGCCTTCTTGTTGGTTCTGCTGCCACCAAGGGCCACCACGTGACCCAGGATAAGCAGCTCTTTCAGAGCCATAGGCTTGTGTCATGCTGGTGACATGTTGACATGATACAAATATGGCCAGTGAGGGGCCCCTAGGAGGTCCAAATGGGCTGCTTGCCCAAAACCAGCCCCCTGAGGCACCCCCCACGAACCTCATAGTGGGGCAGAAGCCAGGGCGAGTCCTGGGTGGAAGTCAGTCACTGGTGGGAGCACCTGGAGCTGGCAGGGGATGGCACGGCTGTCTTCTCCCAGCTCCGGCTCCCTGAACTGTAATGAGCAATTTGTCTTTCAGCCTTGATCTGCTGTCAGCGGCGCTGACACTGACTCCGAGTGTTAATTTCTCCTCGAACTGTCTTAAACTGCAGCCAACAGAGGGGCGAGAAATGAAGCGGGATTCGCCGGGTGCAGAAACCCATCACCCAGCTGCGTTTATTCGTGGTAAAGCAGCTGCGGGGAGATGAAGTCCAAGCTGTGTTCCTTTTCTTAAGAAGCAGAAGCCGGACCCCTACTGAAGCATCCTTCCTCTCGTAGCGATGCGTTTGACTTCCTTCTCCCATCTCTCTTCCTCGCCTGCATGCCTGCATTTGACCTGTCTCTTTAAAGCAGCCAGGCAGAGAGATCAGAGAGAAACCCTTGGACATGCTACATCTTCTCTTCTGCTTGGAACACACTCATCCATCTCATGAACACGTCTTCTTGATGGTTCTTGTCTTTTTTAGCTTGTTTTATTTGGGGATCTTTGGTTGGCAGAAACAGAAACATTCATCCAACTCCAAAAATAAATAAACAAACAAATAAAAAGGACTCCCACGGGCAGGAAAGCCCAGCCACTCGCTCTGTCTCTTGGGCTCCTCAAAGGCACGGGTGCCCCTGTGTGCTACATTCTGCACATCTGCTTCTTTACTCTTCCTCTGCATCCTGGCTTCTTCTGCTTCCTGTTACAGAGCCCATGATAGCCATGCCAAAACAATGCTTCCAGCCCCGATGTTTACTGGACCCTCGACTCTGTACTCTGTGGCCACCTGGATCAGCGTCCAAAGTCCATATTCCCGCCAAATCTGATTGGTGCAGCTTGTATCCGACGTCTTCCTCTGGCCCAGTCATCTGTGGCTTGGAGCGTGGGACTATGTGGTAGGTAGAAACAGGGCATGTGGCTGGAACCAGAATGACTTCTCTAGAATTTCCAGGAGGGGATGCGGTGCTGGCAAAGGCAGATCTGGATTTACACGCCCATGCAAGCCACCACTTCCAGATCTGTGGCCTTCAGTAAGTTCTGTAATTCCTCTGAGCCTCAGTGTCTTCTTCATCTGGCAAATGGATGTGGTAAGATTTATCTCACGGTGTTTTGGGGTGGGTGGAATGAATCAACGATGTCTAAATGGGGGCTAACATGCCTGGCACATGGTAACTGCTTGTAAATGTTACTTAATGGAACATACTGCATCCTCTCGGTCCATCTCCAACTTCAGCTGCTGCGGTAGGGACAGTTCCCATGTCCAGTGGTAGTGTCCCACCTCCAGCCCCTGCATCTCCTCTTTTCTGCTTCAGGCCTTTCTCCAGAGCCCCAGGAACCCGCTGAGCCCACATGTAGGTGCAGCCCACAAGTTTGGGGGAGTTAATACCTCTGGGGTAACCCAACCAGTGGAGGATAGAGCAAGTGGATGAACACTCCAGGCTCCTGTTCTGCACTGGTTTCCCAGGGGGCCTGCCCTTCCCAGAGGGCCCCCCAAAGTGAGCCCCTTATTGGTTTACCGTCCTCCTCTCTCACTCCCTCATCCCTGCTTCCTGGGATCACCTTCCAAATAATCTCCCTGTCCTCAAGTCCTTGTCTCAGGCTCTGCTTTTGCAGAAACTGAAATTAAAGCACATAGTAAATTTGTTAGCTGATTTGTTGACCTGGGGGCAGCGTCTAGTGCAGGTCCTGCCCAGAGCCACACCTGCAAGCTGAGCTTGGACCACACGGCTAACGGGTGGCACAAAGTTCCCCCTCCGCACATAAAAGTCTTCGACTGTCAGAGGAAAGGCTCTTGGGAAAGGAGAGACAGTGCCCAGGGGGCTGGGCACTTGCAGCTGCCTCATGGCCCAGGGGAGAGATAAAGCTCCCTAATGACGCTGGAGGGAGAAGGGTGAGCAGTCACAGGTCAGTGCCCTGATATTTCTGGAGAAGCACAAATATAATCACATCATCACAGTTCAGAGTGCTCCTCCCCCTCTGTCAGGATCAAGGCCAAGATTCCTTGTGACAGACTTCAGAGACCTCACGGCTGGCCTAAGTGCTTCTCTCCAGCCTCATCACCCACTGCTCCCCCTTGTCCTCTCTGCTCATCCATCCATCCATCCATTCGCACCTCACTGAATGCCTGCTATGGGCCAACCCCGTAGTATGGGCCATCCCAGACCTCTTGCAGTCCCTCCTCCTTTCTCAGGCCTCAGGGCCTTTGCAGATACTATTCCCTCTGCCAGGAACACTTTTCCCTCTGTCCCTTCACCAGTGAGGTGCTCCCAAAGCACTCTGTACCCTCTATCCTCCTCCTCTGTCACACCCCTCCCAGGGGTAAGCACCCGACAGGAGGCACACAGAGGGCAAGAGTTGGTGGCGTCTTGCTTCCCTGACACCCACAGTGACTGGTGTGCCAGCTTGGCATGCAGTAGGGCAGCGGGCAAAGTCTGCTGAGTAAATGTTGGAAAAAGGGCTGGAAGACATACCTGTGCCTCACGGGCAAACACTGAAGACTGCTAATGAGCTCATTCACAGAGGGTTTAAAAAATTCTGATGATTGAATATTAGCAAGAGAAAGAAAATTGTGGCAATAGTACCTGAAATTAAGCTGTGTGTTTGCTGAGGAAGAGAGGTGTGAATTTGCCTAAATGGGGGTCAAGTAGGGTCTCCCTCTCTCACACACACAAACACACACACACATAGCACTAATGGTAAGGATGGGAAGGTCACAAGAAGGTGCTAGATGTCTGCAGACAGCCAGCCTACTCAGTGCTCACTGACTGCACCTTCTTCTGACGTTAGGAAACAAGATCTTTTCCCCAAGGTTCACTGGTTATAGCGTGGACATCTCCCTTTGCCACCTCCTTCAGCTTCCTATGGGAGGTCTGTGGGTTTGGGACGAGAAATCCTTGGCAGGGGCTAAGAGCGCCAACTCTGGGAGCTCACAGATCTGCTCAGGGGTCTGGGCTCTGCTGCTCACTGGCTGGGTGACCTTGGGCGAGTGACTCCACCACTCTGAGTGCAGCTGTCTGTCGAATGGGGTAGGAATCGCCAATGCCTCCAGGGCCGTTGTGAGGTGTGGGTGAAAGGATGCAGGTGGAGCTCTCAGCTTGGCGCCTGGGTACCAAGCAAGACCACAACAGATCGTGGCTCTTATCAGCTACCACTGAGTCTCAATGCCAGGACATCACACGGAGAAGCTGGTTACCAAAGGGCACAGACAGGGAGCTATAGAAAGTAATTGCAGAGACATTATACATAGAAATGAATTATCCTGCTGCTTGTGCTTTGCAACCACAACCTCAGTTCTTCCTGTATAAGCAAAAGAGCTTCCACAGGAGGAATGCTGACACACCGAGGGCAGAATTAGACCTCCATGGACGTGACAGCTCAGTTCACCACAAAGGATCAAAAGTCCATGATAATTAATGGGAATCTTGAGCCAAAGACAAGTCAAGGGTAGAAACTAGAAACCCTGAGGCCTGAGGGCTTGTGGTCCAACAGGGAAATAATGTAGAAAATACACTTGATTTAAACATGGGGGTGACGTGGAGGAAAACACAACGAGCCTTCTTTATTTGAAAGGAATGTCTCACTGGTTACAGTCACAGAAGAGACGCTTGGTAAGGTGGTGACCTCCCCGTGACTGGGTGGATTCAACTGAAGTCTGCCTGACCTGGGGTACATCTGTGTTCCCCACACTTCGGTCATCTGTGGACCACCTTCAGGATATTTGTCATCTCTGTGCATCACCTGTATTGTTAATTGCTTAATAGTTGTCTTTTGATGGGCTCATCGAAAAACACAGTGAAAAGAAAACTTGAGACCAGCACTGTAGGTGGAAAGGCGTTATTGCCTGTCACAAACAGAAGGGAATCATTTGCTTTTAGCAAATGCAGTGAGTTTGGTGCAGCCGTTATGGAAAACAGTACGGAGATTCCTCAAAAAACTAAAATCAGACTTACCCTATTATCCAGCAATCCCACTCCAGGGCAAGTATCCAGAGGAAGCCTTAATTCAAAAGGATACATGCACCCCAGTGTTCATAGCAGCACTATTTACAATACCCAAGACATGGAAATAACCTAAATGTCCATCGACAGATGACTGGATAAAGAAGTTGTGATATATTTATACAATGGAATACTACTCAGCCATAAAAGTAATAAAATAATGCCATTTGCAGCAACATGGAGATCATTATTCTAAATGAAGCAAGCCAGAAAGAGAAAGAAAAATACCATATGTTATCACTTATATGTGGAATCTAAAAAAAAAAAAAGACAAACTTATTTACAAAACAGAAACAGACTCACAGACATTGAAAACAAACTTATGGTTACCAGAGGGGAAATGAAGTGGGAAGGGATAAATTGGGAGTTTGAGATTTGCAGATACTAACTACTATATGTAAAATAGATAAACAAGTTCATGCATACAGCACAGGGAACTATATTCAGAATCTTGTAATTCATGGCGAATAAGAATATGAAAACGAATATATGTCTGTTCGTGTATGACTGAAGCATGGTGCTGTACGCCAGAAATTGACACATTGTAAACTGACTATATTTCAATTTAAAAAAAAAGCAAATGCAATGAAACAAAACAGTATTAATCCGAGCTGAGCATGTTGCCGGCCCAAGGCTCTGAGTTTGGGGGGCCTGCCCTCTCCTGGTTAAAAGGGAGAGTTACAGGGTTAGAGAGGCATTAAAAGACCCCACTGGCACTGAACTGAGACTTCCCCTTTGCATAATGAAAAGGACAGCGGAGAACAGAAAAAAGACGACCTTTCCCACTATGTCATTTCATGTTACAGTCTGTGTAACACAGAAAACTCATCTCACTCTCTTCCAGTGGTGCCTGCCTTGTCCTCAGGGAAACCTGAGGGAGAACTCCGGCACCAAATCTGAGACTGGGATTAAGAGAAGACCTAAAATCCATTTCAATGCTGAGATTTTATGACCTCGGGATGTCATTATACTTTCTTGAGATGGATTTCCCACCTACTAATGCTGGTAAATGTTTAGCAACCTGCTCTCCAAACAAAGAAACAAAAAAACACCAAAACCACAAAGCCAACTCTGATTTGAAACGTTCGGTAATTCCCACGGTGTAAATACTCCCACCATGGCTGACTTCAAGCTACCTTCGAAGACGATGTCACCGAATGCAGATTTGGGGAGAGATGAGAGCAACAGGCTCTCGGGAGCCAGGACAAGCTGGTGCCAGCACCCAACTGTCCCCACCCACTGTGGTTGTTCTCTTAAGGATACGAAATAAACTGCAGCCAAGATATTCAGATCCAACAGAGGGACACCTTGGAGATACTGCAGGTTCAGTTCCAGATCACCACAATACGGCAGATATCACAACAGGGAGTCACATGAATTTTTTGTTACCCAGTGCGTGTAAAAGTTATTTTTACACTATACTGTAGTCGAAGTATGCGACGGGATTATGTACAAAAAAAGCAATGTACATACCTAAATTAAAAATTACTTTGTTGCTAAAAACATGCTTACCATCACCTAAACCTTCAGCGGGTTGAGTCGTAATCTTTTCACAATAGTAACACCAAAGATCACCGAACACAGATCGTCATAACAAATATAACAATAACGGGAAAGTCTGAAATATTGCCAGAATTACCAACATGTGACACAAAGACATGAAAGGAACAAACACTGTGGGAAAAAATGGTGCCAATACACTTGCTCAATGCAGGGTTGCCAGAAACCTTCAATTTGTAAAACAAACAAACAAAAAGAAAAGGCAATCCCTGTACAGTGCAGTAAAGCAAAGTGCAGTTAAGACAAGGTGTGCCTGGCCTTGGAAATCTCCAAAATGCCTCCGAAACACTTGGCCATCTCCTAGAGCTTACGTGTGAGAGAGACGGACCAGAAAACTTCCTACAGCCCCACTCCTCAATCGGATTCCATTTATGCCCATTTCAGAGATACCGTCTTGCTTGCATCCCCATACAGATGCGGTAACCACCCACCAGAGTTGGGCTTGATTTTCACGCTGTCCACTTAATGCACATCTGTCTTTAATTCACATCTGCATTTCACCCGCCGTATATTCTCAACTGCTGCTTTGCTTCATATCCAAGCAAGGTGCTCCGAATCCTGCCTGCTTAACTTTTAAGTCACGGCACGAGGATTATTACCTCCTCCAGCAGCTTCTCCGTGGGTCAGTTCACACCTGTCATCACCTTTCAAGGTCTAGCATCTCCCACACGTCAGTTACCATCTGCATCTCTATGCCAGGTAATGACTGCGCGCTGTTCTGGTGATTAAATCTTCATCTGATCTGTTTGCACATTTCATCATAAATACTTCCAAGGAAGAACTGGGCCTAACATTTCTCTGAGGGCTTACTAGGCACCAGGCATTAGAGGATTATTGGAGTGTCTATTTTACAAAATTGCAGTGGGGATAAATAAGATACTAACCCATCCCTGTCATGCTATGCCGCACTTTCCCTTTATTCCTGTGCCCCTGCACAGCCCAGAACAGTGCTTTGGGTCCTGGGGGCCCCCCAGCCAACACTTGCTGGCAGTGGGACTGCAGATGCAGGCCCCGGCCGGTCTTCAGTCCATCCCGCCCTCCCAAAGCTTCCTGGGTACTCGGGCCACAAAGCGTCCGCGTTTCCTCCACCTGCAAAGTGGTGTCCTATATATCATCGCTTAAGCTTCGTTTTGAGTGGCTTGGAGGATGCCGCACGTGGGGTGATTTTACACACGCCCATTATGTTGGCATATGCGTTTCATGACCATGCGTTTCACAACAACAGCTATTTTTAGCTTCCTAGCAAAGTTCTGGCAGGAGCTCCTGTTACGGTTTTTTTTTTCTTCCCTCCTTTAATGCCAGAATTGGCCACTGTCTGGTATGACCTGGCCAGGCCACGCTGGGGGTTTCCAGAATGAACAGAGAACTGCTGAATAAAGCTGGCCTTCTGATGACCGTGGCCCTTGGTCCCAGAACCACCAGAATGTGCTGGCTCTGAACTGAGCATCCATGGCTGCCGACACCTTGGATGAGTGGCTGACCATTATGCACAGAGGGAGGATTCTGTCAGTGGGCCTGGCTCTCTGCACATGTCCGGCAGGCCCACCGCCTGCTGTCCTTACAAACCTGTGTCAAGCTCAGCCCATGAGTAGGGCTTTGCCTGTGATGTTATCTAGGAGTTTGGCAAAAGAAATCCATTTCAACAGTGCACCTGCCACTTGCTGGAGGAGATCGAATTTCAGGAGGTGGATGCCGTGTTTGTCAAGAGCCCAGACAGACCGAGGTTCAAGTCCCATCTCTGACACCCATCAGCTCTATGACCAGTTACTTAACCTTTTTGAGCCTCAATTCGTGTGCCTGTAAACCCTGTAAAATGGGACCACAGGGTTGTTGTAAACATTCACTGAGCTCTTAGCCCAGTGCCTGGCGTGCAGTAAGCACTCCTTCATGCTCCTTGGCAAAGTGTTTGAGAGCCCGGGTTCAGAGTAGTGACCTTTGGTGGAGGAGGAGAATGTGTAGAAGTAAAATGGAAAGACTCTGGAACCAAATTGCCCTGGGTGTGATTCCCAGTTTCCCCAGGCCAGTTATGCATAAAACAGCAAGTTTGGAGGCGGGCAGCTACGGAAGGAATCACACTAAATATAGTTAACAACACCTGCTTCTGGGGTAGGACCTGGTCTGGAATGACAGCCAAAGATGATTTCGATCTTCTTTGTAATATCATAACTGTTTACAAGGTTAACGTATTTCTGTTATAATTCATGCATGTGAAAAGAAAAATGAACTGGTTGCTTGAGTTCCCAGGTTTTTGTGGGTCATGGAGACAAGGCTTTATGACAATTGGGAAATACTCCTTCTCCACCTCTGTGACTCTGATTGGAATATTGAGGGTGGAGCCTCCACTCTCCAGCCCTGAGCAGGGCAAGGTCTTTCTCTAGCCCTAAGTCCCTGCAGCTGCAGAACACACTCCCCTTTATTCTGAAATGGGGAAGTAACCCCCACTCCTGGCTATAGACACCTCATCGCCTATAAGGTGGCCCCACTGTTGGGCGTATACAGGGCAAACTGCTTAAAGGATGGGAACGGAAGGCAAGATTAAGAATGGATGGGTCAGAGCTATCATCCTGAGATGACTTTGGCCTTGGACTTAGGTCAATCCCCTGAGTTATTTAAGAGCAAAGCATTGGAGATGAGGACACTCACTGCCTGGCCAGCCCCAGCCGGTGACAAGAGCGCCGCGAGGGTCCTAGGGCCTGGCTCTTTCTGCCCAACGTGGGCTTCCTCCAACAGGCAGTCTTTGCTCTGAAGTTCTCCGCGGAGCTGGCCAAGATTCTGGGAGCCACATGGTGATCTGAGGCTCTTCCTCCTCAATCCCACTTCTCCCGTCTCCCCCAAGCATCACACTCATCACCGTCCAAAGGCTTGCCCGGCTCAGTCCTGCTCCCTCTCTTCTTTCCTCATCACACAAATCACCTTCAATCATTCTCTTGCCCTCTGTCTCAGTACCTGCTTCTCTCGGAGTAACATGGACATGACTACCTATGTTCCTCCGGCCACAGTGAGCCAGTGTCATCATTCTTCCTGCAGGTGTTCGTGGAAAAGCAGGACAGAAGGATGTGGTGGAGGAAAAGCCTCTGTCATGTAGGGCAGTTTGGAAAACCCCAATCTTCAGCTCGGAGAGGGGTCTCTCCACGAAGCTACACTGGGGGAGCAGCCAGCAAGTGGGTTTCTCTGCAGGCGGCCACGCTTTCTTGCTTATTCATGAAATACAGGGAGGAAACATGTCCAACTCATGAATCTGGGCAGGGAAGGCGGGGTGTGCGGGCTCTCTTCCAACACAGTCACATTTCTTGGTATAATGTGACCTTTCCGACTGATTACCACTCTGGTCTTTTCGCCAAAGGAAAGCCAGGAGAAGAGGTATTTTTAGGAGACAATGGGGAAGTTAATTAGGTGGCTCTGCATTTGTCAGACTTTACATTAAGACCTCCGAGAGAGTGGGGAGGGGGTGGCAGGAAGGAGCTGGGGACTTGACTCATTTTGAAAACTGGCTCGGGGGCTTCTGGGCACGTCCCCACCCCCTCGCAATCTGTGTGCACCAGGAGTACATGAAATTTTAATGACATCCTAGCCACTTCCCTCCGCAGCTCCACTGCTGTCTGTTTTGCTGGAAATGGTCTTTGTCATGGCCAGTGAGCCATTCAGTTCAAGGAAGGATGGTTCTCCCCCACTCCCTGACCTCACGCTCCATTATTCTGACCGATCCGATCAAACTCAGCCTTCAGTGGGCTACCTCCGGAGAGCTATGGAGGCCCCATGGGATATCAGTCAACTGCCCCAGCAGATTCTGTGATGGTTCAGCAGCTGAGGTGGAGGGACGTGGCCCAGGAAAGGCAGGCGAAGGCTTGTTTCAAGGGAAAACATCAGAAGGCAGGTGGGGACCGAAAAACGGTGCTCTAGCTTGGGACAGTGACTGCGTGTGATCTGTGTACATCTCCTTCCCAACGCCGCGCTCAGCAATGTCACATGGGTGGCTTGAAACTGGCCACAGTGGGAGTAATGACACCAAAGAAATGGGCACTACAACGCTACGACCTAAGATTTTGTTTGCTTGCTTGCTTTTCTCAGACAGCTGGTTGTTAAACATTTACCAGCACATCCCTGGGGCAAAAACTTCTGTCCGGAGAGTCCCATGCCTAAGAGGCATTGTCCCTAAACCCCACCAACCCCTCAGAGCATTTCTCCTCACATCCTTTCCTTCGAAATTGTAATAATCAGTGTATTCATTATTTCTACAGTGTCTCCTTTCTAGTTCTACCACTTACTCCCTCTGAAGTTGGGCAAGATGGTGAACCTCCCTGTGCCTCAGTTTTCTCATCAACAAAATGGGTATAAAAATAGCAACCAAACCTGATAGGGCAGTTTCCTCATGGCTGCCATGGAGGGTTGGTGTAACACACTGAATTAAATATTTTAATATATCTAGTCCTGACAATAACCAGGTGACACAGACATTATTATCCACATGAGGGAGGCTCTGGAGATTTTAAATAGCTGGATGGAAGGCTCATGGTCAGGAAGTGGCAGAGGTGAGATTGGAACATGGGGCTCTTGGAATTCCAGTGCCTGGTGTCCAACCACCACATTCAGCTCCCTGTACAGCACGTGTCTTCTTCCTCGGACCAGCCGGCTTCCCACCACTCAGCCTTGGGCCAGCCCCAGTGTCCTGCCAGCAGCAGGAAAAAAGAAAATTCTCATTTCCTTCAAAGAAAACTTTCTTGCCTCATAGAGAGAGCGAGAGACGGCCTGGCTGAAGTTCATCTGGAATTCTGTGTTCATGATCCACGTACTTAAAGCCTGTCTAGATGACAAATGAAATGTGAAAAATGTAGGTAATCGCCCACATGGTTGGTCTCAGCGGTGTCAGAACTGGCATGTTTTGGAAACATCTGGATGGCTGGAAAAGGGGCCAAGCCAAGCTTTTCTTAATGAGAACGTGTGAGAATGAAGGGGACCCCCTCCGTTTTATAGGTGAGGGAACTGAGACCCCCAGAGGGCAAGTACCTTGCCTGAGGTTACCTGGATTTCTGGTGGCAGAGCTGGGGTTATAAACTCTCACTGGTATGGTTTTGAGTCCATGATACTGTTTGACTTTGGCAGAAATTGCTTGACGCGGTTCCAGGCACAGAGTCCCATGTGAACAGGCACGTCGTAAGGTGATTTGGGAGCAAGCAAGCTTCTCATGAAAATGCCCTGACTCTGAGTAGCAGGGCTGGTCTGATGAAAATCTCCCTCTGCAGATGAGGGAACTGAGGCTCAGAGAGGTTAAGTAAAATGCTTAGGGTCACACAGCTGCTGGTGAGGCTGAACGAGATTGGATCCCATTACGTCAACTGGCCACAATCACGGTCCCCTAAACACCGTAATAAGAATGTGACTGTTTACTGAGTAGGTACTACGTGCTAGGCATATCACAACTGGAGAGGACTTGCAGGAGCACTCTGGGCTCCTCATTTAACGTTAGGGAGTTACAGTTGCTCTGGACTTGGTCAACCACCTCGCTTGCATTTCAGTACTTGATAAAGACAACACCACCAGCTGTGCAGCTTAACCCTGGCGTTTCCCCCTCTGCCTGATTCCATGTTTTCCAAAATTCTCTCATTTACACACAATCATCATCATCTACTGTGGATCCAGGCACCCCTTCTTTAACTATTAATATTTTTTTTTACCTTAACATTAAGTAAAAAACAGTATCTAGTTTCTTCCTAAGCAGTAACATGCAAGACACCATGCCTTTGAAGTGCTCATTAGAGTTTTTCTAAGGCACCATCAAAATTAACACCTAATTATCGAGATGAAAAGTGGCTGCACATCTAAAATCGTCCTTCGTACCACTGGTGGCTTGTAGCAACCTCTAGGCAACATGGCCCGGGTGCTGTGTGAAATCTGTGTCATGTCTGCTGACAAGGGGGCCAGCCAGCCCGGGCACCCAGATGTCTCTGAGAGTAGGAATTCTTTGGTGGATGCTGAAGACTCAGCACTGCCAGGAAGCCAGTTAGGACCAACTCCGGGACCCTGGAGGCCATGGCGGCGGGAGGACGGATGGCTCTCCGTCGCCATGCTCCTTACGCATCAGCTCTAAACCTCGCTGCCTCTTGAAAGATGACATTATACCCTCACTTTACAGAAGAGACCTCAGAAAGTCAACGTGCCACAGCCGGCCCAGCTTCGAGCTCAGGTTAACCTAACTTCAAAGCCCAGACTCTGTGAAACGTTATGCTTAGCCGCCATCCCAACCCCTGTTCCACTGTCATCTCCCACCTCTCATCTGATCTCTTGCCAGATCTGGGCGAGTCCCTGGGTGGGATCCTCACAGGAAATCAGCAGATGCATTTGCTAATAGTGGATGTAGGCTTCAGCTGTTGGGATCTTCCCAGAGACAGGGAGTGGGGGTATGCGGCCAGGTTCTGCAGGAGGGAGAGGAAAGAACTGCAAGGCGGTCTTTGTCTTGAGCTCTAGAGAAAGCTCTTTGTCAGGAATTCTAGCTCCTGATGCAAGGAGCAACCTCGGAGCTAGAAAGCACAGCTGCTTGGAGAAACAGATGGATGCTGGGGTTTGTTTTAGAAAATCTAAATAGCAGCTTAGGAGGGCTTCTGAGATTCTGACAGTGGGAAAACCAAGGCTCAGAAAAATGTCTTGACCAAGATCATACAGCCTGTAAGTGGCAGACCTGGGGTTCTCCCCCAGTTCTGATTATAAAGGGCAGCTGTTTTTCCTGACACACAGGTCACTCATTCATTCATTCATTCATTCGTTCATGCTACTGAGCCACTCTGTCCAGGCCTTGGGAATAAATTGCAAATGAGTAAGTTTGAGATTTGGGCTCTGGAGATAAACCCCTGGAATTTTCTGGATTGCAGCCCCTCTACTCCCTGCCCCCAGGTGGACACAGGCATCACTTGGGGGTCTTGCATTCTTTGTTAATTACCTCAAGTATCTACTCTGCTGATGTAGACACAACCTCACGATCTTGCTCTCCTATAGAAGGAATCAATTCCCCAGAGATAGATGCTTAGCGAGGAAATATGAGGATGTTCCAAGGAATGGAATCAGGTAGGGAGAGCCAAAGCGCCCAACAACTGAGGCATGTAGGCTCCAAGGCTCAGGCTGATTAAAAAGCTGCTCGCATCTTTTGAACCAAGCAGTTGGAGCACAAGCATTTTTGACCAGTGGCCCTGCATTATTATTAACGAGCATCTACATTTCAGCCTTTCCGTCCTGGCCCAAATGGTAGGATGTCAGATTCGGTGTCGAGATGGGCAGGGAGGAGCAGAGCGCTCCACCCACATGACCCCTTCACAAAGATTTCGGATCCTCGGGTGCAGCTTTAAAGAGCTGTGCTGAAAGGAACCTTCTCCCACCCATCCCAGGCCGACGCGTGTCTGGGATTGCTGCCTTGTAAACGAGGTGTCATCTTGGTGTGGCACTTCTTTCCTCAACCCAGCGTGGTACACTGGACCCATTGCCAAGCCTAAGTGAGCAGTGCCATTCATTATTATGATGACTTAAGCCGCGGTCCCAGATGTGGCGTGTACTGTGGGCGTGAAGGCTGCCTGACGTTCGGCAACTTTGCCAAGAATTCAACAACAATGCGTGTGATTATATCTGATATGCTTTCCTTAATTCATTATGGAGAGAAACTGAACTTTAAAAATGGATTGTGTTATTCTGAATCGTCTCAGTGCAGGGACGCAATGTGGGGCTGAATCACACGCCGGGTGGGTCTCTGCAGGTCCTGGCAGGTCTGGGCAGGCTGAGTGACCACGGATTCTGGCCGGTCCTCGGGGCTGGGTCTGGCCTGGCTTCCTCGGTGTTGGATAGAGAGGTCAGTGTCCTCATCCCAAGCCTACTTTATTCATTTGTTATTTCCTGCTTGGCCTTTGAAGGCATTTATTTAAATTTGAAATTCCTGCTTTCAGGAAGCAAATTAAGAGACAAAAAAGTCTGAGTAACAGAGGCACTTGCTGATGCCCTTGGCAGGCCCCCGACTCCCATTTCGTCACTTACATTCATACAACCACCATTTACAGGCATCTCCTCTGTGCCTGGGAGGCAGTGGGCTATGGTAATTAATGCTTGCTGATGTTTATCACCTGCTTTAATTCACGACCCATTTAATCTCCTAACAATCCCTTGAGTAAGCATGATTATTATCCCCATTTTATGGATGGGGATGCTGAGGCTCAGAGAGGTAAAGTAACTTGCCTGCGTCGCACAGCTGGTGAGTGCATATTCTGAATGACCACACATCACTGTTTCTCTGGCAAGACTGATTCCCCGGGAAGCTTATGTTAGCTTCCCAAGATTCATCAGGCTTTAAACTCCTGCTGCCCTCTGAAATTCACGGCTCTGCAGATCTGAGAAATGTAATTTGATGCAAGTGTTTTTTTAACCCAATAAAACTGGAAAGCGTCTCTCTCTCCCTGAGGAATGCCATTTGTCAGCCCTCTGTTGGTGATTTTCACCCCTTTCCTGGCTGAAAGGGAGACTGTTGGTAGCTAAGCTTCAGGGCTTTGTGTATAGTAAATCTTTTTAAAACCTCCACTTGCAGGCTGCTTTCTCTCCAAATATGGCGACTTCTCAGGCCTGGGCTCAGCATGTGTTCCTCGTTCCTCCCGCAGAGGCGATGAAGGCCCCATATAAGGTCATGCTTGTGTAGTTTTCATCTCCTTGTACAAACCTGCCCGCCTGCTTTTCATCTCCTGCTTCCCTCGTTCTGCGGCCGCGAGTTCTATCGGCCGAGACATCACTGTGCATCGCTGGGATGCAGGCACTCACTGCCTTTCCATGGTTCTTCTTCTGTCTCCAAAGAGAACAGATTTAACTCCCACCCCCCCCACCCTCCCCCGCCTTTCATCCTCCTCTAGGGAGTATTCATTAGGAAAAGCAAAAGTGAAGGAAAAGGGAAAAAAGAACAGCAAAGCGATCAGGTGAACACCAGCAGAGGCGAGATCATTAGCGCCGATGAAATTTGGGGTATTAAAAATAAAACGGCAAGGAAGTGGAGGTTAGCCTGAACCGGGGAGCAGCGGAGCGACCCTGGCCACACTAATTAAGCGCAGGGAGTCTCCATGGAAACTCAAGTTGGGCCTGTTGATGAACTCATGTTAATTATATGAAAGTCTCTGCACTGGAAAACGGGGCTCAGGAAAGGGCAGGAGGAAATGGGTTCCAGAGGCCTCGATGTATTCACGCGAATCAAGGTTTCTGTCGCCCCTGCTGACAAACCAGATTTCAGGTGGTTTCATTCATAGTTGCAAACTCTTAAATTCAGAACTCTGAAGGCATAATTCTTTATCAGTTGGCAAAGAGTTATGCCCCATGCCTCCTGGTCACCCCAGTCCGTCTCCTGCACTCCCCTGGACCTCCACACCATCCAGCAACACAAGGGTTAACAGCGGGTCCAGCATCCCTGCCACGCAGATTGCTAAACATTTCACTATCCTTTGCTCTCATCTTCAGCTTTACTAGACAGGAAAAGGGAGGCTCAGGCGACTAGCTTGAGGTTGTACAGCTATAAAGTGGCAGATCTGGAGTTTGAACCCAGGCAGTCTTGCTCCAAATCTCCCTCCCTCCCCCTCCTCCTCTTCCTCCTTCTCCTCCTTAGCTTTTCTGAGAAATATTTTATATGCCACACAATTCACCCATCTAATGTGTACAATTCAATTATCTTTTTAGTACATTCACAGATAGGTGAATATCACTGTCAATTTGTTTGCTTGTTCTGTTTGTGTTTTTTCCTTGGGGGGGCAGGAAATTAGGTTTGTTTGTTTGTTTGTTTATTATGGAAGCACTGGGGATTGAACACAGGACCTTGTGCATGCTAAGCACACACTCTACCACTGAACTATACCCTCTCCCCTTACTGTCAATTTAAAAACATTTTCACTAGCTCAAAAAGAAACCCCTCTTCAGGTATCACCTCATTATCCTACAGCCTCCCCAGACCCTGGGAATCACTAAGCCACTTTCCATCTCTATGGATTTGCCTAGGATGGACATCTCCTATGAGTGGGTCCTATAATATGTGTCCTTTTGTGTCTGGCTTCTTTCACATGGCATCATGTGTTGAAGGTTCATCCACATTGTCACATGTATCAGTACTTCATTCCTTTTTTATGGTCAAATAATATTCCACTGCATGGAACCACCACATTCTGTTTGTCCCTTCGCCAGTTGATAGACATGTGGACAGCACTCTCATGCTGACCTCTGCATCGTGTAATCTTACTGAAGAACAGAGTTAAGGGCAAACCTGGGACTCATTAGCTTGTGCACACAAACGCCAACATGGAGATCTGGTTCTGTATTATGGAGGGAAAATGTGATGCTTCTATAAGTCAAGTGCAGAATGTGGGGGGACTCAGGCAGTGTAGGATGTGGGATTATCGTGAAGGGGAGGAAAGCTACGAGTGAACGGGGAGGAATGAGACGTCATGGCTCTTTTCAGAGAGGTATAAGGCTCTTATGTGGGGTTTAGCAACCAAGGAGAAGCCCCAACCTCTCTATGCCTCAGTTTCCTCATCTGTAAAATAGGGAGATGATAACAGTACCCACCCTTATAGGACTGTATGGAGGTTAAGTGAGTGAATCTTTGTACAAGTGGTTAGAACAGTGCCTGGCATGTAGCGAGTATGAGGTGTTTGCTATTACTACTGTTATAACCTGGACGAGGTCTTCTGGGGCAACTCATCCAGATCCGACAGGTACACAGAGGTGGGTCCCCTGAAGGCCGTATTTGTTCCAAGAAATACTCACTGGCCCACCATCCTTGCTCTGGATCTCACTTTTCCTATCCATCAAACTAGGAGAATGGTGCATGTGTTCTAAGGATGTTAAGATTCTGACTACATGGATTTCCTCAGGGGGCATCCCCCTCCCCCAGGAAAACAATTTCTTTGTCTACATAGGAGTGGGGTCTCTCAGGCCTTCCAGCAGCGAGAGACTGTCCTCCTGCACCCCCTCCCTCTCCCCTACGAGGTGCGGACACAGGATAGAGAAAAGGTTAAAAGTCAAGGGCTTCGTAAAAGGCAGAAGGGGATCCTGGCTCCACACCATTGGGCAAGTCATTATGCCTCTTTATCCTCGGTTTTCTTATCTCTAAAACAGGCTCAGCTCCCTTCTCTGCTTGCTTGAGGATGAAACGAGTGGGTTACGTGAAGCACCTCAGGGCAGGTAGCAGACAGGAGCAGGTAAATTCCCAGTTCTTAGCCTGTGACCGTTACTGTGAGGCCAGGACCCCGGCGGAAGGCCTGGATCTTTTAGACATTGCCATCTCGGCCCCAGTGGCCCTGACTTACTAAGCAGAGTACGGTCCCTGCAATTTGTGAGTTTACTGGAGAGAGACCGTCTCTGATCTCCATCAGCTGTTAGGAGCCTGCCTGTGTGTTTGCCATCAAAGTGAGCCTCCACCAGTATCCTAATCACATCCCCCAGTTAATACCATATATTTCTATGTAAAAGGGAACAAATTACACGCAGACAACACCGAATATGAAAACTCCCAGCGACGCTTTTCATTGTTCAGGCCGCGTTCTCTGCTCACTGCTTCTGAGAACACAGAGTTAATTGGCAGTTCTGTTCATCTCACTTTGGTTAACTGATAGATCCCTCTGCCCTTCAGTGTGTAAACACTTCTTGGTATTTCTCTGATCTTTCTCCTAGCTCTTGTCTTTGACACCACACACACACACACACACACACACACACACACACACACACCACACACACAATATCAAAATCTACATTTGCATAATGTGACATGGTGGGGGAAGAATTAATAGGATTTGATAAATTTGGCAGTAATGTCTCTATTTTTCTTTTTTTTTTAGCAATTAAGTAAATACAAATGAAAAAGATACAATCAATAGGCTGGATTGTTTCCTTTTCTTAGACATCTGTTCGTTTAATAAATAGGTATAGGTTTTTAGTGTCCATTACATGCCAAGGACCTGCAGGTGGATTCTTCTCTACTCTGTCTCTTCCTTCCCGTCTCCCCTGCAACCCGCCTAACCAGTGTTGGCCTCAGGCCGAGGAGAAGCATGAGCTTTGGTGCCAGACAGAACTGGGTTCAAATCCTGATTTACCACTACTGGTGTCACCTGGGACAAGTATGCATCTTCCTGAATCTCAGGCTGTTTGTTGGTAAAAACGGAACTTACTATACTCTCACGGTTGAAATGAGATAATAGCAAATTAAATTAAATAATAGTACATGTAATGTTTCTTTATAATGTCCATCATTCACAACAGTCAACATGTGGCAACAGCCTAAGTGTTCACTGATGGATGAATGGACAAAGAAAATACGGTCTATGTACAGAACGGAATATTTTTCAGCCATAAAAACAGAAGGAAATCTTGCCATTCTGACAACATGGATGGATCCTGAGGGTATTATACTAAGTAAAGTAGGTCAGACAGAGAAAGACAAATACTGGGTGATCTCACTTATAGGTGGAATCTAAAAAACACCCCCAAACCCCAGGCTTATAGATACAGAGGACAGACTGGTGGTTGCCAGAGGCAGGAGCTGGGGCAAAAAGGGGTGAAGGGAAACAAAAGGGTACAAACTTCCAGCTATAAAATGAATAAGTCAGAGGGTATGTAATGTACAGCCCAGCGACTGTGGTTAATAATACAGGACTGCATATTTAAAAGTTGCTAAGAAAGTAGATTTATAGTTTTCCTCACAAGAAAAAAGAATTTGAAATTATGCATGGTGATGGATGTTAACTAGACTACTTGTGCTGATCATTTTGCACTGTATGCAGGTACTGAATTATTATGCTGTACACCTGAAACTAATACAGTAGGTCAACGATACCTCGATTAAAATAAATGAATAAATAAAACTTTTCAAAATGTCTATCACAGTGCCTCTCTTCCCTAATGTTCAGTGAGGTACTACTTTTCTTCTGTTTTCCGTGTCCGCTGAGTTTTCTATTACACCCCAGAGCCCGCCTCAGTCTTTCCTCGTTTACTTCCAGTCATCCCAGATTCTGTCAAATCTTTCGTCGAGGAGATTTTCTGGAAGCCCTGGACTAAACTAAGAGCTCTTGCTGTTTGCTCCCATGACGGCCGGTATTTGCTTCTGTACAACACTCATTATGCTTGAAATTACTTGTCCAACACGGATCTCCCCCTCTAGGCTGAAGCTTACACAAGGGCGGGACTGTGCTCTGTGCATCAATTATAAGATGCACCAGCGAATGACTCAGAGCATTTCAGACTTTAAAAAGGAAGAGAAAACTGGAACCAACCCAAATGTCCATCAGCAGGAGAGCCGACATATGCATATGATAGAACACAATTCAACAATAAAAAGGAACAAACTCCTTTTTCCTGTGGGGATGCCCAACATTGTGGATAAGTCTCAAAAACATGCTGAATGAAAGAAACCAGAGACAGAGGAGTATATACTGTATGACTCAATTTATAGGAAATTTGAAGGTGGGCAAAACTCATCTACAGTGATAGAAAGTGGATCAGCAGTTGCCTGGGGCTGGGGGTGGGAGGAAGAGACTGAGTTCAAAGGGAGCAGGAAGGACCTTTTTGGGATGATGGAACTGCTACCTTAATTGGGGTGGTGGTTCTGTGGGTGTGTACATGTGTCAAATCTCATTAAACTGTAGACTTAAAAATGTTTGCATTTGATTGCATGTAAATTACACCCCAAGATGTTGATTTAAAAGATAAATGAATAAAAACAAAAAGCAAAACAAGAAGGAAGGAAGGAAAGAAGGAAGGAACAAACAAAACAAATAAAAAAGAAGAATGAAGAGAAGCAAGTTTCCTAGCTTAAATTCTCCCCAAATGGGGGCTTGAGTTCAGTCACTGAGTGAGATGTGGTGGTTAGTAAAAACCCACTGTTCTCACTGGGTTTAAAAAGATAAATTACAAAAAATCATATTTTCAAATATGCTGGAAAGCTGTGGAAATAAGAGAAGGCTAGATGAACTAAAATCCCAGAGAGAGAGAGGTGTCCTTCCCAGAAATTATGAAAGTCATAAGACCATGGCATGACATCTTTAAAGTGCTAAAAAAACACAACCCCTGCACACTTATAGTTCTGTACCCAATAAAAACAGCCATCAAAAATGACAGTGAAATAAAGACATTACAGACACACAAGAGCTGAGGGAATCTGTCACCAGCAGTCATGCACTGTAAGAAACGCTCAGGCAAGTCTCCATTTGGGCTGTAGGAATTTGATCCCAGATGGAAATAGGGACCCACGAGAAAGAATAAAGGATCAAAAAGAGTAAATGTACATTCACACTGGTAGAACATTGACTGCTTAAAGCAATATTAATAACTGTTCTGTGGCCTTATCATAAATACAGGAAAAAAGGAGCAACTGTAATAAAAAGCATTGATAAACTTGACTTTGTTAAACCTAAGAACTTCTGCTCATCAGAAAGCACCATTAAAGGAATCAAAAGAGCCTGGATGATATACACATCCATGTGACAAAGGACTCATATATAGGATAGAAAGAGAGTATTACCACAAATTAATAATAAAAAGACAACCCAAAGGGGGAAAAAAAAAGACGACTCAGATACTTCACAAGAGAAGAATCCAAATGGCCAATCAACATATGAAAAGATGCCCAAGATTATTATTCACAGAGAAATGCAAATTAAAACCACAATGAGTTATCACTACATGGACCGCTGGAATGGTTAAAATTGAGAAGACTGAGTTCTGATGAGGATGTGGAACAACTTGAACTCATAAATGGCTGACACCTTGAAATGCTGGGAGTTTCTGATAAAACTAAACATACCTCTATCCCACGACCCAGCAATGCCTAAGAGAATTTAGTGGATGTACGTGTTCACACACAAGACATGAAAGAATGTCCCCGCAGCTTTATACACGACGGTCCCAAACGGGAAACACCATGTCCATCCATGGGATAACGCAGGTATCAATAAACGATGGTGTATTCAAACAACGTAAAACTGCCTCCCAGTAAAAGAGAACAAACTACTGATAAATTGCACAGGTGTTATAGTGAGCAAAAGAGGTCGGACACAAAAGACAGCATGCTCAATGATTTCGTTATATGAAGTTCAAGAATGAGTAAACTAATCTGTGGTGAAGAAAGTTAGACTAGCGGTTGTTTCTGGCGTGCGGGCGGCTTCTGACTAGGAAGAGATTTTAGAGAATCTTCTGGGATGATGAGAACGTTCTATATCTTGAGTGAGGCAGTGGTTACCCAGATACACAGATATATAAACTTTAATTGAGTTGTGACTTAAGATTAAAACAGTTTGTGCAAAGAATTTCTACTACATCTTAAAAAAAGGAAGGAAAAAAAAATCCCCCCTTCTTTTCCTTCCCATACTTCCTAGGGTCAACATCAAAGTCCTTCTTAAATAAAAATAAACACAGGTAAATAGGCAAGTAGACAGATACAGATATTTAAATAATTATATTTCTGGCCACTGTTCATATATGTTTGTACAGGACAACCTCAGTGTATACCTGTTGGCCAGCATAATTAATTATAGCACCTCCTTTCACCCCGAAAATGTCCACTTTGGACAATATATTACATGATCACACTTATACAGTACATGTAACAATCACCTTACCCTCTCCCCCAACAAACCACACATAACAGCCAGCTGTGTCTGTACATACGGATTTACCATATTTGTTTAAGTGGCAACATAATATTCTATGGGATGTATGTACATAACATTATTTGACTCTTCTGTTGATGAAGATTTCAGGTTGTCCAAAGTTTTGAAAATAACATGATTAATGCTGTTCCTCAGGGTACGTGGTTCAGGTGTGGGTGGCCCTGGTTCTCTGGACTCCAGGGGTGGGCAAGATCCCAGTGGATAATTCGGGGATGTGACTCTTGACGGTTCATTTGGGAAACGGAAGCTCTTTTTTCCCTGCTATTATTAAACTAGAAGAATTTGAGCCTGGAGCTGCTGATGGCCATTTTAATACTCGGTGGAGACTCTCCTGACTTAGAGAGGAACCACCCCTGAGGGAAACAGGAACAATGAATAGAGCCAGACAGATTCCCAATGACTTTGTCTAAGCTGCTGGATCCTGCTGTAACTAAAGCTGCATCCCCTAAAGTCTTCTGCAATGTAAGCCTCTAATATCTTTTTTTGTCTTTTGTTCTGTTTGGTTTGGTTTTGCTTTTTGCTTGTGCAAGTTTAAGGTTTTGTCACTGGAAATTGAACGATTTCTGACAAAATATAACTGTAGTAAGTATCTATCTATCTATCCTCAAAAACATATATATGTGTGTGTGTGTGTATGTGTGTGTGTATGTGTATATGTATATTTTCAAGAACATTTGTTCACCAAAAGCCACGTACAGAAAACATTCACACTAGCATTTTTGTAAAAGTTCCATCTCCTTCTCCACCCAAAACAGCATAACCCAAAAGTCCTTCAATGGGTAATAGGATAAATAAAGCATGGTACATTCACACAGTTGAATACTATACAGCAGTGAGAATGAGTAAATGACAATTACACATGAAAACATAAATGAATCTCATAAACATAATGTGCAAATAAAGCCAGATCCAAGAGTATATACTGTATGATTCCATTTATATGAATTTTTTTTAAAAAGGGCGAAACATATTGATGG
The DNA here is from genome assembly GCF_048773025.1 of Camelus bactrianus. Classification (NCBI taxonomy): domain Eukaryota; kingdom Metazoa; phylum Chordata; class Mammalia; order Artiodactyla; family Camelidae; genus Camelus; species Camelus bactrianus. Next base: position 10,050,116 of record NC_133570.1, read on the forward strand.
TAACAGAACTTAAGATGATAACTAACATTGGGGAGAAGGGGCCTCATGTCTGGGAGGGAGCTTGAGGGGGTTTCTAGGGTTCTGGTGATGCTCTGTATCTTGACTTTGGTGAAGAAGCTGCATGGACATTTTCACTCTGTAAAAATTCATCAAATGTACACTTATATTTGTATAGTTTTCTCTATGTATATTTCAATAATTTTTTTAAAAAAAGCATTTGAGTGAGAATAAAATGATTTGGAAAAAATCTAACAGTGGAAAAGGCTTCAGAACACACAGGTGAACGTGAGAAATTGCAAAACTGGTCCTGATGCGAGATATTGCTGGGGTGAGAGGACAGTTCCTCAGGCCTCTGTCATAAAACCAAAGTGAAGCACCTGATAGATTTCTCATTTGCACTTCCATGAATTTAAATCTCTGGACAGATACAGGAATTAAGTGAAAAATAGACCGAGAACCAATAGAGGAGGAAAACCTGGTGGAAACTTCGGGGAAAGTTGACCACAGTGTCTGTATCTGAAGGTTGGTATTCGGAAGGGAGAGAAATCTGGTCACATTCTGCACTAGAACAGGATGCTAGAAAATGAAATTTTGAATGAAATGAAGGAAATGGATATGAAGGAGTTAAATGGGTATGAATGAATAAATATGAATGAAATGAAACAAAACGAATACGCATAATTCTAATAACAAAGCAAGGGGTGTAGCATCTAAGGAAACCTGTACTCTATGGAGCTCCAGTGAGCTCAGATAGATATTCAAAGGGATTTCACCAAAGATGGCCAGGAGGCCATGCCCCTAAAAGTGAATAGACTTCTAGAATATCATGGGAAACCTAAAGGCAAAAATGATACCAAAAGCAACCCACCTTAAACAGGATGTGTATTGTTCAGAGCAAGTAGACATACAAGAAGATAACAGGTCCTCTCTTTGGGGAAGAGGTTGGGTCAATTTATTCAACAAGTACTTATTGCATGTCTTCCACGAGGCTGGCGCATAGCAAGTGTACAGAACATAGTGAATTCAAAGACCATTAAGGATGGTCCCTGCTCAGTGGCCCTCTCTGCCACTGTGAGCAGGTGTGTGATGAGGGCTGTGACTGTGGAACCCCACAGAACTGAAAAGGGAGGAGACAACGGGGAGAGTCAGAGAAAGCTTCTTGAAGGGAAGAACTTTCTCACCTGCCTGGTTTTAATGAGCCCTGGATCCCTGCCTGAACCCAGTCAACATTTTCATCTGCAACTAGGAAGAAAATATAGACAATCAGACCACATCTAAGTACTGCATCCATTTCTGGCCGGCCCTCTCTCAGAGAGAGAGACTACTGGGAACGATCTTTATCCCCATTTTGCAGACAAGGAAACTGAGGCTTGGAACAAGAAGGGGTGACCTGCCCCAGGTCATACAGCTGGGCAATAGCAGAACTGGGGCTCATCCTATGTCAGGTAGACTCCGGGGCCAGCAAACGTTATCATCACGTTCTTCTGCTTTGAACAGAAAGCTGTTTAGACGCCCTTCAGGGTTTCTCAATGACTCTATGATTGTAGGTGACGAGTCTTCATCTTCAGGGTTTCTGGGGGAATCTGTTGGTCTGGATTATACCACTTCCTGAACCCAAGAAAAGAATTCTTTGGCTTGGGCTCCAATTGGCTGGAAATCACCCTCTACTTGAACACAAAGACAATGTTTGGGGGCTTCGTGACCCTGCCTGACTCAGCAGCAGTGGCATGCTGGTAAATTCTTGCTTTCCACATGCCTGTACCATTTCTGCCTTGAACCCGCTGAGCCTTTGTGGAGTTTCCTCTTTTTTTTTTCTTTCTTTTCTTCTCTCTCTTTTTTTTTAAATTCACGTGGGGCCAATAATATGCTTTGTTGAGAACCAGGCTTTGTAAAATGAAGAAATTAGCTGCACTGACACTGTGTGGTCTATATTAATGAGTTGTAACTCGATATCAAGTTCATTATCAAAACAAACCCTTCGTTTGCCTGAAGGCCTATGCTCTTGTGTTGAGCTGCAAAGAAAGCCTCTCTTTGTTAAGGCAGAAAGTGGCCATTTATGCTGAAAAAACTCCAACACACCCTTAACTGAAACCGCATGAATTGCGGTCCTGTCATTTACAGCTGGAGACGCCCTTGTGCGCTTTTGCTTTTGGTTTAAAACATTAGCTGGACCACTCTGCCATCAATCTTACCTAACGATCTATTTACCTAAAATACACAATTACAGAACAGGCTCCCCTTACGATCGGTGGCCGATGAAAGAACATTAATGAAACCAGGAGTCTGCAGGATGGCTCAGCAACTGGGTCTGAAAGGCTGCCTTCCCTTGGCGTCCAAGCAGCCGGGCTGTCCAGGGGTTTCCTTTTCTCTTTTTAAACAGGTGAAATTGCTACAATAATTAAAGAAGCTAAAAGGAAGCACAGGGAGAGCTAACAAATATTGTTGGGTGCGGTGATGCAAAGGGGAGGGGGGTGGAGGAGGAGGAGAGGGAAGAGGGGCGGGGAGAGAGAAGACGGAGAGAGACATTTAATGCACAGCTTTCAAACCTGCAGTGAAATAAAAACTGCTTTCTGGGGACTGACATTTTTCGGTTTTCCCTGATTCAGGGCTGGGCGCTTAGTGGGTGTCTGACCTCTGACAAGCCTCCCCACCCTCTTCATTGAGGCCCCAACCGTGGATTAAATTCAGGTCCTTCAGGTGCCGGAAGTGGCCATCTTCCTTCACGGGCAGACAGAGAACAATGGGGTCTGGCTTCCTTTCAAGTCAATTTGCAGTAGGACCATGTTCTAATATCAGAAAGAAAGAAAACGGCCATTTTGTTTTGTGAGTAACCATGAGATGGCTACATGTGATGTGACTTCTGTGGACAGCGTGACATCCTCCCCCAGAACGCTCCTGTAACTTCCAATGAGCTCAGAATGGCTCCAGCAATGAGGAGGATGCGGGCTGGGGGAGCACCATCTGGAACAGAATTCCAAGGCTTGCAAGTGAAGCCAAGTTTCCACCTCAGCAAACAGGAGTAGCTCTGGGCACTGTGCAGAGAGGAGGGAAAATAAAAAGGGACTTTGGAGCCAGACTGGTCTGGTTTTGAGTCTTGGCTTCTCCATCACCTTTTGTCTCTGAGGCTCAGTTTTCTCATCTGTGAAAAGGAGGTGATAACAGCTTCTTCATGGGGTTGTCGTAAGGCTACAAGACAACACTTGTAAATCACCTGGTGCCCTGTGAACCCTCAGTAAGTGGTAGGATAACAAGTAAAATGGGCAGTAGGAGAGAGCAGACAGACTGAGGATCCAAGATACCACAGACGTCAGACCCCAGGTGAAGCTGAGGAAGATCACCTGGAAGGGATATTTGAGGTCGCTATAGGAGAACGGGACCCTCCATTCATGTCCGCTTGGAGACTATAAAGACAGAGAGTGGAAAGGGAAGTGGGATTTGTGAAGTGACTTCTTTGACAGCAGCTCCTGTGACGCTCTGAATCCTGACCCCTAAGGGAGGAGGATGCTGCATCCTTCACTTCAAACTGAAACAGAGGCCTCTGTGGGATGCTCAAGGGCTTAAAAGGGGAGCCCTGCAGCTGGGGGATTGGTGGGCTGGTCTCTGACACCCTCCTGGAAAGCCCAGAGGATGGAGGCAGGCCAGGGAGTGCTTGCGGGGGCAGGGCAGAGAGATGGAGGATAGCTGGCGCTGGGGCAGAGAGTGGCGCTTGTCGTCAGCGGTGTGTCGAAGCTGCGTGAAACCTGGGGACCAGAGGTGACAGGCAGGCCAGGATATCAGCTTGGGATTCTGCCCACCATAACTCCCACTGGAGACCAAAGAGGCCCCAGTGTTGGGAGTCTGGGTGGGGCGGACTACCGGTAGACCAGAATCTGAGTGGCACGCACAGCTGATAGACAATGTGTGGAGAGCTGGAATCAATCGGTAAAGAACTTCCAAAGAGCTAACAGAAGTGCCTACGGGAGAAAGAGCCAGCTTTAGACACCTGCTGGGCCCAGGGAGAATGGAGACATCTTATGACAGGACCTGTAAGAACTTTCCTGTGTCCCCGGTTTTCCCTTCCAGCCGGCAGTTAGAACGCTGGGGATAAAGGAGCATGTCCCACATTCCCTCCCTGGCGGCAGGTGGCCTACGTGAAGCTGTCCCTAACAGGCAGGAGAGAGAGAGAGCTCTTCTCCTTGAGAGAAGGATGGAGTGCTGCTTAATAGATCGATATCTTGAATCAATATGTCTTATTTCTGAATTGTGACTGTGTCTTGTGACTTGGACTGCAAAACTGGCTACCAGTCAAGGGCAAGCTGAAAAGGCACTAGACACCTTGTTTTTACGCAGGGGCCACTGAAAATATCCGAAGGGAGAAGTGACAGGCAAAAATAAACTTGTGTTGAGATCAGATCCCAGGCTTCATTCAAGGGACAGGCTGCTTTGGTGATACGGACCTTATGAAAGATAGGGCAGTGGCTTCGTGGGGCTTTTTGGCAGCAGGTTGGAGCTGGATTGAGGATCCTGAGGAATGCTTGTCAGCTGTGACTTCAGGGACTGCTGGGGTGAGTGGAGTCTCCTTGAAACGCCCTGGACTTTGACCTTGTGGGTGAGGGCGAGCCAGAATGAACAGCCAATGGGACAGTCAGTATGTTCTCTGAAAGGAGGTGGTTTGCCTTCCTTAGGCTCTTCTTTTGAGAGTGGGGACATATTTACCCTCAACCCATCCACTCCCAGAAAAAGTCAGGCTTACTTTGTTAAGTGATACATAATGGTTAAAAATGGGGACTTCAAAGTCTGGCCCAAGCTGGGTACGAATGCCAGATGGTCCATTAGCTAGCTGTGGGACTGTGGTTAAGTTATTTAACCTCTCTCGGCCTCAGTTTCCTCACCTGCAAAATGGGGTTAGTACTGCCTACCTCTTAGCTTTATGGCGTCAGTAGAACTGGATAATTCACATAAGGGCTTGCCATGGCAGATGGCACATACTAAGCACTCAACCAACAACATTAGTTATATCTATTATCATCATCATGACCATATAATATGCCATTTATTTCATTTTAAAACACTGGCCTCATTTTTAACCTCATGGAGGATACAAAAGCATGACTCATTTTTACTATTCACAGGAAAACCTTGAAAGAATGACAATTCACAAGGAGACAGAATTTTTTCCTCAATACTATACCTACCATCTTTCTTTGGAAAAAAAAAAAAAAACCCTGATGTTGGCATTATACACACCAGAGCATGGGGGTGGGGGTTGGGAAGTACATAAAACACTGAAAGGTGGAATAATTACTAATTTTAGCTCAATCTCAGTTATAAATTCTGCACCCAGTCTTTATGGGCATTATCTTCAATCTTCACAAGATTCAATTACAGGTGAGAAAACTCAGCATCAGAGAGGTGAAGCAGATAGCCTAAGGTCACAGAGCAGCAGGAGAACCAGGACTCAACCCAGGAAGGACCCACGGCCCAGGTGCTAAGTCAACCAGCCCTGACATGAATTTGTCTGGCCAGCCAGGCAAGCTCAAGAATTGTCCTTTATTGAGACAATTTAAATCCCCAGCCCTGGAGCTTCAGAAAAAGGGAACAAGGAGGGATATTTGTTGGTTGGAGACAGGGAGGGAAAAGGTGAGGAGGCTAGTTAGGGTTAAAGAATCATCCAGACTGCTTACTTTAGTTCCCGCGGACCCTGCAGAATTTCCCCCAACTCTCACCAATGTTCCACTCCCTATGAGGATATCAGATTCAAGTTCTCTCAAATTCCTTGGTATCTGTCAACAAGCATTGCTTCCTGAGTTCTGAGAGGACTTTTTAAAAAGGTCTAAAAATTTCAGAGAAGCAGTTTAATTAGCAGAGGATGGGACCGGCCAATAAACAATGACAACATGGGTGACAGTCATATGCTAATTGCCTCTCGGGCATTTTTCATCAAGGGCTCTTGGAAAAAAAACATTTTAGTCATGTCACCCTTTGTGCTGCCTTTTCCTGAATGTATAAAAAATGATCAGCAGGAGAGTCATCATCTCTGGAAATGTCAGTATTTAAATGTTTTAATGCTTGCTATTTTGGGGCACGAATGGCTTCGATTACCTAAGTGGAAATATGAAGAGATAGCATTTAATAAGCACCTACTATCTGCCAGGGGCTCTTCTTAGCATTATCTCATTGGTCCTCCCAACAACCCTACAAAGCCAGAACGGTTATTATTTCCATATGCGAGATAAAGATATTGAGGTACAGAGAGTGACTTGCCCACGGTCATACGCAGAGTATTAGAATGCTACCCCTATGTGTGGAGCACCCAGCATGTGCTGGGGATATACCTGTGAACAAAAAACACGTATGGCCTTTGTTCAAATGGAATTTACAGTTACCCAAGGGATGTGTTGCCTTATTGGCACACGGAGCTATCCTTGGTCCTGAGTGTAGAGAGTAGAGAATATTGAACTTCTATCCAATGCCAGGCACTGTGCTAGATTCTGGGGATAGAATCATAAGCAAAGTGAGGTCCTCTCCCTCAACGAGCTCCAAGTCTAGTGGTGGAATCAGACAAATAAATAGGCAGTTTTGGTGTGGGTTCTTTTTTTCTAAGAGAATAAAAAATTCAGTGGGTCAGAGCTTGGATTCAGACTAAATCCATTTAACAAGATATTTACCCAAATTATTCAACCCAATTAAGCTGTTTACGATTATCAACATCTCAGCCACACACACCCCAGAACCTCATTCCTCATTAGTGGTGCCTGTCTTCCTCAATGTCTTATCTGGCAGGTCTTGGCAGTGTATTGACCCAGCATCAAAATATGCCTTTCTAAAAAAAAAAAAAGTGACTCTAATTAGAAACAGCTTATAAATCTTCATTGAAATGAGAGCAGTTTTTAGAAAGATGTGTCTAAGCCACAGACAGGGTTCCCCCCAACACACCCTCCCTCCGCCACCCTAGCCTCATTCTTAGCTGTGTTTCTCTTCCAGAATAACTCATTGGCATATTTTAGCAAGAGCTCAAGAAAATGTAAATGTCCTTGTCTGTGGTCACGGGGCGCAGTCACATTCTTGTTTGCTTTGCCTACAGCTAAAACTAGCACTTTCCTTTTTCTGCCAGAGACTTTGGAATGTACTGTTTAAAAACTGTACCAGCAGATGTCCTTTTTAGAGAGAGGCTTGTCTACTGCCCCTTCTTACTGGCGTTGTCCAGGCTGATCTTAAGAGCATAGGATCTCTCTCATTAGTTGATCTGGGATTCAAATCCTAACTCCATCACCTCCTTGCCTGGGTGTCTCTGGGCAAATCACAAAACCTCTCCAAGCCTCGGTTTCCTCATCTCTACAAATAGGGGTAATGATAGCGTCTGCCCCACAGGATTGAGGAGTTAATAATATATTCAGAACATATAGATGCACAACACTGATGCTTAATAAGTTGTAGCCATTATTTGCTTTCTAGAGCCATATGACAAGGAGGGATCCCCCAAATTGCCAGGTTAGATTTCCTGGTTCTGCAGAGGCATACGAAGAAGCCAGAGAGGTTAAGTGATTTGTCCAAAGTGATACAGCTAGATACTGAGAGAGCTGGTATTAGAACCTGACCTCCCAATTCCAGGCAAGGGGCGTGCCCACCCCACCACTGTTCAGAGCCCTGGAAACATCTTGCCATGGAAAACCAGAATTTTCAGGGCGAGGGAGGGAGAGTCCTCTAGAAGGAAGAAGATGGAAGGGAGAAGTAGACCAAGTAATGAAAGATGAGGCTGGAAAAATTATCAGGGACCAGATTATGCAGAGCCTTTTAAACCTTATTAAAGATATTAATCTTCATTTTGAGGGCAACGGAAGGCTGTTAATTGCTTTAACCAGGGGAATGACAATATTACACTGGCACTGAAAGGGAAAGGGCTGGAAGCAGGTCAGGTTGAAGGTAAAGAGGGCAGTTAGGAGGCTGGTGGAATAGTCCAGGCTAGAGATGAGGGCATCCTGGATCAGGTAGTGACTGAGCGGGAGGAGGCAGTGTCCATAGAACACCTGCCCTGAAGCAGCTGACTGAACGTAAGAGGTGATGGAGAGGAAGAGACTGAAGATGAAGCTTGGGTTTCTGGCTGAACTACTGGGTATCCAATGACATCATTTATTTAAATGGAGAATCTTTCACTATCAGATAAGCATTCAACTGGGGAGAGGTACTCAGGGCTTCAGTAGTCCTATACTGCCATGGTTCTCAACTGGGGGGGGGGATTTTATCCCCCAGGGGACATTTGGTAGTATCTTGACACATTTTTGGTTGTCATAATTGGCATCCAATGGCTACAGGCCAGGGATGCTACTCAACAACTTACCATGCACAGGACAGCCTATCAGCCCAAAATGTCAGTGGTGTTGAGGTTGAGAAGCCCTGCTCTGATGAAATTCCAAGTCTTGCAAGAAGTAACACAGACCTTTCTGACTATTGAAAGTTTTAATGGGAATTCGTGGGGCTAAGTCCTCCCTAATTTGACCACCCTCTGGGATAGAAACTTCGGTAGCTTTGTGTATGGAGAGGCAGAGTATGGAAAGATTTATCCACTGGGGCTCTGTGGGAGAGCGTTTTGTCAGACAAGGTCCCAAGAAAGAACTTTTTCCTTGGGGGAGGGTGGCAATACGCCCCCTCCCTGACCCTGACATATTAGAAAATAAGTTCTAGCTGTGGTTCAGTGTCAGTGTCACCCCAACCTACATCCAGTCCTCACTGCAGAGTCAGACCAGATGGCTTCAGATGCACCTTTCTTCCCATGATAGAACTTGTTTCTATCTCCAAGCTTCTATATATTTTTCACCTTTCTTTTTGGCACTTCTGATTTGCCATCTTGATTCATGGTTATTTAGGAATTTACTCTCCAAAAGAATTATGGGTTTCTTGAGAGAAGACCCCAGGTCTGATCCATTTTAGTGCCCTCAAAACATTTGTCACATATATTTAATGTACAACTCAAAAGGTGACCTTGACCCTGTACCAGGTTGCAATGGGGGCATTACTCTCTGTCCTCTCTGTCACTGAGCTACAGTCAACCATGGAGCCCTTGCAGCCTCTGACAACGCTGTGCCCATCCCAGAAACCACCCCCACTGTGCAATCTTCCTACTTTGTGCAATCCACATACCCCGAGGCATTTCCAGGCTTGCAAGGAGCTCGCCAGACGCAGCTAATTTTCGAGTCATTAAATAAAACTGCCAATTGCGGAAACTCCGATTTAGACAGAAATACATTAGATCGAAATTGGGCCCCGGCAGAAATTTCCCCAGCGGAGTTTGAAAACAGGAATTTAGAAGGGAAAATGCCACCACCTCATGATAGAAGGTATCCCATTATTGGTGATTATGATTTTGAATTTAGCTGTCAGAAAGATCTCCAAGAAAAATATCTTGGTTTATTCAGTCCAGGAAAGGTTTAATTGGCTTCTGTCAGATTTTATATAAGTGCTACTTGCCGCTGAACCCCAGGTGGATTCTGCGGATTTTGAATTTAACAGCTGACAGCTGAGTCTTTAGAGGCCGCAGGGATGATAAAAGGGGGTCAGGAATAGGTCTCTTTCTAGAGTCGTGCAAAGGCTTCTCCAGCCAGAGATCCTTCGAGCCCCCTGCTCCCCCTAAATGGTGAAAACAAGAAAGGGGCACAGGAATAAAGGTGGCGCACACGCCATGGTCCCGGTCGGCCCTCTCTTCATGTCATTCCCTGTATTTTTCAGTTTCATAAAGAGTGTCCCATGTGATCGTCTTTTTTCACTTCTGTGTCCTCAACACATAGAATCATGCTTAGCACATACTAGGGGGTAGGTAAATATTAGCTGAATGAATGAGTGTTTCCTTCGCGGACCTCTACCCTTGCCCTGACGCCCACAGTCCTTTGGTGGATTCTCTGCTGTTTTTTTTTAAAGTATCTCTAGGGACAAGTGCCCTTGAGATTCCGGAGAAGTTGTGGGGCAGGCCAGGGGATGCCTCTCTCTTTTAGGCTGCTGTATTGTTTGGGATCCCCAATGTCTAATTTTTTTTTTTTTTTTTTGTGAAACCATTTGTGCCCGTCACTGCTGGTTAGTCAACCTGATACCCATCTCCAATACCTTCACCTCTCTCTGGCCCCTGCTTTCCACGCTTAGGTTAGAAACACTGTCCCAGCCATTCCTGGCAGTTAGAAAAGGCAGTGACACTGCTCTGGCAAATGAGACATAAGATGAAGTATGCTGGGAAGTTCCCTGAAAAGCCTTTGTTTGCCTCATGAAAGGACAAATATAGTTCTTATGTTCTATTTTTTCCTCTTTCTGCTGGAATATGAATGTAACGGCTGGAGATGGGACAGCCATTCTATGACCATGAGGGAAAAAAACCTGCCAGTGCTAACATTAGTGAGCTCCTCTGAACAAATGCCAGGAGGTATACACCTCCAGATCCTAATTGATACACAGGGTTTTCCATTTTTTCTCACTTCCTTCTTGTTCTCCGTGAAACTCAAACATGAATAATGGGATTGAGCTGAAAGTTAAATCCAGGGGACTCAAATCATGCTCAGGGGCACTCCCGTATCTATGACTAGGACTTTTTAACTGGGCCAAGCATTTCTGCCACCAGGATGAACTCTCCTGCAAGGCAGCTCATCCTTCATAAAAATACGTACTCACACGAGTTCTTACAAATATCTCCAGACAGGCTTCCTCTCTTCCATCCTTAAACTGGGACTTGGCCTCGCTAATGATCAATCCCCGACTCTGAGACTTTACAGTTGATATTCAGCTTCCTCCAGACTTCATACCTGGGCTGTCTTCAAAATGGTGATGGTGGCATGTGTGTGCAGAGAAGAGAGAGGAGCATAAGTAACTATTGTAGGAACTGTCATTACTTAAGGGGGAGTTAACTGTGTACCGAGAGTTGTGCTCAGTACTTTAGGTGCTTTGTTTTATTTAATCTTTCCAAAAGATTTCCCAAAGATATGGTGGACGCTATCATCATTCAACCCATTTCACAGAACTTCATATTGGCGTCAGAGAGGGGATTTGAGCCCACCACGTCTGATTCAAAGGCAGAGCTCTTCCCTCGTCACAAAGCTTGCATCCCCCATCAACTAGACTCTGATCATGCTTCTTCTACCGCTCACCCCCCTCCCCCGCCCTCCCCTCCCAGGCTGAGCAGCTGCCTCCGCACAGAGGAGACAAAGGGCTCCTTCATTTGGTCCAGCGTAAAGAAAGTGCCTACAGCCTCTTCCTGTGTCAGGAGGTAATGAACATACGACTTCCGCGCAGCCTGATTTATCACGGAGGGGAGCCGACTGTCACGTGGGCCAGCAATTAGACACAGCAAGATTCGCCAAGGCAAGCATCACAAGCCCAAAGCGTCAGGGCAGAAGAAAACAAAACAACTTGAATTCTGCAATTGTCTCGATGCTGTAACAATGGAGCCAAAGGATCCTTTGGAGAGAGGAGAGGCCTCACTTTCCCGACCTAAGTCACAAGTGACATAAAAATGAAGGTGCACCTGGCTGGGATTCTTCTGAACTGAATCTCAAGTGGGTTGTTAGATCTTTTATTTTCAGGATAATGAGTGATTCAGTGATTCAGTGCAGGGAACGTAGTCTTCCGTGATTAGAGGCCAGAGAAATTATCCAGTGCTGAGCCCATTTCGAACAAAGACCGATGACGCACCGCTTACCTCTTCAGGCCACAATTTCTCCTATCTGGACAAACAGGAAAACCATTTCATGCTGGCAGTGGAAACGTATTATGCTGAAAGTCAAGGTTTTTCTTGTTGGGGGAAATCTTTCCTTTGTTGATTTCAGGAGGCCCGGCTGGATAGTGGGCTGAACTTCTGAAACCTTCCCTGGGCAACTCCATTCTCACCATAGGGGTGGGTGGTGGGGGATGGAGGGTACATGGGAAGTGATGGGGGTCAGAGATGCTCAGGCCAAGATCTTCTATATACATGGGATTCGACAGAGTTTGCCCCCTTCTCCCCGAATCTGCCAACTTAACTCTCAGCACAGAACTTGACGCTGGAGCTCTTCAAGCCTCAGTCTAGTAACTACACCTCCATCACAGAGTCAATTCAAAGATTAAACAACACTGTCATAATGGCTAACGTTTCAGAGTATTTAGCTTTACCCATATCAGCTCATCTCATCCCCACAAAACCCTAGGAGACGGGAGCCATTTTTCAGCTAGAGTTCATCTCTTCTGAGATGCACATTTTCTTTCCACATATCAGCATCTCTGAAAGTCGGACGCTTCTTATCATTGAAAGTAGGTGATAGTTGAATCAGTAGACTTTTCTTTCTCCGGGGCACACACAAGAAATTATGATGCATCTTGAAGGAGACGAGGTCTTAGAGAAAATACAATGTGCCCACTTCACAGAGGAGGAACCTGAGGCACAGAGAGGCACTGATTTGCTCCAGGCCCCATAACATGGTTGAGTGACAGAATTGGGGTCTCAAGCCATGTTGTTTGCTGAAGAATCTGCTCTTTTCATCACTGAGCTAGGGTATGAGCAAAGTACTCAGTCTAGTCCCAGCTCTTTTGGGATCTGCCCAAGATAAGGATGCTTCTTTTTTCTCTGCCACCAAGAGACAGAGCTTGTATGAAGGATTCCACACCTCTATAGGTTTTGCCAAGTGCCATTCCTGCATTTCCATTCTGGGACAGGAGGGGGATGTTCTCAGTGCCCCTCTTTTTTTCAACCTTTCTCGAAGAAGAAAATGTGGGTCCATGGTAATCTACACGTGCCCTGCTGCCTCCCTCCCCCTGGCTAATCCCATTAGACTTCTCTTTTACTTCCTCTGGAAAAAAAGGAAAAAGGAATTCCCTAAACAGATTAGGGAGCCCGATTTAGGGCCAACTAGAAGGTTTCCTCCACGAAAGACGTTCAGATTTGCATACATTAAATTCCCTCCATTGAGAAATTGACAGGAAGACGCTGTACAAGGAAGGGTGCAGCTGTAACGCTAGTTTTGATAAAGCAACTTCCATCCCCGTGAGAAGGAACACAGCTGGCATCAGAGAGCTTCAGGACCCTTCAGGAGGTTTCCCCACCAAGTGTCACCCACTGCACGAACACATGGTGGACTCATAGTAAGTGGTCTCACCCTCCTCCTCCGAAAAGCTGGATCCTTCTTCGGATCACTCCTCACTGGACACTTACCTGGCCGCCCTGGCATTTGTTATTCGTCTGCCCACCCCCACCCCCACCCAGCACACCTGAAGATGATTTGAAGCTAGTGAGCATCCCTTACACCTTCTTTTTATATCCCCTGTGGTGCATGCTAACCACCGTCTCTGTCTGATTAGTATGGTGAGGCCAGGAGAAATTAACTCTGGAGCCAGAGTGCAAATCCTCACTCTGTTCTTTGCTGGCTGCATGTCCTTGGGTAAGGGACCTGTCCTCAGGTGGCCTCAGTATTGCCTCCTATCTCATGAGGAGGTAACAGTTCACACCTTGAAGTGTTGTAGAAGGTTCCAAAATATTCCATGGGAAGACTTGAGCTCAGAGCATGGCACGTGGGGGAATATTCAGGACACACCAACTCTTAGCATCATTACCACCACTGTTAATAGGGCGTTAAATAAGACTGCAATTTGTTACTAGTGTGATTTACACCAGAAGTGGCTCCTAATCGCTACACATCTTCTTGTGACTTGCCACTTTCTAGTGAGCCTGGTTTAAGCAATGATTTACGGTAGCTCTACAAAGTTGAAACTTACAGAGATGTGACACTTCAGATGTGAGCCGGGACACCCTAGGGTCTTCATTATTTCCTGGACAAGGGTGCGGGGGCAGCAGGATTTCAGTGAGTTTTGTGCCTGAGGTCTTGTTTATTCAGCAGTTCCCTGGAAGCCTTCTTCCCTTCTCTGGACCTCCCTGAGTCCCACCTACCGTCCTCTCAAGAAAGAGATGACCATTTCCACCTCTATATATCTTCCTCTACTTCCTTTAATTTCTCTGTCCCAAGATGGAAAGCTCTATTGTATTTACTTAGGTACATGACTTCTTCCCTCCCCATCCTGACACACACTCAAATACACACACACACACACACACATCTGGGTTAACTGTCTTTCTCAGAATTCCCACAACACCCAATGATACATCCCTACCACATCATTAGCCACCCTGCATTATAACTACTGGCTTTTTTTTTTTTTATCGCTTTTACTTCCCATGCCAAACATACACTCTACCAAGTTTGAACATTTTTAAGGCAGTCACATTTTCTCCAAGAGCAGGTATTCAGCCCATAACAGAAATTCAAAATAAGTATTTGTTAAATGAATGAAACAAAATATAATGAAAAATCGAGGAAGTGTTAACTCTGTGTCAGACACTGTTCTCAGAGCTGTGGACGTATCACTGAATGCTCACGGCTGTCCCAGGAGGAGGTATTATGCTATCCCCATTTTAGAGATGGCAACACTGAAGCAGAGAAGTTCTGTAACTTATCCAAGGTCACAGGGCTGCTAAGAGGCAGATTAGGGTTCAAGCCAGGCTATTGGGGTCCTCGGCCCATGTGCTCACAGTCCCCTCTGCTTCTGAAACATCTACCTCGTCCCTCATTCCTTCCCTCCTTCTCTTCTACCATTACTATGCTGGGAAAGTCATTCCCAGAGGCGGCTGCTCTGGATAAAACCCACTGCCGTGTAGCATTTTGAGATGAAAGGAGACACATAAAGACCGCATCATGCAGCGTGAGCTCACAAAGGGGGCTGAGTGATAAGGGGTGCATAAAGATGTGTTGAACCTTAGAAAACAGAAGCGCAGGAACACTTTGGACCAGCACATAAGCACAGGTGAGTTTTAAGCTCTCTTTTGTACACTGACTACTCCCCCCTCCCCCCAACACCCTCCATTGCCTTTGACCCACTCTCCCACTGTTTACCTACCCTGGCCAATTAGTGGTGATACAGGGGTTTGCAGATACAATGACAAAGACACGCTTAACAAAGACACACTTAACCAAGATATAACTGACCTGCCCAGGTACAATCACTTAAAAACAGAAACAACTTGACCCCAGCACTGAACACATACTGATTTTTTTCTTTGTCTTTCAAACCAACAACAATATTTGTCATGTATACACATTATCAAGTGTTATCATCACTGGAAACAGTTTCCATATCTGATAGTCCTCACACCATCTCTGCCCAGCTGATGTTCCCATCTCATTTTGCAGACACGAGGAAATAAAGGCTCTGAGATGCTAAACAACTTGTCTAATGTCAGTAGCTGGTGAGAAGTAGAGTCAGACTTCAAACCCCAAAGTCTGACACTCCATAGTCTCTCCATAAAGAAAAAGGACACGCATGTACCCCGAGCCCAGTGGATTTCTGAAAATAATTTCTGCGACGGCAAACCTACAATTCATCTTAATTTTTTCCTGATGTTCTACAGTGTCATTGCCAATTTATTCCATCATCTTGGAATTACTGGCTAATAGGATGGCCCAGCTCACCGTTCTGCCTGGCATTCTCATTCTTTACGAGAAACCAACCATTGATAACAACAGGCATGTGTCCCGACAATTTAATTACACCATGACTCTTTTCTCTTCCTCTGTCCCTTCTTGGTCTGGAAGCGAATTCCTATTTCACTTGGTCTTGAAAACATGATTATTTTCAGCAGAGAGGAGACGACTCACCTGTGTTGGAAGATCTGAGGCATAAAATGGCCACAGGGCCCCCGAGATGGGGGAACTCTGTATCTTCTTGGTGGCTGGTACCTTGGTCATCTTGGAAATCCTTCAGGCTTAGCCTGTGCCCCACTCAGGGAAGTTTTTTTTTTCCCCCAGAAACGTCTTACTTCAGCAGTCACTGGTGTGAGGTGCTCCAGCAATTTCTCCCCAACTCGCAAATCCCTGAACAGCTTTCTGACTGAGGAATAATGGGAAACTGAGTCATTTGGGTTCTCCACCAACCGGATAAGGAAGTCGGGACAGCGTGCGGCCAGGCAAGCCTGGACTTCCTTCCTTTCTAGAAAGTCACAAACTTTTATATGAGCTTTTCCCCTTTGGGGAAGGGGATAGCTTTCTCTTCCATAAACCAAAATAAATTATGAACTAAAAAAATAAAACTCCACTGACAAAGTCTGAGGGAGGCCCATAAAAGGGCCCCCAGATACCTATCCTTAGGCGGAGCTCTCACGGACAGGAACGGAAAGCGGCTACGTCTAACCGCCATGCAGGGGCCCACCTCGGTCGTTGCCTAGCAACGGCACGCCGTGGAAGGCTTCCTTATTGGCTGGGATTGGTAGGGGCGGGGTCAGGCGCTCGCCCAAGCTCTGCAAGGGGTGTTGGCGCGGGTGGGGGTGTGTGGGGGGGTGTTGGCTGGGCGGGCGCAGCCGGCCAGGGGGCCACATTCTCTGATCTCTGGTTTCATCGTCTCCGGTTTGAGGACCTCAACCTACTTACAAACTCCTTCCTCCTCCGCGCTGTCCTGCCACTAACCTGCTAATGATTTCTTGGGGATGGATAGCTCAAAGTGGGCGTTTAACCCTGCAATTTTGTTAACCTGAGATTTCTCTCCTGTTTGAGTCTAAAGCCCAACCTCTTATCCCCTTAGCTGTGTGACCCTGGATAAGATGCCAAAGTTTGCTGAGGTTTGGCTTCTATTGCTTTAAAATGTGTGTGTGCGTGTGCGTGTGTGTGTGTATCACTTTACTGCAAGTGGTCAAGGATTAAAACAGGTAATTATGCAAAGGCCGAGCACATGAGGCATCCTAGTGGCAAGAATTTTTATTATTTCCCGACATCTCACTCCCAGGAAGAATTCGTCATTTTTGCAGTGCAATGTTCATTTCACAGTCGGCATTAATACAAACTAATACTTACTGATCACCTGCTCTGTGTCAGGTTCTCTACTTAGCACTTTACATACATTAATTCATTTAATCTTTCCAATATCCCTGTAGGGGTGGGTTCTGGCTCGGGGAAGATTTATTGTACATGTTCCGATTTGCATGCTTTATCCTTGGCATTATTTCACACTGGCTCAATCTGACCCCTGTTCGATCTCTAACCCTTGAGCTGCTGAGGATTATGACGTCATCACAGCCACCCGATTACCTCACCTTCTCTTTGGAAGGCGTTGATGCAAGATGACCCTCCACAGAATACAAAATGCCCAGCCACACAGCTCCAGGTGCTGAAGCTTGGAAGTCATTATTTTCCCACCATTGTCTGAAGACTTGAGTCTGACCCTCCAGTTCATAGGAAGTTTTGGTTCCCCTGCTGCTTTTGTAGGCAGTATCAAGCCATCAGCAAGCGCTTTCAGAAGGATGCAGATAAAATGAATTGTGTTGGGAAGATGAGAGGTGATGAGAAAGACAAGACAGAATGAGAAATGTTCAGCCCCGAGCAGAACAAAGGGCTACCTTCATATGGCTTTGAGGAACAAGCTTGGTAAAGAAGAAATCAACTAGTTTTGTTTGAGCCCAAAGAATAGGAAGGAGGTTTGGGCTCAATATGAAGAAATACACAGCAGAACATTGTTTTAAAAGGCATGTGCTCTGGAGTCATTCTGACTTGGCCACTGAGCAGCCTCAATGATAATCTCATAGGGTGATGATGAAAACCAAATGGGCAATTCACACAAAGCACAATGCCTAGCATAAAAGAAGTGCTCAGTAAATGTTAGCTCTTATTTCTTTGGTTATTAACACTCACCTGTCAGAGCCATGTGAGAATTGGAAATAGAAAGGGCTCTGGAATGGAAAAGACCTCTGTTCAAATCCTGGTTCTGCCATTTACTGGTAATGAGATCTTGATCATGTGATTCTGTCTCTCCAAGCCTCAGTTTCATCATGTACCGGGTATAAATAGTAATGGTGGTGCCTACTTTGTACATTTGGGATGACTAAATGAAATGATGAATGTATAGCGCCTAGGACCCAGTAAAGGCTCAAGGCATGCTATTTCCCTTTTCTGTTCATGAAGGGCTATGTTCCCTAGGGAGAGAATGCGCTCCCCAGCACTAGAGGTGTTCAACCCAATAAGGTCACATTCTGAGGCACCAGGGGTTAAAAATTCAACCTATGAATTTGGGAGGTGGGGGACACAAATCAACCCGTAACATTGAGGTACCTCAGACTAATAGCTCACACCATGTTGGATGGATGTTGCTGTGTTTCCCTCAATTTAAAATATCCCTGTCTTCTTCTGTGACTTTTCTGGGGCACCCTGGGTTACTTCGGTGCATAGTTTGGGAACCACAGGGCTACAGGACTGTTTTCTATCTTTGAGCTGAGCAGCCTGTTCATGCAAGAAGTTAACACACACATGGGCAGATATCCAAACTCTTGTTCCAGGGTTGGCTTCTGGGGAGCCCAAGCTAAGTCGATGTTGGCTGGGATAACCAGGAGGTCAGACTGAGTCAGGTCTGGAAATCTCCTCTCTCCCTCATCTCATTATCTGCACTTGCTACCTTCCTGGATCACCTCGCCCCATAATCACCTTACCATGGCTCTCATGGGTACATCTCTAGGAATTTCTTGATATTCTCCACATCCCTTAACCACTGAGAGGCCAACGTGTTTTCAGATATGCAAATACATATCCCCCAACGGGGAAATATTTGACAACAAAGATATGAAGTGATTGTTTAATTCTTAATTCCTTGTTGATTTGTGCAAAATGGGAACTGAAAGACGGGAAGCGACAGGCATCCTCTCCACCCACTTTGCCAAACAGAAAGGCATCTGAAGGGATTAAAAATAGATGTAGCAAGTAGAAGAAAAATCTGGGAATGTGTCGGACACCAGCTGGGGTAGCTGAAGTGAAATCTCAAAATCTGCTAAACACTCACATGTCAGTCGGTACTACATATATCTGGCATTAAAAACCTATTGGAAAATTCATCATTTTCCGAAATCTTTAATAGACTTGTCAGGGTTGCATCTAGCACCCAGAGAACTTCTCCTGGGGATTTCTACTGAAATGTTAGCACTGGATGTACAAAGGATGGGGCCCAGGGCAAAAGGAAAACTTGGGACCCCTGTGACACCTGATAGCTAGCAAACTCTTGATGAATTCCTGGCAAGATGAAATATCGCTGGATAATGTGTATTTGCCCCACCTCCATGGATTCCTGTACTTCATCAGATTGAAGCAGGATTACTGCTGGCTACATGCCCCACCCTGAGGGGGGGAGGCTGTGGGGCTCCACCCCCTTCCTGTGCTGTTCTCCAAACTGCATTCCAAGAGAGGGCAGCAGTGAATTTGAATCTTTGTAAACAGAGAGAAGAAAATGCAACGTTAACCTCTCTCTCCTCCCCTTTCTCTTTATTTTGGTTGACCAGCCCAGCAACAGGGCATGTGGTGTGGCCTGTAGGAATGTTCTTGGTGAATTTCCCCCACTAGAGATTAGCCTATGGCGGAAGCTACCTCCATAGATAATGCTTTCCATTTTTACATGCTTCATCGCACCCCCTGCTGGGCTGCCGGACAGGCTGGAATTAGGGGATTATGAATCCCATTTTACAAAGACAGAAATTGGAGCTCTTGGGATTTAGCACTTTGTTGGTGGTGGAGGTTGCCTGAGCATCCAGTTTTATGATTCCAAATTCAGGGGCTTATTTGAGCACTCTGTCACACAGCTTCATGCTTAAAGGGATGTGTAGATGTGTGTGTGTGTGCGTGTTCAGTTCAGAACAACCCGTGGTTATCTCTGCAAGGCCTGCCAAAGCAAGGCATTTCAAAACCACCTGGAAGATTTTAACTTCTCTAGCCTTCTGGGGGAAACCTTTGCTTTAACATCCACATACAACATCTCCAACCCCCCCCGCCCAGCACCCCCATCCCTGGAAGGGAAACACTCTCCCACCAGGTATTCCTGTGGACTTCCACGTAGTTCACATTTTCCTATTCAGTACACACTCTACCCTGCTTCCTACCTATATGGGTAGAATTTGTGTCCCCCTCCCACCCCACATAAGATATATTCAGCTCCTAAACCCTGGGTGCCTGTCATTGTGACCTAACTTGTAGATATAATCAAGTTACAATGAGGTCATCCTGGATTAAGGGGAGCCCTAATTCCATGACTGGTGTCCTTATACACAGAGAGTTAAACTAGTCAACTCTTTCCAAGGCAAGTGACAAAATCTCAACTCAGATCAACTTAAGGAAGACAGTATCAAGCACCATAGCCACAACAAAACCTTATTTATGGACTCACAGAAATGGCATGTCTTGGATGGTGCTACCCTCAAGCCCATCTGAATCCAGGCACACAAACAAATTTCATCAGAATTCAATCTCCTTCTCTGGGAGCTGGCCTTGTTTTCTTCTCTTCCAAAAAAACCTTTCCTTGTGACAAAAAAACAAAACAAAACAAAACAAAAAACCAAAAACCAAAAACAAACAAACAAACAAAAACCCTCCATCAGAGCCTGAGACACATCCTTCCAGCTCTGTGACCTGAAAGGAAGTCCCCTCTCTTTGAATGACCTATTAATACACACACACGTACACACACATTATCTGGCAATCAATCAAAAATTACCCATAGCTAGGAGACAGGCCCAGATAACAAAAGATCAAGGGAAACAAGAAACAATAGAAGCAAACCCAAAGGTGATCCAGATATGAGTCATCAGACACAAGCTTTAAAATAAGTAGGACAAACATGTTTAAGAAAATAGACAGATATATCATCAAGTTCACTAATCTTTCCTTCTTCAGTGTGTATTAATCCCATCCAGCATATTTGTCATCTCAGACATTGTATTTTTCGTCTCTAGAGATTCAATTTGTTCTTTTTCAATCTTCTATGTCTCCATTTAACATGCTCAGTCTTTCCTGGAGCTACTTAACCACTAATGTTCTTGTCTTGTGTCATATCTGAATCCATTTCAATTGATTGATTAAAAATCAAATATTATTATGGGTCACATTTTCCTATTTGAAAAAAAAATGCCTGATCATTTTTGATTGGATGCTAGACACTCTGCATTTTACCTTGTTGGGTGCTGGGTATTCTTGTGTTCCTGTAGAAGTTCATGAGTTTTGTTCAGGACCATAGTTTAGCTTGATCCTTTCAAGATTTGCTTTTAAGCTTTGTTAGGGAGATTTGCTATAAGGTTAATCTTGCCATTACTGAGGCAAACCTTTCTGAGTATCCTAGTTAATTCCTCATAAAGTATAGGCTTTTACAGTCTGGCTAGGGGGACCAGATGCCATTCCTGGTCCTATGTGAAATTGGTTATCTCCCTCTAATCCTCTTGAGTGGCTCGTTCACAGTCTGTTTCCTCACATGCATGCACTGGTCAGCACTCAGTGGGAGGCTTGAGGAGAACCTTCTGCAGATCTTCCAAGTTCTCTTCCGTGCAGCTTTATCCTCTTCATCACTCTTCTCCGTGAATTCTAGAAGCCTCGGCCTCCCTGGACTCCCAGCTTTCCCTCCTCCACGTAGTGACTGCCATTCTCTTTCCCTGTTTTGCAATCTGCAAACTCCCTCCAGTTAGTAAACTGAGGCAGTCACAGGACTCACCTTGTCTTTTTTGTTTCCTGTCTCTGAGAGATTACTATCCTTCATTGCCTGATGTCTAATGTCCTAAAAATCCTTGTTTCTTAGTTATTGTCTGACTTTTTTAGTGTTTTCAGGTCGAAGAGTGCATTCAATTCCTGTTAATCCTTCTTCGCCAAAACGTTTATAAATGTATCACACAATAGCTGAAGTGAAGTACTCAATTGATAGATATAACATTGTATCAGACAAAGAAGAAAAGAAGATAGCGATTATCTCTGGAGAGAAGGGGGCAATGGTGACTGGGAGTGGGGGCCCAGGGAGGCTCTGTGCTGTCGATAATATTCTACCACTTGATCACGTTGGTGATTCCACGAGTGTGTTCACATTGTGAACATTAAATGCTGTACATTTTGAATTGTGTATTTTTCTGTATGTATGCTACACTTCAATAAATAACTGTATTTAAAGGGGGTGAGGGGTATAGCTCAGTGGTAGAGTGCATGCTTGGTGTGCAGGAGGTCCTGGGTTCAATCCCCAGTGCCTCTGTTAAGGAGAAAAAAGAAAAAGAGAAGAAGAAGAAAAAGAATACAAAATTTTAAAAAAACCAAATACATTAAAACTATAAAGATGAAACAAAATCTCAACACTTGTTACTGAGGGTAGATCTTAAGTGTCACACCAGAATCCAATATGCTATGGACTTTGGAGTCAGAGCTGGGTTCAGATCCTGTGTCTATACTGAATATCTCTGTCACCTTGAGCCCTACCACCACCTGTATAAACCCATTTCCTCTACTCAGAAATATATGAAACAGTAGTCCTTATCTCACAGGGTATATATGAGGACTAAATGAGATATTTTCTACAAAAATATGCCAGGGACCTCTTAGGTTGTAAATAACTCTGAGTTTCAACTCAAATATCTATGAACAAAGAATTGATTAAATAAATTATGTTGCATTCTTACAATGGAATACTACTCAGTTATTAAAAAAAAAAAAGCATGAGTTCACGCTATGTGTTTGCTATCAGATGATCCAGATGTTAGGGTCCTGGGAAGACAGAGGCAACATAGTCAAAGGCGGATAACTGAGAGTTTAATCAAGGGATTACTTCCAAAGGTGTAGGCAAAGTGAGCAAAAACCAAAAGGGGATTGTACAGTAATTCAAGATTGACAAGAGTGGGGAGCTGTTACCAGCACTAGACCTGAGGGACAAAGGGAGGGAGCAGTTAGCAGAATGAGAAGAACCTGCAGGAGAGGGCTGTCCAACGACAAAGCAGTAGCCTTCTGAAGAGGGAAGCAACCAAGCACAGCATCCTGGCATAGAGGGAGCAGGAAGGATAGACACCCAAAGCTCACATTCCTCCTGCCTTCTTATCTATTATTAGCACCTCCAATTGGCAAGGCCCATCTAGGTGCTATGGGGCAAGGGAGCCCACTGATGCTACAAGTCAGTCTCCAGAAGCAGAGCATGGTGGAAAAGAGTGGGGAATGGATGGGGCAGAAATTGTGCAGATAGAAAACATTATTCACCATCTTCAAGGTATATTAAGTTTTTTAAAAAGGGAGGAAGACAAAGTGTATCATATGGTAACTTTATTAGAAAGAGAATGAGTGAGAGATGAGAACGATATATAGGAAATTATACCAGGGGTTGCCTTGAAGTGGGGAATAAGAGTACATGGGAAAGATTAGGTGTGGGAGGGGGTATGAGTCAGAGCCCAGCAGGACACATATGGAAGATATGAGGAGAGTTACAAAGGGGCCATTTACACAGGTTTGGGTGTAATGGACCACAGGAGAAAGGGCAGTAACTGAGAGCTGGGATCAGTGAAGCTGTGACCATTGCTAAGGGACAAAGGGAAGGAGTGGTTACCAGCCCCTCAAAGGAGAGAGATCATGTTGAGAAGGCTTCCTTGAGAGAAGCAATGACCTGTAGTTGAGAGATACAGCCAGTCTGAGGCAACCTTGCAGGAAGGATGCTAGAAACACACCCTGCTGCTCTCCTCTGATCTCCTGCCAGTGCCCCTCATCAGCTCAACCCACCTAGAAGCCTAAAGGTATATAGGACTTGTTGGTGGAAAGTGGATCTGGAGGGACAAGCAGAAGATGTCTAGCATAAAGCGTAACTTACTTTACACTGGATAGCCTTTCATACTGTTTGAATTTTTTCCCTAACCCCTGCGCAAGCATGACTTTACAAATGCACAAATAAATGTCAGTTTCCTTCCCCATTCTGCACACAGAAACAAAGAGAAAAGGGTTATCCTTTGAAAAGAAGAGGCTTCATATTCCTGGCACAAAGCTTGGGCACGACAGTTTCTTCCCCAGAGGGCTCAGCGTGCTAGACGAGGCTGCTAGATTGATCATTACCAAGACAGGGTTGCAACATCCATGTTTTTGTTTATCTGACCCCAAATGCATCTTTTCCCCCATGCTGCATTCCTCCCCTGCTTTTCTGAAGAGTGACAGGTAAGAATTTAGTTTACCACTATTGTTTCCTCTCCCTCTCTCCTTCTCCTCCCCCTCCTCCCCCTCCTCCCCTTCTCCCCATGTTCTCTCTGTAATTTCTTTTCACAACTGATAATTTTGAACTCACAATTCAGCTAACCATTTGGGAGGCAATTTTCCCGCTCATCTCTTTCAGGCATCATTGTTTCGGTGGTCTGAATGGGGTGGCCCAGTGTTCAATTTCCTGACAATATCTTCCTTGAAGAGACTTTCTCTGCCTTCTCTGGCTTTGTCCTCTGCGGCTGTCTGCATCCTGTTCAAGGACAGCCTCAGGAGTACACAGCGGTTTCTCATCTAGCAGTCGCTCAACTTCTGGCACTTTGGTACAAACTGTCTTTCTCTCAGCTTCAGTGGCACTTGTTTCTCAATAAAATATGCTCTTTCAAACAGGTGTTGAGGAATATGACATTTGGAATATATAATAGCTGTATTCAAAGCTATACCTTCATCAGACAGAAGCTAAAAGAAGAAAAGGAACTCACTGAAGTGGAAAATCCACTCAAAGGATTTGCATATCCTCCAGCCCGACCACCCCTACTCTGCCCTACCCCTTACTCTGCTTTCCGATTTCCCAAATTTTGTTTGCAAACTTCCTTCTCCCACTGAACAATCATGAAATTAAAACAAATCTTCTCCCTCTTACTTTTACAATAACACTTGTTGATTGTGGGAAAACTAGAAAACGCAAAGAATTAACCAGAAATAAAAGTGCTTTTGTGAATATTTCTCTGTGCTGGGTCTATTTCTCCCAAATACTCTTTTTAGAATATCCTGAGTTTGCAGACCATGCGGGGCCCAGGCCAGTCCTCTGCCCTGCCTCCCCTCCACGTCAGGGGAAGTGAAGTCTGAGCATCTCCCATCCTCTGTGGACATCTTTCCATGCAGCCCTCAATGCCTACAAACAGCTGCTCAAACAAGAACTCACACACACTCCCAAGCACCTGCATGCATTTAAAGGCTTAGAATGTCGAAATCCCCAGAAAGAAGGAACCAGTTGCCAGTTGCCGGGGAAAAAGCAGATTCATTTACCTCCCTGGGAAAGAGAACCGGCACTGGAAATAGTTGAACCTGGATTCAGATCCAAGTCTTGCCCCTCTAGCTGTGCTGTTTACGCGCCTATGAAATGGGGATAATCGCTGTTCCCGCTTGGGAGAGCAGCTGTGAAGATTAAATGACAAACACCTAAAAAGATGCCTAGCATGTAGCAAATCCTCAGTAAATGACAACTACTGTTTACTGCTACTGTTGTAACTGTGTGTACTATTATTATTATTGTTATGTGAAACTGAGAGTTGGATGCCTTCAGATCAACAGAGGGGACCACATTCTTGACTGGAAGTCAATAGGGGAGGGGCCATGGACCCCTGTGGTAAAGTTTGGAGTTGAATTGGAAATATACTGATGTCTGTCCCAGTGGTCTTTTGTTTTAGGGAAGATGCTTTGGGTTCTGACAGGTGACTTGAGTTTGAAACACAGCTTTGACTTGTTAGCCATGTGACCTTGATCAGGTGATTAATCCCTCCAAAGCCTCTGTTTTCATATCAGTAAAGTGGGGATCATGATACGGGTTGCGGACAGGAATGGCAGTGACAGAGAACGGAGCAGGGAGCTTGTTACACTGTAGCTGCTCAGACTCTGGAAGCTTTTAATATTTGTTAAAGTACCTTTTTTCCTAGACACAATTCAACCCATAACAGATGCTCAAGTGACCACTTCCAGGTTGCCCCAGGAAGACTGTGGGGTGTTCTGTAATCCCTACCCCAAAGGAGTACTCTGATGGACATCCATTGTTTTATCCGTTCAGCATCCATCTCCTTTCCTCTCCTCACAGCATTCCAATTTTTTGGAGCAGGGGAACCCATGACTCTGACACCCTCAGTCCGTAAGGTTCAGATAGGATTGGCCTCAGACTCCAAAGACAGGCTTGGGCATGAGACCCAGGTCTAGCCAATGGGTGTATTTCATCCTCCAGTGGCACAGTGATTGGTTCAAGGGTGGGCATGTGACCAATGCTGGTCCAATGAGACTCCATTCTCAGAGCTGATAGGTTGGAAGCTCAGGAGTACCAGGGACCATTTTCCCCACAAGAGAGAAGGCAACACCAAGAAAGACAGGTGGGAGATGTAGAGAGAAACTGAGCCTCATGACAGGCTTAAAGCCCCTTATTTGAGCTCTGATGGCTTCAGTGGTTGGCGTTTGAGTTTACAGAAGCCAACAGAGTCCCTTTTGGGCTTAATACCATTTTAATGTGAGGTTAAATGATTTGTAACCAAACACATGCTAACCAATGTAATTTTGCCTCCTCCCTGATCCTGTTTATGTACCTCAGTCATTCCTGGTAGCTGGCAGCAGGGACTTCACCAGGAAAAAGAGAATTTCTTTCAGGCTTCCTGCCTTGTCTCAAAAGAGCCTGCATTACAGCCCCAACAGAGATGCTTATAATTGTCCAATGAGAGCAAGGAGCCAGGGTGGTGAATGTGCCAACAAATAATTCAAGCAGGCAAAACTCTTGGGGTTTGATAATTATGTGGAAAGACCTGAGATTTCTGTAAGGCAGGGGTCAGCCAATTAAAATTATCCCAGGAGCTAAGGGCGTCTGAATGCTGGTTTCTGATAATCTTGTTTATGTCCTGGGGTAAATAAATCCGTCTTTTGTTCTGTGTTATTCAACTCTCAGCACTGTTTGTAATTAAAGGGGTGGAGGGTGGAGAAATGAATGACTTCGCTAATTGGCTCCGTTCTGGGTGACACAGAGTAAGACAAAAAGGTTCTCGTGGACAGGAGTTGGGGGTGGCCTGCTCTGCCCTGGGAAATGGTGATAAGACCCCAGGCAGCTGGTGATCAAGTGCCAGAAGGACAGAAATCTATCGTCATTAGCGTGATCAGTGAGCACAGGCTGAGGCTCGGCTGGTCTGTGCCAGGGTCCTCCTGAGACGCGGACGGAACCAGAGTGAATGTGTCTGGTTGCAGAAGTGACCCCCCCCCGTCAAGGATACCCTGGCGGCACAATTACTCACTCTCACCCTCCACCTGCCTACAACCATGACTCTGGGGGTGGGAGGAATGACAAAATCAAGTAGACAAAACCCTGCTGGAAGGTCAGATAAAAATAAACCCCACTTACACGATGTGATAGAAAGAAGATAATGAACTCACATCATAACAGATGTCCCAGCGACCATATGTTCAGCGCTTTCTAAGTGCCCCACACTGTGTTGAGAGCAATACATACACGATATTTTTTAATGCTCTCAAGAATTCCATGTTATTGGCACAACTGTCTGTAATTTTTTATTTTAATGGAGGGACTGGGGATTGAACCCAGGGACCTCACGCATGCTGAACACATACTCTACCACTGAGCTATTTCTCTCCCCCAGGCTGCATGTTTTTGGATGAAGAAATGGAGATACAGAGAGGTGAAGTGACTTGCCAGAGGTCCCTCAGGGGTAAGCGATGTAGGGGGGGGGGCATTCACACCCGAGTCAATCTGATTACAAAGCTCCACTTGTGTTGACTGCGCCCTACCTCCCCCGGGGCCTTTCTGAAACTCTGCCTTGTCCCTCTATTGCTTCTTAAACATTTTAAATCAAACATTTTTAACTCTGGAGTCTCGGAGTCTCACCTGGAAGATGAGGAGAACACTTTTATGTAGCAGGGGGCTTGGATGCAAGCAATGGAAACAGATATTGGTTAATTAAAGCAAAAAGACAATATTCTGGAAGGATATTATGGGGAGCTCACAGATCTCTGGTCTCTTCTGGTCCAGCTCCCACCAAGAATCTTCCAAATGGGGGGGGGGGGTGTTTCCCCAATAAGAAGGGTGTTCATACGCTGAGGAGCTAAAACAGTCTCCTGTCCTGACTTTCTAACAGGGCTGTGTGGTGATGGATGTCTCAAGCACCAGCATGACATGTGGTAAATGACTAGTGAATGGTAATTATTATTATTAATAATAATAACCAGAAAGAGGCAGCTCTGCCTGTGTCCGTGCTTGCTGTGGAAATCCTGGGCCGCTTTTCCTGTGGGGTGATTTAGATTTCCCTTATGAACAGAGACATAAACCAAGCTAACGTATCCTCGAGACAGAAGGATGCTGGCACGTCTTCAGATTGGTCACTAAAGCATGTCCTAAATTGGGAAGAAATCAAAACAGATTGCATCTAATTTCTCACTGTTCCAAGCAAGAAATTGCCTTTTTAAGGGGAACACCACGACTTTCAGGCTGTTTGCAAATACAGTCTTTCTGAAGTGTCTTGTCTTGGGTTTGGCTGGGATTTCTTGGTTGGACTGTCTGCCCCTGTGGGGTTATCTGCGTTTTCAGAGAGAGGAGGCCCAATGAATCCACTTTTCTCACTTCTTCCTTATGCCCTTAGGAGCCTGGTGAGGCCTACTTTTCCCACAGTTGGCTGAATGGGTTCTTATAGAAAAACCATGGGCTTTGGAGTGAGGCAGACCTGGGGAGAAATCCTGACTCAACCGTATCCTGCTGTATAAGCCGAGGCGAGTCACTTTATCTCTGTGGAGTTCTGTTTCCTCATCTTATAAATGAGATAGTTATTATTTACTTCCCAAAATTTGTCATGGCCAGCAATAACTTGGTTTTGCTCAGAGCTGCTGCTGGCCCCTCTGATACCTTTGTGTGAGTTAGGAAAAGGCAATCTTTCTAGCAGATGTTTCTGGGTCCAGGATGTGTGGCTTGCTGAGCAGGGCACAGGCAAGCTTTCACTTCCTCTTCAGCCCATCCACTGGAGCCCACGTGCAGCATGCAACTGGACTCACTCTACATTGTGGCTCTGTTTTATCAGCCTATTAAACACTTTAACCTTTCTCCCTATTCCATCCCAAGAGGATGGGAACATAACCCAGTCCTGGTCAAACCACCTGACAACAGGTGATTGGTCCACGGAATGGTCATGTGACTCAAACAGTCCAATAAGAATGTTTCCCCGGGGACCGATCCATGCACATTGGAAGAAGACAGCACTTTTCACACACTCAGTGAAATGGCGGCCATGGTCCTCTTCATTTGGAACAGTCCTTCCTGTTTATAGTAGGAGGAAATGGGATGAACAGGCAAAGACAAACAGAGGTAAGTAAAAATGAGGGATGGAGAGAGGACGTTTTCTGGAGCCAGCTGTGGAGATTGGTTCCTGTGATTCCAAGCACTAATTCAGTTTTCTTAGGTACGTGAGTCCAAATAATTCCCTTTGCATGATTCCCTTTTGGCTTAAGCTAGGGTGAGTTGGTTGTCTGAAACTTGCAACTGAAGCTGTCCTGATAACAGGGGAGTTCCTGTAAGACATGTCCAGAAAACCCCTAGCTCACAGTGGATTCCGTAAATAATAGCTGTTATTCTTGCCACACTGTTATTCTTGCCACATGGAATTCCCACCAGTTGGCTTCTTCGGCATCAAAAGAAAAAGTCCTTTTTTTCTGAGATGTGTGGTGTCAGATATGCCATCAGCCCCGGATATCTTGCCCAAGGAAGACATCCGTAACTCGCTGACAGAAAACACTAATTGATAGGGCTCTGGCGTTTTTTTGGTGGTGTTCTTTGTTTCCTTGTTTTTGTTTGGTTGAGCCTGGGCTTGGTCCCCGTCCTTCCTAACAGGTGCTACAGGCAGCGGCTGCTAGTCATTTGGAAATGGAAGAGGAGATGAAACCAAACATTTTGAGTTTAGGCAATCTGTGACAAAATCCATTGCAATTCACTTTTTCAGCCTCTAACTCGTGGAAGCAGGCTGACAGAGGTGACAAAATGTTGCTTTAAATTAATGCCAGAAAATAAGGGACTCAGAATAGCGCCACAGAAACCGAAATGGCTAATGAAGTTTGGCAGAAGGTTTTTGTGAGCATGTGTAGGGCAGTTGGGTCAACAGGCAATCGAATTCCCAAAGACATAAGATAAGATTAGCTTGGCTCCGCCACTGCGTCTGGGTAAAGCTCACTTCCTTTGGATCTTTTGGGGGTGAGGGTGGGAGGGAGAACCTTGGTGAATTTTCCAGCCAGAGGAAGGCTTTGCGGTGGAATAGAAAAAGAAGAAGATAAATATTAACAAAACAAAACACTCCAGATTGTTCAGAGAAGTCCAAGATCTGTCACTGCCTGCTGAATCTAAGTGTGTCCTGAGGGGTCAAGTTCAATACTAAAAAATATAAGCAGATACTTTATTTCAAATGCCCCTTATGTCTTCTAATGCGTTTTCACCAAATGGAGACGTAGAATTTTGGTTAGGTATTTGGTAAAGGTGTATTTTTCATCTTAAGATTCCTAGAGAAGCACCTGCTTATGTAGAATAAACCCACAGACAACATAACCCTCAAATAAGCCCTTCCTAACTGCTGGAAATTACTGATCACATACTATATGCTGAGTGTTGGGCTGCACCCTGCAGGTCTGCTAGCCCTGTGCTTGCCCAGCTCAAGACCGAAGAAAGAGCCCGGAGTCAGCAACAGAGACATCAATGGTTTAGTGGATAGGTGGTCTTACATGCCTGAAGTGACACCTCACTGTGTGCGGCAGGTGGGACTGGCGGCAGTCTTAGCCACCCACCCCCTCCCCAGGGAAGGGAGAGGTTACCAGTTATAGAGGGAACTGACATCAGGTTGGCTGATCGGTTACCAGGGAACCCAGTGGAGGGGCATGCCCCTCACCACCCCTTTGATAAGCGTAGTGGAGGGTTCTGATCTAAACCTAGAACCATCATTAGCTGAGACCAGGGGCGAGCATGTAGGAAGGTCAGTCATGTGGCAAGGGTGTAGGTGAAGCAGGCACAGGGTGAGCAGGGGACATACAGACAGCAAGAGACCAGCCACCTTGAGTGGCCTGACCCTACACCGAGGTTTGTTTTTTTTTTTTTCAACACACATTATCTTTAATCCTTACAACGAACTCTATGAAATAACAATTTTACCCCCATTGTACAGATGAAGAAACTGAGACTCAGAGTGACTCCTGAGTAGAAAAGCTAAGAGTTGAAGGCAAGATTTCTCTTGACGAAGCTCATGCTATTTCTGCCCTCATGGGCCACATGGCTTATATTTTTCTTTTTAAAAAAAAATTACAAAAGTAATTTAAAAAGTAACGATGCACATAAGGTTAAAAAAAAAAGTCCCCTTAATTAACTAGCCCTTCTCATCCCATTTCTCAGAAGTAACCTCCCTAGTACCAATGGGATTGTGCCTTTCAAGATCTTAGGTAATGCCATAAATAATATGTGTGCTTTCTAGTAAAGTTAGAAAATGCAGATAAGCAGAAAAAAAGATAACGTGTCACAGCACAGCGGTATCTGGGGAGAAGGTGCTGATATATTTCCTTCCTGTCCTGTGTGCGCGTTGGTGCGTGTGTGTGCATGTATGTGAATGTGTCTGCGTGCTCGTGTAGGTGTGTTTTCAGGAGAAACATTTATTGACTGCCTGTCATGTGACCAGCCCCGTGGGAAAAAAGGAATGAGACCTCGCTGTGGCCTCTTAACTCCATTGGTCTAGAGGTAGCGAGGAGTTACAGCCTTTCCTTCACCGTTCCAGGGACTCCTGGTCTTTGTTTTTTCCATGGAGCAGTGAGGATGGCATGGGAGACCCCTAAGAGGGGAGGAGCGTGAATAGAGAGCACGGCTCCTGAGTATGAGGTCCTACATGACATCCTCACAATCCCTCCATGCTATAGTTCCCATTCTGCAGATGAGGGGACTGAGGCTCTGGGAGGTGAAGCCGCTGATCCAAGTGTTAGGGCAGGCAGATAGCTAGATATGAGCAGAGAAAGGGGGACACAGTCCAAATGGCAGGAATTGGGCAGAAAGGAGGGGCACAGGCCAAATGCAGGAAACTGTACATCATGTAAGCACCAGGGGTCCCTGGGCAGAGAAAGGAAAGCAGGAACCTCTGGGCTGACGAGTGATCACACCTTTTGGGATGATGAGCCACCTGGAGTACAACAAAGAAAGGTGGGAAAAGGTAGGAATCTAGTCTAGTGTCCAAATGTAACCTTTTGATCATTATGCCCTCATTTCAATAAAATTAGCCTTGCAGATTAGAAGCACCCACCATGCACCGATGCCACGGCACTTCCAACCCAGACTAAATAAGGACAAAAATCCCTCCTCCCTTCGGGAAGGTAGAGCTGGAGTGAAAATCAGGGAATATGACCCCAAACCCTTCCCTCCCTAATGAATATTCTGCCTGTTCATTCTTACACTCTATATACTTGCCAAAGAAACTCAGGGCAACTGCTCACCTGAGCCTGCCCGCCCTCCCCTTGAGAGTGTACTATCCACCCCTTAATAAATCCCCACTTTACTTTCTAAACATCTGCGTCTTGTCTCTGGATTCTTTCTGGGAGGGGACAAGAGATCACACAGCTCCTACGTGGCAGGGCTACTGTGCCGCGCTCCCTACTGCGCAGCCCTCCCCCGCTGCAGGCCTGCTCGGAGTGCGTCACCCTTGTCCACAGGCAAGTGACGTGGGCTGATGACTGCAGGGCTGTGGGAGGGACGGTGTGGTGTGGGGGTTCAGAACAGTCTCTAGAGATGGGGAGATCTGGATTTGAACCTCAGCTCTGCTACTTCTGTGAGTGAAGAATGTTGCCAGCCGTATCAGCGAACAAAGGATGCTGTGGCCATCAAGCCATTTGGCACAATCCTCCTGCCCCCACCATGGTGAGCCCTGAGGGAACTCAGGGTGGAGACACGCGGGCTGCCCGCTGCCAAGCCCCAAGCCACTGCAGCCACCCAGGGTGGGAAAGAACAGGATACCAGCCTTGGATAGCTAAGGTGCCTGGCAAAGGAATTTCAACATGCCCAGACTCTTGCATCTTCCCATACGGAGAAAAGCGTGAAACTCATTAACTTGCGATATCTGGTTTTCTTTAATTAACAGTCATCTTTTGATGTTCTGACTACTTGGGTTTTATTGCAAAAACTATATACATCCTGTCTCCTCCCTTATGTCTTTGGAGCAGTCCCTCAGAGAGATCTGAGAGGCCGCCTCCCCGGCTTGGGTCTTCAGAAAGTCAGCCAAATAAAACATAATTTTCAACTTTTAGGTTGTGTGTGTGTGTGTGTGTGTGTGTGTGTGTGTGTTTCAGTCGACACTTCCAAGCTGTGCATCCTTAGGCAAGTGGTTTCACCTCTCTGGGCCTCAGTGAGCTCATCTGTTAAATGGGGATCATTATCCTACTTGCTTCGCAAGCAGTTAAGAGTTAAAGGGACTAGTGCACCCTGCAGTGAGCCTATAAACAGCTCAGCACGAAGCAAACCGCACACTAAGTGTTACTGACGGTTGTTATTCTGATTGCTTCTGGGAAGCCTGTGATTCAGGAAGAATGAGGATTGGGTAGCCTCCCCTCTTCTTAGGGGCTGTGGCTCTATTTTGTTTCTGATGCCCTTGGGCACAGGTCGCTGGCGCCATTGTTCCAAGGACTTTAGAGAAACAAAAGGCTGGTCCTGGCTTTGGGCTTCTGTTTACCCCCAACTCTTCATCTGAAATCCTCTCTCTTCTCTGCCTACCTGATGCTAACCTGTCTAGTGCCTCACACTGTGGAAATGATTGTCAAAGACTGAATAAAGGATGGAAACATGAAAGGCCCGGCAGATAGAAAGAGTTGGGAAATGTTGAGGAGTTCACCTTTCTGGGCTCGGGGACCATCTCCGTATAATGAGTACAGTAACATCTACCTTGCTGGGTTCCTGTGAGGGTTAAGTATATACCATATGTAAGGCGCCCAGGCACAACATTACTCCCTTTAGCATTTCCTTTTTCCTTCTCTGGGGACTTGCCATGTCAGAAATGCACACTTTCCCATGTATGATCACTTGAGTTGGGCGAGGCAAAGGCATTCCTCTGTTCTGATGCCTCTCCCCACTCCCTGATGCTTTGGGGAGAGTACTCGGATGCCTCCACCTTGCAGCCAGCCTCTTCACCTTCAAGGTCCTGTCCTGCTTCCTCTGAGCTTCATCCCTACCCACTTTTGCCCAGAGACCCTGGGAACTGGCCCCTCTGTTCCCCTAAAGCACTCTGCCTCCCTTCCATGCTCCTTCTGTAGCTTACAGAGTTCTGAAATGGTTAAGAAGCAAAAAAAAAAAAAAAAAAAAAAGGACCCAGCAGTCACACCAGATGAAGGTCTTTGATCAGAATGCCCAAAAAGCACCATCATCGATCAGTTTTGCTCAACAGGGCCAAGTTGATCCAATTCAGCCTGGATGTCATGATGGCCAAAAGCCGTGATGAACTAGAGCCACTGAAGTCCTCCACTGACCCTGCCAGGTGGATGTGTGTGATGATGCAAATAACCTGAGTTCTCTGGTCACTCATCCATCCTCCAAGCAACACTATGAGAGACGACAGTCCAATTAGCTCCATTTCACAGATGGAGCAACTGAGGCTTAGATAAGTTACTCAGTTGAAAACTGACTTGAAGGAAATTGGCTTGAAACAAAAGACACAGCTCTTCTCTTTGGCATTTTGGAAGTGTGTGAGAATGTTGGGTTTGCCCCATTGGGAACTGGGATGTTCAGTTCGATTTTAGCTTTAAAGCCAAAGTGTCAGGTAAGATGACTTTCCCTCAGGGATCAACTGGGAGCAGAACTAGGGCATGAGGAGACTGCAGAAGGGACACAAAAGGGTCTTATCTAATAACGAAAAAGCATTTTCAGCTCTGACAAGGTCTACAGACTGCGTAACTAAGGATTTGTACCAAAAATGGGAAGTGTCATCAGTAGATAAATGATCTGGCTATTTTTTGCACTAAATTCTGTAAGAGAACCAGAACTGTCTGAACATAACTGTGATGAAATGAGAAGATGCCAATAGAAAATGATGATGATGTTGGTTCTATTTTGCTGGGGGCCAGTCACTTTAATCATCATATTAAATAGAGTTATGCTTCCCTCTCCAGGTTTCAGATGAGGAAACTAACCTCAGAGAGGTGAAGTGACCTGCCTGAAGTCACACAGCTAGTAAGGGGCAGAGCTAGGATTCAAATCTTGATTTGTGTAAATTTAAAGCCCACTCTCCTTCTATCATATTAGCCCAGGCCCTGGGCTAGTTCCCAGGGATTCAAAGATGAATCGAGATACAGTCCCTGCCCTCCCAGAGCCCCACGTCTTGCAGGAAAAAAGGAGCTAGCTCAGTTAAAGAGTTCCGCTTTGAATCTCGAATCCTGCATAGATAAAACAGCACCTCTCCGTTGCTCTCCAGTAAGAAAAGAAGGCAGTGAAGGCACAAATTGTGGGTAGAAATCCTTTCAGTCTTAGTTTTGGTTTTTTTTTGTCAGCACCTGCCTGGGATCTGAACCAGGGGTTAGCAGTTTGCTGTGCTCTGATGCTGGTGCCGGCAGCAGACAGCCCCTGGCTCTCACCTCCACTGCTGTCCCCAGTCCGCCCGGAGGTTTAGCTTCAGGAATAATAATGAGCAAGTCTCCTTCTCCAGTTGCTGTCCTGTGGGAAAAAGCAAGATGCCCTCTCAGGAGTCAGCACCACGGACCCAGCAAATGTAGCCTTCCTGGGGCTCTGCCCGAGAGCAGCCATCTGTCAGGTGGAGGACATCCCCCCGTCCAACCCCAGCTCTGCCTGGTGACACAGACCTGTTCTCCATCATTCATTTCCTCCCACTGGGCCAGGAGCTGGTCCAGCCTGGGGCTGATCAGTGAGTACAAACGCCCTGGGCTTCAGCTCTGACTGAAAGCTCTGGTTAACCCTCATCTGTACAACCAGCTGCCGTTTAAAAATAACATTTAGGTGCCTTCCATATACACCACCTATGGGATGCTTTCTCTTCCTAACCTGTTTATTGAAAAGGCAGGACTCATGGGATACAATCTCTTTCTCCTCTCAATTCCTCTCCTCACACTTCAACTTAAACCCCCTTGTACCCTTGAATTAGGTAAGAGGCTAAAGTTTACAAAACAGGTTTTGACCGTCTCCTTTGCCTGTCCTGTCGGGGGTCTTAGACCTTCCTTTGGAACATGGGAAGACTTGGCACTTGCTGCTTTTTTCTTGGCTTGCTTAGTGGACCCAGTCCAAACTGGGACAACATGTCACCCAACAGTGGAATTTGCTAAGCGCCCCTGTCAGGACTTACTGCATCAGAGCTGAAGGGGGAACTTCAGTCTGCCAGTAGTGGCAAGTGTGTGCCGGGAGCTTTCTCTGAAGATGCAGAAGAACCGGTTTGCCCCAATCCCCAGGCAGACCAGAAGTGCCAGGGAACGAGCAGCCCCTAGGAGTAGCCCTCAGCCGATGACTGATGAGGCTTTGTGTGTGAAGTTCCCTGATCGCTCATTTCTGAGTTGGCTTGACTCTAAGGAATTCATTCTGCATGGTTTTTCAGAGTTCCCTGTCAGATAATTTCATGCCCATGGTGGTCACTGACTTGATAACAAATCCTTCAATGGCTTCTTCCTCTTTCCTGCCTGATTCTCCCAATCCCCCTCCATCATCCCCCAAATAAACTATTTGCCCTCCAATCCTGATCTCAAGGTCCCTCTCTGGCGCAACCCAAACCTAGATTATATGTAATACCTCTAGTCTTTAGCACAACCCTGATCCTCTCCAAATCCTGCAAGATAAATGTCTTCTTCACTGAGGAAGCAGATCCTGGGGTGAAGTTGTTTAACCCACATCAGTCATGGGAAGACTGGAATTTGATCTCAGATTGGTATTTCTCCAAAACTCTGCTCTGTCTCCCACACCACTCTGCTCCCTACCAGCGGTCAGCTGGTAAAACACAATCCTAAGTGGCCACTCCTAGCCTCAAAGTATGTTCAATCTAGCACTCTCTTCATGTCCTCAACCTTCATTCTTAATCATCTGCCCAAGGCCATTCTTCACTCCCCACTTCATCCTGCTCTTAGTCCTCCCAACTTCTAGTCTTAAATTGTCGTCTGGACTCAATGCTGGGTGCAGTCTTCCTGGACCCTGACTTTGACCCACCTTCAAGCCCCATTGCTTAGAACTGTCTTGAGAAAAACTTCCCAGCAGGAAGGCAGTATCGATGGTGGCAGCATCCACTAGGGATGCTATTCTGGTTGGTTCAAATCGTGACTGCCCCCAGAAGTCCTCTTTCCTCTACGCCCTCACCCTCAGCCGGAGCAAAATGAACGGATACCCATCACTCAACATAACAAAAGCACATCCACAGAATCGTGCACACCAGCTGAGCCAACCTGTGAACTTAGAAGAACTTGGGCACTGCTGCTGGGAATCGGCTGAGAAGATTTTAATTGTTCCCAGGCTTGTGGCATCCACCTAATTTCCTCTAACGAGCATGTGCAAAGCAACAAGGTGAGGTGCGGGATGGGATGGCAATTCAATGCTTGGTAATGCCAGACAAGTCTCAGCAACGGCTCTGCAGTAGTTCACTTGCTGATGTCTGGGAGACGGTCTCCATGGATGCTAATTCAATTACACTGAAACAGAGAAGGAAACTGAAAGCCAGACTACTGCCCCGCTGCCAAGCTATACCTAGCCCTCATCCTGCCGATTCAGCAGCAGACGGCCCTTCAGTCTGAGGATGACCAGGGGCTGTGTTCTGCTTGGCTTGGCTACTTGGTTCTTCAAACTCCCTTCCCATCCTAGACCTCCAAATAGAGAAAATATTCTTCTATGTGTTAATCTTTTCTTTGCTTCCTTTCTCTCCTGAAACACTTCTTGTTAACTCATTCATCCGTTCATTTAACAACAACCAAAATATTTGACAAGTTTAAAAGAAAATAGAGCATTCAGCCAATAAAACTTGATTAAATACGAACAATGTGCTAGGCGTGATTCTAACCACTGAAAACACAGCTGGGAAGGAAAGGGGCAAAAAAAAAAAAAAATCATGTCTTCAGGAGTTTACAATCCTGTCCCACCGTCAAGGAGGCAGGATGATTGGGGCGATCTCCAAGGCCTTCTTTGCTGTCTAGCATCTGGATAATAGGTGAATATGAAAAGTCAAAGGACACAGAAGGGCTGCATTACTTAGCGGGAGGAAGAGCTTCACCAAAGAGAAGGATGAAGAGCACAAAGCACTCGACATGCTTATGTCTGCAGATTCTGGGGAGTTTACACAATAGAGAAAACTCTGTTGGGGTCGGCTGTGGGAACAGCGATGGGGAGAAGAAAGTTAATTTCAGGTTTTGCCCTGTTTTGAACTAGATTCAATATCCTGTAGTAACCCATAAAGCAAAAGAATAAGAAAACAAATATATGTATGTGTAAATGAAACATTAGACTGTGCACCAGAAATTGACACATTATAACTGACTATACTTCAATAAAAAAAAGGAAGAATAAAAGAATTTAAAAAAAAAAAGTTTTGCCCTGTTTTACGAGGGGAATGCCTCAGTGCTCTGGGATGTTTTTAAAGAGACTTCAGTAAACACAGTTTTAAAATTATTTTAACATTTAAAATAAAATTTCTTCATTTTTAAAGAACAATCAGCAAATATTTCTTGAGGGCCTACGATGTTCCAGGGGTGAGACAGATGTAGTCTTTGCCTTATCGAGATCGTAGTTGAGGGAAAGGCAGACCGAGCCTGAGATAGGTACCCATGAAAGGCATGAAACTTCAGCTAGGGAAGACAGAGAAGTATTCACTGATCAAACGAGATTTATGCTGAGCCCTGAGGGATCAGGAATTTGTCAGGCAAAGAGGAGGGTATGGGGGATAGTTTCAGACAGAAGTAACAACTTTTTTTTTTTAAGCTCTTATCTATATTATCTCTTTGCTTAAAACTACTACCTTACCACTTCCAGTTTAGAAAGAATACTGGGATGACTTAAAGAAATTTACATCACATGTCCTCCATCCTAAACACTTGCTCTCACATGTGGAAAACCAGAGTGTTTCCGTTTAGTTGGCATTCTTTTTTTTTTTTTTTGGTGGAGGGAGGTAATTCGGTTTATTTATTCTTAGAGGAGGTACTGGGGATTGAACCCAGGGGCTCAAGCATGCTAAGCATGCGCTCTGCCACTTGAGCTATACCCTCCCCCCAACAACTTTTTTTTTATTTGAAGTATAGTTGATTTACAGTGTTGTGTTAATTTCAGGTGCACAGAAAAGTGATTCAGTTATACTCATACATATATACATATTCTTTTTCAGATTATTTTATATTATAGGTTATTACCAGATATTGAATATAGTTCCCTATGCCTTACAGTAGGCCCTAGTTGTTTATTTTATATATAGTAGTGTATATATGTTAATCCCAAACTCCTAAGTTATCCCTCCCCACCCCTGGGATAACACTTACCCCATTTGATAACCATAGTTTGTTTTCTATGTCTGTGAGTCTATTTCCAGTTTGTAAATAAGTTCATTTGCATCTTTTTTTTTTAGATTTCACATATAAGTGATATCATACAATATTTGTCTTTGTCTGACTTACTTCACTTAGTATGATAATCTCTAGGTCCATCCATGTTGCTACAAATGGCATTATTTCATTCTTTTTTATGGTTGAGTAGTATTCCACTGTGTGTATGTATACATATGTACATACACACCACAATTTCTTTATCCAATCGTCTGTCAGTGGACATGTAGGTTGCTTCCATGTCTTGGCTATTGTAAACAGTGCTGCTATGACCATTGGGGTGCATGTATCTTTTCGAATTAGAGTTTTCTCCGGATATATGCCTAGGATTGAGTGGGATTGCTGGGTCATACGGTAAGTCCATTTTTAGTTGTTTAAGGAACCTCCATACTGTCTTCCACAGTGGCTGCAGCAATTTACATTCCCACCAACAGTGTAGGAGGGTTCCCTTTTCTCCACACCCTCTCCAGCATTTATTATTTGTAGACTTTTTGGTGATGGCCATTCTGACTGGTGTGAGATGATACTTCACTGTAGTTTTGATTTGCATTTCTCTAATAAGTAGCAACATTGAGCATCTTTTCATGTGCCTGTTGGCCATCTGGATATCTTTCATGCTGAATTATTAAAGATGAAATACTGTGAATGTCTAAGATGTGCTTTATAATAACTGGTGGCTTGTAGGGAAATATTCGGGGCATGAATGAAACAGAATGACCATGTTTATTTTATTATTTTATGTTATTATTTCCCTTGCTTTTGTAAATGGCTGAAAGTTTCCAGAATAAGACGTTTGAAAAGGATGTTACAGCATCTCCTCCAGGCAACCACATATGACTGGCGGGTGTGACGCACGGGAGACTAGTGAGTACTGTTCATATCACAGACATTGTAGATCCATGTATTGATGATAGCGGACCTTTGGCCAATGGCAGTGGTACGTTGCTCTAATAAAATCAATGTGTGTGGCAGACAAACTTCTCTGATGACCACCCTCCTGCAACGATCTCCTCCTCCTGGTATTTACATACCCTCTGTGGTCCTCTGTGGTCCTTGGGGCTGGACCTTATGACTTGCTTCTAATTAACAGATTACAGTGAAAGTGGTGGGATGTCAATTTTGAGGTTTGATTGTGAAAGACCGTCTTCCATCTGGCTGGGGCTCTCCTCCTTGCTCTTCTTTCTGGCTTATTCTTGCTTGTGCCCAGTTTCTACACATCTGCTCAACTCATGGGAAACTCATGCATCCTTGGCACCTGCTTCCACTGTTACCCTCTTCCCTCATCCTGTGATCTTGACAATCTCCAGCCACAGACTGCTAATCTCTACATTTGCCAGGTCTGAGTCAGACACTCATCCTCCCCAGACTCCAGGGAACATACAGGAAACCAGAGCCATCTCCTTGAAGTTGCTCTCACAAGTCTGTGATCAGGAGTAACTGCCTCTCCTCTTCCCACGGGGGACTGAGACTCACTTCCCATTGGAATACTTCCTCCAAAAAAATCCTCCGCCCACTTTCCAACTTCAACTTTTTTTTACACCCTAGAGGTGGAAACTTTGTACAGTTACAAAACTAAATTTGCCTGGAAACTTTGAAAAGCCAGCATCTTGCTTTGAAATGTCAGGTGTTTGAACATCTCATTTTACTTTTGGCCTGTGGGGCCTCAGATGAAACCAAGACCCAAAGCATCCCACTTTAACATCCTCTTGTAAAAACATAAAAATAGGCATAGAGTTGCTACTCAACCATGGTGGCTATTTTTACATTGTTGTGGGAGATTGACTGCACTGATGGACCCAATCAATGGTCTTCCTGTATCCACACTCTTTGCCACATGACTTTGTAGCCCCTCCCATCAGAGGATGGAGTCCATTTCCCAAACCTTGAATTCCAGCTAACCTTGTCATTACTTTCATCAGTCGGATTCAGCCAAAGTAACATGATATCTTTCCTGAGCCCGGGATCAAGAGATCCTTCACGAAGACAGCCTTTCTTTAGGAACCCTTCTGTTGCCCTGTGAACAAACCTGTGGTAGGATCAGGGACCACGTGGAGAAGATCTGAGTCAGCCCAGTCGTCCCAGGCATGTGAGATGACCCAACCAAGATCAGCAGAGTCACCCAACTACCCACAGAGATGTGTGTGAACATCCCTGGGCTCAGCTCAGGGGACCAGAAATGCCCAGCCGACCCAGTGACTTGTGATTAAAAATAACTGTAATCATATGCTGCCGACGTTGTGTGGTTGTTATGCAGTGCTATCGTGGCAGTAGATAGCCGATACAGCTGCACTAAGATGGCTAATGAGGGAATTGCTTTTGAGCAGAGGACCCTCAGAAAATCCCAGGGGACAAAGCTGACTGCTAGCTTGGCTCTGTCATCCGTACATCCCTCTCCCAGATGAAGACTGTTTTCCTCCCTTAGACATTCTCAGATTCAGCCAGAGAGATCCCTCCTGGGCTTGTCAAAACTTTCCAGAACACAGTACTGCAAACAGGGCTTCCTCTGGCAGCTTGTTAGGATAATTGAAATGTGGGTGGAAGCTCATTAAGCTTTCTTTCGTCAACATCCTTCCTTCCAGGCCCGGGGAAGCTGTGAGTTCTGTCACATCCCATTAGCACCGTGTCTGGGTGGTTTCCACACCTTTCCGGGTGAATCAAACACATGGGGTCCACAAGCAAGGGAAAATACATTTATTCCCACAGAGAGGGGTATGTTTATGGAAATTTAAAGACATGTACACATCTGGCTTGTGTGGATGATGAAAAAGAGAAAGAGAAGACCTAAAAACGCTTTGAAAGCATAAGGAATCATGAAGGTCGCTACTGCACGTAGGAAAAAAAAGAAAAACAAAAAACTAGCATTTGAAGTCTCTTCTGGATGTCTCCAAGTCCCCTTCCAGTCTTATCTCATGCTGGCCCCCTACAAAAACCCTGTTTT
Organism: Camelus bactrianus; assembly: GCF_048773025.1. Taxonomy (NCBI): domain Eukaryota; kingdom Metazoa; phylum Chordata; class Mammalia; order Artiodactyla; family Camelidae; genus Camelus; species Camelus bactrianus. The sequence goes on from NC_133570.1 coordinate 10,092,317, forward strand.
ATGGAAAGGATTTTTGCCACAATAGTAATAATAATGTTAACTTTCATTAAGCATGTTTTATATGCCAGGTTTTACGCTGAGAGTTTTATATAAATAATCTTATTTTAGCCTGGACAGGATGCTCCTTGAAATCAGAGATGGTGCCCATTTTGTCTTCCAGTAAGATACCCAGTACGTAGCAAAATGCTTAGCATAAGACGCTCAATAGATGCTTAGTGACCAGATGAATGAATGACACTCTTGTGGGGAAGAGGCAATTAGTCCCATCATTACAAGAAAGAAATGGGGGTGGGCCAACTGACCCAGGTTCCTACAGCTAGTAAGCAGTGGGAGGGGCTTAAACCAGGAAAGCCATTGTCAAGGGTTGCTGTTGTCACAATGACATAAAGCAGAGAGGATAAACACATACGAAATTAGCTCGTGCATAACAAGAACTCAAATGTTATGCATCACAGAACTGAAAGAATCTGGGTTCAAATCTTCACCGCATCACATAATTGCTGCATCCCTGGCTTAAAGCCATGTAAAATTCAGGATGTCATATCCCCCACAATGATGTTCTTGCAGGACTCCCAGGAAAGAAAGTGTGGGCATGGAATGAAACCAACTCATCATTAAATGCTTTATATCAACAAACACCATATGCTTGTACAAATCAATCAACAACAATTAGTTTCCCAAAAATGTAATGACACGAAACCTGCCTGACACAACTGCTTTCAAGACACAATTAAGATAATGCTCAATGATGCCTAGTCCTTGGTAAGCGCTTAATAATGATGATGATGATGATGATGATGATGATGATGATGATAATAATAATAGTTAATAATAAGCAAAGCTCTCTGAGCACATAACCTGTGCCAAGGCTCTGAGTGTACCATCTCATTTAATGCTCTCATCAAGTCTTTAATGTAGATACTGTTAACTGTCCCATTTTACAGATGAGGAGACTGAGGGACAGTGAGGTTAAGCAGGGTGTCCAAGATCAGATATCTAATAGAAAGGCTAGTTTCTCTTTGGACTGGACATGCTCCCTGGAGGAGGGGTGTGAGGGCAGAACAGAGGGCCACTTTGACTAAGCTGGGACCAAAGCCCAGCCTGAGACTGAGTGGCTTGGCGAGTTTCTGGCATTCTTTGGCATTTCTGAGAAGCTACTCCAGTGGCTCATTGGTTACAAGATTGGAACCCTCCTGAAAGGCTTGCTTTGATGATCTTCAGTACAGGGGAATTGGCACTTCTCCAACACTGTCTTTAAAGGAGCATTGTGTTTTAGCAACTACAAGAAGAAAATCCTCCAAGGATTATTTAAAATAATTGTGCTCTGATCAATTTAATGTGAGGTTGGCTAGGTTTCATCACAGCAGTCAACCCTGTTCTGTTGGTTGTAACCGGCTGGAACTCCTGATGGAGAAGGATTTCAGCAAAGATCGATGTGCTTGATTAGCAATGTCTGCTGTGGGCAAGGGAAAGAGGATATTGGCAGGTATGGAACGTGTTACTGACCCTGTGTTATTTACATGCTTTTAAGTGGGGTACTCTAGGAGGGTAATGTATCTCCCTTTGTCAAAGTTTGTGGGGTGCACCTCATGGGTGCCTCCACATACCATGCACAGTTACACATTTGCACAGCGATGTTGCTGTATCATTTGAAAGGTCATTTTATGAGTCTTACTCAGATTCAGATTTGTCTTTGAACCTTCCCCATGTGACCAAGCCTTTATCTAGATCTTTTCTTTTTATTTTCATAATAGGTAGGAATTATTATTTCCCTTATCTAGAAGAGGAAACAAAGGTTCAGAGAGGTGAACTAATTTGCTCAAAGCTGCACAGCACCATGTGCAGTGTCTTGACATCTAGTAGGCAACTGATAAGTCGTATGTTGACTGATCAGCTAAAAAGTGGCATAGAAGTGGTAGGTTTTAGTCTTTGAGACTAATGCTGATTCCTTGTCACAGCAGAAGCCTCAGATGAGGATTCAGAGCTGCACTCAATGCTGTGGGTGAAGAAAGTCACCCGCCATATCAGTAAACAAAGGAAGTTAGAGCCATCAAGTCAGCAGCCACCCCTGACTGTGCCCCCCACCCTCAATTCAGGATGGGGAAAAAACAAAAAACAAAAACCAGGATACGGGTCCTAGACAGTTAAGGTGCCTAACAAAGGAACGATTTCAATGAGCCCAGACTCTTGCATCTTCCCACACAGAGAAAAGTGCTAAATTCATTAACCTGAGACACCTGGTTTTCTTTAATTAACAGTCATTTTTTGATGTTCCCACGACCTGGCTTTTGTTGCAAAAACTCTGATACATCCTGGCTCCTCCCTTGCCTCTTCAGAGCAGCACCTCAGAGCAATCTGAGAGGCTGTTTTCCAGGCTTAAGTCCTCAGAAAATTCGACAAATAAAACAATTCTCAACATTTAGGTTGTGCATTTTTTTTCTTTCAGTCAACAAGTGTGATGGCGAATACAGAAATAAGTAACTCAAGGAACCTGTAGTCTTAGTCCCTCTCTCTCCTCCCCTTCCACCCTCAGAGAGAATTCCGAATCTTTTGGTAGGAGAAAGAAAAAAGTCGCTGTGTTTTATTTATCTACAAAGCACTAAATGGCAAATTGCCTTTATATTTTAAATTGCTGGCACCATCAGATTCACTCTGAATACAAGCGCATCTTTTTGGGGTAATTGCTGTTTTTATGCCCCTAATCTAGAAAAAGGAAAGACGGCTCAGAGAGCAGACTGATGAAGAGTCGGGCAACATTCCTGAGGCTGATGTGGTCCAAAGAAAACCACAGAGTCTCTCTGGGCCTGTTTTCTCTGTAAGAAATGATATTCGGTTGGTGTCTTGGTAACCACAGCAGGGGAAAGTTAAGAAAACCTAATAAGGAGTCTCCTGGCAAAGAAAATGCTGGGCAAAAAAACCAAAATAATGAGAACGCTGCATGAGAAATACCCTTCGAGTTAGCAATAAATCCCATCCATTTGTTCACGCCTCAAAGTGCTTTCAAAACTCGTTTCTCATGTGACTGTGACTGTCACAGTTAAACTTGGACGTTGGTAGGACGGCGGAAAGGGATGGCAGAAAGGGAAGTTCAGGAAAGTAATGCCATTTTCCCAAGGTCACACGGGCTAAAGAAGGGCAGAGCCAAGTCGCCAACACACATCTAACCGGGTCTCAGCTGCATCACCGACTGACCGCATGGCTGTGCAGAGAAGGAAAGAGACGTCTAGGAGCCACTCCCACCCATGTCAATGTTTGCCAAATGAACGCCAGTGACTGAGGAAGATGGGGGTTTAGCAAACCCCTGGAAACCTTTCCAGGGACAATTTTGCGGGGTGTGTCAAAAGCCGTAGAAATATAAATTCCCTCTGCCCTCATTCCTTCCCCGTCTTAAGAATTTATCCCAAGGTGGGAGGGTATAGCTCAGTGGTGGAGTGAGTGCATGCTTAGCACGCACAAGGTCCTGGGTTCAATCCCCAGCACCTCCACTAAAAATAAATAAACCTAATGACCCACCCACTCTACCCTCCAAAGGATTAAAAAAAAAAAAGAAGAATTTAACCCAAGGAAATGATCAGATAAGATGTGAAGATGTAGTATCCAGACATTCATATCAATATTATCAACAGGAGCCAAAAATTTGTCTTATCCTAAATATCCGACCGGAGGACATTGGTTTAAACAAGTGAATAGATGAATAAATGGTGGCACGCCTGTTTTCTGGGCTTTGCAACTGTGTTTGATGAATAAAAGTAAGAACTTGCATAGCGGCTTGGCAACAATGGTGTTTGTTGCAGCTTTCTTTAAAAGAGCAAAAAGAAGGTCAACTTTCATGTCCGATTATGGTTTGGGTTTGCCAATGCACTGGCACCCGGTATCATTTTTAAATAAACGGAGCAGATGGATATTTGTGGACCCAAAGAGAGATTCATAAATCGGACAATGCAGGGAAAAGCTTATATAAAACACGATCTCTCTCTCTATCTCTCTTCCGCTATATATCTGTAGGGATATATGTGAAAATGTTAATAGGGGTTATCTTTGGATGACGGGGGTATATTTTTATACAATAATCATTAGAGTAATTCTTACAGGTGCTTTTGATATAACAGTTCTTACCACTGTGCTCTTACTGTGAGCTCCTGGACCTGAACCCATTCTGAACACAGCACAGATGCACGAACGAGGCAGGTCACCACATCCATTACTGTGTGAAGGGGATCAGGACCCCCAAGCAAGGGGATGACCTGGGAAGGATGGCAGAGAAGGGACAGGAAGGTGTCCAGCTTGGATAAGCATCCACTCAGTGCCAGGCACTTAATACACAGCATCACACTGAATCTGGCACTGATTATTCAGAGTAAATATCACCTCCAACTCCCCTAGGTGAAAATGGAAGCTCAGAGAGGTAGAATAACTTCTCAAGGTCACCCAGCCTGGGGGTGGCTCCAAAATGCACAGACTCTCCACCAGGCTCGATTGCTCAGAATCTCCTTAGCAACCAGGTCACGGCCAAACTCACTGACTGGCAGAGGGTGTGGGAGTTTGGAAGGGCCTGTTTATCACTGTGTTCAGCCTGGCCCCGCAGTGAAACTGGAGGAGGAAAGAGCCCGCCTGGGACCATCGTATCCTTGCTCTAGGCCCAGCCTCCATCCTCTGGGACAGTGGTGAATTTGCAGCTCCCCAACCCTGCCTCGGACTTTGGAAATGAAGACATGGCAGTCACACCCACTCCGCACAGCTGTGAAAACAGACCCTCCATCTCCCTCTGGTGGGGTCGCCTGAGGCAAACTGCTTCACCTCTTGAAGCCTCAGTTTCCTCACCTGCAATGTGCAGTTTAGAATGCCCATCTTTATGGGGTTTTCACATAGAATTTTGCAAAACACCTGGCACCCTCATATATGATTTAAAGAGGCTTTTTTTTTTTTTTCACTCATTCTAAAAATATAGAGGCACTAACACTCAGGGAACATATTCCCGTAGCGCAGCTAGTGACAGGCTAGGCAGATATGTATTTTAGGGCCCCAAGAAAAAGCACTTCAGGTCTTCCTTGCCAAATTCAAGTCAGTTCCACCTTAAAATTTCCCTCTGCAAATGCTTTGCAAGATTAATTGATCATAACATCCTCAGAATCACAGGCAGCCTCTTCCTCCACTTGCCCATCACTGCTGATTACTCAAGATATTTTTATGTAAACAGAAAATGTTTCCTGCATAATTAGACCCATCCACCTCCCCACTCCCTGCTTTTTTTTCCACTTCCAGCCTCCTGGAGCTGCCCAGACACCTCTGGGCTAATCAGTTCAAGGTCTAGGCGTCTGCTGAGCTGATGCCATGAGGGCTGGGTGGGGGTGGCAGACCCCAGAAAGGCTGTCATCAGGGGCCACGGAGGCTGCAGAGAAAGAGGCAAAACTCTGCAGCTTCTGTCTTTCCTTCTCAGTATCCTCCAGCGCAGCCACCAGCCCCTTGCTCCCAGTGCCACGTGCTACCTGTCCATCAGGAGGGACTCTCTTTTCAAATGGAGTTGTCCTGTATCCCATTCCTGACTTGGCTAGGGAACTTCAGACAGAAAGGATTAATCCCCAAATAAATCAATCTCTGCTTGTGGATTACATCTGGGTAATGTGTTCCTTTCATGGTAGCTTCTTGGGCACACCCAGCATTGGAATTCCTGGTTTCCATCTTGGTCTCCCTGGCCCCCTTCTACCCTGATAAACTGTCCCACAGACCTCAGTGACATCACTGAGGGCACAGAGTGTATTATATTGTCTTCTCCATTCCAGTGCTTGGCACAGTTCTGGGAATTAATAGGTGCTCTATTTGGGGACTTCAAGTAGCTTAGGTCTGGGAGTAGTGAAAATTAAGTCCACAGAGGTGAGGGAGATGGGATTGCTGGAAGTTGTCGGCTTTGTCTTAAAGGTCCTGAGGGTTTTTAAGAGGAGGGATGAAATAACTAGGTTTGTGTTTTAGGAAGATCACTGGAGTTGCCAGGTAGACAGTGGATGAATGGAGACAGGAAGACTAGGCAGGGTGGGACAATAATCCCAGAGACCGCAGCCCGGACTAGGGTGCTGGTCCAGGTGCAAAAATCTCCAGGCTTTTGTAGCCTCCTGTGCTGGCTGCAGGTAGATGCTGTTGGGAGATGCTGTTGGTACTGCTCTATCCCCTTGGATTGTCTGTAATCTAAACCCCTTATATTGACAGTTCCTGTGTGCTCTGATGACTTCCTGTACACTCTGGTAACTTCCTGTGTCTCTCATCCTGAGGGCATCCTCTGGCCATGGTGGTGTGCTTGGTACCCTTGAGAGGAGGCAGGAGGTACCAGGGGGTAACACCGCAGGACTATCTCTCAACCAGGGAGGAAAAGGAATAGATGGACCAAGACCCAGCTTCCTTACCCTTCAGGGGGACAATGTTAAAACACGTTCTACACCATCTCCTAGAAGTAACCAGCTCCATAATGGACTCTGTATTGTCAACTTCCCTTCCATTTCATTTTCCCCTCCCTCACCTTGCTTCCTGGGACCATTCCCAGGTAAATTTCTTACACTCAAATTCTCCTCTTGGGGTCTAATTTTAGAGGAATCTAAAATACAATTGGCATTTTCTATTATATTATATTTTCTGTTATAAGGAATGGATACACACACACACATATTATTATATATATATATAAACTCATTCATTCATTTATTCAGCCAGTCAGTCATGCTATACTTTGGCACATTTCTTTTTTTTGGGGTACCTCTACCTTTTGTTTGTTCAATTTCCTTTCAATCCTTTTAAACCCAGCAAGGAGAAAGTCTCAGTTTTGGTGCTAACATGTCTTTAACATCTTTTGAACACGTGCTAATTTCCTCTTTCACAAAGAGGGGTCCTGTATGGTCAGGGCCTTGATCAAGTCACAATACTCAGAATTTTGAAACACTGCATAATTTCACTGTATTTATTTTATGACTACCTTCTATTTATGTCAAGTGGTACTAGTTTTTTATTTATAGTAGTATTTATTACTATACGGAACTCTCCTCTTGAAATAAATTTATTTCAGTTCTGCAGTGAATCAATTAAAGATATTAAAAGAAAACTGCATAGAGGGTCTATGAAAAAGGCAAAGACTGTAAAATTAGCAGATATTGTAATACAAGGGAGCCAGACTGTCCTTCTGTTATTCCTAGGAATAACCTTAAAATTGCTCTGTTTTTTAAATTGCAAAGTTAGTAATTTACAAATCAGTTGTAAACATCTCTGCTTCATCTATTATCCTGGGATTGCCAGGACTCTTGAAGTGAACCAGAGACTCTCCAGGAATGCTTCCAGCTAAATTAGCCACCCATGCCTCACTGGACTCATTTCACAATTTCTTTTGTGAGGTCTGGGGAGAATCCTCCTCCTAACACAGTGCTTGGTACAAAGTAGATGCTTAATAGGTGCCTCTTGAAAACACATGTATGCAACCAAGGAATCAAAAAGGAAGCTTTCACTTCCCCGTAATTAGGGACAGAAAAATCCACCTCAAATTGGCTTAACAAAAAAAGAGAATTATTCAGAAATGACGGGGGAGCTGTGGCATGTTCAGGTCCAAAGGTTCATGATGTGATCTGGGCTAGGCACTTCACTTCTCTACAATTTTCTCCGATCTACCATCCTTCGTGTCCTTGTCCCCAGGAGGGTTTGCCTCATGGTAGCAAAATTAGCTGCTGCAGAACCAGGTCTCAACCCATACACCACAAATCCAGAGGAAGAGAGTATTCCCCACCCCACCACCAACATTCCAAGGAAATGTTTTGAAATTCACTCCAGTTGCACCATTTTGGGTCACATGTCAACCCTAGAATCAATCATGGAGGCCAGAGCGATAGAACACTCTGATTGGCATCTCCTAGGTCACATATCCCATACAGGCAGCTAGAGATGGTGTCATAGTTCCCAGAGCAACATGGGTCCCCAGATGGGAATTAAGAGTTTTGAGGAAGGAGTAAGGGGAGGAGATAGATGCTGGGACCACTTGGACACATGATGGATGCCCACCCCATCCATGAATGGCAGAAAACACTGATAAGAGGCTACACTGGTTCATGAACTGTTTGTTATTTGCCACGAGAACAGAAATCAAGTGTTAAGAATTTAGAAACTTACAGAGAAATTTAACATTTCTACCATATCCATGTGTGTGTGATAAGTAGACCCATTTTGTTGAAGGCAGTGTAGACCACAAGTATTGGCTTATGAAGGATCTGGAAAAAGAACTAGTCTTTCATGATGGATAATTTAAGAAGTACTGGTTTAGAAGCTGTGCGTTGTGGGTTGGCCACTCTTGGCAGGTTGGAAAGTCTGAGCTGAAATTCTTAAGATTCCTGCAGCATGACTGGGTGCAGGACACTGGGAAGTTTGTGGTGAATCAGCCTGACACCAAGATGTTATAAGCACCTTATCTGGAGCTGTTTCCAGACACCAAAAGGTAGGTTTTGTGGATCACAAGATGCCAAGAACCAACAAGAAGAAATCATCAAGAAATTCAGGATGATTGGGAATGAAGTCTGCATTTTCAGGCTTGCTCCTTTTGTCTCTTCTGACAACGTCTTTACTATTTATTTTAGTAACTTATTTAGTAACAGGAGAGGTAAAAGGATTGTGCAAAGTGGCACTGCCAATTAATCTTCAGAAAGTTTAAGTTTCCTATTGGGAGATCAGCTTTAAACATCTCATGACCTGCTGCTATGATACCAGAGGCTTTCCTGAGGACAATAAAGTTTTCTAAAATTCTGCTAGCAGGATTGCCATTGTCCTTCCTTGTTCCTCAAGGGGCAAGATCTGGTGAGGATAGGTCTTGGTTCTGATAAAACTAATTATTATTTCTTTGGAATTAATATTCCAAAGACTATTCCATGGGTTGAGCTCAAAGCCATTGGACTTAGCCCAGCCCTGAAGAGGGAGACTAAGAGCCACTCCTGGAACCAGGAGTAACTGGAGAAGACAACCATCACAGCCTTGAGTTTCAACCAGAGAAGTTCCTCCCACATGCAAAGGCGAGGTGTCAAAAGGGCTTCCTAGTTCCAGATTAAGTGATCTGATGTAAGGGATTTACTTTGAAATCCTCCAGAGGGTAGGGTATAGATGAATGGTGGGTATATGGGATTCATTATCTTCTTCTTTTATGTGTTGTTGAAATTTTCATAATAAAAGTGAGAAAAGAGGCTTTAAATTTCTAATTTTTCACAAATATAAACAATAGAGGAATTATTATTAGTCACTCAATAAATAATTGTTGAGAATTAACTATGCACCAGGCCCTTTGCTGCTGAACTTATGGTGACTCCCACTGCCCCCTCAAAAAAAATATGGGGGACAGATTCCTATCTGGTCACCTTTGGTAAAGTCTACTAGTTGAAAATCCTGCTCATAAGCAAAAATTCCAGTTAGCTTTCTAGGTTTTTTTCCTAACTTACAATTATGTTAGGACATATAATGATAGGCCAAGATTTAAGAAAAATCTCCAACATGAAGATACAGGTACCCAAGTTAACAAAAATAAGAAACTTGGAGAAAACAGAGATGACATAGGAACAGAAAACTAAAATAAAAAAAAATAAAAGAAGTACTTCATATCCTTTTTGAGGTAAGAGAAGATACTACATCCATAAAACAAGAAGAGGATACGATCAAAAGGGACAATAAAAGTTAAGAAGGAACTATTGAAACAATTTAAAAGAATGTGGGTGTTTGTTTTATAGTAAATCATTGAGGGTACATCTTTGTTTTGTGCACTTTTCAATATGTATATTTTATTACTTAAAAAGATTAAAAAAGAAAATAAATTATACAGCTAAAAAGTCAATACAAAGGTTGTAAAAACAAAAAATGAAGAGCTGCAAAGTAGGAGGGAAGATGTAAGAACATTAGAGACTTAGTTGAAGAGGTTAAAAATCTAAATAAAAGGAGTTATAGGAAGAGAGATTATAAAAAAAGTGGAGTAAGATCATTAAATAAATAGAAGAAGAAAATATGCAAGAACTACAGGATATGAGATTCCAGATCAAGAGGGTCTACTGAGTGATCTACATCATGAAGGGAAAAAATATCACACTAAGGCACACCACTGCAATATTTTAAAGCAGAAAGGATAAAAGGAATATCATAAAAGAATCCAGATAATAAGACATTTTTACAAAGCACAGGTCATATACCAAGGAACAAGAACCTGAATGGTATCCATCAGCTAACAGTAATATTGGAAGACTGAAGTAAATGTATCAATGTTTTCAAAACTCACAGTAAACATTATTTTCAATCTTGAATTGTGTATCTAGGAAAACTATCAATCAAAGCAGAAAAGACATTTTCAGATATTCAAAGTATTCAATATTTCTTAAGTAGCTTTCTCAAAAAGTGACTTTAAGGTTCCAGCAGAACAAATACATAATCCAAAAAAGTGATGGGGGTCCAGGTATTCAACTCAGGAGAGAGGTGAAAGCCCTGGGATAATTACAAAGGAAAACGCCAAGTCATTAGTCACACCACGGGGGTCTGAAAAGAAACCAAATCATTTTGAGGGATGAAAATGGAGAGTCCAGGAAAAGAGAAGGAAAAGGAGGAAGAAAAGAGAGGAAGGAAAGAAGGAAGGAAACAAGGAAGGAAGACAAAAACAAAAGAAAGAAGAAAAGGGTGAGAAAGAGAAGGGAGGGAGGGAAGGAGAGAAAGGGGAGGGAAAAGAGAGAGGAGGTGAGGGAGAGAAGAAGTGGTTGATTATGTGATGCATTTGAGCATGTGGGAAAATGTTAGTAAGATTTCTGTATTTTAGTTGTAAGTTTGGGGAAGAACTAACAATAGGTACGTTGTAAATAAAAAACAAGAGGCAATTACTATCTCCAGGAAAAATAAAAGGTTAGAAAAGAAAGAACATGTAATCATTGTACAATACTTAGCTAAGGAATGGACATTATTTACATGGTTCTAATAATGCTAACACTAAATGCTGGTTTAAACAAAAATTGAGATAGTGTATGGAACATCCTATGTGAAATGTATGGGGAGGGAGAGAGAAACTAGGGTGGGGGTGTCATTACATAAGAGAATTAAATTCTTATCTTCCATAATAGAAATATAATAGATACTGCTTACAATTGACAACCCAATAAATAGCAGTATTAGTATGTTACTTAAAATATGGAGATAAATACCAGAAAAGACATCCCCAAATAGTGAACGTATTGCAGAACTGGGGAGTGACAATGTATGAAGAAGTGGAGGGGACTGCTGAAATTTTGTTATAACTTTTATAATAAAATTTGGCTTTTAGTTATATACATGTATTATTTTTTGTCAAAATAAAAAAATAATTTAATTTAAAAATATCCCCTCCAGCCGTTGTAGAGACCAGAGACTGGGGGGGGGGGGGCAGGGAATGGAAGGAGAGGAACCAATATCATCACTCTGAGTATTTTACTTTGCCAAGAAAAAGGTATAATCTCTGAGCTTTAGTTTTTGTTGTTATTGTCTTTGTAGCTTTATTACTCAACTGGGAGATGGACATTACAGAATGTATTAATTTGCTTTTTTAACAGGCTCCGTATTCTGCCACCTCGTTCAAATCTGGGATCCTGCCATTAAGGAGTTTTCTCCTCTGTTACACTTCTCTCCCATTCAGCAAAGACGCCTGCACTGTGAGCAGGAGGAATTGAAATTCCACTCATGTGTCTCTCCTCAGTTCGGTCTGATTTTCAGAAATTGCAGTAAATCAGTGGCACTGAAAATTGCCCAGTTTTTTCCGGGGGTGTTGGTTTGGCTTGATGAGAAAGCAAAAACAAATGGAGTTTATAAATGTAACTAATCAGGAAGTCAAAGAGAGGTTAAGCCTAATGGATTAATCAAGTTCCTCCGGGAAGTGAGAAGAAAAAGGTGGGAGGGAGGGAAGGAGGGAGGGAAGAAGGGGGTGATGGGGCAGGCTTTTGTCCAGACTGATTTAATAAGTCCTCCACTGGAGTCAGCTCTTGAATGTCTGGGGCTTTTTTTTTTTTTTTTTCCTCTCTCTCTCTCTCTGTCCGTCCTTTCTCATTAGTGAGTGGAGAGCCACCCACTAGCAGTCTGGTGTGCTGAGTAGAGAGAACAGGGGACAGGGAACTAGAAGATTTTGGCTGTGATTTCGGATTCTGCCACTTACTAGTTGTGTGACCTTAGAGATGCTCCTTCCCTCTTGGAGCTGATATTATGCTCATCTGTAAAATGAGGTAAGTATTCCAATTTTCCCAAATTATAAGGCTTGTAAAGGTCAACAGAGGTAACAGAGTATCAGAGTCAGAACTGGAGAGGAAGAGGGCAGACTGACCAGCACTCACAAGGACCTTGAAAAGGGAGGCACATGTCCTGGGTTTAGAGAGCAAAGGGGTCAGTGGTATTAGAGGAAGCTGGCGGTCAGGGCTGGAATGTGAAAATCAGTGCAGATGACATTAAGGATTTTCATCTTTACCTTGAGAGCTATGAGAAGACCTTGAACAATTTGAAAGATGGCAAGGAAGTTCGAGATGATCAGATCTGTGTTTTGAGATTATTCAATTCTACATATTCTTCATATGGACAAGTGACTCTCAAACCTCTGGCTCTTGTCCAAGCCTTTTTCCTAAGTTTCATACTTGTATATTCAACTATTCAACCTATTGGACAACTCTCATAGTTGTTCCCCCAGGCACTCAAACTCAGCATGTCCTAAACTGAATTCATTATCTTCTTCCCCAAATCTGACTACCCTCTACAACCCCCTCCACCTTCATCTCTTTGTCAGTGGAATCTGTGGCAGAAACTGCTAGTTGCCTCCTAATAACCATTCTCCTTTCTTAGTAACAGAATCTTGAGCAATCTGCCTAGGAAATCACAGTATCACCCCATTTCCCAGCCTCCCCACAGCTAGTTGTGGCTATGTGACTGAGTTCCAGCTGATAAGATATAAGCAGCAGCTCTGCTTCCAGGAAATCTCTTTAAAGGGGCTCCATTTTGTACTTCCACTTGTTCTCCTTCTTATATCCTGAAATGCAGGTGTAATGGCTGGAACTCCTGCAGCCATTTTGTGCCCTGAGGACAGAACTACTGTGACAGGGGGGTAGAATAGATACAAAGAATCATGCTCTCTAAATATTGAAGAAGTACCAAACAGCCTTGGACTTCCTACTTTCTCTACTTTCATCTAAGAAAGATTCTTCTTTCTTGTGTAAGCACTATATTTTTGAGTTTCCTGTTACTCACAGTTGTACCTAATTCTAAGTGACAGCCAGAGTCCTGGGATTTCTTCCCTACATCTAATCTTGTACCAAGCTCTGTCTCCCAGCTATCCTGGCTCCAATCCTCTCTCTTTTATTATTCTTGTTTGAACCACATCATCTCCTACCAGTATGACTGCAATACCTTCCTGACTCCCTGCTTTTAACCTACCCCCACTGAAACCCACACCCAAAGAATTTCCATGTTTTCCTTAAGTTATCTTTCTAAAACTCAAAATAGCCTTGTTACTTCTGAAGAATCATGGAATTACAGATGCTTAAAATAGAGACCTTAAGAGGCCCTTAGAGGTCATTTCATCTGGATTTGTGAAGTTTGTTTGGCTTGATGAAAAAGGAAAATCAAATGGAGTTTTCCACGGGGCCTTTGGCAATAACATATAAACTATTCCATATATAAAATATACAAGCACACATTTCTGGAGGAGACGCAAAATTGTCAGCACCTTCTCCCAGGTGTTCACCAAAAGCTAACAATCTCTAAGTCTGACCTCCTCATTTTACAGATGGGGAAACAGGCCCACAGAAGTTAAGTGACATGTCCATGGTCACAGAGAGATTCAATGGCAGAGCTGGAACATATCCTCCTGTTCTTTTTTCCAAACAAGGGTTACCAAGCGGCAGCCAGTATGGATGCAGAGGCCTCCTACCTCTCTCCTTGAGGACTGAGTGTCCATTTTCACTCAGACTACTTAGATGAGACTCACATTGATGATGAGGGCCAGGGTGTGATTTGTACCAGTGAATACAAGGACTCTTAGCAGAGTTATTAATTACATACATTTCTGTTTACAGGAGAATAATACTCTTAGCCCCATTAAGCACCATTATCAATGCATGATCTAGTAATTTCAACATAATGAAATTAATATATTTCAGAGGAATGGAAGGAAATATCTATATGTGCCACAAATGGGATTATTCTGAGCTAGGAAGTCCTTGAGTCAGCAGTAACTGTTCTGATTTTCACCACACCTACTTGGTACAGTGCTTTACACTTCACTTATCATTTTCACATACTTTATTATCTTCTTTTATTCTTCCAGAAATTTGGAAAGGGAGTAGGACAGAGAAAACAGTGTACCAATTGGGAATATGTTGGTTGCAAGCAACAGAAAATACAAGCTCCAACAGCTTAAGGAAAAAAGAAATTGGGAGGGATGGTAAGATTGTTGGCTCAAGTAACTGAATTGCCCTGGAATATTCTGCTTCAGGAATGGTTTGATCCAGGAGTCTATGCTATCACTAAGGCTCTGGCTTTGTTTCTGGACGATTCTCTCTGCTGCTGTGTCGGCTTCACCTTCAGGTTGACTCACAGTGGACCCCTGTTCTCACATGTTCACGTCACAAAGTCCAAAAGGGAAACAGATGGGTTCATGTGGCAGGTTTCCCAGAGGGCAGAGCATTTGTCTGTCCCAGAAACCTTAGAAAACCTCTCCTCACATCTTATTGGTGTGAAATGGGTCAGGTGCCCACCCCTCAACCAATCATAATGGATGACGGATATAGGTACTTACTGATTTGAACCAATCGGGGCCCACTCTAGCACTGAGGGCAGGATCAATCCTGCCAGAAAATGACAGAGCTAAAGATGGTAGGGGTGGAGTCACCTGCAGGAAAATGTAAGTGAATGCTCTTGGTGGAAAGAGGGAGGTGGTTTGGAGAAACAACCTACAGTGTCCATTGCACGATGGGTGGGAGAGGTGAAAAGGCAGTGCCCAAACGACACACAGATTCTGACCCGTAGAACAAAGACATAAATTCAGGGTTTTTGTGTCAAATCTTGTACCAGCAACACCAGCTTCTCTAGAAACCTGAAGAATTTCCCTACCAACGTTTATACTTATCCACCCGCTCAGTTCTCAGGAAAACATTGGAAAATTCATGACGATCGTGCTGAGCCAAAAACTTCCTGCCCACGCCCAAACAAAACACAGAGCCCCAACTCCAGATAATAAAGGAAATGAGAGTGTACTTGGCATTGTCCTGAGGAGTAGGAATTCTCTTCAGTGTTGTCACGGGAAGTAGCTGGACAGAAGCAAGTTCCATTTATTTGTATCATGACCCCACCCTCTTAGAAGTCAAGTTGACTGAGGTTTAAGGTCAGCAAGTCAATTTTTTAGGTGGCAAATCAAATCACAGTGACTGCCACCTCCCCATCCCACTGCTTCTTCCAGGATTCCAATTCATTTTAACAAGAGTCACCTATGACTCCAGGGCCTGGAACTGGCCAATAATACATCAAACTTCCTATGAGGTAGGCAATACTGGTATTTCTGTTTTATGAATGAGGGCATTTCGACCCAGGTAGCTACAGCATTTCCTCCAAAGCCAGTGTATTATAAAAACTCAGCCTTTCCCTCCTGGGTGTATTCTTAACTACGCACACAGGATGCTTCATTTCTGACACTTCTGGACATCAGATGTGTGTGGGTTTCTCCCAATTCTCCATGGCACCCACTGGGCGCCCTACAATTTAACTCAACCTAACACTGTCTACATGGAAATAGTGTCGATCCCGCAAGTAAAGGTGCAGTCCCACAAGACTGTTCCTACCCACTTCGATGCCAGTCAACAAGTAGGTTTCCAGGTTACCCAGAACTTCGGTCAGACTTGGCTATGAATCAGAGGTTCCCATGACTCTAGTTGGCTAGAGCAGCTCACAGAACTCAGGAAAACACGTATTTACCAGCTTATTAAAGGGTATGATCAAGGATAGAGATGAACAGTCAGATGAAGAGATATACAGATGGACAAAGTCTGATAGAGCCTGGAGGGAGAGAGTGTCTGTCCCCATGGAGCTGGGGTGTGTCATCACAGGACGTGGCTGTGTTCACCAACTTGGGAGTTCCCCCAGATTCCATACTATTGGGATTTTGATGGAGCCTTCATCACGTAGGCATGACTCATCATTAACTCCATTTCCAGCCCCTCTCTTCTCTCTGGAGAAAGGGGTGGGGGGCTAAAAGTCCCAAGCTTCTAATTATAGCTTGGTCTTTTTGGTGACCTGTCCCCAACCAGAGTCGCCTCATTAGAACAGAAGATGCTCCTAGTTTTCTTATCACTTAGGAAACTACAAGGGTTTTAGGAGCTTCTGTGCCAGGAACCAGGGGCAGAGACCAACATCTGTTTTCTAGCATCTCACACTCAGCTAATAAGTGTTGAAGGCACTTCATGTGTGACTCCCACATGCCACCGTCTTCTGCAGGCACTCGATGCAAGGACACACTGTGGTCTCATTTGGAAGCATGTGGAAGATGTTGGGTTGGACAGTTCTCTCCTGCCTGGATTTGACATCAGAGCCCCTTCCCCATCACCCATCACTCACATCTGGGAATAAAAGCCTTGACTGAAAGGCTTGTAACAGGGCCCCCTGCTCAGGATACAGAAAGTACCAACAGGAAGCATCTGCTCAGGAAACATCAGTGCTTCTGTTGATTGCAACAGACAAATGGAAAAGCTCCCCGAGTGCAGGGGACATTCCGAGCTGAGGGGATTGTGGTGTTATCAGCCACATCCTGCACAGCTAGAAATGGGAGAACTCGGGAGATGGGACCCTCTTGGTCTGAATAACAACCAATCGCTGATAAATACTGTCCTGTGGAGACCCTTGGAGGAGCGCCTGGGGTGTTTTGTCAAATGAGTAATTGAATTCTCTCTGGGAAGAAGCAAGCATGGCTTGGCTAACCCGTTTTTGGGTGGTGGTCCCCAGGTCAACTTAAGGCAGAAAAGCCAAACCCATGGGGCATTTTGACGTGTGCGCGCTTGTGAGCACTCTGACTGCGTATAGTTTTATGTGTACGCTGGATCGCATCACAGAAAGACTGCTCGTTTCACGCACAACTTTTCAGAAGTCTCCCTGAAACCCTGATTTCCCTCCAGGTACGTCAAACAGAATTTGAATCACAAAATCAATTGGGGTTGATTTGTCTACAGACTTCCTTCGTCTTCTCCTCCTCCCTCCTCTCTCCCATCCTTTCACTTAACAAACTTCAGCTGAGCCCATTAGGGGCCGGATCCTGTGCTGGCTGTTAGGAAGTCAGAGATGAACAAAGCTTGGTCTGGAGGGTGGGGAGAGGTGGTTTACAGCAGTGGCTTTTAAACAGGAATGATTTCCTCCCCCTTGCCGAAGGGGACACTGGGAAAAGTCTGAAGGCATTTTTGGTTGTCAGAACTGGGGAGGGAATGGGGGCGCTGCTGGCATCCAGTGGGTGGAGGCCAGGGATGCTCTCAACATCTGAGAATATGCAGAACCAGCCAGAACAAAGGATCATCCAGCCCAAAATGTCAGCGGTGCCGAGGTTGAGAAATTGGATCTTTAATATGAAAGAAAGAATGAGACTCACTATTCATTCCCGGCTCTGCCTGTTGCTGTCAGAAGACCTGAAGCGAGTCTGTTGGCCAAGTCCCGTGACCTCTTTGAGTCTCAGTTTTCCATCTGTCGGAGGGGATGAACATAGTTCCCTCTTAGTAATGATGGAAGAGTGTCTGGGCATGAATCAAGCTGTTTAGTACCTGGCACAGAGCAGGTAGCTAAGAAAGAACAGCCACTTGGCTTCTAGGGTCTACAAGCTACTGGCGGGTCCTGGTGAAATTCCAAAGGTACATTTATTTATTCTGAAAGGAAACACAAAGGGATTGCCACTCTCTCTTCCCTTCCTGATATCATCATGACCTATAGCTAGACACGGATTTGTGCATTGAATGGTTTAACGCCCCAGCCCCTGGTTGACCACCAACTCCATCAAGGTAGGGACTGTGTCTTCTGTTGTCCCTTTCTGTATTCCCAGCACCCAACAGCATCTGGCCAGATGGTATCTGTTCACTGATTGGAGCCAGAGGGTCTGAGCTGAAATCCTGGCTTCTCCACTCACTGGCTGTGTGACCCTGGGCTAGTTACTTAACCTTTCTGTGCCTCACTTTCCTCCTCTGTAGAGTGGGGATAGTGTCTACCACAAAAGTTGCAGTGTGGGTTAAATAAGCTACCATGTACGTCTAGGGCCTGGCACCTGGTTAGCGATGCTAAGAGTTTATTGTTGTTATTACCATTATTGCTTTGTTGTTGTTTTTAATCTAGTGAATGCCACTCTGTCACCAGATACCAGCACACAGGGGTAGACCCGCCTCTGCCTTTGGGAAGTGTCTATTTCTGTGAATCGTTTGGAGAAAGATCTAAGTGTGCAGAGAAGCTGGCAGCTCATCTAAGCAGAAAAGTAGAAACCAAAGTGATTTCTTGTGGGAGTTTCACAGGGGCCCCCTGGGTCACCAAACAGCCCCTCTCTCTCACCTGGAAGAAATGAGAATTGATTGGAAGCTTGTCCCATCTGAAAAGGTCTGTTGGCTGTCAGAAACGGTATCTGAATGTTGTCAAGGATGCTGTTGGTATTTGGTCCAGGAAGCAAGTGGTTCAGGATGATTCGCTGCTCCAGGAAGTGAGCCAGACTCTGTGGAGACACAGAATGAGGTCCCAGACACCTGCTGGACTACACTGCTCCCCCGTGTAGCGGGAAGAGAGGAGAACCAAGGCGCGGATAGGGACTGATAAATAATGAGAGGAGACCCAGAAGGAACCAAACCAGGGGGTAAGGGGAGGCTGGGAATAGGGGGCAAAGGATGAGAGGGGATCATAAAAGGAGGAAGAGAGGTTTAGAGCTCCGAAGACTGAGAGCAACTGCAAAGATAATACCAGTTGCCGGGAACTGAGTGCCTGCTGTGTGCCGCGTACTTTCCACACCCGCACTCAGGTCGTGCTCCTGATGACACTAACCCACGTGTGTCAGACCTCATCAATCTGTGGCTGATAAAAAGCTCACACTTTTTGTATTCATCCGTACACTTACTCATTCACTCAACAAACATTCACTGAGTACCTAGCATATGGCGGGCACGGTCCTAGGCACCAGGGACTCAGCAGAAAAGCAGACAGACCATCAGACCATACTTCCTGCCTTCAAGGAGAGGACATTCTCCTGGGCTGAGGGTCAGTCAACAGTAACAATTATTTCTAGCCTGTCAGGTGGTGAGGAGGGCCAGGAGGGAAAGAAAGCATGGGATGGGGATGGTGAGTGTAGGGGTAGGGCAAGGTTGCAGTTTTAAGAGCGGTCAGGAAAAGCCTTTTTGCAAAGGTGACATTTAAGCAATGACCTGAAAAAGGCTGTATATGAGTTCCAGTGTCGGGTGCAGCCGAGGTGACAGCAGAGAACGTTGCATACAACATCCAGCAATTCTTGTCCATCAGCCTGGTGTCCGAGAACTGAATGCCAGGAAATAGCATCAGATTCCACGGGTTGAGAGTTCAGTCCCACAAGACCCCCAACCCCACTTCAGATGCCAGTCGAAAGCTTCAGTTGTTACCTGTACCCATGACTCACTGGTTATAAATCAGAGGTTTCCACGCCCTCCTCCTCAGATTCGATTCATTCCCTAGAGTGGCTTAAAGAACTCAGAACTCACTCCCTGGGTGCCAGTGTTTGACACGGGGTAAATACTCCATATATGACACTGGCTGTTGCTGGGTGGGCAAAGGAATTTGAGTACAGAAACAAACTGGAGAATTCTGCCTCAAGTCCCCTTTGCCTGCAGCATCGGTTTTAGGGGACAGGGGGAGCTCTTAAGGATCTGGATGTGGGTGCTCTGTCTCCAAAAGAGTTGACAGAACTCCTCAAACCACCTGATCCTTTAGTTTCTCCAAATGCAGGAATGTAAAACCCTCCCTGCTTGCTAAAGACTTGGCAATTTCATTTTCTCAAACAAGGGCAAAGCCTGCTCTTCAACTCCAATGCCTAT
The DNA here is from genome assembly GCF_048773025.1 of Camelus bactrianus. Taxonomy (NCBI): domain Eukaryota; kingdom Metazoa; phylum Chordata; class Mammalia; order Artiodactyla; family Camelidae; genus Camelus; species Camelus bactrianus. Next base: position 10,112,368 of record NC_133570.1, read on the forward strand.
GGGTGACGTATAATACTCTAAACACTTTTCTAGGTGATGAAAGTAATCGAGTTTCTCAAAAAAACCCAAAAAAGTGAGGTTCCTGATGGAAGTAGGGAAGGGGTGGGCATGTTTTGATGATAAACTAGAGTACCTGAAATCCTTGTGAACGAGGGGGAGGGTGGTCGGTCTCCCACCATCTATCCACTCACCAGACTGGAGTTGCCTGGAAATTCGGGGATCTTGAGCTATTATCTCAACAGACTAAACTCACCGAGGCAAGAGAACCACACCTTTGAAAACTTCTTTTTCCCAGAGGACCTTGAAAATAGAGGCTTGTGGTAGAGACAGGCAGATTCCTGTCAATACTAACAGCTCATGTTTATTGAGTACTTCCCTATTCCAGGAACCACACTAAGGGGATAATAATCACGATCGCAGTAAATCCTCAAAACAAAACAAAACCTAACCCAGATGGTAAGTACTACCACTAGTATTTATTATTATGACCCTTTAATAGAAGATAAAATGAAAGCTCAAAGAGGTTGAATAATTCAGCCCAAAGTCGCGGAGTTCTTAGACAATAGAGGGGATTTGAATCCAGGTATGTGTGACTCCGTTCCATTGTTCTGACACTATGCTGACCTTGGGGTCAACTAGATTTGGGTCAGAGCGCCGGCCTTCTCTTACCAGGTGTGTGACCTTCAACAAGTCACTTAACCTCTCTGAGCCTTCCTTCCCTTCCCTTTGGAAAAAGTATAATAAAACATCTGAATGGTTGAGAGGTGAAAAAAGATACAGAAAGTGCCTGGCTTTGTGTCTGTCAATAGAGACGCTTGATCTTGCCAACTCTTACTAACAATTCATTGAAAGAATGAAGATTTCCCCTCCTTAGCATGCAGAGAGTTAACTTGGAACCTCGGGCCGTCAGCACTTCTCTGATCTTGGCACTAATTAGGTACAGACATAATTTTGCCTCTGTCACGTATAATGAAAACGATTGTACAGAAATGAGATTTCTCATATGTGTTATGAGAGTTTTCTTCTTCTTTGAAAAGACTACCTCACTTTCCCCCACTTTTCATTTCCCACTTTCCTTGCCAGATAATCAAATACAGAAGTGATATTAACCTCCCAACCACTTCAATCAAAATGCACATCCCAAATTTGAAAACAATTAAAAAACCTATTATCTTAGATTTAATGTTCTCTGGTTTTGTGTCTATTTTCTGCCGCGGTGTGAATGGCAGGTAATGTTCTCACAGTAGGTGCCTTCTAGAAAAGCGACGTCTCCTCCTCTGCTTGTCAGTCCCGCGGCTCCCCTCCCGGCACAGGCCATATTAAAAACCCACATGCCCTGGTGTACTTTTGTCATGTACAAATGCATTCAAATAATTGATTGGTTTAATGAGTTCTCCATCTGTCTCTTTTTCTTTCTTGACTCAGGAGTGGGTTTCAGAGAGAGGAAGGGACAGACCCCCTCTTGGGAGGTCATGCACTGAAAGATGGGAGACTCCCTGGCTTGGCTCTGTTGCCCTGGGGTTCCACACCCCCTGATGACGTTCGAAATGGTTTCCCCACGGAAGAGCATGCCCTGAAGTGTGTTACGGTGCTGTGGTGGCTGCAAAGAAAACAGGACCCCTAGACATAGCTCAAGAGAAAGAGGACACCTCAGTCACTCCTTGTGACTTAAGTTGGGGTCAAACAACAAGTATGGAGCTCCTGTTGTATACCAAGACACCATGCCAAACAGTAGAGATACTGAATCTACCAGATCTTGAAGACTATTAAAACAAAAAACAACTCCTTGAGATTCCTCAAAAAACTAAAAATAGACTTACCATATGATCCATCAGTACCACTCCTGGGCATATACCTGGAAAGAACTCAAATTCGAAAAGATACATGCACCCCTAAGTTCATAGCAGCACTATTTACAATAGCCAAGACATGGGAGCAACCTAAATGTCCATCAGCAGATACTGGATAAAGGAGTTGTGGTATATTTATACAATGGAATAATACTCAGCCATAAAAAAGAATAAAGTAACACCACTGGCAGCAACATGGATGGACCTGGAGATCGTCATTCTAAATGAAGTAAGCCGGAAAGAGAAAGAAAAATACCATATGATTTCACCCAGATGTACAATCTAGAAAAAAATACAGTAATGAACTCATCTACAAAACAGAAACAGACTCAGACATAGTAAACAAGCTTACGGTTAAAGGGGGAAGGAGGTGGGGGTGGGAAGGGATAAATTGGGTTTTTGAGATTTGCAAATACTACTATATATAAAATAGATAAAAAATAAATTTCTTCTGTATAACACACGGAACTATATTCAATATCTTGTAGTAACCTATTATGAAAACCAATATATGTATGTATACATATGACTGAAACATTATGCTGTACACCAGAAATTGACACATTGTAACTGACTATACTTCAATTTAAAAAAATAAAAATAAAATAAAAAAAACTCCTTGGATCAGACACATTCATAAACTACTGGTGGAAATACAAATTTTTGCAATCCTCCTGAAATATAATTTAACAATATCTATCAAAAGATTTAAGAGATATGCATGCCCATTCACCCAGCAATCAGCCTTCTAATCACTTATGATAAGGTGATAATCACTTACGTGTGGAAGGAATTGGCTATGGCTATGTTCTTTGCAACATTTCTAAAAGCAAAGGGAAAAGACCCTTGAAAAATCTAATTGTCCAATGACAAGGAACTACATAAATGAATGGCATAGCCTTAGAATGCAACACTATGAAATCATTTAAAAGCATATTCGAGAAAAATATATATATTACATATATTAAATATCTATTAGAAGTCTATGACTGAATTTTGTTAAAGAAACTAGACAGAATACCATATGTCATGATCTAAACTTTATGGGAAAAAAAATACGTGGCTATGACTGCACGGGGGAAAAAAAAGACTGGAAGGAAATGTGTTACTCTGAGAAAATGAGATTCAGGGTTCTTTTCATACTCTCTGAGCTTTTTCTGCTGCAGTATTTTTCCTCCAGTGATAACACATTACTTCTTCTGTTCAGAAAAGAAAAAGTTGTTTCCAAAAGGGAGACCTGGAAACTATAGCCGGAAGTAAAGTGAGAACATCTGGGAATTAAAGCAGGTCTGGGGACTAGCTCCACAGGCATGACTCCTTTTCTCTGTAGGCTCACTCCGCTCTCTCCTGAATCCCTGTGCCTTCTGCTAACCCATGGTTCTGCTTCTTGAAAACCTTGTCCTGCTCTGGGTCCATCAGAGCCTCACTGACCGGAGGTCAGCCTCCACACCCCCGCTACTTCAATGGCAACTTCTGGCCACCTAGGTGTCTTGAGTATTCCGTGGTCCAGTCCTCGTCCAGGAATACTCACAGTACACCTAGTCCAGGCAGTCCACCCCAGGGAGATGATAGGGAAAGCTTCCTGGGCACCCCATGTTGCAGCTAATGCTCTAGCCCCTTCTGGCTGTCTCCATGTAGTTAACCCCAGTCCTCTCCCTGGGTCTGTCCTCTGAAGCCCAAGTTTCAGCACCAGACCTCAGATGTGTCTGGGGCCAGGAACTGCAGCGAGGTGGCCCGGACCCTGTGTGCTGGTCTCCTTCTGTCCTGCCTGCTGCATTAGAGCTATGGCCAATGCTCCAGTAAGACCATACCCTACTTGGTCTCTTGGCCTTTGCATATTCTGTTCCTTTTTCCTGAAACACTTTTCCATACCTTGTTCTGTATTAACAACTCACCCATTCACACTCTTCCTATAAAAAGAGATTCTGTAAAACTGGGTCATGTGTTCCTTTAGGGCCCCCAGCTCCCTGTACTTATTTATCCATTTCATAGCATCTTGCAAACTGTATTAGAGTTTATGCCGCCATTGCCTCTCCTTACTACTCCATTAAGTCGCAATGATTGTCATCACGTTCCAGGTGATGAAACAGAATTAGGACAGTGGAGTGTGTTAGTCAGGGTTCTCCAGAGAAACAGAACCAAGAGGAAATATAGATATCATAAAGAGCTGATTCGCAGAATTATGGAGGCTGAGAAGTCCCCAAACATGCAGCTGGCAAGCTGGAAACCCCAGAGAGCGCATGTACAGTTCCAGGCTGAGTCTGATAGCCTGAGAACCAGGAGAGCCAGGGATGCACAGCCAGCCCCCAAAATGTTACACTCGAGGCCCAAGAGCTGGTATTTCAGTTCAAGTTCAAAGGCTGGAGAAGACCAATATCCCACCTCAAATGGTTTGGCCAACGGGCAGGTGAACAGACCCTGGGTGCAGGAGCCCAGCCACACACCGCCACCTTGAACAGGGCAGCTGGCACCGGATCTAGACTTTTCTTCCCCAGATGCACAGGGGCTTGCTGGGTCTGCTGTGCCAAGTGGTAGAGTTGTTCAGGGGATTTGTATCCTTTTTCTTTTCCTTTCTCTCTTTCAATCTCATCAGCTGTCGCTCCTCCGCTCACAGGAGGCAGATTCTGAGCCTCAGACAGGTGTTGATATTGACAGAAGGGGCCCCACAGCCCAGCAGGGGATACGGTTTCAGGAGAGAGGCTGAGCCAGCTCAACAGGATGGCTGCTCAGCACCCTTCGGCAGCCCCAGTTACTTGGTTCTGAGCAGTGTGAATATGGATCAGTTAGAGGAAGGGGGCTCACCTGGATTAGGTGGGTTTTGTTTTTTTTTTTTAACACAGAGACAGTATCAAAGACAACTCCAAGGTCACTAGTTGCATAGTCAGAAAAACCATCTCTGCCCTTTGCTACCCATGTGACCTTGGGCAAGGGCATTCACCACTCTGAACCTCAGTTTCCTTATCTATAAAATGAACATCATGATAATCAATGACTCAAAAGTAACCTCTCTCTTAGGGTTACGGTGGGGCTCCCAGGAGATGCTCTTCATGAAGCACTTGGCACAGTGCCTGGGACGTGAAGGGTCCTGAGATGGGTCTATTATTATCTCCATTAGTCTTTCTGGCTCTGCCTTCTGTGGTTTGCAGAGATTCTAATGTGGACCCTTTGGTTCATTTAATAACAACTAGCATTTATGGGGTGCTTATGCTGTCTCAGATTCTATGCTGCTTGCTTTATTTGTATTAATTTATTAAATCCTTATGCCAACCTCTTAGGAGTGTATTTTTACACCCCTCCTCATTTTACAGATGAGAAAACAGAGGCACGTAGGGTTAAGTAGCTTTCCCAAGGCTATAGCTGGTGAAGACCATGCTGGGATTTGAACCACGAAACTCTAACTCCTGAGAGGCTCTGATCATATCTTTCCCAGCCTCCTAGTTTTGTAGTTCATGAAACTGAGGCCCAGAGAGGCTGAGGGTCTAGCCAGAGGTTGCACAGCAAGTCAGGGGCAGAATCAGGGCTGGAACCTGATGCCAAACCCAGAGGGGTTTTCATTCCCCTACAACCCTTCGCTACCAGTGCTAAGATTTCCAAGGCTCTTACTCAATATATTTGTCAACATCTGCAACCAATTTCCTAGGCACAGACAGGCAGGAGCCCTGGGCAAAGTCTCTTTCCTTTTATCCTCTCTTTATCTTCTACTGCAGGTGAGCAGCTCACTTAAGTCTTATACTCGCCAGCCAGCTCCCTAGAGCTCTGGTGGAATAATTCATGCAAACATCTTACTCTCAGGGCCATCTGCATTCAAGAGAGCTGCTGGGAGTGGGCAACGCTTAACCCAAAGTAATGAATTCCTAGTGGCAGGATTTAAGGCAACTGTGCTGGAGATGTTTCACGGTGGGGCTTGGATCTCACTGGCACCCCTAAACCACACTAATGATTTATTCTCTCTGGTTTTATTCATTCAGTGATTTGGTCAACTTGCTGGTCACTTTCAAGGACCAGGGACTTTGCTTGGTGTTGGCAATACAAAAGTAAAGATGGGTGAGGGATTGTCCCCACCTTTGGGGAAGGGAACAGATGACTATAGTTGTGATGGTGCATGTTATGTGATGATGCCATGGAAACGCATACCTCACTACCTGGGCCCATCAGGGTAGGCTTCCTGGAGGAGGTGTCATGAATTGAGTTTTGAAGAACTGATACAATGTCGTCTCTTCCACTAGAAACTGAGCTCCGTGAGAGGAGGGGCTTTTGGTGCTTTTTTTTCACTGCTTAGTCCCTAGCAGTTAGAAAATGCCCAGCATTGTAGGTGCTCAATATATATTGGGTAAAAGCATGCAGAGGAAAATAAAGACCCAGGAAAGGAATCCAGGCAGAAGGAACAGGCTGTGGAAAGGCATGAGATGCAACAGGGCAGAGCACATTTGGGGATGGCAGGACGCTCACTGTGGCTTTAGCACAGGATGTGTAGGGGGGATAGATGAGCCAAGGCTGACGATCAGAATGTGAAAGACCTTGAAACCCTAGGCTGAATTTGGACCTGTGAATGGACTTGGCCCTGAAAACAATGGGAGGTTACGGATGGGTTTTAAGTAGGGAGGTGGCAGGATCACCTGTGCTTTAGAAAGATCATCCTGTCTGTTGTGTGGAGAAGAAAACGGGGGTGAAGGAGAGATGGGGTGTCAGAAGCCCAGAGTAGCATCTGTTCAACTAGTCTGCATGAGCACTCCTAGCAAGAAGGCCGCACTTGACTGAAGGGGTGCACATGGGGCGGCTATCGAGGCTGGAGGGAAATCTGGTCCCTGCTGCACCTTCCCCGACCTCCCACTGGAAGGCACGTGGGCCTGCGGAAGGCCCTTCACCATCCCACCAAAAGAAACTTCCCCTTGTTAAAATTCTGGGCCATGGGGCCTTGTATTAAAGCTGATATTAAGCCATAAAATGTAATATGTTATGACACCATAAAATGCAGTGTAATTGCTATAAAACCATAAAATGTAATGTAACAGGCGCCATGTCCATTACGCCGCTTCGCAGTCTAAAACAGTTAGCGTCCACTCTGCTTTCAGACACACAGACAATTCCTATTCATTGCCACCTCTGGAGGAAGGTACGGGATAATCAACCCAGATAAGCCTGAACTGTAAGGCCAGCGCCGAGGCAGGATGCAGTGTGGTGTAGAGGCCATCCCCAGGCTTTGTAGTAAGACAGAACTCGGGTTCCAACTTTGTCCAATAATGTCTAGATCAGGACCCCGAAGAGCTGAGCCGAGGATGGGGACTCAGGCTAGGTTTCTCTTGTAATCACATCTGCCTAGCTCCTGCAGGAGGATCGTGAAGCCACATCCAGGTCTGGCCTGGGAGTTGGAGAAGGAAAAAGAGGACCTCTGGCTGGAGATGGAAGAGCCACGGGCCGGTCTATTGCCCACAAGCCCCCAGCAAGGTGAACCACTGGATCCCTGACCACAGGTGTGAGCTGCAGCCACGCCCGAACTTACGTTGAGCCTCCGAGCACTGACCGGGCTGGCTGCTGCTTCCCACCCACCTTCCAAACTCACCCAAATTTCTCTTGTGGCCCAGTCGAACGCACAACCCTCCAGGGGAGGTAATTTTGGGAAAAGGTTTCAATTTAGCTAAGAGGACATGATGTCAAGTGACTGGGAAGGGAAGGCAGAGGGAGTCGGAGTGGCTTCACAGCTGGTGAGCGCTACGGAAGGGGAAGGGGGGCTGTGGGTGCTCCCCCAGTGGGGGCTAAGGTTGTCTAGGAGCTCAGGAAAAATAGAAGTGATGGGTAAGCTGAAGATTTAGCCAGGCAAGACGGGTGTGGTAGAAGAAACTGGTGGAGGAGAGAGAGAGAGAAAAGAAGAAGGAGGAGGAGGAAGGGAGAAGAGGGGGAGGTGGGGAGGGGAAGAAGGATGAGAGGGTGGAGGGAAGGAAGGAGAAGCTGATTAAGAGAGAAGGGCACAAACAGGAAGAGCTGATGAAAGAAGGAAGCAAAGAGACTATGAGAGAGAGGGACAGAGGGATTGGAGAGAATTAGGATTATAAGAGCACGTGTTTAGAATACAGAAAAGAAGGATGGTGTGAGGTGGGCTGGAAAAATAAGCAGAGACCAATAACATATAAATACACAGAGATCAACACACACATCTATGTAACCTGTATTGTATACACTTAACAGCTCACCCACTCAACACACAAGACGCCTCCACGTCTGTCCATCCAGAGACCTGCACACAAACACATGTCACTCCCTACCAATTCCCCTCCATCCCCTCATGCCCCAGGAGGCAGCAGAGGTTCCTTCCAGTCAGATCCCAAGCAGGGTCTTAGAGGATGTTCCCCAGGATCCCGTGTGTGGTGTTCCCCCCACTCGCTCAGCTGGTGGTGGGGCGGGTGACCACAGCCATCCCACGGCAGGGACCCCTCCTCAGGGGAGAAGTGGTCCTTCTGACAGGACAGCAGAGCCTGACCGTGCCAAGCTTGGGCTTGGCTTCTGAGGGCTTCAAGAGGAGCCCTTGTTTCCGCTGCATTTTACAACTCACTTCACGATGTTATTAATGAATGTAACAGGCCCATAAAAGCGGGGAGGATATGAGGCAGCAGAATGTCCCCGCTGTGAATTCTGGTGAGGCGCCCAAAGAATCACCGAGCGGGAAGGACACAGAGCCGGAGGCCAGGGAAGGGTGGTTGGGAGATGGGGTTTGAGAGCAAAAAAGAACAGAATGGACAACCCAAGGACCACTCCCCTCCACCTCCACTCCCCCTATGGCTTAGCTGTCTGCGTGTGCCTGAGCACACGCTTGTGAGCAAAAGCCACGCGCACGCACACCTAAGGATGCCTGTTGGGTAAATACCTGTGTCCAAGTAAACAGGAGAGGGAATCTAAAACCCCAGGAGCAGACGCTCAGGTTTTCTCAGGCTAGGGGAAGACATTTTCTCCTGCACCACTCTGCCCCCTGCTATCTGTGTATTGAGGGCATTTTTGGGGGGAAGGGAGAATCACCACCAAATTTACTGTGGGACAAATGAAAGGAAAATCATGATTTCAACATTTCTGCTAATTCTTAGTGTGCAGATGGAGACCTGGGCTAGATGCGTCTTTCTTTTGTGAGAATGTACCATCAAGAATTTTGAATAATGCCGAGGATGGTCCTGGAGCTTGGAGAATTCGGAAGATATTCATTTGCTTAACAAAATAAAATCATACTTTGCAGATATCCTCTGGCGGAGGAAGTTGGCAAAGTAGGTAGATTGGGGGAGTGAGAATGCATAAATAGAAAAGCATCAGGCAAAGGACGGAAGGTGGAAGTCAGTCTGTGAGAAGTTCCCTAGTGAAGGAGCCTTCAGGATGGAGAGGGTGCGTGTTACATTTTAAGTTGTTTCCTATTCCACACTGTGCTGGAATTCACTCCTGATATCCCTAAATCTTCCCTAAAAGTCTGTGCATTAGTTGAGGTAAAGGTTAAGCTGCTGTAACAAAGAACCCCCAACTGCAGTGGATTAAAAGAGACATTTATTTCTTATTTGTGAAGGAAGGCGAGCGGTCTGGTATAGGTCAGACTCTGCTCTTCATCCTTGCTCAGGGACCCAGTTTCTTTCCCCAGCCTTGTCCTCCTCTGCATGGTTAGGCTGCCTCCAACCACATCTCTCTGCCTTTGGATAAAAGGGAAGGGAGAAAAAGAACACCACGCACAATTTTCTTTTAAGCGAATGTGGCTCTATGTAACACATTGCTTTTGCTCACCTTCCATTGGTGAATTCCATCTTGCCCCAGAGGAGGCTGGGAAATGTAGTCCCATAAATCCATTTAATAGATTTCTTAATCTATTAAACACAATTTTGTGCCACTATGCTCACCCAGTTTTGAATTTGTATTACCACAAAAAACTTTATCTTAGTGGTTGACTTTCAGTCCATTCTGAAAGCAACATCCAGAAGTGCTGCAAAAACATATTGTTTTCTGATCAAAATTCTCTAGTGGCCTCCCATATGCTCCAAGTAAAAGCCAGTTTTTAGACCACATACCAAGCTCTGTATGATTCCCAGCCCCACCCACTTCTGACCTCAGCTCTTATGACAGACCCCTTGCTTACTCCCTCCAGCTTCTGTCTTCTTCAAACATGCCTACCTCAGGGCCTTTGCACTTGCTGAATCCTCCGTCTGAAACACTCTTTCCCAAGATATGCATGTCATGTGGCTTATACTGCCACTTTCTCATCCAGGGCCTTCCCTGACCCCACCCCATTTATATGGCAATTCCGTCCCTTGATATATAACAATGATGTGTTTGTGTGCACATGTGTATGTGTATGGTTTATTTTATTGTCCTTTTCACCCATTAGAATGTAAGCTCCAGGGATGGGGATTTCATATGTGTGGGTGTTCATATGTGACATATGTGCATATCTACAAAAACTGTTACCTTCCTTCCAAGGGCACTCTCCAGGTGGGGGGACTCTAGTCACCAAAGGTGCAGAGGTGGGACCACACAAGGGATCATCAGAGACTCCAAAGAGCTAGCCTCCCTTTTAGGGAGTGGTAAGAGATGAATGCAAAGGAAGGTTTGGGAAGTTCTGCTGTTACTTGGAGCCCAGATGCCCCGCCCAGGGAACGGAAACTTCCCTGGTCCCCCATCCCCTACTTCAGGGCTGGTTCTTTTAAGTTCCAAAGGAGAAAACAAACAAAAGCATTCCCAGCTAGTCCCCAGTTTTCTGACAAGCAGTGTCACAATATTGATGGAGCAATTAGATTTTCTGCTGAACAGACATAAGCCCTAAATAAGGTTCCGGTTAGAGAGCTACTATCTGAGATGCTGCCTGCACCTGCTCTGTCATACGTCATGTATTTCATTAGGCGAACAGAGCCAAGGAAGCTGGAAAAGTTCAGGATCTGAGCACTTTGCATCCTGCAAGAGGGGCCACTGGGGTCCAGCAAAAAGGGCTTTGGATCTGAGCTTCAAAAGCCAGACATCTGGCCAGGAGCAGCAACTCACTGTGTGACTTTGGGCAAGACATTTCCTTTTCCAGGCCTCAGTCACCTAATCTGCAAACCAGTGCGGGAGGGAGAATGTTCACTGGTCCCTAAGGGCTCTTGAATATTTGCAATAGCTTTTTTAATGGAGGGCTTATGATGGGCTGAGCACTTTACTTAGATGATCTCATTTACCCCCAACAAGAATCCTGTGAGGTGAGCATTACTATGCTGTTTTACAAATGTGGAAACCTGAGGCTCAGAGAGGTTAAGTAACTTGTTCCAGGTGACACAGCTACTAAGGGCTGGGTTGGGATTTGAATGTCAGGACGGAGCTTGCAGTCGCAACCATTTTGTTTTAGGTTTCTTACCAACACTCTTGAGGGTTTGGGCTATTTTTAACCTTACAGTCTGGGGGAAGATTATTTATCCAGGGTCGCATACAGTTAGGTCTGCACTGCGAAATGTCAGTCTGATGGCGGGCTTGCTCTCCCAACCCCTGGGCTGTCTTGCCCTTGGGGTGGAATCGTGCGTGGGACTCTGCCGAGGGACTTGATTCTGACAAGACTTGGTGAAAGTTTTATAGACATGTCATCCTGGCGAAAAGTCAGACTGCATCCTGCCTCAAGCTCCTCTTGGCCTCCACTCAGATTCTCTGCAGCTGAAGTCTGCGGAGAGACGGCCAGGCCTGGGGCTCAGAGGCTGCAGCCAAGGTGAACTTGATCTCCTGCTCCCTCCCTAAACAGCTAGGTACGGGGCAAAGCGGGCAGGGCGTCCCTGAGCACCTGCCACTTGCTTTGGGAATCAAACAAACAGAAGAGGCCATGTGGTTGCCTGTGAGCCTGGCTGGAGTGTCAGTGCTGGTCAGGGTGCAGGGAGAAGCGCTCTCATGCTTTCTGTGGGTTTGGCCGCTCTTAAAAATGTCCATGACCTTGTTGAGGAAGGCCTCATTGAATATATAAATATATTTGCATAGAAACAAGACTGAAAGTTTAGCCACTGAGCAGCGGTTGTTTTTGTATGGTGAGGTTTCAAGGATATACGTTTTAAAATTAATAGACAAGTTGGGAGTCATTTCAGAAATACTGAGAAATTGAGTGGGGAGGGATAAATTAGGAGTTCAGGATTTGCAGGTACAAACTACTATATACAGAATAGATAAACAACAAGGTCCTACTGTATAGAACAGGGAACTGTATTCAATATCTTGTCATGGCCTAGGGAGAAGGTATAGCTCAGTGGTAGAGAGCATGCCTAGCATGCATGAGGTCCTAGGTTCACTCCCCAGCACCTCTACTAAATAAATAAACCTAATTACCTCCCTCCATTAAAAAAAATTTAAAAATTAAAAAAAACTTGTCATGGCCTATAATGAAAAAGAATATAAAATGAAAAAGAATATAAAAAGGAATATACATACATATGTTTAAATGAATCACTATGCTGTACACCAGCAATTAACACAACATTGTTAATCGAATATACTTCAATTAAAAAAAAACTGAGTGGAAAGTACAGTGTTCCCATAAGCCTCTCAGTTTGTGATCATTTGTTATGCAGCAACAAATAACTAAGACACAATATAAAACAGGTATCTGACTTCAGATTCACCTCCTCACTTGGCTGCCTCTATTTCCCAGCTCTGTGGTCTTGGGCCAGTTACTTGTTCTCCCAAAGTCCCAGTTTCTTCGTCTACAACAGGGACATCACAATAAGGACATTATTCCTTATTCATAGGTTGCCATGGGGAATGAGAGGGGAAATCAGAGGACCCTCTCAGCATAGCACCTCGATCTTGGAAAGGCTGGGTGGCCATTCAACAAAAGTTATCTTGCTACTGAATGTCATCACATCTGGAAGGGCACGCAGGTGTCACGAGAAAGCAACAAGACACATGGCTCGTATCGAACAAACGGGGAGTCTGGAGATGGAGGCAAAACTCCTTTCAGTCCCCCTAGGATTCCACTCAGATGAGGTCCAGCGGGGTGTGGTCTTCTCTCCCCAGTTTTTCTCCATCTTTTCTCCCCATGTTCATATTCTCTGGCCTCCTCTTTTCCCTCTCCCCTCCCATGTCCCAGCTTTACCCTGGATCAGCACAAAAGAGGACAATTTCAAAATGCAAAACTGCCCTTGAAAGTCCCTTAAGAGGCATCATAGTGTAGAACTACACATTGTCTGTCACAAAGTCTTCCTCCAAAATCAGAGTAGGTGGCTGTTCCTTGGCTTTCTGTTTAGGAATCATGTTGATCTCTTTCCTTCTTTCATTCTTTCCTTTCTTCATTCTTCCCTTCCTTCCCTTCCCCTCCCCTCCCTTCCCTTCCCTCCTTCCTTTCTTTTCTTTCTTTTGTTTTCTTTTCTTCTTTCTCTCTGTCTAAATCTATCAAGTATCTTTCTACATAGACCTATCTATCTGAATGGATATATTATATGCATCTGTGTACCTCTAAACTCTAGAACTACCCTCAGTGTGGCAAAGATGTTCCCATGCTGAGAGATAAGTGGGAAATGACAGCAACAGGAAATTCACTAGACCCACATTGTCTGTCTCCAGCCTATTAACACCGGGGCACCCACTTACTGAGTGGAATAAGGGAGCAAAATTACCAGCATACTTGTGCTGATGTATTTCTCTTTTAACTTTTTTTAAAAAATATTTTTAAACTTTTTGAGGCTCCCACTAATCCTACTGCCTCAATTCAAAGACGCACACTTTTTCTGATTTTAACATTTCTGAAACTGAGATGCATTTTACAGTTTTGTTGTTGGTCAGCCAGCAGGTGTGATGTAATTTCACTCCCTGTGCCCAAGCAAACTTGGTCGTGGCTGTTCAGACTGTCATTACTTCAACCGAGTTATGCATACTGCCCAGCCTCCACATGCTGATTTTAATTGTCACTTAACATGTCCCCAGAGAGATGCTATTATGATGCAATGGCACTGAATGGAAAGTTTCTGCACGCACGGAAAGGCCCCCAAATAGAGCAGTGGGGGTGGAGAGTTGATATTAGTGAAGCAAATCCCTCTCTTTGAGGGAAACATTCCAGCTCCATATTTTCTTGCTGAAAATCTTTCCTGAACACTTAAAAAGGAGGAAAGCACAGTAGATGAAGCTGTATTGCATTTTGTCACGTATCTCAGTGACAAAACCCTTGTCATACACCAAGCCAAGCAGCAAGAGGCAAGAGAAATTGCCAAATCCCTCGGAATAGACGGAAGGAATTTGAAACAAGGAATTAGTTAAGGTGTTGAAAAGGACTTATGAACGCATTGGGTAGTAACTTAGTTGGAAGAGCTTTTAAAAATGTATTTCTTAATTTATACATAAAATAATGATATATCTTAAAATCGACGAAGTTCTACCTTTAGTGAAAGACAGTTGAATTCAAGGTAGTTAAATACATGTGTGCGATGCCAATTTAATGATCAATGAACCCTCCCAGTACAACACAGGTGCGTTATTATATTTTAAAAAACCTCTTGACTACTCTGTCTTTCCAAAAATCTCTTAAGGATTTTTGGAGAATCCTTAAGGAAAGGGAGAAAAGAAACCCCTTGATTCTGACAGTGAAATATATATGCATGTATTTTATGACTATGCAATAATGCAATGCCTACCCATTAATGCCGAAATCTTGGCTCTAGGAATTTACCTTAAGAACAAAAGCATGACTGGGTACATTTAGTTACCAGGATGCTTGTCTCAGGTTTGTTTCCAGGAATGAAAAATTAGAAGCAATTCAGATGTGCATCAATAGGAGTGTGCTTAAATAAACTGTAAGACATCCATATAATGAAAAATAGAGTAGGCAGACATCGAAAATGGAGTCAATGTCTATCAGCAGTGAAGGATGCTCAGAATATATGATAATAGAAAGGAGGATGCAAGCCAAGCTTGACAGCCTTTCGGTAAAATAGTAATCATCATCATCATCAAATAATAAACGTCTCTATATACTTAACACGTGAATGTTGAAGAGAAAGAAACAAATGAAATGCAACAGCAGTTATCTCTTTTTCTGGTTTGAGGAAATGTGGGTGGTTTTTATTTTCTTCTGAGTTTCCTGATTTTCCTTGCATAAAACATTTTTATGGAGTTAAAAAATCTTAAGATTAAGGGGGGAGGAAAGGAATTGATGTAGGTCCTGTGAGAAAAATGAGGAAAACCTGCCAGTGTGAGCTTCCTCTGTGGTGTTTCTTTAGATACAACAGGCTCCTTGCTCCAGGAATGACTTTGCTGGGGGGAAAAAAAAAATCCTAACCAAATGACTAATAAAAGCAAGTATTTTTTTATTCTAATAGGTGAGGTATGAAATATACCTTCCAGTTCCTGAAAAATGTAACTTTACACTTCCCTGCAGGCTTAAATCTGAGCAACTTACTTGGAAAAAAAAGAGTCAGTTAAGCTGAATGAATATTTTTGCCCAAATAATTTTCTGCTGACTTCTGGAATCATAGGTCTTCTTCTTTTTAATTTTTTAATTAGGGAGAAGATAGTTATGATACATGTGAAACAAACCAAGAAGACCGTACATCTATTTAAAAATGTACTTAATTTTTTAACTACTAAGCCGTGGTAAGTACTGTGACACGTGATAGTTGGAGGGAAGGACCACATAGTCCTTCTGGAAAAAGCACTGGCTTTGGACTTGTAAGACTCAAGTTACAGCACAGATTCTAACAACATAACAGTGTGTGAACTTGCATGGAAACTTTTATGAATAATCGGTTTTCACACTTGCAAAACAATCTCCGTAAGACCTTTCATCATCTGACATGGTAAGAAGTCAGATGTTAAGTATTACATGTAATAAGGTATGTGAAGGCATTTTGCATACTGTAAGGTACTATATACTTTCTCAAAAATGTTTCTTGCTTACATATGACGATAAAAAAGTTTGTCAAAGAAAACATGAAATACGAAACTTCACTAAAAACGAAAAAAAATTCAAATCACTAATAATTTTTACCATATAGGAATAGTTATTTCTATTTCAGTGTGGAACTTTCTAGCTTTTCTTCTATGCATTTATGTGTGCATATACATAAAAATCTTTTTAAATTTTAAGGAAAAAAGTAAATATTTTTAGTTCGTTAAACTAAGACGACAGGGGTGGAGTCTCCGGTGTCTGTGTTCGTGTGGGAAGTCAGGGAGAGCTTAGCCGAGTTTCTAAATATCTGCTGCTGGGGTGAATATTTTTTTTTCTTCTGTCTTTATTTTCTATCCGTTCTTGGAGTGAGGAAGCTTTTGTTTTCACCACCAGCAGTCTCCTTCTCAGATGGGGTGTGGATAGTAGAATTCAGAGCAGGGACATGGTGACAAGTGAAAATGGCTCTGTTATGGCCGGAAGGTTTGTGTCCCCCCAAATTCATACCTTGAAGCAGCATTAACCCCAGGTGTGGCTGCATTTAGAGATGGGGCCTCAAAGGAATAATGAAGGTTAAATGAGCTCATAAGGGTGGGGCCCTAATCTGATAGGATTAGCGTCCTTACAAGCTCTCTCCCCCTCTGAGTAAGCCAAGGAAAGGCCAAGTGAAGGTGCAGCCAGAAGGCAGCCCTCTGCAAGCCAGGAAGAGACGATGCACCAGAAACCAAATCTGGGACACCTTGACCTCGGTCTTCCACCTTCCAGAATTCTGAGGAATAAATATGCCTGTTGTTTAAATCATCATCCTGGTTTTGTTATGCCGACGAATATGGGCTCCCTCCATGTGAGGGGCTCCAAGTTCCCCACCTGCTATACAAACAAGAAGCCTCTCTTATACCTTGTTTGACTGAGGGAAGGGAGTCAGGTGGACCTGGGTCCAAATCCTCCTTCTGCCTGGCTGCGTGACCTCAGGCAAGGCCCTTAACATCGCTAAGCCTCAATTTTCTCATCTGTCCAACAGTGCCGAGAGCTGCCAATCTGCCTCATTGGGATGTTGTGAGAATTAAATCAGGGGAGGCACCTGCACCCAACGTGATCAAATCATTCTCCTGCTTAAAAATCTCTTTGGGTGAGGCCACATAACATAGAAATAATGCTGGCAGAATGCCTGGCACACAGTAGGGGCTCAACAGAGATCAGCTCCCTCATACCTAAGGCTTCTTCATGAATTCATTTACTTAATGACTCAGTAAATAATTGTCCTTTGCTGCCTCACTTTTCTCATCTGTCAAAGAGGGATGCTAAAAATAACTATCTGGTTGAACCATGTGAAATTGCTAATATTTGATTGTTTTGGACCCAGGAAAAGTGGCAGTCTCATATGGTGCCACTCAATACCTCCTGGGTCTGTGGTAAGGATTTAAAAAAAAAGTTAAGACCTGTAAAATGATCGTGCAGGAAAATATGAACCCAAATGATGGCCATGATGACAATTATAATGATGATGGTGATGATGATGATGATGCTTATTGGATACAAGGCTTTGAACTATGCCCTGGAGATGTTATGGGAGATAAAATACCATTCTAATCCCTTAAGAAGTTCACAGTCTAGTTGGGGAGAAAAAGAGGCGTGGATGACTCACTGACAGGTGCTTTGATGTTTATCAGCTCTTCCCTGGGGACCATGGACATTGGCTAAGATTCCAGAAGGAAGCAGAGTGCTGGTGGGTGAGGGGAGTTGGGCAGATGAAGACAAAAGTTAGGGCAGGTCAGTATGTTTTAGAGGGAGCATGGGATGTCTTCCAGGTAACCTCACGTCAGTTCCGGCTGCCTCTCTCTGAGGCACTGGTCTAGGGAGAGATGATTATTCTTGAATCACTACCCTACATGCTCAGACCTTCATCCCTGGGGCCCCTCCTGACACCCTCACCTTGATTCTTTGTTCCAGTCTCCCTCTTAGTGCCAAGCATGTTCTGGCAAACCAAACTGAGCATCCTGACTGCCTTGCTTTGCTAACGCTGGTTTCCTCGCCTGGGGTGCTCCCCTGCCTGCAGCCCACAGCAGTCTCCCTCATCTTTGCTTCATAAGGTCTGTCTGTTTTGCCCAACAAACACTCCCACCAGTCTGCTCCTCATTACAGTCCCAGTGTCTAGCAAAGCACATAGGAAACACTCATTACATATCCATTGTAGAATAAAGTATCTATTGTAGAATGAACAGATGAAGATGAATGGGCAACCCGTATTAAGTGCCTGACACATAACACCCCTAGATTCCTGTGCCTTCTGAAATAATCAAATCCAGCCATTCTCAAACTTACTAGTCTCTAGACCTCTTCACACTCTTAAATGAGGATCCTCCCCAAAGTCTGGCACTAAGCCAGCACTTTATGTGATCATCTCTTGGAATCACCCATGTACATCACTCTAGAGTTGGACCTATTTTGACCCTTGTCTACACAAGAGGAAGCTCAGAGAGGTTATATCAGTTGCCTGAGGCCACACAGCCAGGAAGGGGCAGAACTGGGATTCAAAGCCAGAGTTTTGTGTTTGAGTTTTGGCTCTTAGTCCATTATCCCTATTCCTGGAGCTTGTGAGTTGAAAAGAATGAAGAGGACAGGTTTCTCTCAAAATGTGGGCTGCCTTCAGAGCCCAGAGGTTGGGGGGTGCCCTGGAGGGTCAAGGGCAGAGCTGGAAGACCAGGGCTCCAGTCAAAGTTGGAGGCAAATCTTGGTGGACTTTGCCTCCTAGGAGGCACTCTCAATGTCCTCCTCAGTGATCTTTGTGGGACTTTGGCCAATTGACCAAAAATCAATTCCCTGATATATACTTCTTTGAAAAATCAAGTTGCTGATGACCAACTGCTCAAATTAACCAACTCTGCCAATTTTCCAAAGCCTTATTTAAGGAAAATTCTTATCAAATAGAATTAATGAATATCAATATAGTCCTCTTGCAGATAGGCAATAACTTACATTCTTATACATGGGTTATTTTAATATGTTCAATAATACTATTCATTGAATTTATACTTCTTGAATACTCTTATCCCAAAGTTTATTCAGGATATTTTAATTACACTCAAGATTCTGTTTAAGATATTCAAGAATATATTCTTCATTAGAAGGTAGTCATAAGAAATCTAAACAGCCCCATATTTAGCTTCAGACAAATTGAGCTTAAAATGCTGCTGAGAATATATTCACTGAATATTTTCAAGACTAATTTATTAGGAGGACCATATTCATACTCACTGAAAACATTCAAGAAAGCTAGTAAGTAGTCTTTAAGACATTTTTGGCAAATTGAGAAGATTGGTGAGTTGGTGGCCCGGCAATCAGCCAGGTATTGGTCTGAGGCCTCTTGTGTCAACGTGGGGGCCACACTCCTCTCAATTCTGTGGGGGATGTTAGACAGACATGTCTTTTTTTTTTTTTTTTTTTTTAAGTTGCTTCCTGATTTGGATTTTTTTTTTTAACATTTTTTATTGATTTATAATCATTTTACAATGTTGTGTCAAATTCCAGTGTTCAGCACAATTTTTCAGTTATTCATGGACATATACACACTCATTGTCACATTTTTTTCTCTGTGAGTTATCATAACATTTTGTGTATATTTCCCTGTGCTATACAGTGTAGTCTATTCTACAATTTTGAAATCCCAGTCTATCCCTTCCCACCCTCCACCCCCCTGGTAACCACAAGTCTGTATTCTCTGTCTGTGAGTCTATTTCTGTCTTTATGCTTTGTTTTTGTTTGTTTGTTTGTTTTTGTCTTTGTTTTTTAGATTCCACATATGAGCGATCTCATATGGTATTTTTCTTTCTCTTTCTGGCTTACTTCACTTAGAATGACATTCTCCAGGAGCATCCATGTTGCTGCAAATGGCATTATGTTGTCAGTTTTTATGGCTGAGTAGTATTCCATTGTATAAATATACCACATCTTCTTTATCCAGTCACCTGTTGATGGACATTTAGGCTGTTTCCATGTTTTGGCTATTGTAAATAGTGCTTCTATGAACATTGGGGTGCAGGTGTCATCCTGAAGTAGATTTCCTTCTGGATACAAGCCCAGGAGTGGGATTCCTGGGTCATATGGTAAGTCTATTCCTAGTCTTTTGAGGAATCTCCACACTGCTTTCCATAGTGGCTGCACCAAACTGCATTCCCACCAGCAGTGTAGGAGGGTTCCCCTTTCTCCACAGCCTCTCCAGCATTTGTCATTTGTGGATTTTTGAATGACGGCCATTCTGACTGGTGTGAGGTGATACCTCATTGTAGTTTTGATTTGCATTTCTCTGATAATTAGTGATATTGAGCATTTTTTCATGTGCTTTTTGATCATTTGTATGTCTTCCTTGGAGAATTCAGACATGTCTTATTAGAAGGCTGTGAGTTGCATTTGGACTCTCTGAGGACAAGAAAACACTGTTGTGTCCCCGAGTACCACCCCAATGCTTTGGTCACCTTCATGAGAGGAAAAAACAGGAGAGAAAAGGGAGAAGTTGAGACACATTTCCAAGGGCTTTGTAACCACTGAGGAGTTGATCATTTTTACTGAGGAGGATGGTGAGGCTCAGACAGGTGAAGTGATTTGCCCAAGGTCACCTAATTAATCAAGGGAAGAGAGGGGATTTGAACTCAGGCAGTGTAGGAAGTTGAACGTAGGCAGGGTGTGATTTGAACTCAAGTGATTGAATTTCAGAGCCCAGGGTCTTGGCTGTCAGACTGTACATCTCACCACAAAGATGAGCTTCAATGAATCAACAAACGATCGTTGAGGTTGGGACCTCCTAGTGGGGACTGAGTGGATGGGGCATAGCTGAAAGGGAGGAAGAAAGCCAGGAGCTGTAAGGGAATTTGATGGCATACCTGCTTGGATATTACAGGGTCTGTCTAGGTAAAGCAGGAGAAGGAAATAGTGAGTCACAAAGACAGGCCTCTTTTCCTTTCTCTATGCCTTGCAGAAAATAATGGAAATTCTGATGATCTACCTATTTGTTCCATAGTCATGTGGTTGCTTAGAGCTCAGATCTGGCTATACTATGTTCCCTGAAACACAAGGGAAAAAAACAAACAAAACAAAAAAAAGAAAAGAAAAGAAAAGAAAGAAATCTATACACAAAGAACCATGGGAGAACAATGCTAGCCATTGACGTAGGCACTGGCACCGTTTTGCCACAGCAACTTTACAGAAGTTTTCCAAAATATTCACTTCATTCTTTCTTTTGAGGGGAAAATAAAGCTTTTATTTGGTTCTTCATTTTCCAAAGAGGATGCATACCACATTGCTGATAAATCAGAAAATACATATAACCTAAAATAATAAAAATCACTCAAAAATCTTCCTTCCTACTCCAAAAAAAAAAAAAATCATTGGTAATAGTGGGTATATGTATATATATCCCAGGGCTTTGGCTTTTAGGCAATTTTTAAATGGGCTCATCATATTGGACATGTTATTTTGTGACCTAATTCTTTAATTTATCATGATTTTATTAATAAAGTCAATTTCACAGTATGCGGATTCTGTTGATGATTTACTCCCAGGAACCAAAGAGGTAAGAGATGGAGAAGGCTTTGGGGGATATTTGGGGTCCTGGCTGCAGGCTCAGGGGTCCTCCGACAGGACTTAGGAGAGTTTAGGTGAGCGGGTCTCTGAGGAGAGGCCAGTCAGGACTCAGGAGACTTCCAATGGCAAATATTTGGGGAGGCCTTACAGTAATATCCCACCAATGGCGTGAGGCTGTGGGCACGTTCTCTCACCTTCCTAGGCTCTTCTGTCAAGTGGGGTTGTCTTGAGAACTGTGTGACCTGAACCTGCCAAGTGCCCACCCAGCACCTCCTCCTTGTCCCTCTCCACTCTGTTTATCTAACACAGATACCTCCACAGACACAGCAGTATTCTGTAAACCTCCCCCGTCCCCCCAAGGATGACAGATTTTAGGAGCCTTCATTCCACCAATAACATTTTGTCCGGGCACGGCAGAACTTGGCAGGACAGCGTAACCGGGCTGCTCTGAACGCCAGGAACTTAGCTCTCAGGACACGGTGCCCTGGACCTCAGCATCCTTCCCCTTCCCACGGGCTGGCTTTTCCACATTCTCCTCTTCTGCTTCCTGCCTGGTCGCCCTTCCCTAACCCCAGCTGTCTCTTTTTAATTCAGAGTCCCAACCACGGAGAGAAGCTTGATGTGAATGTTACTGCCAGTGATGGTGGGAAGTTGGTGAGACCCTTGGGAGATGACTTGGGCTGGACCACCTTTTGTAGATGTGATTTAAGGCTTGAGAATAATTATAAAGAATAGACACACTCAAAGGGTCATTTTCATACATAACAGAGACTTAACAGTATTTAAATTTTAGCCAGTTAGTGAGATAATGTATATTTAAAAAACCACAATGCCTGGCACATAGTAAGCACTCAGGAGATGCTAACTACTGCTATGATTATGGTCACTTAAAACCGCATAGAAAGCATCAGGACCTTGCATCTGGGTGACCATGAGGAGTCTGAAACAAACACCATTCCTGCAATGAGATGCTCCCTCCCCTGCCCCCAACCTGCCTGGGGCAGAGTGCATGCTGGGAATATTTTCACACCCCATCACCGCCTGAAGACAGCCAGGGTGTCACCAGGCAGATAAATGCGCTCATCTTCTCCCGCTGAAATTGGCACATCCGGTGTGGCACTGCGATGATTTATTTCCCAGTGACAGTTCCGCTCTGGGGTGGAAGTGCCCTGCTTTGCTGAGTGGTCCATTCATTTGTCTTTGTTGGCAGTACAGGCCCGTGGGATCCCCATCCCAGCTCCCACTGATGCCTCATTCCTTCCATATCTCGCCGCTGACACTGAGGAGGCAGGTGTGAGGGGCTGGAAGCATGCTTGCCTTCCTGGCTACAGAAGAGCCCTGTGTGGTCTTTTTCAGATAGGGAGGTCCCCAGGGATGGTCGTGGGGGTGGGGGTGCCAGCTTATGTGGCCTTAAAGAAACCCCATCTCCACGATCATGGCCCCTTCCAAGATGCCACGGGAGCTGGATTGCTCTCGGCTCAAATGCTGTCTCTGCTACTTCTTAGTTGTGTGGCCCCAAGCAAACGGTCTGACCTCTCGGCTCCTCAGGGTCCTCATCGGTTATGGGGGAATAATCACAGCGGCTTCCTGCTCTCTTGTGAGGACGGCATATGTAAAGCACCTGGCACACAGTAACGTGAGCCTGACACATGCAGGAAGCTCTCAACAAAAGCAGCTGTTACTCGCATCTTCATCCTCATTGCCATTCCCCTGGGCTCGGAGCTGGTCCCTGGAGAAGGCAGAGCTTTCTCTTACGCTTATGAAACACCAGAGCTAGAAGCAACTTACAGAGTCAGACAGCTGGGTTGAGGCTCTGACTCTGTAACGCTTTCACACCGTGTGACTGAGAGGCAAGTTACTCTACCTACTTGGACCTTAGTTTCCTCATCTCTAAAATGGAGATAATCAAATGAGATACGTCATGGGAAGTATCTGGCCTTGAGGGTACTCCGTGAAGCTCAGGTTCTTCCACCCCTTCTTGATTGCACGATGCTTAACGATTTACACAGGGAGGTGACAGTCATCATCTGATACGATTCCTAACGTGACACCCACCATCCCTGACTCACAGATGGGGAAACAGGGGCTCAGGGAAGTGCACAAACGTGTCCCAACTCATAATCATCCACTTAACAAGTATTTCCTGAGTGCCTACTGCACACCAGCCACTGTTTTAAGGTACTTCAGATATACTGATGAACGCAACAGGCAAAAAAAAAAAAAAAGAAAGAAAAAGCCCATCCTCATAGAGCTTGCATTCCAGAGATGGGGTGCAGACAATAAACAATGGAAATAATAGATAAACCATATAATATGTTAGAAAGTGACAGGTGCTATGGAAACAGTAGATCATGACAAGAGGGATGAGGAATGATGGATGGAGGGGAGGCAGGTGGCAGTTTTAAAGAGGGTGTTCAGGATGAGCCTTATTGAGAAGGTGACAGCTGAGTAAAAACCTGAGGGAGATGAGGATGTTAGCCATGAAGATGTCTCAGGGCAGGGGAAAGCATTCCAGGCAGAAGGAAGAGCGTGTGCAAAGGCCCTGTGGTATTCACAGAACAGCAAGGAATAGAGAGTGGAAAGGGATGAGGTTGGAGAGGCACAAAGGTATTGGAGTGTGTGTGTTCGGAGAGAGAACCCTTTAGGGCTTTGCAGCCATAATAAGGACTATAGCTCTAAATGAATCAAGGAGCCATAGGAGGGTTTAAATAAACTTGTGCGATGGTCTGGGTAATATTTTCCCAGGATTGCACTAGCTCTTGCAGACAACTTGACGTGGGGTGTTCATCAAATGAACATATAAACAAAATGTGGCCCACCCATACAATGGGATATTACTCAGCCATAAAAAGGAATGAAATTCTGACACCTGCTTCAACAGGGATGGACCTTAAAGCCATGACGCCTAATGAAAGAAGTCAGACACAAAAGGACAAAGATTGTATGATTCCACTTCTATGAAATGAGCAGACATTCACAGAGCCAGAAAGGAGATGAGAGGTTACCAGGAACCAGGGAGAGAAAGGAAAGGCAGGAGTTATTGCTTAATGCCTGCAGGGTTCTATCTGAAATGATAAAAGTTTTGGAAACAGAAAGTAGTGACGGTGACACAAATTGTGAATGTAACTAACATCACTGAACTGTGCACTGGTAAAATTGGTGAAAATGGCAAATTTTGTTACATATTTTACCAAAATCAAAAAGAAATGGACTGTGGAGACAAGGGTAGAAAGAGCCTACATTGGAATGTAGGCCCAGATCAAGGTGGATGCAGGGGAGGAGGAGAAAGGGGCTCAGGAGCGGGGCATACTTGGGAGTTAAGACCAGGTGGGGAGCCTGGGTCTCCTGAACCTTCCCCGGACCCTGGACCACACAGCAAGTGTTCTGTGCTCACCGCAGGCCACCACCCTCCCTGTCTTCCAGTGCTTCCAGCTCCTCATGGCCCTGCCAGGACTGGGTGTCAGATTCCTCCACCCCGTCAGGAGGACATGGCGCTAACTATGTAGAGGGGAGGTTCTGGGCTGATGCCCTCGTGGACGTCAGCACCCCCTTGCCCCACACACACCTCCTGGGTTTGCACCGCCAGTCCTGCCCGGGGCAGCTCAGCTCCAAGTTGGCAGCTCCACCTGTGTTTGCTACATCACCCTGGTTGTCTGGGAGATGAATTCCAAGGTCACGAGCCCAGATTAGGAACCGGGTGGAGCAATGCGGAGCAGATGAGCTCATGAACAACACATCGTTGTTTGCACCCTGGGGACCTTAGTAACCAGAGACACTGGCCCAAATCTTGCTCCTCCGGAATCCAGGAATTGGACAGAGGGAGTTCTGGAGGACCTATCATGGGCTGTGGGCTCAGACAGCCCTGGGTTCAAATCTGCTTCCTAGTTTCTATGTGACCTTGGGCAGATGACTTCCATTCTTTGATTCCTTATTTCCTCCAGTCGGGATGTTATCACCCGCCCACTGAACCTTCTGTAAGAGTTACTTGATAAACAGATGAATGGATGCTGCAAAGCGACAAGTGCTAGACAAGCAAGAGGACTCGTGTGACAGAGGACCTCAGAGTATGAATGATGCTTGGTGACAGGCTGACAAGGACAGAGAGAAATCTAGGAGAGTTCTGGGTTTTCTGGGGGAGGGGCGTGTGCTGATCCATGTACTAAAGTGGGGGAAGGGAGGGAGCGGAGCAGTTTGCAGGAAGAGATTGAATTCTGTCTTGCATACAGGGAGTTTGAGGTGCCCTTGGGTGGAAATGTTTAGAAGAGATTTGGAGCTCCAGAGAGCCGACCTGGACTGGAAAGAGGCACTGGGTGTGCCGGCTTAGATGGCTACTGGGGCTATGCAATGTGTGTGATGATCCCAGGGAGAAGCAAAGGGGGCGTAGGGCAGGATCCTGAGCCCCACTGCATTCCTGGGATGGTTCCAGGAGATGGAGGAGCAAAGGGAGACGTGGGAGGACTTGCCCAAGGTCACAGGAGTTATTTGTTGAGCTGGATTAGAACTCAGGTGTCACTTGATAGGTGGCGTGGGGATGCTTTTCAGCCCACCACCTGTCTTTCTCAAAAAGGATGTGGTATAGCTCATATAACTGAAAGGAACGCTAAGCAGCGAACCCCAGGAAGGACAGGAAGGGGACTGCTCCAGGGATTGCGGGAGTAAGAAAAACGGTCATCTCTTCAGGGCATGGTCGCTGGGATTAATCAGCTTCGGATGTTCCCAGTCCTCCAGTCTCTGCAAAAGGTTCGCATTCTGAGGAGAGACCCTGATTGGCTGAGCCTGGGCCGCGTGCCCACCCTCGGTGCAGGAAGGACAGGGCCCTGTGATGGCAATTCCCAAGGAAACCACACATAATAGCGAGGATGCCCCAAAGAGACATTAAGGGGTTGTGACCAGAGGAAAAGGACATGGAAGCTGCCAGGCAGACGCCACAGGTGTTTCCCACCCCACCCCCGCACAGGGCTCTCAGGAGCTTCCGAAACCAGGTTAAAGGGCATTCCCTGGAGGAGGTTAAGACTTGCGAGTGGATGACTGTGATTGGGCAACCTGATTCATCCGTCACTACCCACTTATACCTGGCAGGATCCCAAAGGGATGCGGCAGAACAGAACAGCTTTAATGAGAAGAGGAAGAGCCTACCGAGATTGTAGCCGTTCAGACTAACTGGGGTGAGGGCGGGGTAGGGGAAGGTAGGTCTACCCTGCCAAAGTGCTTTCTACTTGCCAGGAACTGCTCTAAGTATTTCACATATCTTGACTCATTTACTCCTCAACACAACTCTACAAGGCCCTCTGTCATCACCTCTGTGTCATTGCCAAGGAGACGGCGGCACAAAAAAGTTAAGAAATTTGCTCAGGGACACCTGGCTAATAAATGATGGCACAGAATTCCAACCAGGGCAGTCCTGCTCTGGAATGTGTGCATAACTACCACACTCGACGGCCCCACAAACACCACGTTGCAGGTAGGGAAGTGAAATTTGCATCAGGTAATATGTTATATCAAAGGGTCCCTAATGAGACTCAAATCTCAGATTCAGCAACTAGGTTTATATTTCTCATCTTAAAGGCAATACCTTCTCTAGGCAGACTCTTCAAACAACCCAGTGATGCACAATGGGAAATAAAATAACTTGAACACTCACCTTCTTAAAAAAATAGTGTCACTTTAGAGCAGCTAAACTATAAATGCAAATTTATATATATATATATATATATATATATATATATATTTAAGATGGAACGTCGTATATACTGATGATTTGAGGCCAGCTTTCCCCGTGTTCTGTGACAAGACATCATTGTCTGGAGCATGGTAGTTAATGGCTGCATCCTTTTTCCCATGTAGGCAACGACCATCATTTG
Organism: Camelus bactrianus; assembly: GCF_048773025.1. Taxonomy (NCBI): domain Eukaryota; kingdom Metazoa; phylum Chordata; class Mammalia; order Artiodactyla; family Camelidae; genus Camelus; species Camelus bactrianus. Next base: position 10,139,496 of record NC_133570.1, read on the forward strand.
TCCAACTAATTCCCTACAGTTGAGCCATTTTGTCATTTCCAATTATCCCCGAGTAGAAATGCCGCAGACACTGCCGGCGATCTGCTCAGATCTCCTCATGTGCCTTTTACATTTCCGAGCAGATCTCCCCTGGCTTCTGGGTACTCTTGTTTGCACGGGTTTGCATCTGTGACTTGTCTTTGCAGAACCACCCTGGGACTCCCGCAGCCACAGGGTCAAAAAGCCTGATGTTTACCTCCTCGCGGGGGAGTTTGCATCCCCCACTTCCGTCCCTAGGGCAGACCTTCGCCAGTGAGTGTTGGTGTTGAGTATTAGAGCTCAGATGTCTTGCCTTGGGCCAGAACAAATTCTGATCCACTCTGTCCCTCTATGGGAGCACTGTCCAACAGCACAGAGCAAAAGTGGTGTCATGCCATTTCCATGGACAGATCACAACAAACTGACCGGGCTTTTGTCTCAGGCTCTCTCTTGGATCACCTGCTCCAAGGGAAGTCAGTTGCTATATCATGAGGACACTCGAGCAGCCTTATGGAGAGACCCACATGCTGAGAGACTTAAGGCCTCCAGCCAATAACCACAAGAGTGTGCCTAGCAGCAGACCCTCCAGCCCCAGGCAAACCTTTAGATGACTGCAGCCTGGCTTACATCTTGATTCAACCTCATGGGAGACCGTAAATCAGAACCACCAGCTAAGCCTCAGCCAAATTCCCAAACCTTAGAAATTGTGGGATCTTAAATGTTTATCGCTTTGTGCCACTCGATGTTAGGCTGATCTGTGAGGCAACAAGAGCGACCAGCTGTATCTTCTCAGAGGTTCACAATGCACATCATCAGATGGAAGAACGGTTAAGTTCTAACCCAGGACTTCCCCAAATTATTTGCCTGCAGAACCCAAACCACTCCCTTTACTTTGTACAAAACTCATTTTGGGAACAGCTAACCTAGTGAGCAGTCTTGGACGTACCCAGAGATTCTCAGTTTCTGGCACTTTGGCAAAGACCTTCTTTGTCCTCCAACAACTGTGTCTGTGCTGGCTTAGATCTGAGGTCTGCGTGGCTGTGTGTGTCTGTGTGTGTGTGTGTGTGTGTGTGTGTGTGTGTGTGTGTGTGTGTGTGTGTGTGTGTCTGAATCACTATTCTGTACACCAGAAACTAATACAACATGGTAAATTGACTATACTTCAATTTAAAAAATACAGCATTCAGATTCCAAAGTTGTATTTGCAAGTTTTTCCTGATTTACAAGAGGTCATTCTTGGGCAGGGGGAGGGGACTGGGCAACTAAGATTACAGAGATGTGGTGTCAGGGTTACCTCTGGATCTCTGACAATGGAGACCGAAACCCCCTCAAAGCCCCTAATTCCCACTCTTCTTCTCCCAAATGGAGACACTGAGAATTGGGAGGCAGCCTCAGTTCCAGGTACAGACCGTGGGTCCTTGGTAGAGCCTGGGTCCAGCCTTGCAGGGTGGGGTTGGTCTGAGCCCACCCGCTGTCCCCTATTCTCTGTGGACTTACTCTGTATCAGCACCTGTGGGCTGAGCACTTTGCACAGCCATGTGTCATCCTCAGGCCTGCTCTGTCTTGCCATCACCCTATTTTGTGGATACAAAAACAAATGCTTGTAGAGGACAAGTGACAAGGTCACTCCCAGGGCAAGCAGAGAGCTGGGATCAGAACTCAGATCCATCATGGCCTTGATGATCTCAGAGCCCACAGAGTCCTGCCCTGGACTCTATCTTCCGTGTTTACCCACATCCAGCCTGAGACCCCTGTGACATCCTCAAAGGCTGAGACTCCCATCTGTCTTGTTCTCCAGGGCCCAGAATGGTACCTGATACACAGTAGCCCTGGGGAAGGGGGGGCTATATTCAAAATCTTTAACAACTGGTAGGACCAGGGCACTGACCATTCAGAGTGACCACGGGTCCAGAGGCAGCTGCTGGTTCCTCGAGGGACTGGGAGAAGACAGAGGGAGGAAGGTGCCTAGGTTATTCAGATGTGGCATGGTTAAAAGATCAGGAGATGACTGCCACTGAAAAGAGAGCTCGTTACACTCACAGATCCCCAGAGGAGGGGCCTAGTTGTCCCACGGGGATCAACCAGGGAAGCACCACGGTTGGTCAGAAGGCAGAGGGGTAGGGTGAAGGGAAAGTGGACAACAGCCTCTACTGCGGTTTCTGTAGGAGGAAACAGGTGAGGCAGGGGAAACAGGCGTAGAATGGGCTGGCTGGAATAATTTCAGTGGGCTCTGGGGCATCGGGGCTGTCCCAGGTTGTTCGGTACCCAACCTTGAATGATGAGGGCAGGTGGAGAGTGGCTCAGAGTGTAAGAGTGTGAAAAAGGATGTGTGTGGAGTGTGGGCTCTGGATGGCTTTTCCCAAGAAAGGGGTGCTCACAGGCTATCTCTGGGAAGGGCAGTCCCTCCAGGGTCAGCAAGGTCCCAGGTGGTCAAGGCATCAGAATAAAAAGATGTGCTCAGTCAAGGCTGGGACACTGTGGGCAGCTCAGAGGCAGTGCTATTTACCAGGTGGGACTTAAGTATCCCAGTATTTGGACACTCAGCACAATTGTACCTGGGCTACAGCTGCATCAGTGTGGAGCCTAAAGACAGACACTCAGTAAATAGACACTGAATTGCTAAACTGGGGGTGGGGCTGGAGTCTCCGCCCCTCGCCTATCGCAGTTATCCTTGGAGAATGACCATGGCAATGCCCTTCTACACGGCAGCCCTTCCCTGTGCCTCAGCAGCCACCAGGTAGCCCACAGCTGCTCCCATCTGGGAGGACTTGGAGCCACTGGTTGGGTGGACTGATCTCACTACAGACAGGGTGATTGAGACAGCCCTCGGCCACCAGAGAGCAGAGCCCACAACAGGCCTTGAGGCTCCCACCCCTTCTGACAACTCCTGGGCCCAGGGCACTGGGCGGGGGGAGAACTCCCAGCAGCCCTACACCCCGCCAGCTCCAGGTATTGGCTCATTTAAGAGACAGTATTGATTTTCACATTAGGATGCACAGCTTGTGAGGCACTGAGATGGGGGTGGAGGAGAAGCCAGCCACTGATTCCCGGAATTTATTTTGAGACACATTAATTTGTTTCTTCCCTTCAAGGTCAAATCAAGTCATCTGTATATATCACCATGGGCAGCGGCTGGCGGGCAGGCAGTCGGGAGGGGGGAACGGGCTGAGGATAAAACTTTCCAGGGGGCCAGGTCAAGGGAGTGGAGCATGGAAGCAGGTTCTGGGTACCCCCATCCCAGAATCATCATCGAAGGGAGTACTCCAGAATAATATTACTCTGTCATTTGGTGGGAGATCTCTGGGGAGGGGCTGAGTCCTCTAATTTGATGACATGGCTCATCTCTTTAAGCTGGAAGCTCTCAGAACTGATGTGAGCTGAGTTTCTGGGGTCTGAGATCATGCTTTTGGTCTAATTTCCAGGGTGACACTCATCATTCATTCATTCATTCATCCATTCAAGACATCTTTATTTTCGGTGGGTGGGCTCTCTTGGGGTCTCCCCATTCAGCAGCCCAGAACTGGAGATCGTAGAAATGAAAGCTTTCATTTTCTCTTTATCTCACCAAGCTCTCAAAGTGGAAAGAAACGGTCACCTGACACCCAGCACAGTGCCTTGCCCTTGGTAGGTACCCACTCAATATTTGTCAAATGTCAAATGAGCTGGGATTTCCCCCTTGACTTGAATGATTTCTCCTCCCGTCCGTGAAAGCCAAGGCGTTAGGATCAGTTTGGTGTTTACGACTGTTATTATTGTTTATTCTGCTACACAAATACCTAAGCTGTTACAGGCTGTGCTGTGTTGGGATGGGGGTCATCGTGAGGGGGCTCTGGCCAGCCTGGTGGGAGTCTAAACTGAGACCCCAAAGAATTAACCAAAGAGGGTGGAGGAGTAGTCGTTGGCGAGAGACAGAACAGTGTATTCAGAGTTCCGGAAGCAAGAGAGAGCCCGCCTGGTTAAAGGAACAGGAGGAAGCTGGGGTAGGGAGCTGAAGGGCGAGGGTAGGGGTTAGGGTAGGTGGAGAGAGGTAACCAGGAGAGATCCCATAATGCCTTGCAAATCTTGCAATGTAGCTTGGACTCAATCCTTTGAACAACAGGGACCCAAAAGACGGTTTTAAAAGGGACATACATACCTTTCGCCTCAGCTCATGTGTATTCTTTTGCCTGTGAGGCACCTCCCCTCTCCTAACCCTGCTTGCTCACGTCTACAATGGCGCTTACCTTCAGTGGAGTGACCCCTCCTCGGATAACTATCTCTGCCCCCACTCCCACCCTGGCAGAGCCCCGAACTGAAATATCCCTTCTCTTCCCACAAGCTGGATGGACTCAACTTAAGACGCACTTACATTTTGCTCTGTTGAGAGAAAGGCAGAACAGGGCAACAGTTAAGAGTGAAGGTCCTGGAGTCAGACTCCCTGGGCCTGTTGCTTATTAGGTGAGTGATTTGAGGCAGTGCACTTAATCCTTCCATGCCTTAGTTTCTTTATCTGTAAAATGGAAGTAAGAGTTTAACCTACCTCACGCAACAAGCAGGACCCTAAAGGGCCTCCCCACCGCCCACCATGCCCTCCACCTGCCTCTTGTTTGTAGTAAAACTTTGGCCTCCCAGGCTTTCCCTGAGTGCCACAGAACAAATTTAATGAGAGAAGTAAGAAAAGACAGAAACAAAGGAAAACAGTCAAGCAAGATACAATAATAGTTTAGCCATTAAAGTCAAGGACTTTCAGTTCTTTCTCAAGGGCTATAGATAATATTCTGGCCCAAACCCTCTGGGCTGTTTTGCAGACACTGAACCCTCCACCAGGTGGAAGAAGTTAACTGTACGCCGCTCACAAGACCCCAGATGGGCTGGAACCAGGTTGGTGATGTTAACTCCTGATTACCTCACCACTAACCAATTAGAACGTCCATGACCTTATCACAAGCCCCACAAAGCCCCCTCCCTCAGCCTGTCTTTAAAAATCTTTCTCTAAAAGCCATGGTGGAGTTCAGGCCTCTTGAACACTGACTGTCTGGACTCCCTGCAGTAAACGCTGCATTTTCCTTCACCACAACCCCGTATCAGTAAATGGGCTTTACTACAAGTTTGGTCTGGTAACACTGATAGGATTTAGGGTAATTAAAGCTATTAATACACATAAAGCACTTATGCCGGGGTCTGGCACACAGTTTAGCGAGTGCCAGGCTTTCTATTACCTGCCCGCCTGTTACTGGTGTGCGGGCAACTCCTGGGCAGGAATGGCGGCTCACCGTTTGCTACAGGCTGGCTCTGAGCACAGGACCAAAATAAGCCAGTGCTCAGGCAATATTCACTGACTTCCGCTGTAATTTGGGGGGTTTGGAGGTGCTCTGAAAAAAGCAACCCTGCAACGCCTCACTAACCCTTCCAAAAGCAAACATCTAGGTGCGAGTTCTACGGTCACCACAGAACTTACCCCAAGCCACTTCTCCGAGACGCGGCTTCTTCATTGCAAACTTAGCATCGGCTTCGCGGGCTGCTGCTGTGAGGATGAAATGGGATTGGCTCCAGGGATGGAGCATGTGACCCAAGCCTGACCAATCAACGCACTGATTTCTTGGGCTGTGATTCGCTCCGGGATGGTCATGTGACCCAAGCCGGTCCAATAAGAATGACTCCCGGGAATACAGCAGAAGCGATGGGGAAAGACTGGCTTTTCTCGCAGGGGAGTGGAATGTGGGAGGACGTGGGGCTGTAGTGATTGCAGCTGTCCTGGGACCACGGGGACACGTGGATCATGGAGGGCTAGGAGCAGCGGAGGTTGGGGGATGACAGGGAGGCTGGGGGTGGACCCAACACCGCAGGACGAGGAGACAGAAACAGTTCTATGAACTGTTACCAGCGTTTATCCCGGACTTCTCAGCTGTGTCCAAGAAATACCCTTTTTTGCTTAAGTCGGTGTGAGTGGGGTTTCCTAGCACTTAGCACATAAATGGTTCTAACTGATGCCCTGTGCCAACAGCCCTGCTCCCTCCCATCCTGCGTTCAGGGTTCTGGGCTCCCCAGAAGCATGAGTGTGTGGCAGCCACTGCATTGTTAACTGCCCTCAAGGCTGCTACTTCCCTTCCCTCCTACCTAACAGAACCTTGTTTTTTCAGGCAGCAATGTTCCTGGCCTCAAAGGACAAATCAACATTGGTCTAAGCCCATCCCTTTCCCTTTGCCAGGAATTGGCTTCAGGGTACACATGACACAGAAGACCCAGTTTTAGTCAATGAAATAAAAGAAAGAAATCTGCTGAGGGAGAGCTCCTGGCAAAGATCTTACTGAGAGAAAGCCAGGCGAGAAGATTTTTTCACCCTTGCCTTCTCTTGGACCTTGTCATATGAGGCTGAGATGCTTCAGCTCCTGCAGCCATCGTGCAAACATGGGGACAGAACTTGTAGACTTGTCAGAGGGGCAGAGGAAAAAGATAGAAAGACTCTGGGTTCTGGTGGCATAACAGCTGAAAAAGTAATTTTGAAATCACTCATATCTGTACTTCTGATAAAGTTAGACAGATGTTTGTATCATTTAAGCCACTATGCACTGGGCATTATTATTGGCAGCCACAAGCATCCCTTATTGATATTGCATATGCATTTAGTTCCCATCAAAACAACACACAAGGCTAAGAACATCAGCTCCTTTATTATTGTTGTTGTTGTTGTTATTATTATTATTATTATTAACTATTATTTTTTCCTAAACAACAGCACAATTCAAATAACAATGACACACACGTCCCACCCATATAAATAATACCACTAGTCTGCCTGCCAGGCTGTCTGGCCTTTGCTTGGTTCCTGGTGGAGCTGTCTGGTGACAGCCCCCTCTGTAAAAATCCCGACTTGGACATAGGAGACATGAGAAAGGGGGGACTATAGTCAGAGAATAAACTAAGGGGCTTCCAGAGTCCTTGGGGAGTGCCAGCTTGGGAACGTGCTATAAATGCCTGGGTGTAGGGCAGAAGGCACTGTTTGTTTTCATGTGGCTTTTGGATCAATCCCACGTGGGGATGTAAGACCTGTCTATAGCCCTCTGTAAACCAGGGCTGCAAAAACACAATGGAGTGAGCTACTGGGCTCCATCAACAAAACCACAGAGCAGGCATGGACATTGGGAGCCCAGCATGGGAATCTGGGTGATGGGGAGGTCCCCAGAGAAAAGCAACTCTTGCATTAGCTGCAAGGTAAGATACAATGTGAAATGTTATGTCCCCTTTTATCTGTTTGGCAACTATAGAATGTGCAGCATTTTCATCACAATAGAAAAGGTAAACTCTCAGCATTTTGGCCTAGTGCAACCGAGCCTGACCTGCCAATTGCTCCATCTTGCAGGAAAAAAAAACTAGTAGTACACTATCCAGGGAATCTGGTCAATACACCCTGACCCCCCCCCAAATTTTAGTCACACTAAATCTATGAATTCAGCTAAAGTAATGTAGTCTGGAATCAGAGATGCCCTGGGGTTGAGGAGGGAACAAGAAAGGACCAAGACTGAGGTCTCAGGTACAAGTGACTTCCTGGCTGTCTTGGGGAAGCTCATTGTTGAAACTGCTCTCTCCAAATGGTGAGTAAGGGGGGACCTGGGGAGCTTCGATGATCAGCAGGCCTTCTGGGGAAAGTGAGGCAAATACGGTCGCAGGATCCACCTCTGCAGGAAGCCTAGGATAAACACAAGATTCAATTTTTATTTTTGTTTACAGCCAAGACATTCTTTTATTCATTCAAAAGAAAAGACTTGTAGGGGGGAGTAATTAGGTTTATTTTTATTTATTAACGGAGGTACTGGGGATTGAACCCAGCACCTCACGTGTGCTAAGCACACACTCTACCACTGAGCTATTCCTTCCACCCAGAAAAGGTTTTTGATAAAAGCTTTAGGGGCATATGATGCTGGGCTTGAACCCTGGCTCTGCCCCCTTTCTATCTGTGTGATCTTGGGAAGGTCACTCAGTTTCTCCGAGCCTGTTTCCTCTTCTGCAAAACAGGGACAATAATATTAAACGTATGCAGTATTTGATGCTCTAGAATGAGATGAAGAATCTGAACATGGTTTGCAAATGGTAAAACAATGGTCCGATGGTAACTTTAAAGGGACCTGTGGGCCCAAGTATTTGGTCCTTGGTTGAGGTCTCAGAAATCGCCACCACCATCAATCATCCCTTTAGAGAACATAAATGTCACAGCAGGTGACACATTTTCATTTGTCACGTGCCTGCCAGAGAGCGCTTTACTACGAAATGCATTGCTGGTGGAAGTGACAGTGGAACAGGCAACTTGACAGATAAAGAGGGTCAGCTGCTCAACGGCTAGACTTCAGATGGCACCTTAGAGATGCTTAGGATGAGCCTTGATTGGGTCACATCTTAAGTATCTCTTAGCAGGTCATAGTTTTGTTCCCAAAACACATTTATAGGCATTACCTGGTTGGAGCTTTATAAAGAACCCAGAATGGTTAATAGGTGGGAATTAATGACTGTTGCACAATACATTTACCAGAGACGTGGGGAAATCAAATACCAGGCTCAGCAAGTGAAAAAGCATCAAAGACGGGGTTCCTGAACCCAAATCTGGTTCTAGCTCTGAAGCTATTTTTATGATTCTGGGATTGTTTGGGGGTGAATGAGGCTATCCGGGGCATGGTTTCATCAACAAACTACTGGAATTGTGAGAACATGTTAATGACCTCGTTAGGATTCCATTATTAATGAAAATAATGAAAACTGCGACCGTCTGAGCACTTTCTATGTGCCAGGTGTTTCACCTGGATCATCTCACTTAGTTGTTAACAATAATCCCATCAGGCAAGCTCTATGACTAGCCCCAATTTACAGATGAGAAGATTGAGGTCAGAGAGGTGAACTGATTTGCCCAAGGTCACACAGCCGGTAAGCAGTAGATGGGGATGGAACTGCAGTCCTGGTCTCCAAACTCAGAGGAGATGCTCATGATGCTCTACTGCCTCCCTGGCACCAGACTTTTGAAAAAAGGTCCGTGGTTGGGAAAATCAGAAGGTTCGATCACCATTGGTCTTTCCACCGGTCCAGGCTGGCTTTGCCTGTTGTAAATGCAGGAATCTTGAGGCAAGAACCAAGATATTGGGTCATGAGCCCATTCCGGTCATGGGAGGGATCCTTCCTGGAGGGGTTGGGGAGTTTTTTTTGCTCTGTCTGAAAAGCAACCTGGAGCTGCATGAACTGCATCTACAAGGTGACTCCTTCCAAATGGGAGTCCCGGAGATGAATGAGGGGTCAGCAGGGAAGGACAGAAGAGAAAGGGGACATGGACAGTTGCCAAGTCAAACTTCTGTAGTAGAGAGACAGCCAAAAGTTTGGACCTCCAGCTCTCTGCTGGGAGTGGGCTGACTCTGTTTAACCCTTTGCACGCCAACCCATGTGATACAATGTGACAGGGCAAGCCACGGTCCACAGCAGGCAGCCCTGAGTTCAAATTCTTCCTCTTCCTGACTGTGTGAATTTGGGCTAGTGAGCTCGCCTCTCCAAACTTACTTCCTTACGGGAAAAGAGGGTTAAAAGAGCATCTATCTCTTAAGGTGGTGTGAGAATTGATGTGGGATGACGAAAGCAAAGGCTTGGCCCAGTACCTGGCATACAGTAAGTGCTCAAAACGAGGCAGCTTCTACATTGCTATTGTAGGCATTGGCCGTACAAGGAGGCATCCTGACCAGCGTGACTATCTTAGCAAGATCATTGAACCATGAAATGTCAGAGCCCAAAAGGATCTCAAATGCCCACAGCAATGCTCTCATGTTCCCCATGGGGAAACTGAGGCCCCGAGATGGGAACAGACTTGTTCAAGGGCTCTCACCAGGTGACCTATGTGTGGAACCCACTCGGTGGGAAAGTTAGTCCTCCTCAATTTTCTTTCTGTCCTTACATTTACATCCAGCTCAAAATCTCAGCTCAGTGTTAACATGCCTTTAACACCTTAGCCTCTGTCTCTGGCTATTTTCCTTTTTTTTTTTTAACAAAGAAAGGGCTGACCCTTTGGCAGGCAATACGATCTAGTGAGAATTTAACCACATTTTGCTTTCAGTGGATTTATTTTATAATTGCCTTCCTCAGTGAACGTTTTACTGATGAGAATTTAACCTTATCAAAAGTGAGTTGATCGAAAAGAAAAAAAAAGTCATAAGCAAATGATAATATGGGAATGTAAGCACAGAAGGCAAAAACGTAGGTGAAGATGGTATGTGAATGATTCATTTTATCCCCCTGAACCAAGTAGGAAGGACATGGGCTTTGAAGGAGAGACCTGTGTTCAAAGCCCAGATCTGCTCGTTCCCTGCTGTGTGACCTTAACTGAATCCCAACATCCTCCGTTTCCTCCTCCGCAAGGTGAGCTCAATGATATCTACTCCATGGGAATCTTTTAAAGATGAAGAATTAAACCTCTAAACCTTTTACCATGGCTCTTAACACACCAGTAAATGGCAGTGTCAGTAAATGGCATATCAGATACCCGGGGAGATGTGGAGCAAAGCCAATAGAACCCTCCCTTGATGACTTCCTGCAGCCCCTGTCCTCTCATCCAAGTTGAGTGTGGAAAAGATCCCCTCCACTGTCTTTGCCCTGCACCCAGCCTGACTGGCAAATCCCAGTACCTCTCCCTTGCTCCCTCATCTGGTCCAAATAGGGCCTTTCACATGGGGATGGATGTGTTGGCAAGAATTTCTTAGCTGTGGCTAAGGCAAACAGCTGGAGCATCCTGTCTGGGAGGAAATCTCCAAGGACCTCAGCCTGGCTGAAGGAGCTTCCCTGTCCTCTAATGACCAGAGTTTTTCCCTGGGAGAGGCAATGAGGTCTCTGAGATTGGGCCGGGGCCATCCCAAACCCCAGTCCTCTCCTGGGTGTCTGGAGTCTGGGCCGGGCCAGGAGCTCCCAGGAGTCCCAGCTGCTCTTGTGTGACTCCAGCTTTGTGGAGTCTTTAATAATATAAGTTCCCACGGACGGAGCACTGAGTCTGTACACTGTGTGAAAAGTTTTACACACATGCTCTCATCCCCCATCATGAGGGGATGAGGGAATACGGGAACGGAAGCTCAGAGCAGTTTCTCTAAGTTATCCACTCAATCATGGAGCTGGCATTTCCTACACCCAGAGGTGAGATTCAAGATATTTAACCACTGGTCCAGCTGGACATCGCCCAACCAGAATGGATGGATACATGCCATAGTGATGGAGGAGGGTCCTAAGGACCCTTTAGTTGTTGGGATGTGGGGAGGTTTGGAGGGTCCCAGGGACAGGGTCAGAATGGCTGGTTGACTGAGGACAGCCTCTGAGGGGCTCCTAGTCCAATATTATAACAACCAGCCCAGCTCGACTGCTGAACAGCAGCCCTGCCTTCAGCAGCTTTAGGCATTTCTATCTGGTCAAGTAACTTCCAGCAAGCTGTTTTCCCAGAGGCCTCAGAGACGCGAAAGCCACGAAAATGGCTGTCTTTCAGAGATGATTAATTTGCTGACTTCTTTCCGGCTCCATCCCTTTCACAGCTTTGCCCTGCCTGTGACTCCATCCTGAGACCTTATTTCAGTCTCTTAAAAGAAACATCAGCTCCCTCCCTCCCTCTCTTCCTCATCTTTCCCTTCTCAGCAAAGTCTGATCTGCCTGCTGTTCCAGGGAGAGGTGCGGGTCTCCGGACGGCAGGCAGGTCAGAGAGCTCAGAGAAAAACAGTTTAGCATTTGCCATTATCAGGAAGTGTCTTTTAAGTACTCTGGAGGCACCGGATGGGTGCAGAATGGGCACATCGGGGGAGAGACAGGAGGACTGCAGGATCCCAGAGCCGAAAGAAGAAAGAAGCCTCAGAATTCAGCTTGGGCAATCTCTCCAGACACACGGACACCTTTGCCAGGGCGATGGGGAGGAGTTAAGATTCAATAACAATAACAATAAAAGTAAGAACAAACCGCCACTTCTGAGGACCCGCTGTGAGCCCATCACTGCCCTGGGATCTCATTTTGTTTCCAGCGGGTAACTCCGCAAGGCTGGAATCAGCATCCAACCCCTTTACAGATGAGGAAAGGGCAGTCCCTGCTCAGAGAATGAACACTGCGAGCTCAGGGTTCAAGGATCTTGTTTGGGGCTGTTCTAAATGCTAATTTTAAGGACCTTGGATGTGTTCTTTCACCTCTGGGAGAGTTGAGTTTCCCCATAACACAAGGAGGGGAGTGTCTCTTCTCCCCACGGCGTTACCTTTGCTGCAAAGGCTAATGCAGTGACAGCTGGGAAAAGACTTTGGAGCTAGAAGTGCACGTGGTGCAGTGATGCTGATTGGGGGAAGGTGTGTCTGTGAGCACCTGGTCATCGGCACCTCTCGACGACTCTCTTCTCCCCACGGGCACTGTCATTAGGGGCTCAGCGTGGCTTTGATGCACTGGCTCAGACTGGTGGTCTTGCTGCTGTTCACGTAATTCCCCAGCCTCAGCCCTCCTCGCCCACCCCCCAGCAAAACCGGCTCTTCCTTTATCCCAATCTCTCAGCCTCAAAACCCTTCTCGTAAGGAAGTATTGATGACGCCAGGACACCTTTCAGCTAAATTCTTATGGATGCTCTAGGGAAGGTGCCCATTCTCCTGGCTGTGGGAGACTTAGAGCAAGCAGCCTTCGAAAGGTTCTAGTGGGGAACTGGGGGCATCAAAAAAGGGTCTTTTTTGATGGTGATGGAGACTCTCTCTCTGCCATGTCGTGTGGGTAGGTGAGTGCCCCAATTTTGGTGAAATTGTGGACTAGCCACTTTGCCTCTCTTATTCTCGAATTCTTCATCTATAAAACGGGGTTGTTAACACCCACCTCGCAGAGCACTGAGCAGATGAGACGACATGATCCATGTGCCCCTGCCCCAACCCCTTCTGGGAACCTACTGCAGGTCTGCTGAGATACCGTCTCCCCTTAGGTGCCAGGGTCCCATTCTCTGCCCCCTGGGAAGTGGGCGTCTTGAAGGAGAGATGCCCAAGAGGGCGAGACCCCAGATCCCAGGTACCCCACCCGCATTCCAGTCCTACCCTGAAATCCAACTGCCAGGTACTTACTGGATTTTCTTTGTGAAGTTCTTGGAAACGATGCCGCCTTCTTGCTGCTTCTCTTCGTGTTTACCTGGAAGGGAGAGGAATGGCACGTGTCAGTATCTGTGTCCCCTGGGCATCATCTAAGACTCGGGCTGGGGTTCGAATCCTGCCCCTGCCTCGCTGTGTGGCTTGGGGCTTGGTCTAGAGGCCCCAGTTGCCTGAGCCTCTGGTCCCACATCTGCTAAGTGGACCCACTTGAAACCACCTCCCAGGCTATTATGAAGATGGAATAAGACAATGGGCCAGTCAGGAGGCCTTGACTGTGGTTTGTAGACGATTATGAGTTAGACTTAGGACACCACAGAAACGACCTCCTGTGTCCCCTTAGATGCTGCCCTGCATCCCCTGAGTCTTGCATCTCATCCTTCTCTCCTCACCAGCCAGGAGAGCCCTGAGGTTAACATCCCAGAATGGGTAATAGGAAAAAAGTGGGGCTAGTCTGCCACCCAGCTGGCTGTGTAACACACAGAGCCCTTGCCCAGCTCTGGGGATGGGCTTCTTCCTCCCTTGGTTACTGATGTGAGAAGTGAGGCCCGGGGATGAGTCCAAGGTCACCCAGCAAGTGCACGGCTGCCCTGAGCTGAGAACCAGCTCTCTCTCTGAACCTAAGCCAAGGGCTCGGTTCAATGCCCCTCGGCCTGTTTTGGCTTCCAGTTAGTTCTTTGAGTCACGTTATCTGTATCTAGTACTGAAAGAACCACCCGGAAATAATGCTTCAATCTGCTAAAAAAATCAAAAATAAAAACCATCCAGACTCTCCAAAGGGGGCTCTCCCTAAGAAATGACACATGGGACACCACAGATGTGAAATCCGACCTGCCCCTCTTCCTCCACGCTGGCAAGCGAGGGCTTTTTTTCTTTCCTTCGGAAGGAAAAATACGAAATTCCAAGAAGGCTTAACCCCAAACTGGCTGTCATCTTGCCATTTATATAACAAATTCTGAGCCTTTTGGCCCCTCCCCATTTTTTTTTTTTTTAACAGACAGAGTGTCTCTAATTTCTCTTTAAACAAATTGGATTAGTGCCCAGCAGAGCCACTGGGCTCCTATTATTAGTCACTCTTCATTTGTGGGGCCACATTCCAGGGCTAAGAACCCTCATTTATTGGAATTCAAAAATTGCACCTCTTTGAGAAGTGATGGAAATGTTAGCTATCTTGATTGTGGTGGTGGTTTCACTGGTGTATACATCTATCAAAATTTATCAACGTGTACGCCTGAAATATGTGTAGTTCACTGTACAGGAACCATACCACAATAAAGGTGTTAAAAAAATAAAGAACCGTCGTTTATACAAGGACACCCTTCCGAGGGGCTTTGGATTCAGACTGGAAATAACCTTGTGTGACAGAGTGTCGTACTGTGGTCCAGATTTTTTTTAAATTTATAGGTGACAATTTATAGGTGACTACCTTATTAATTACTTTTTTATAATTCATTATTCTTTTATTAATAACTTCTTTCGGATTACAAAATAACTGATGTGTATCTTTGAAAATGCAGAAAATAAAGAAAAAAGCAATCAAAACCGTCCATAATTCCATCACCCCAAGGAAACCACATTTTTTGTACACGTTCCAGACTTTCTTCTGTTACTTAGAAATGCATATATGTTCTAGAGTAGCGATGAATATCAGATCAAATGAGATCACATTGTCTGTTACTCCTGAAACTTGTTTTTCTCTCTTGCGGATGCGTTATAATTGTTTTTCCCATATCCCAGAAAATATTCTTTGACAACATGGCTTTTAATGGCTATAGCGGGTACAGAAGTTCATTTAGCCAATCCCCGGCTTTTGGGCACTGAGACGGTATCTGACATTGGAAAGAACCTCACTGTACTGACCGTTCTTGCAGCCAGAGCTTCACCCCTGGCCTGATGACTTCTCTAGGATAAACTCCAAGTTCTAGAATGTCTAAGCCTTGATCTATATTACTAAATTTCCCGTAGGAAAGGCTACATCAATTTAGTCTCCCACCAGCTGGGCAGAAAGGGGTACATTTACAGGAATTCATTTTTAAACTGGAGTGTCTGGCTAACCAGAACATACTATTCCGTGAACGTGCTGCTGCTGGGAGCTCGAAGAGTTTATCTGGACCTGCCAAGTCCAGGAGCACCGGCAGCCTGGCTCTAACACGGGCCGGTGGCCAGAGAAGCACTGTCTGTCCCCGGGTCCCCGCCCCAGAGCATGGGCCTCTGGAGATCTGCCTCCCCTGGGGACAGGCCAGTGCCTCTGACTCAGCTCTTTTGCACACTTGGTGTCCTGGCAATAATAATCGAGGAGGAGACGATGCTGATGGTAATAATAACAATAGCAACCACTTACATGGCGCTTCCTTGGGGTCCGTCAGCGTCTTAAGCACCTGACCGATAGCAACCTTAGTTTTCACAAAAAGCGTAAAAAGCAGGTGCTTTTTTTATTACCATTTTGTGGGTAGGGCAATGGAAGTTCAGAGAGGTGAAGTGATGAGGCCTAGGTCACACAGCTTGGAAGTGCTGAAGCAAAGACTCCAAGGCAGGGACGTGGGTTGGGTTTGGAGTCCCTGCTCTGACGTTTCTCAGCACATCCCTCCTCTATCCTGAGCCTCAGTTCACGCCTCTCTACAATAGCAGCAACAACTTCTTAATCACTGGGTGACTATGAGGCAGTGATGTGAATGAGTCACAGAATTGCTTTCAAAGTTGTAAAGCTACCCTGAGAAGGTTAATGCTTGTGGTGAATTTGGATATTTGGGGAAAGAACGGATCATCAGAAGCTAAACTTCCTGTTCATGCTCTGAAAATAGGGTATTGGGGTTGTGGGGTAAGGATCTCGGAGCAAGGCAGCTCTGTAGAGGGTGGCTTGGGGAGGGGGTTAAACTGGGTGGAAGGGGGCGTGGTTAGAAGGCTCCTATTGAAGCATAATTTGCGTGATATTTGAATACCTATTGACAAGGGCAGCTTCAGGATCATAACTGATTTTTAATTCCTTATTTTGCTTTCCTATCTACCTTGTAAATATTTTATTTTTGAAAACAGCAAAAAGTAATTATTAAGATTCTTTTTTAAAAAAAAAGAATTCATCTGGAGGCCAGGGGAAGCCAGAGGCCCCTCACAGCCCCATTTGCTCAACATGCCAGAGAAATGCAGGTGCCAAGAAGCAGGCATCAGCATTTTGGGGAAAGCTATGGGCCCAGCTAAGGAAAGAAGGTGCTGTTTCCAGGGGAGCACAGCACCCTGGGATTAAGGAGAAGGGGCGGAATAAAGCCTCGGGGCTTTCCAGTCCCTTCCTCTGCCAGCGCCTGGCCCAGTGGCCCATGACAAGAACATTTCTTGGCTGGTGGCTGCAGGGTAGGGGAGGGTGTGTGTGTGAGGCATGATGGAAATCATTTAGTCTAGCATTTTCCAAACACTTCCCTGGAACTGGATGCTTTAATGTGGTCAGATAAGACAGAGCCACCTCTCAGAGATTCATAAACTACACTAGCAAATTCAAGGCTCTGATAAGTCCTGCAGTGAGAAGACCTATTAATAATTTTGTTTCCTCTGGTAACTTCGAAAATCCTGGACTCCTCCACTTCCCTCCATGTATCAGATGCTAGTAATATCATAAAACACACTGTCTGGCAAATACGTATCAACCCTTCATTAGACCAATGGCAAAGCAGAGGCCCAAGAGGTGGTAGGATTTGCCCTGGGCCACTCAGTAAGAAGCAGATCCAGCTATCCTGACTTGGAACTGTCTAAGCAGGCCCGGCTTTGAATTTCAGACGTTGCTATGGAGAAGCAGGTGATCTCAGCAGAGTTACTATCCCCAGGCCTCGGTCTCCTCGTCTGTAAAATGGGCGCAACCCACCTATGTATATTTCCTTGGAAGTCCACGAGGAATCCATGAGCCAAACCGTGTTGGTGTTTAGCACAGCGCCTGTGTCAAAGGTGTGTCGTAATGTGCAATCAGATGGGAGACTGCATCTGACCTCAGACATCCCCTGAAAGCTGCTTTTTAAATGGAGCCCCTGATAGCGATCTGATTTTTAAAATCCCTATCACTAAAGTCTCTGTATGTTCTCTAGGGGGATTTGGATTTTGTCAAGCCGAGATTGCTAAGTGCACAGCTGTGAGGCATTTTCAACCTACAACAGCTTTGTCTGTCTTTGTTTTATGTAACCCCCCGACAAACCCATTTTACAAATGTGGAAATGAGGCTCTGTGACTCACACGCCAAGCCTCTGAATTAGTAAGGTACTTAGCTGGGATCTCAGCCTGCAGCTGCCGGACCCTACTTGTTAAGAAGCACCTTGAAAGGGGGAGAGTGTACAAAGCCCTCCAGGCTGGACAGAGGTCTCCTGGAGGGACCACAGGGTCTGGGAGACCCTCCACCCTGGGGAGGAAGACTCTAGAGTCCTAATTAAAACAAAGATGGCAGGTGTGGTGATAATAATCACCTTGTTCGCAGAGTGCCAGACGGACACTCTGCATTTATCATTATAGATTGTCTGTACATGTTTAATCTTCCCTGCAGCCTTGTTGGGAGGGTACTAGTAGGATCCCCCTTCTTCACATGGGGAAACTGAGGCTCAGAGTGGTGAAGAGCTGTTTCTGTCCATATCCATCCAGAGAATAGTGGTGGTGTGATTTAAACCCAGGTCTCAAAGAGCACCTACGATTGATGATTTATCGGGGCCTTACCATGTGCCCGGCATGTAAATAACAACAACCTTGACAACAGTAATAATACTGATTTCCTGTGTTCCAAGAGCCATGTATGCACTTTACCAGCATCACCTCATTTACGTCAAAAATCCTTAGGCGGTGTAGCCGTTTGAATCCCAATTTCCAGATAAGGAAACAAAGCACAGGAAAGTGGTTTCAGATGCCTGGCTCCCCAGCCAACTCGGAAAGTCCTGGCTGACCCCCTCCACGCAGGCACATGCCGCCCCAGCGTGCCTCCCCGCCCGCCACACCCGCAGGAACCTCTAATGTTTATAATTCTGCCCTTGAAGGCTTTGAAACTCCCCCTGAAGGCTGCTCTGCCGGGGCCTGTCCCTGCCTAGCCTGTTTGCACCGGCTTTATTGATTTTCTGGCCGGTAGAGCCTGCCAGGAACACACTCTTTTTAATGGAGCGTTAATTGGGAGGGCTGGGACAGAAAGCTCGTCCCTGCTGCCCTGCTTAACAGGAACTGAGCCTCTGTCTCCTCTTTCCTTTTCTCCAGAACATTCCCTCTCCCAGGCTGGGATGTGGTGGCAGGAGCCCTGGGCCTGGAGTCATGGGCAGGCCCAGTCTCTAACTGCTGCTGACTCACGGCGTGACCTCGAACAAGCCCCCACCCAGGCCTCAGCCTCCTTGGCTGCAAAATGGGACTAGACACCTCCGCTTCTCAGGGCTGGAGGGAGGGCTCATTGAGAGCAGGAATGTAAAAGGTACACCCTAGCCCTCGGCACCCGGCAGGTGCTCAAGAAATCATCTCTTCACCTCTGGCCTCTCAATTCCCAGACAGCCTGGGTTTGAATCTCTGGTGGTGCCCTCAGGCTAGTTAATTTAACCTCTCTGCGCCTCAGTTTCCTCATCTCTAAAAAGAGGAGGCAGACAGGACCTACCTCTTCTGGTTGTGTTCACTGACATGCTACAGGTAAAGACTATAGAATGGTACCTCGCAGACAGTAATCACTCAACCAAGGTTACCAAGTTGTACCCTTACAATGACATTTATGCCTCGGTTTCCTTACCTGGGACAAGGGCAGGCGTTTCTCTTGAAACCTGTGCTAGTCATTAACAGTCTGATCACACAGCATTAAATACCCCCCTGTCGGACTGTGTTATGATGCTGTGGTGCGCGGACCCCACTTCTCTGTCTTTTCACTCCTTGTCTATTTGTGAAACTTTCATTCTTTATGTTAAATTCTCTCTGTCAAAACATGCGACGTGGTCTCTATTTTCCTGCTGGTTCCCTGGGGGATGCAGTGCCCAAAGGCCCCCCAACAGCTAAGTCAGGTTAAAATTTTTCCTTGAAGCCTGGAGAGGAGAGCTTTTCTGTAAAGAGAACTTTTATGGCCTGCATTCCTGAGCCCTGAAGTCACCTGTGTCGTGCTGTCACAGCATTCCCTCTAAGGGAACATTCTGGTGGCTATTCCAGGGCCGAGGTCTACACCCCCTCCCCAGCTTCTCCTTCCCTCCTCCACTCACCAGACACCTCCACGTATCCATCCTTCGTTTTTACCATCAGCTCCTCCGGCTTAAAGCTGTGCACGTTGACACACACTTTCCAGGGCTCCCCAGGGAAGGGAGGGGGGCTCCTGCCCTCGGCAGGTACCCTAAACCTGCCCCCGGAAGTGGGCCCCCGGTGCACCATCCCTGATCTCAGGGTGCCCGGCCAGGCAGAGGAGATGCGAGGCAGGGCCCAGTCAGGCCAAGGGGCAGTCAAGTCGTCAGGGAAGGGGTCCATGCCAAAGCCATCGTCCAGCAGGCGGGAGGACAGGGATGAGTCTCGGAATGGGTCCCGGCGCAGGCGACTTCCATAAGGGCAGGGGAAGGGCATCTGACCATCAGCCATGGTGGCTGCTGAGCTGGAGGAGAAACAGAGGCTCAGAGAGAGGAAGCCACCTGCCCAAGGTCACACAGCAAGATGATGTGGGTCGGCTGGCCTTCCAAGCTTATTCTGCAGCTTCAGAAAATGCTGAACCATCCACTGCCAAGGACAAGGAGGCACGCACCAGGCTGGGGTCCCAGCCCCTAAGGACACTCCAGCCACCAAAGGCGACCTCTGGCTGGTGGTACAGAATTCTCCAGCACAGCCTCACCGGAGATCAGCCAGCCACCGTCCGCCCAGGCCGTCCAGGCTCTCAGCCAGAGCTGCTGAGGTCCAGAATGGAGCCGGGAGGTTAATAAACCCGGCAACCAGCAGGCCTAGAAACTTCTTGCTTCTCCTGGGCTGGGAGACTCCTATTTATTGCTGCCAGGGACTGGGGGCGGGATTTGCAAGCGCCTCCTGTCACAGGAGTATTCGGAGGCGATGAACCAGCCCCAGAGAATCCGCTGAGGGAACAGCCGGGCTCCCAGGGGGCTGGGAGGGACCTTAACATCCAAGTTCCGCCAGCCTCTCCGGACACTCTCCTCCCCCACTCGGCTCAGCTCCGCCCTCCCTCCAGCTCCTTCTCCGGCAGCCCGCCCCCCGCAGGGCACTAAGGCCCGGCTATTAATAACCCATGCCTGGGTGAGGGCTCAGGTCACCCTCTGCAAATACCTCCCCCAGAGCGAGCTGCATCCTGCCTCCACGCTGGGGACCCGCAGAAGCCCAGGGGAGAGCGGGACCCTGGTGGATGGGCAGGCACCCCTGAGTTGCAATCCCCACTTGCAACTCTACCCCGTACTTAGCCCTCGCTTTCCCTGCCCAGTGAGGGGAGTCACGTTCCTCCCCAGGCAATCTGAGCTGTCAGTTTTCCCACCTTTAAAGTGGACGTAATAGCAGACTCCCCACCGATGTGTCAGGGGGAACACATGAGGTAATCTCCCCTAAAGCACTTAGCAGACCGGCACTTTCAGATGTTCAAGGTTGATTCTCAGTGATACACTGCGCACTAGGGGCCAGACCCGGCTGTAAACGCTCCACAAACACTAACTTCCTTTTTTCCTCCGCAGCGGTCTCGTGAGGTCGGGGTGCTACGACTGTCCCCGTTTTACAGATGACGAAACTGCGTAGGAAGGGTTAAACAATGGTAGCTTCTATTATTATTATGACAGTGATAATGCTAATTACCTAAAGGCAGGTTGTCTGGTTGGAAACACAAAGCCCAGAGAGGACCTGTTTTCTAGACCTCCTTGCCCCTCCCACGTAGCTCGGAGAATGAATTTATAAACAGTTCTTTGACCTCAAGACGCCTTGAGCTTGAGAGCCAGCCTGTGCTCTGCCCCCAGCAGGTGTGCAGTTTGGGGCCCTCCCGGATGGGCTTCAGGCTCTGAGCCCTGTCTTTCTCCTGGGGTGGGGTGGGTGGGGGTGTTAAGGAATCCATTGAGTCATTGCTTGAGAAATACTTTTGGTGTTCAGCAGGGCCCCCATGAGGCACTTTGCTAAAAATAATAGTACGGAGGACCAGAGTCACCATCGGCTACATCTCCTAGGTGCCTGCCACGCGGTGAGACCCTCGCCACTGCCGTGGGGGGTGGGGGGAGTGCCGTCGCCCATTTCGCAGGTGAGAAAACCGAGGCACAGGGCGCAGTCCGTGCGCACCGCTGGGGGCCTGGGTCGGAACCTGCGAGTCTGTGCTGAGGCCCCGGAGGCACCCCCATCCCGAGTAACTGGGGTGAGATCATCAGGCTAGAAGCTTCGGGCTGACGTCACGCCAGGCACCGAGGCTCTCTCTGTAATTAAGGCTGGGGCGAGGCCGGCTGGTTTGGAGCCAGGCGGGGCAGAATCGCAGCAAGGCTCAGAGAAGAAAGCGGGCCCCGCCTGGGAGCTGGGCGGGGGCTGGGAGGGGTTTCTCAGCGGGTGGGACCACATGGCGGGGGTGCGGCTGCGTCCCGAGTGAGTTTATGCGTGGATCTGAGTGGGTGCAGTGGTGTGTGTTTACGTGCTGATGGGGCTGCGCATTCAGGGGCCGGTCTGCTGGTGGGTGTGTTCTAAACGACCCTCCTCCCCCTTCCTCCCAGGCTTTCCTCCCACAGCGCCTGGGGAGGGGGTGGGGAACACACCCTCCACGACCTCATCCACTTTCTCAATTCAAGGGCGCTTGCAGCATCCAGGACCCCGGGAGAGAAGTGGGGCTGAGAAGCTAGAAAGCGGAAACCATCAGCATTTATCCAGCACTTTCCAGGTGCCAGGTTCTGTTCTAAGCACTTTAAATGTAAGTGTATTGACTCAGAATCCTCCCTACAGCCCTGAGAGGAAGGGACTCTTATTATCCCCATTTAACAGATGTGGAGACCGAGGCACAGAGCGAGGCTATGACTTCCCCGTGTCTACACACCCGTTAAGCGGCAGAGGTGGGATATGAACCTCAGAATTTGGGCTTCTGACTCCTCTGCTGCTCTGCCTCTGGTAATCCTAGTCACTACCCACATTGATTGAGCACTGAGTGTGTACCAGGCCCAGCACTTTCCTTCATGACCTCATTGCATCCTCATGGTTCAGAGAGGTGAAGCCACCTGCTCCTGGCCACGCAGCTGGCTAATGAATGAAACCTGAGCCAGTGGGACGTGGGAGCCCACGGTAACAACCGGAATTGGACAATATTGCCCAGGCTTGGTCCAGTGTTCCGTCCGCCTGCCTGCTGTCCCTTTCGCCCTGGATGATGCTTGCTGTGTTTCTGGGTCAGGCCAGCCTTCTGTTTTGGGAATCTGAGCAGGGAGACAGCTGCTGGTCATGCTGACGGGGCCACCTGGAGAGGCGTCAGCGAACACACGTGGAGAGTGGTCAGTAAACCCCAGGGGCTGTCAGCAGGCAGGGGACAATACGGAGTCAGCTCCCAGAAAGGCTAGGGAGGGGAAGGGGCCTCCAGGACGCCTCTGAGGAAAGGAAAGACCCTGATGGAGCCCGAGAGGGGGATGTGAGACCCCAGGTCCCGGAACAAGGGTTCTCTTGGCAGCCACCCTCTTGGAGCTTTCACATGGGAAATGCCACAATTAATCCTCGAACAGACAGCTGACGGGGAGGGTGGCATCGCCCTGGATTCCGGGAACTGGGGCCAGGGAGGAGAGAGAGCAGCCTGAAGTCACACAGGTAATGCCAGCGCCAAGACGCAAGTTTGTCAGCTGCTCGATTCTGTGCTTTTTCTTTCTACTGCAGTAAAAAAAACCCCAGTTCTCTCCCTCCCTGGCCTCCCTTGTGCCCCTTCCCCTGCAGGTCCAGCCATAACGGACTGTGGCAGGGGAGGGGGTCGGGGTGGGTCTGCGAGAGCCAAAGGGAGGGGCCCCGGGGATCCCTCCAAGGCCTGGCTCTCAGGGTGTCATTTTTGTCAGATGTTTTACCTGAAGTTCCAGGGCTTTGGAACTGGGGTTCTGGTGGTGGAGGCAGACCCTGGCGGCCTCCCACATGCACTCAGGCTCCGGGTCCAGGAAGACCCGGCTGGAGTTCCCTCTCTTGGACACCCCCAGAGCCAGCTCATCCAACAGCAAAGAGGGAGTGAGGACGCACATATCTTTTTTCCTTCATTTTCTCACCACTCCCCCCACCTCCCGTGGATGACACTAATGGAATTTCCAGCCCCCTTGGCTCCATGAGGGCAGGACCTTTGGGTATCTCGTTCACAGCAGCATTCCCTGTGCCTAGAAGGGTACCTGGTGCATTATAGGAGCTCATTGTGGCCAAGTAGATGTCTTATGATTACTGTGTCCGAGCTGCCTGGCTCACATACGACAGACTCTACACAGGGCATATTAACTAAAAATTCCTGAGTACTTAGAAGGTGCCAGGCACCAAGCTGAATGCTTTCCAAGCATGTTTTTAGTTAATCTTCACAACAGCCCCCCACTGAGAGGTTTGTACTACCATCACCCCTTTTTTTTTAACAGATGAGGAAACTGAGGTTTAAGGCATGACATAACTTGCCCAAGGCCACCCGCTTGTGGGTTCTGAACCCAGCTGTGTCTGAACTTCAAGCCCAGTGCTTTTTCCGCCGCACACACATCCAAACACTGATGACTGACAAACAAAATGAAGACCAGTTCACAAGTTCCCTCCCTAAATAAGTCTATGCCCTCACAATCCTATGCAGGTAATGTTTGTTTATTAAACTCCAGCCTCCTCCTATTATTGGCTCCAAAATTCTCTCCAAATTGCTTCTGCCCTAACTATCTCTATAAGTAGTTATAATAATCATAATAACAGTAAAAATAGCAAACATTGACATTTTGTACCAGTTGTGTTGTATATATCAACTTACTTAATCCTCACCCAAATTACTCTAAGATCAGTATGATTATCTCCATGCACAGATAACGCTATTGAGGCACAGAGAGGTTAAGTAACATTTTCAAGGTCACACAGTGACTAAGTGGCAGAGCTGATGTTCAGATGCAGGCAGTCTGGCTGCAGAGTCTGTGGCCCTAACCACTAGCTGATTCTGTGAATGACAACAACCAAAACAACAAAACAGAAGTGCTCCCCACCAGGATTCAAGACCTACTATGTGCTAAGCTCTGCTATATGTCCTGTATGTCTTCTCTTTTTTCCATTCTCACAACAGCCCAATGAGGAAGTAGACTATTGTTAACCCCTTTTTAGGTTGAAAAGTCTAAGGCACAGCATCTGATCTGAAGCCTGTACTCTGAGCTGCCCAGTGAGCTATGTCACCTGGTCCCCACTGTGTGCCGGCCAGAGCACCAGCTCTCCAAACCCAGATGGACCCAACAGACTGCAGCTGACTTTCAGGTCATGGTTCACCTTTCCCTCCACCTTCTCACCTTTTTCTCTCAAACCTCTCTCCAGCTCTTCTAGATTTTCTCAGCAGAACAAATGACACCAGGGCACACTGACATTTGGGAGCCTAGAGGCTGCCTGGGACCAGCCAGCCTGGTGTCAACCAGAGGGAGCCTTACGTGACACTGTGAAAGCCGCTCAGAGCCAGCGCAGGTGCTCGTGGGCTCCAGCACCGAGTCTTCCCAGGAGAATGGAGTCAGGGTCAGCTCTCTCCACCCCAGCTAGTGGCTCTCAGGGCCCCTTTACTTATTCCTTTATCAGAACTTCTGACACTTCCTTTTATAACTCAAATAGTTATTCTGAGCCAGAAAACTAATATCTCAACTAACCAGGTTTTTTTAAGAAGTGAGAGTGTCAACATTTACTGCTTATAAAAGACCATAAAACATAGTGGGTAAGAAGGTGAACAGACCCTGTTCTGTTAGCTGTGCTGCTCAGGGCAAGTGTCCTAGCCTCTCTGAGCCTCTGTCTTGCCAGCTGTAGAAAGGGGATAGTAATAGTACCCATCTCCCAGGATAATTGTTGGCACAAAGTGTGAGGGAGACATGGTTGGGGAAGTGGGCACAGGCTAGATGACGTAGGGCCTTGTTGACCCCTCCAAAGAATCAAACTTAGTCCTGAGCGCTTTGAAGATCCATTAACCTGTTTGGATAGGGAGGGTGAGGTGATGAGATGTGAGAATCTAGAAAAATCACCAGCTGCATATGGAGAGTGTATTACAGGGCAAGACTCTGGGGAGACCAGCAAAGAAGATCCAGGGAAGATGGTGGCCTAGGCTAGGTGGTTGGCTGAGGAGAGGCAAAGGGTGGACATAATCCTTGATATATTAAAGGAGCAGAAGCAGTTTGACCACGTGCTTGGATGGGAGGGGAAGAGAGGGTTGCATCAACAGTGTCGCCCAGTTTTTAGACCTGGGCCACCGGGTGGATGTGAGCATGTGAGGACGAGCAGATGCGGGGGAGTGATGAGACGCAGTTTGTTCATTTACTCACTCATTCATTCACTACTTACTTATTAAGTTCTTATGTGTGAAGCACTAGCCTAGGGGGCTGGGGACAAAGCAGTGAATGAAGCAAAAGTCTCTACTCTAGCATTTACCCATAAACGAATAATCAAATCAACAGTTTAAAACCATTTTAGATACTGGAAAGTTTTAGGACAGAAGGAAAGGCTCTTGGCTATCCTTCTGATCTGATTTCCTGCTCCCATCCACCTGCTGCTTCCTGAGCTTAAGTCCCAGTAGCTTCTCTTCTGCCCTTCAGACAGAAGAGCCACACATTTTTCCTGTCCGAGGACCCTCCCACCTGCTGTTTCCACTGCCTGTGACACTCCTCCCCCAGACCTCTGCACCTCTGGCTTCTCACCTCCTTTGTGCCCTTACTTAAATTTCACTCACTCAGCAAACCTCCAACTGCTTGATCTAAAGTCACATTCCCTCCCATTCAGCTGGTTTCTTTTCCTTCATAGCCCTGGCCGCTGGACTGATTGCTACATTATTTGTTTTTCATCTCCCTCTTCCCTCAGAACGAAAGCTTCACGGGGGCTGAGGGTGGGGACTTTTGTCATTTAGGGCTCTGTCACTGACACTTACAACAGTGCCTGGCACGTAGTTGGGAGTCAGTAAAATTTGGGGCACTTGGTAGGTAACAACGCATTCCCTGATGCCACTGTGGTTGGGAAAAGCCACGTGACTAGTTGTGGCCACTGAGCTGTGAGCAGAAGAGACGTCTGTCAATTCCACTTCAAAGCATTTCATGTAATAGTGCAGGACCCTTGGGTGGCTTCCCTTTCCTTCTGCGCTGCGGTCGCCAACACCATCAGTGAGTGGGGTACCCTTGCTGGCCCAGTGGACACAGATAAGAAATAAAAGTTTTTTCTAAAGACTCTGAAATTTAGGGTCTGTTTGTCAGGACCGCATAACCTAGACTACTGTCATTGTTATTCTCCCCCATCCTGTCCTCTTGTGGCTGTTGGTATTGCTTCAAAAGAACTTTCTCGGTGCTCATATCATTCTGAGGGGTAGGTCATTCTAACTCCTCTACCAAGAGACTGGACTGGGAAAGTGGTACCCATTCCTCCCAGCCCGGGATGTTTACACAGAGCGAAGCACTTACGTGGAGGGTAGCTGTGACATCTTTGGGGGAGAGAGAGCTGGAATGTCTGTAATCTTGAAGGCCCCTTTCTCAGATATCTCTGAGGTCAGAGCAGGAGCTGGTTCGACCTGTTGGTGACCATGACATCAGGCAACTGGAAACAGGTTTTTGTTTTGTTTTGTTTTGTTTTGTTTTGTTTGTTTAGGTCCAGAATGACAGCTCTTAGGAGGGCTCGGCCTGAGAGGGTTCTCACGGTTTGTGCTGGGAGGGTGTGGAAGGTTGGAGCCACTGGGGAGGATGCATGGAGATAGACAAGGAGAGATTTAAACAAGATATCGCCGTCTCAGGACCAGCTTGGTTTCACCCTGAATATGAGTTAGGATTAGCTTTAGCTGAGAACAAGAGAGAGTCAAATAACAGTGGCCGAAAGAACAGAGAAGTTTATTTTTTCCTAATATTAAAGTCTAGAGACATTCTGACTGTGCTGGTGTGAAGCCCAGCCCCACAAACTCCTTAGAGACTGAAACCCTTCCGTCTTCTTGCCCCATCTGTATGGGATCCATCCCCAAAGCTGCCTCATTCCAGCCATCAATCATGTCCACCTCCAGCCAGCAAGAAGAAGGAAGGGATGAGGAAGAAGAAAAAAAGCACATAGCAAATCTCTTTTATAGAAATTTCTGGAATCTACCATGCAAAAATTCTGCCTTTTCTTGTTGGCCAAAACTAGCCACATGGCCACCCTAGCTGTAAGGGAGGCAGGGAAGTACAGTCTGTTCTGGGTGGCCATGAACCCAGTTAAAAATTGAGGGGAGGATGTTATTACTATGGATCGAAGGACAATGGCCATCAGGGGGCAACTAGAAACTCTGTCCCATCCAGAGAGAGTAAAGACAGATTTTGCAGATGATTCCTTAAAGGCTTGAAGTTGGGTTCCTTTGAAAAACTGGTGGGAAATATGTACTTCCCGGCACCAAAATGTTGATATTTTCATACACAAAAACTTTACGAGGGATTTCAAATTGTTCACAGACTTGCTGAAGCCCAAGCACAGAGGCCATGGATTCCCTTAGGTGAAGATTGACTTAATCTAATACAGATGGCCAATAGGCGCCTGAAAAGACGCTCAACGTGGCTAATTATCAGAGGAATGCCAATCAACGCTACAAGGAAGCAGCACCTCACACCGGTCACAATGGCCATCATTAAACAGCTTACAGGTGACAAATGCTGGAGAGGGCATGGAGAAAAGAGAACCCTCCTACCCTGTTGGTGGACTGTAAATTGGTGCAGTTGTTATGGAAAACAGTGGGGAGGCTCCTTAAAAAGCTAAAAATAGAGTTGCCGTATGATCCAGCAGTCCCACTCCTGGGAATGTACCCAAAGGAAACAATAATTCAAAAAGACACCTGCACCCCAATGTTCATAGCAGCACTATTTACAATAGCCAGACATGGAAGCAACCTAAACGTCCATCAACAGATGATTGGATAAAGAAGATGTGGTGTATATATATACACAATGAAATACTACTCAGCCATAAAAAGAATAAAATAATGCCATTTGCAGCAACATGGATGGACCTAGAGATTATCATACCAAGTCAGACAGATAAAGACAAATACCAACCAATATCACTTACATATGGAATCTAAAATATGACACAAATGATCTTATTTATGAAACAGAAACAGACTCATAGACATAGAAAATAAACTTACGGTTACCAAAGGGGAAAGGGGGTGGGGGAGGGGGAGGGGTAGTTTAGGAGCTTGGAATTAGCAGATACAAACTAGTATATATAAAACAGATAAACAGCAAGGTCCTACTGTCTAGCACAGGGAACTATATTCAATATCCTGTAATAAACCACAATGAAAAAGAATGTGAAAAAAAAATATATATATATAAAACTGAATCACTTTGCTGTACACCAGAAAGTAACACAATATTGTAAATCAACTATATTTCAATAAAATATATATATATAAAATGACTTAGTCTAGAAATGGGGTTTGAGGCGAAAGAGACTCCAGGGACAAAACAAACTGTGTGTGTGTGTGTGTGTGTGTGTACCCAATCCAGCCCCTTTCCATCTGGCAATATGACTCTATCTGATGTGGTTGCTGTTGTTTATTTTGGTTTTGGATTTGAGATTAGATAGTCAAAGGGACCCAGTGTTACGCCTTGAGAAAGCCTTGGACGAGTTTCACTGGCAGCAGAAAAAAGACCAAAAGAAAAACTGGCACCGGGTCATCTGGCCACAGGTTGGCCGTGGTTGCAGAGCAGTGGAGAGCCGGGAGTCTGAGGGCATGGAAACCCCTGCTGCTCTGGGTGGGAACGTCTGAACAGTGCCCCATGTCTTTCCTCTAGGGGATGGATGTGAGAACCACCCTGGTAGAAAATGTGGGTGAGCGTCAGGGTGGGGAATGTGCGTGGGGAGATCGCCAAGTTCTTAAGAGACTAGATTCTTCTAAGTGGAGGAGGTATTTTTGCAGGGCGGCAGCTGGGAGTGCCTCTCTTGAGAATTCGGTGTTCCAAGTGATGAAAGGTGAGAAGAGAGGCTGTTCGACCTTTTGCCAAGGTGACCTGGGACCCTCCCGGAAACTAAGCATGAGCCTATCTAGGCAACTGGGCCAGCCTACCCACCTCCCAACTTTTTTAGGATCAGTAGCCATGACACTAACTCAATCAGGCACCGGGCTAAGTGGTTTAGACGCATCACCTCTGTTAATTTCCATGGTACCCCTATGAGACCAAGACTTTCATTATCTCCATTGGAAACATGAGGCACCTGAGACTCAGAGAGGTTAAACCACTTACATAGAGACACACAGCAAAGTCAGGCTCAATCCCAGGTTTTTCTGACTCCTAAGTCCTCCCTCTTAGCCTCGGCCTTTAAAAAACACATTTTTTTCAGTCCCAGGAAATATCCACCAGAGCCTCACATGCTGCTGATGAATAGCTGGCACTCATATCTGTCGGCCTCACTCCCAGGGAGGGACACAGCCCCTGGTGGGCACAAGAGATCCTGTGCGGGACCTGTCACTGCTTTGTCACAGTCCTCCTAGCCACATTCCCCACCCCCGACATAAAGTAAAAATTAACCGGCTCAAAAACGCATGGGAAATGGAAGGGTGCAGAGCTGGCAACCCTAAGCAGATTCAATTATTTGACAGCCAGCCAGGGCCAGGGGTGGCACTCCCTGCTGGGCAAAAGGGGAAGGGGATGAGCCAGGCAGATGAGGCTCCTTCCTCGTGGAGATGGCTGCAAACAAGTAAACACACTCACCATGGGAGAGGACTAAGCGCTCTGGAATGAATGTGCAGGGTAGGCGGAGGACAGGCAGGTGGAAGTCATTCCTTGGGTCCTGTACGTGTGCACTCGCCCCTGCCTGGGATCCCTGCCCCTCCCTCCTCCCTCCTCCCTCCTCCCTCCTCCTCTTTCCGAGCCCCCTAGTCTGGGGGTGGGGGGTGGATCTCATTTCCCCAGGAAAGAACCTACATGTCAGTTTCTCTGACGCCTCCCTTGAATCCCCAAGGCAGTTTTAGGTGTCCCTTTGGACTCCCTCTCATTCTAGCGTCTAGCCTCCAGCTGTGCCACTTACTAGCTGTGTGACCTCAGGCCACCAGTCCAGGCCTCCGTTTCTGCATCTGCAATGCTGGCATAAGAATAGTACCTACCTGATTAGGAGTCCTGGGTCCTACACAAGCTGGGGTGGTGCTGCTGCTGTGTTATGAGGACCACGAGGCGGCTTGTACCACCCCGTGGGGTACCAGATCTGGGCGGCAGGAGACATACTCGGTGCCATCTAACTCAGTGGTTCTCAATCCTGGCTTCCTATCAGAGGGCCCTAAGGAGCCTTTACAAGTGCTGTGGTCTGGCGTCCACCCTCGGCAGTTCTTATGTGGGGTGGGTGGGACTCCAGTGTGGGTGGCTCCGGGAAGGTCCCAGGTGATTCTAATGTAGAGCCAGGGTTGGGATCCGCTGGTCTAAGCCCACCTCTTTCAACAGGTGGAGTAACTAGCGCCCAGAGGGGGCTTGACTGACTTAGGTCATGGAGCAAGCTAGCGGACCCTGCCTCTTGGGTCGTTTTATTTTCTGATGTTCCCCCCACCTTCTCTGGTCTGACTGCCTTAGCCCAGTGAAGTGCCGAGCGTGCCCCTGGGGCTGCGGAAGGTGAGGTGCACGCTGCTTCTGCCTCGTCCCTGCCAACCTGGCCGGAAAGAGGCGCCTCTGGAAGAGGGTCCATCTCCCCGGAGACTGGGAGGGGGTGCGGGGCCTGTTCAAGCCAATCTCGGGAAGTACAAACACCAGGATCCCTGTAACTGGGAGCCAGAACACACATAGCAGGGCCAAGACCTCCTTCATGAGTCACCGACGGGTGGCTGGCTGGCGTCACAGGGACCACCTCCTGGCAAATATGCTCTCCCGGAAAAAGTCATCAGAGGCCCTTATGGTGGGAGGGCCAGCTCTGAGCTGAGGGGCTCAAACCATCGGAGGTGGAGAGCTGCCGCAGAAGTGGCCCTGAACCCATGGACCTAGGTTCAAATATCCACTAGCTACGTGGACTTCTATGAGCCTCAACTTTCTGCTCTGTCAAATGGGGCTAAATGGGGTTGTTACGAAGAAAATGAGTTAATGTATGCAAAGGGCTTGGCACATGAGAATTGACTCATAAAAGGCGGCAACAGCAAAAACAACAACAACAATAATAATATTGTTTATTCATGAAGCCTCAAAAGAGGACACTGATTGTTGCCTTAATCAAGCCACTTTGGGAAGACAGAAATCAGTGTGTAGGGGGAAGGGGAGGGAGGGGTGGGCGATGGCACTGGATTTACCCCCAGGGAGGTTTCTCCAGGGAGCTTTTCAAACGTGGGATGGTTGTAACCTGTTTTGTTTGATCTTTCCCCCTTAGCTAATTAATAACCCACTTAGCTGTAAATTAGGGGCTGAAACAGCTTCCCAGGAGGCCTGGGGGTGGGGGTGAGGGTTGGATTGAGACACCTCCTCCTGTCTGGCCCCTGGGATGATGTATATTACCTCTGTGTGTGTCTTTACAATTTTGTTTTGAGCCACAGTGTTTAAAAAAGGAATGAGTTACGAACATTTTAAAAATCAGGAAATTCTATCTAAAAATTCAGGTTCTCCTGAGAAGTTGGGAGACCCCGAGCTGAGATTTCTACCTGGCAATGGTAGAATGGGCTCCTCGGATCGCCAGAGCCCTCACCCTGTCCACTTCCCTCACCTGGCTGCCCCCGTGGGTATTTTCAATCCCTGTCCTCTACGGCAAGAAACTTCCACATTCGACACCGAGAGGCCTCTGCAGGGTCTCAAAGGGCCCCCGTGTTCCAAGCCAGCTGCTTTAGGCTGTTTCATGAGCATCCCTGCCATAGCTCAGCCTCTGGTTAGGAACCAGGAATCACGCTTACTGACAGTCACCGAGTGGTTTCCATGCATCACTTTTTCTTTTTCTTTTTTTTTTTTTGAACCTCCATTCCATGAGTTCCCACAGCTGCCCAGGGAGGTAGCTGTCACTGTCCTCATTCCACAAATATACAAACCAAGCCCCAACTGGGTGTGGTCCTTGCTCCGTGGCACCCTGCTGTAATGGCAGGGTCCAGATTAGACTCCAGGTCTTTGAACTCCCAGTTCAGTGCCCTACACTGAACTTCCTCCTGGGGTCTGGAGTCAGTCTGCCTGGATCCTGTCATCCCTCCGTGGCCCTGGGCAGGTGACTCTGCTCTTCTGGGCCTCAGTTTCCTTCTTGGTAGAAAGGAGGTCCTAATACCTCCACCTAATACAGGGTTGTGCTGAAGATGAAGACAATGCGTGTAACGGGCTTAGGGAAAGGTGGACGTTACTAATGTGTATCTGAAACCAAAATGCTTACAGGTCTGTTTGGAAGAGGGAAGGAGTGAGATGAGCCTTGTGACGACCCGTGGCAGGTACTGCCTGGCTGCTCTCTGTCCCCATCTCCCCGCCCCACTCCCTCCGCTTCTGGGCACCCTACACAGACAGAGGACGCTGGGCTGCGTATGAGAACACCATACCATGGGACCTTTTATTGGAACAGAGACATGTTTCGTACAGGCTGAAAAATCGGAAACCTCGGGAAGGTTATGCTTAGCCGTGGACACCAGATATCAAACAAGCCGTGGCCGCTGTGTCGCTGGGTAGAGGCCAGGGTCCCAAGATGTGGGAGGACAGAGGAGCTTCTCCCCCTCTGTTGAGGGTGTGTGGGCAGAGGCCGGCCGCTCAGGCTGAGCTGGGCTGGTGGTGGGTCCCCTGGTTTGGGGTTTTCCAGGTGCGAGTTCCAGCCCCCGAAGTGGAGAAATGGTCCCTGCGTGCACCAAGCCTCCTGGGCTCATGTGGTAGATTGTACCAGGTCTGTGGCCAATGACTGCTTGAGGAAACAGCTGGGAACTGGGAGAGAAAAAAATCCAGCACAAAGAGAAGTCCTCACAGCCTGGGACCGGCAAGAAAGAGCCACCTAGGAGAGCGCGGGGCACAGATTTGGGCAGATCAGAGCTCAGGGGAGCCCAAGCATGTCAGTTCCCCCTTCCTGGGCCTCAGTTTTCTCATCTGAAAAATGGCAATATGACCTACATCACTGGCTTGTATGAACAATTGTACAAAATATGGCCCGACACGCTACATGGTGGTCCAGAGCACAGTGAAGCCATCCTGGTCTTTCCTCTGATGATGCTGGATGGCTGGGCTTGGAGAGAAGCTTATATATACGGCTTTAACCCAGGCCACAAGAGCTACCAGCTGGCAGCACCCAGAGGTCTCCCACACCCGACTGTAGCACTCAGCAACTCCCCCGGCTCTACAAATGAAGTCCATGCCCTACATTTTTCTTTTCTTCCTTGGGAGACACCCTTCAACCTATAGTCAGTGGAAGACACAAAGGACCCTACATCTGACAGTTTGGAACTCCCAGCATCAGAGTTAGAACCCCCTCCTCTCCAGTGTAAGTCAAGCCCCATTTTACAGACGATAAGACTGAGGCCCAAGATCCTCTCCATTTCACCCAGACACACACACACACACACACACACACAGGCAAGAGAATCGTGAAGGAATGCTGTTCCAGTCTCTTTGGCTCAGCTTGTTAGAAGATGAGGCATAGCTTTTCTTGGCCAGAGGAAAGGAATTATAATTTTCGTGCTCTTTCTCTCTCTCTCTTCTTTTTTCAAGGAGTTGTGATTTTTTAATAGAAGTTAGTTCGTGCACAGGCATTTTATTCCTCAATTAATTTCCATCGAAATGAGGTTTTCCCGGAGATAACCAGTGTTTTAGTTCCATTTGAGCTTAATTTGTATGACTGAAGCCTCCGTTTCTGCCAATTCCAATTTGCTGGGTGATTCTAACCCTCATTACGTGGGCAATAAATGCCCCCACTGCAGCCAGCCACACCCGGAGCGGAGAGATGGACCCATTTCCAATAGCAATTGAAGGGAAGAGGTGGGGGGGGAGGTCCCTCTCCTCTCCCAATTTCACTCAATAAATAGGAAATAAATTATTAAACAAGCCACGTTCTGATGAGGGGGTCCCCCCCATCATGGTATTTACAATGCAAAACCACTACCACCAAAACAAAACAAAACAAAACAAATCTAAAAAGAAAGAAAGAAAGAAAGAAAGAAAGAAAGAAAGAAAGAAAGAAAGAAAGAAAGAAAGAAAGAAAGAAAGAAAGAAAGAAAGAAAGAAAGAAAGAAAATTAACTCAAAACAACAGCCACAGAGGGTAGATGACAACTCCATCAAGGTCGCCGGCTCGTGGGTGCAGAAGGGGGAAGGAAGAGGTTGCAATACAACATTGCTTGATGATGCTGTTATCGACTGTAATTTCCCAGCTGGACACAGTTGATCAATGGAGGAGAGGGTGTGGTTTGACGAATCCTGTTTTGTTTTGAATCAGACAAAATTTTCTATTCAGCTGGAGAAGAAAAAAAATGAGGGCGAGACACATGCACGTGCAACTGTTTTGAATAGTCGTGGGAAGGAATACAGCAGAAGAGAAGATTAAAGCGGGACTTGAGAAAAGAAGAAACGGGCTTTCAAACCGCTGGGAGCCCCCCAAACGTTATCCTGTTCAAGCAAAGCCTTTTGGGAAGGAGGAGGGGTCTGGACACCTGAAGGGACAGGGGCTCTCTGGGACTGAGACCCTCGAGGCTTTCAAACATCTTAATATTCTTTTGCTTCTGAAAGACTGACTTCCCTTCGGACAAGGGGAGAGAGGGAGCTAGGAATGCAGTCAAACCTGGATGAAGAAGAACGTTCCTGGGTGGGGGCTTGAATTAGCTTTTCTGAATCAACTGGAGTTCACATTGTTGCTTTTCCGTGTTACTCTCAAGATTGAGAACCTCCTAAAAATGTCTGTGGATGTTTTCCTTTTTTCTCTGAAGTCTCAGTGAACTCGCTCTGTCTCTGAAGAACTGCCCAGGCCTTGGGTTAACATTCTGGGTTGTATCTCAAAAACTCCTCCACTTCTGAAAGGGGGAGACTTTGGTCCAGAAAAGGGGGGCAGCTTTCCCAGCTCCACTCACCTGGGAAACACCCAGGAAGATCGAAGGGCTGCATGTTGCTCGACCTCAAGCCACATCTCCCTCCCATTTTCCATACTGGTTTTAGAAACAGGTCCTCACCATGAGCAGTTTTCAGGTGATCTGTCTCACTCCCTGGGAGCAGGAGCGTAATGGGGCGGAAGTGGGCGGAGGAACAGTAGTGCCAGGGATCGGGGGTTCTGGTTAAACAAGGTTACCAGTGCCCCAACGAGAGTTTTATTTTTGGATGGGGGGGGGGAGAAGGAAATGTAAAGGAAATTATAGAAACACACCAAGTGACAGGGAGGGACAGAGATCCCCCCCCCCCCCCCAGGAGGCATGTAAGCTCTTGCACACTCTGCCCAGGCTACAGGCACTCCCTCGATCGGGCTGCTTGGGTGAAGGCAGAGTAAAGTCACATTGCCAGGGAAACAACCAGGAATGTTGCAAAAGTCTCACCAAACCCAAAGCTGGTCCAGGCAAACTGGCCGTTTCAAGGCAGTAGATCATGACTTTGGAAAGGGCAGGAGCCGTCGCCAGCCAGCAGTCAGAAGACACTGCTAGTTGGTCAGAGAGGCAAGACTGGTGAAGACTTCAGGATCCTGGTTCCCAAGACAGGTTCCGAAATGACCTTCTCGGTGGTGGTGGTGGTGGGGGGAGAACCTCTGGCTGCTCCTTTCATCTTGTTTGTTTTCTTTTCTCATTTCAAAATAGCTATGTACTCTCTCCCGAGATCATGGCAAAAGGCTTCAGCTTTGGGTTCGTGTATCTCTCTCCCAGGATGGGTGATATCTGGTCACAAGGCAGGTGTGTCCACAGAAGAGCCTTGAGATCTCAGAAGGGAGAAATTAGCTAAGGGAGAGTCAGAAGCATGTGTAGCTTGCATCAAACCAATGAGGTATGCTCAAAAAAGCAAATGATCTCGCCCACTGATATATACTCTGGAACAAGTGTGAGATTAAGATGTGCACATCTTGTGCCTCCCTAAAGGCCTTTCTGCAACTTTTGCCTTAGATGCTAACTTTAGACTCCAAACCCCACATGAGCTGTGACTCCATTGTGTCCGTTCAGCACCTTAGCACATAAGCCTCTTGGCTGTTCGCACGTTTTTGATACGTCACGTTTTTGATACATCAGTCAGGGAGCTGGTGCGCCAGATGCTGGGATGCAGACCTGAACTTCACTGGATGTGGACTGAGTCACGAACTGAAGTGCTTCTGGTCCACCTCCAGGACGTCCCGGGGTTAGAGCCCTGTGGGTCTCGCCTTTAAGGAAAAGGGCCAACATCCCCACCCACATCCAACCTCTCAAATCCCATCCATAGAGACGTGAGGAAGACAAAAGAGAGTTGCACAAAAATCATCTGGGAGTCCTCCCTCCTCCCCAACCACACAAACACACATACGCACACGCTCTCCATATAAATAAATAAATAGTTGAATACTGCTAATGGCAACCGAGGGAGAGAGAGAAAGAGAGAGAGGTTACATAAATAAATAAATAAAGATAAATAAATAAAATAAATAAGAGGTTTGCTAGGAGCGCCAGGCAAAGCGGTCCCCTGGAGTTGCTCGAAGGAAGGCAGTCTGGGTAGGAGGCTCTCAGGCCTCTCACTGCTGTCCTGCTAAGGAGGCTCTGTGGCTCCGGAAAGCCTTTGTCTCCATGAAGGGAGACTGGATTCCAGTCTGGGTTCCTGGGTGGGGAAGAGGGTTATTTACAGTTGCTGTACATGCCCCCCCAGGGCACCGGCCCCGTCCCAGGCACCTGCCATCAGGCCTTCTGCGGCGACAGCACTGGCATCCATTAGTCTTGGCGGGGGAGGTGGGGCCCAGGTCTGGGCCAGAGAGCATCATGGAAAGACCAGGTCCTCCACTGCTGCCGGCACCTGGTTCTGCTCTCCCGATGGAGGAGGAACTTTCTCGGTGGCTGCAGGGCAGCCTCTGGTCCTAGGGGCTGATGTGATGGGAAAGACCAAGGAGGGGGAATGTCGCTGCTTCCAAGAAAAAGGATTTTTTTTCACATGTTTCCCCCCTGGGGTGTAAGGTATAAAGAATGTTTGGTCCCTGCTTCCCAAAGCCCCAGGATCCAAAGCTGGGAGCTGTCCTCTCTCGCTCTCTCTCCCTCCCTGCCCTGTCCTGGCTGCTGTTGCCACCACAAACTTGAAACTCACCCGCAAGGCCCCGGAAAGCCAGTCAGCTGGTGAGGGGGATGCCCAAGAGTTTATTTTAAGGATTTTCTCCCTCATGCCCCTGTTCTCAGTGCCTTCCGTGGATGAAGCAGCTGGTGGTATTTGTGTTTTAGAGATCAGCTTACCCTCACTGCCCAGCCCTGGGGAGGGCGGGGAGGTGGGAAGTGGGGTGAGGCAGAAATGAAGGCGGGGCTTTCCCAGGCTGCTAGGAAACTCTGGAACCAGTGGGAGCTACAGAACATTCAAGCCCCTTTCCCCCCAGACTCTCTAGATTTGGATCTTTCCCCCCAAACCTGAGCTGCTGTGCCCCATTCTGGCAAAATTCCTGAGAGGCAAAGGGGATGACTTAGGCTCAGGGTGGGTGGGTGGGTGGGTGCTTGGCTGCACTGGGTAGGCTCCAGGGCGTGGCAGTCTGGGCCATGGGGAGGGGGCAGGCAGGCGCCAACCGGAGGGTAAGGCCAGACTGGCTGGCGCTGGGGCTGGCAGCTGGCCATGGCACTGAGGAATGTGCAGCAGATGGTCCCGTGGAATTAAGTGGGTGCCAGCTAATGGGGCTGAGGCAAATTTGGGAAGTGGGGCTACAGACCAAGCTGTCCTAACCGTCCACTGTGTCCTTTCTCAGAGGTCACAGGGCCCCTGTGAACAGCCAAAAGGCATTTTGTGTAAGTCGTGTGACGGCCTCTCCATGGCTAGGAACTGCTGGGCTCTTCTTCCTGGAGATGCTGAGACACTGGGAGCAGCAGATTGACCCCCCTCCTTTCTGCTTCTGTGACTGGAGAGTCCATCCCCCATCTCCCGACACCTCCCACCAACTGAAATGTCCATGTCCCCTGCTCTAGGACCCAACAGCCGTCCAGCTTTTGCTCCGGCCTAAGTGGGGAAGTGAAAGGCCTGGGCCCCTCTTCTGGGCCAGAGCTGTCCCTGGCCTCCTCTCATCTCCGTCCCCTACCCCTTTGGGGGTCCATACACGTGCAGCCAGGAGACTGGATGAGGGGAGAATGAGGGCAGATGTGACGAATTACCACTGGCCTTTGAATGCCTCCTGCGAGCAGTGGGTTAGAAGAACTCTCTACATTTTCCTGGCCAGGCCCAAACTTTTGAATCATGGGCCCATTGCTTCTTACAAACCTTTGAGGTTTTTTTGGTGCCAACAGAAGGTGGTTCTGCCCATAAGCTCAGGCCTGAACTGAACCCCAGGGTGGTGCGGTGGAGGCTCTCAGCAGCTCGACATAGAGGCTGAAGCCCTGATACCCTCTTTTTCTCCTCCCCAGGAGCGCAGGAAGGACGGGGCCCGGGAGCCCTCAATGTCTGTCACCAGGGAGAATGCAGGGTGGGCAGGGAGTAGGGGAGGCTGGCAGAGAGAAAGGGGCCCCTGCAGGCAGTTGGCTCAAAGGAGGGCCGGTGCTTAGCGCCTCGTGCTGGAGTAGCTGTCCGCAGAGCTGTAGCTCCCGCTGCGACTCCGGCTGCGGCCGCGGCTGCGGCTGCGGGAGCCCAGGCTGGGGCTGCGGGAGCTGCAGCTGCTGCTCGTGCGGGTCCGGCTACGGCTGCGGCTGCGGCCGCGGCTGCGGCTGCGGGAGTAGCTCCGGCTGGCTGAGCGGCTGCTGCTGCTGCTGTACCAGGAGGAGGTGCTGCTGAGGCCACTGGACGAAGAGGGGCTGGGCCGGTAGTAGGGGATGGGGCGTTTCCGGGCACTGCAGAGACCAGAGGGAGAATGCATGAGGGCAAGACTCCTCCCAGCCTCAACCCAGGGAGCACCAGCATCGTCCCAAGAGGCACTTCCCAGTCCCTTAGGAAAAAAATTTCCCCTTAGACTTCTCTTGTGGTCCTGAGAACATCAAGGTGGTCTCAGTCTAGGGCTGGTATGCTTTAAGTGATAGTCTCCCTTTTTTAACACAGCGAGGCTGGGCTCAGAGAGACCCTCCAGCTGGCAACAAAATCTACATCTAAACTTTAATCATAGTTTTGTTTTGCTATTTTTACTTTTACTAGGATATTCTATATATGGCAAATGGCTGATTTTCCATTTCCTGTAGAGAATCAAGTTTCCTTTAGAAATAAATGTATGGACCTCTAAAAAGGGGCATTTCTATTTAAAGAAAATTAAGTAAATAGTACACTTAATAAGCAGAGGAGGCACACGTGGTGGGTGACTGAAGTCTGGGAAACTCTGAATGGGTTCATCCATACGTACTACTTGGGGCTGAGGAAGGAAACCAGAGTCTTCTGGAAATGCCACTCTCTTTATCTCAGCCTTCCTCCAAGTTCACCCCAAGGACACCTCTGAAAGTTAAGGCAGTGGGTGTAGGGACTCCCTTCTGTGCTAGGCCAATGCAGGGTATTGTGTGAGACATCTGAGTAGATGACACCGTCACCCTGTCTCACTGTCTTTTTCCTCCTCCTGGTCACCTCCAGGGAGGAAGCACTGGGCAGCCAGGTTCCCCCTTTCTTTGTGGGACTCTGGACTGAGTGACCCTTGGAGAGCCAGGAGGAAGGCCAACTGATTGTCAAGAGCCATTTTTAAGGCAGCACTCAGCCATTCTCTCCATTTCAAAGCCTGAGAAATTTGTTTCCACTCAGACCTCAGGCTTCTCTTCTAGGCTCTTCTCATCTAAGACCCCACGCGTTATAGACACCTTTTCCACCTAGTATGACCATTCAGTCCCTCACGATGGCACACAGTGGGTTCTGGTGCATTCATATCTTTGTCCCCTTTCATTTCGTCCTTGTGATACTCCTGGGAGTTATTTCCTCCAATAGTTCATGGGTGAGGAAACTGAGATTCTGGGAGGTGAAGAGACTTCCCCAGCTCACCTGGAAAGTGGCACAGCCAGGACTCCACTCCACGGCATGCGTTCTCCCTTACCCACCAGGCCTCCTTCCAAGTCCTTCTGGCACCTAAACAGCGCTGTCTGCCCCTTTACACTTGGTTCTCGGTATAATTACACATGGGTCTTCTTAAGCCTTGCATCTGGGCGTGTGGGTCTGAAGGTGGAGGTCTGTGGCCATTGCCTGGCTCCACCCAGAGTCCAAGTCCGGTTCTATTCCTTGCTTTGGCCCCCGCTTCCAGGCCAGACCTCAGTCTATGGCCCAGCTCTGCCTCCCTGGCCCCAGCCGCATCCATTTTCCGGCCACACCTTTCCCGCCACTCCGGATTCCTCAGGCTGCTCCCCACCCCCTCCACACAGCAATCCCACTCTAGCCCCGCCCCACCCCGTCCTAGGCCATGCCCGCTTCTCCCAGGCTGGTGTTCGGGGTGTTCATTCAGACAGAGGCTTCGAACAGAAACCTCTTTTCAATGGTTGGGGAGGTCCCTGAGTTCCCACAATACTGAAATCCAGCCCTAAGGAGGCCTGGGTAGAGCTTGAGGCCGGAACGTGTGGGAAGAGGGCGGCAGTGAAGGTGGAGACGGTACCCCGGCCCACCTGGCCTCACCTCGTTATCCTCCGCGCCTCCAGGTGGCTCGGGGAGTCTCTCCGGCGCTTCCGCATGGGCGAGTAGGACCGGCGTCTCCGACGAGCTCGCTCGCGCTCCCGCTGCTGCGAGTCCTTCTCGCTGTACTTGGGGTCCCGCTCCCTGAAGGGGTGCGGTGAGGGGGCGTTACTAGCGAATTGGTGTGGGCTGGCTTTTCCGTGTGAGCGAGTGGGAGAGGGGCACTCACTTCTAACCTGTACCCTCCACCCGTCTGTAGCAGGGGATGCGGTCTGCGTGGGGCTGAGGTGAGGGGGTGCGGCTGGGCATGTGTCAGGGCGTCGGCCTTTGAAGGTGGGTATTGCAGGCGTGAGGATGAGAAAGTTAGGTGGGCCCAGGTGCAGAGTAAGAATCAGAACACAGGGATGAGGGGTCGTTTTAGGTGTGTGAAGAGGCGCAGAGCTGGGGATGTGAATTCTGACGTGTGGCTGTCGGAATATTTAGAGTGAGGACATTAGGACTCCAAAGATGTGGTTCGGGCCTCACTGCCATTCCCAATAGGACAAAGGGAA
Source organism: Camelus bactrianus (assembly GCF_048773025.1). Classification (NCBI taxonomy): domain Eukaryota; kingdom Metazoa; phylum Chordata; class Mammalia; order Artiodactyla; family Camelidae; genus Camelus; species Camelus bactrianus. Next base: position 10,180,805 of record NC_133570.1, read on the forward strand.
CCACTAGGGTGCTTAATCATCTCCCCATCCGTAGGGCTTGACTTGCGAGGAAAGGGCGGGGCTTGGGAAATGCTCCAGAGAGGCGAGTCGGCGAGGCGGAGCCTAGCCCGAGGGGCGGGGTCAGTCCCGGGGGGCGGGGCGGTACCTGCTGGGGCTATAGCGGGAGTAGCTGGGGCTGCGGCGGGATCGAGAGCTTCTGCCAGGCGGGCTCCTCTTGCCAGACTTGGAGGAGTAGCTGGGAGAGCGTGAGGAGGACCTGGAGGTGGGGAGACAGCCTCTGCCGAGCCTGCTGAGCTCCGCAAGGGTCGTCCTGTCTGTCTAGCGTTGTATTCAACCGGTCCCCAGGCCTTTTTATTTCTGGAGGCCAGGCACAGGAACCAAGCCCTTACCTGAGAATGAAATCCCCTCCCTTTTGGATGGTTAATAATAATACGACAGCTTCCTCCTGTTGAGTTCTTACCATCCTGCCCACTCACAGGCTGTGTGACCTTGGGCAGGTGATGTCTCTGTGCCTTTGTTTTCTGATCTGTAAAATGGGCGTGATGGTACTTACCCTATAGAATTGTAAATTGTCAGTAAACTAGGGTAAATCATTTAGCATCTTGGCACAGAGCCAGCACACAGGAAATGTTAGCTATGATTGTTAGATATTTACTATGTGCCAGACTTTGAACTAATGTTTTGTGTGTATTACCTCCTTTAATCCTCAGCAGATCCTAGGATTAGGTACTGTGATCAATCCCATTCTATACATGGGAAACAGAGGCACAGAAAGGTGATGTAATTTGTTCAAGGTCACTCAGCTGGTAAGGGATTTGAACCCAGGTCTGTTTGGCTACAAAGTGCTCCTGACGTCTGCTAGACTATGTTGTTGTGCATCCAAATTACTATTGCAGTCTTCTTCCCTCTCTGCTAATGCCTCCCACTTTTAGAAAACTACTCCCTTGGTTTCTCTACCGGTTTCCCAGGAGTGTCTACCCTTCTTTCTCCAATAGTTTCATCTCACATATGCTATTTGATCGGGTAGTAGTTACTGCCAGGACTGGGAGGGATTACATGGCCACGTGCTCAGTGGGAAAGAGGGCTGTGATGGATTAGCAATGTCTGCTATGGGCACAAGAATGAGCAGGAGGGACACTCTCTCATGCTCTGTTTTTGTCAGCTTTCCCTCCCAGGAACACTAGCAAAATTTTCCTATCTACTCCTTTCAATCTGAAAAGAATTCTTGCTATCAACTGCCCTCACCTAGGTGTTCCTGAGTCTTCTCCTGCTTTCTTAGGTGATCATAATAACTATGCCCATTAAATACTGCCCTGGGACTCTGTTCTTACATGCTGCCCAGGGTGATGAAAGGAGTCTGGACAAGGAGCAGCTCCTCCAATCTTAGTGCCCTGGGACAGTGGCTATGGCCCCTCGAAAATTTGCTTTTGCCAACCTGCTCTTTGGCTATACATTGAGAGATGTTATAAAAAGAGTCAAGATGAAACATATTTTTGGACACATTGAAAGGATATCAGGCATGTTTATCCCCTACACCACATAGTGTCCCTTTTCTGTGGAGCCATAGGAGGCAGTTTTCATACTTAAAAATCAGAAATAACTGCTCTTCCAAGCAACTGGTTTCCAATTCTATCTTTTTTGTTAACAATGTAACGGGGCAATCTCCCTTTTTGCTTTGTCTGCCGGGGAGCTCTGAGTCACATTTGCAGCCCACCTCCAGAGCAACTCTAGTCATCCCTTGGTATCTATAGGGGATTGGTTCCAGGAGCCCCCGAGGATACCAAAATCTGCAGATGCTCAAGGCCTTATATATAATGGTACAGTATAATGAACATATTGGCCTTTCATAACCAGGGATGTGAAACCCACAGATACAGAAGGTTGTACAGAATGGTAGGACAGGCCTCTGGCACTTAACCTTCCTCCTGATTTAATTTTATTTCTCTCCTATTTTTCCCTGTTAACTTAATTTGCTCTTCTATTTATACATCTACCATGTTGAATATTTCTGGCAGCTTCCTTGCCTCCTTATTTGAAATGAACTGGCTTTGAAGTAATCACCTAAGTAAGCAACTCTTTTTCGATTGCATGGTTGCAAAAGAGGAACAGCCAGGGCGCTGTTGGAAAATTCCTGTTTATAGAGGGAAGCTGGACTCCATGAAGCCATGAGCTGATTAGATTGGATGGAATCTTCCAATTCCTGAGATCTCACATCTCTGCATTCTGCTATATCATTATTCCAGTTGGGAAAATCAAGCAATAACCAATGGTTATTGGAATTGAGTGGTAAAATGCAAAAATGGGCACAATCCTTCTCTCTGTATCCATGCTCCTTGTGATGTGACATTGCAGCTCCTTCCATTAAGAGGAGCACCCCTTGCTTCTATCTGGGTTGTGATCTTGTGACTTGCTCTGGCTAAGACAGTGGCAGAAGAAGTCATGTCTGTTCCAATCCTAGGAATCCCTGCATACTACTGCTCTCTCCTGGAGCCTTGTCATCACCATGTGAATAAGCCCAGACAAGCCTGTTGGAATACGTGAGGCCACATGGAGAGAAATGAATCAGCCGGGGACATCCAAACCAGGCAGCCCCCAACCAACCACCAGCTGATGGAGGAAACAGGCATGAGTTCAGAAGAACCACTCTGCTGAGCCCAGCCCAAACCACTGGCGCACAGAATCAGAAACGAAGTAACTACTTATTGTTAAGGATGCTGAGTTTGGGGGTGATTTTTATGCCCTGGAAGATAACTGATGCACATGAGCTCATCCTCATGCCAATAAAAACAATCAAAATTGATATTATGTTCCAAGAACTGATCTAAATGTTTTATAGTCCTCAGAACAATCCTTCAGGGTAAATATTGTTATGGTTTTCAGGTTTTCATTTTGCAGGCAAGGAAATAAGGCTCAGAGAGGTTAACTGACGCACAAGGCCACCAGCTAGTGGCTAGTAATGGACAGAATGGGTCTTCACACTGAAGTCTGTCTTGAAAGGACATCTCCAGTCACTCTAACTAGCTCCCTGAGGAGGGAAGTGCTGCAGGGCCAAGGTCAGAAGTGCGCTTACCTTTTCCCAGAGGAGGTGGATCGGCTCCTGGTGTACCTGGGGGAGGCCCGGGGGTTTGGGGATCGGGAGGAGTGACTGGAGGAGTGGCTGCTGGCGTAGGAAGAGCTGCGGGAGCACCCTCTCATGGGGGAGCTCCGGGCTGTGGATGGAACCAAACTGGACTTCTTCACCTCGGTGCATTCCAGACATGGTGACTGAAATCCTCTGCAAGGGGGGAGAACGTATGTTAGCACTGGGTGCCCGCTGGTCTGGGGGCATCTTGAGCTGATACTCACCTCCCTACCTTTGGGAGGTAAGTCTGGTTGGGGGACCTCCAGTGTGTTATCACAGCCCCCAGCCTCAATGCCTCTCCCAACCCTAGACGGCTCAGCTGGTTTTATAATTTTGCCTCTTGCTCCCCCAGACACTGAGCTCCTTGGGACCAGGACTCATGTCTCTCTGGACACTGTTTCCCAGCACCTAGGACAGAGCCTGATACACACATCCTAGGTCATCCATAAACAGCTGTGGAATAAACATGTCGAGCCTCTAAGTGTCCTGGGCGCTTCACAAGCATCATCTCATTTAATCCTCCCAACAACGTTATGAGGTTGGCACTTAATATCCTTTATTTACAGAGAAGACTCAGAAGGGCTAGCTACCTGCGCAAGGCCACCCAGAGTCTCAAACTCCCATCTGTCCAGCTCCAAAGCCCATGTCCCTGCTACCGTGCCAGCCCCTGCCTTCACCGTTTAGGGACCCCCTGATTTAGAGCTGCCGTCTCTTCCATTCCGCCCTCTGCTCATAGCTGACAAGACATAAATAGCCATGGATTTAAAGATCATTTCTATTTCAAAGTGAAAGGCTGGGTCTGAATTATTTAATTTGGCTGTCCACGTAGATCAAATTAAACAGGGAACTGCTCATGCCATGCAGGCTTAATGCCGGTTCTGGAGATAGATTTGTGTTTTAGTCCTGGTGCGCCAGCATCTCATTAACTGAGTTTCTTAACTACGCGGAGCCTCAGTTTTCCCATTAGCTAAAAAAGAGGTATAATAGTACTAGTCCCGTAAGGCTTTATAAGGAGTTTAGGAAGATTATCTAAGGAAAGCATTTGGCATAGTACTGAGCATTTAGTCAGGGCTCCGTAAATAGTAGCTGCTATTATTATTGTTGTTGTTGTTGTTGTTGTTGTTGTTGTTGTTATTGCTGTTCTCAGTACTTCCCGCAGATTGCTCTGAAATATATCAGTACATATCTGGGAGTATCACTGCCTGTTTCTGGAGACACTGATGTTTGCTCTGATCCAGCCCTGGCTCCCAGCCAAGCTTGGGTGTGACCTGAGCCAAGGATGTCTGGAGACAGGCAAACCCAAGGTCAGGTCCATGTGGGGATGCCAAGCTGTTTGTGCAGGACTGAAGCGGGCTATGTGTTGTGGACCAAAGGTGCTGTGCCCTGGAAGAAACTTTTAACTGCTTTAGTGCTAAGCCTTTGACCAGCTTCCTGAAACTGTGGCCGGTACGAACACACTACGTGTGTGGTGCACAGCGCCGGACTGACATGGCGGCGCCCAGGCGGGACCCCCTCCTCCTGCCCAGGCGCACTGACCTTGACTCTCTGCCCCTGCTGGTGGGGGAGAGGTTCTCCAAAGTGGCCCCCTTGTTCTGGGGTGAGGAGGTGGTGAAGGAGTTCCCTGAATCCGAGGTGTTGCCGCTGTTGGGGTCCTGGCTCTTGTTCAGGCCCCCACTGGGGCTCCCCTTCTCCGGACCCCGCGACCTGGCTGAGCTGATTTGCGTGGAGGGTGGCGAGGAGGTGTCGTTGCCTGAGTCGTACTCCTGGGAGCGTCCTCGGGAGGTGGTGAGCGGGCTGGCTGTTTTGGTCAAAAGGTCAACAGCAGACCCCGACCCAGTGATCTGAAAGCAAAAACACCCATTGGACCCGGCTGAGCGCCGGGCCTGTGGGCTGTGTCTAAAAAACCAAGAAATGTTTACCATCATGATGCACTGTAACGAAAGGAAAGAGAGGAGAGGAAAGAAGAGACGCCAAAAAACAAAAGCACAAATTCCTGAAAGAATACCACAGAAAGGAGATCTTTTTTTTTTTTTACCCCCTACTAGGATAACTGGAAGGTTTAGGTATCATGCAGAGAAAAAGCATGCGATCCAGATTAAACAAAAGAAAAAGGAAATTATACAAAATTTAATTTCTAATGAATTAACTCAAACAAAAGAGACAACTTAAGAGAAAGGGGGGGGGTGTAAACACCCTTAATCTAAAACAATAATAAAAATAAACAAAGAGGGTGGGGGAAAGAAAGGAGACTATGGGCCTGAAAAAATATATCTTGGAACTTAAAAACAAAATGAAACAAAAAAGGAGATAAAGCCAAAATTTTAAATATCAACCAAATCCTCAACGAATTTGACTTTTCTTTGTTTAAAGAAAAAGTCGCCTGAATAGAACCCTGAACAAATATCACATGGGGAAAAGAAATGAAATAAAGATGAGAGGTTTTTATTTATTTTTTTAATATAAAGTCAAGGTCATAAAATAATATTTTAGTAGTTTTCAACTAAAGGGGAAAAGAAAGGTGGGGGGACAAAAAAAAATGGAAGTCAAATTGTCTGACTGAAAACAAATGAAAAAAAAGCTCTCTACAGATTTTTGCGTGTGTCCTTTTCCCCCTGGAGAAGGTAGCTAAGGCTCTTGATTGGCTTCTAATAAATTCTCTCATGTCTTTGCGGATTATATCCACTTACCAAGCAAGAACTCCTCCTTTAGTAGGTAGGTAAGGTGTAAGAGAAAGGGAAGAGCGGGCAAGGTGAGTCCATCATTAGAGTCGCAAATGACAAGAAAAAACACACACCTTTCTGTACATCCTCACACTTGGCCCTGAGCTTTGGGTTTTGCCTTTTCAGTGTTCTTGACAGGTGAAGCATCACTTCCGGTTGGTTTCCTCAGTCAGGGGACCTCAAGCCATCAACGCTAACCTCGTCAGTCCCTTCACACCCAAGCTGGATCAAGAAACCCTTGCTGAAAACGCAAATGGCGGCTGGAGTTGGCATCTATCTTAAGGTGTCAAGACCAGGGATGGGGGGGAAGGACAGACACAGGGAGGGTGTGCTTCCAACAAATGGCTCTGGGGGGGCTTTTGGGGTGATTGGGAATGAGGAGGGGTCTCCAGGATCCTGTGTGGGGCTGATCTAGGACAGATCAAGGAACAAAGGAGGTGATGGAGAGCCAGCCCTCGGGAAGGCTACAGTGGATTTAGAAGCACAATGGATGGTTTTCTTTAAACATTCAGACCAGTCTTCTGGCTGGGATGACATAGAGGGTTTGGTTCTGGTCCCCACCAACAGTACCACAGAAGAGGGACCTCTGCGCTGGGTGTCCTCCAGCGATAACCATCTCCAGGGGGTGAGAAATTTGTGGGGCTAAGAAGGCACCACTTGGAAACTACACCCCCCCGGCACCGAGATTACTCTCTGGGTACCTGAAATCCCATCATTCTGTTCAAATGGCCCCTGAGCCCGCTTCCAGGCTCATCCTTGGATCTGTTCTCCCAGGGGTAGACCATGCTTCAAGTGCGCACATCCCTAGGGGCAAGCATGGCCATGTGAACAGAACTTGGGTGTTTGGGCTGAGGTGTCCACGTGCACGTGTGGGAGGGAGGTCCATCACCCTGTTGGAGGGTGCAGGATGCGGGGCAGGGGAGAAAGGGAGGGGCCAGGGCTCCAGGGCAGATTCTCCCCACACTGCCATGTTGTGGCCTGGCACTCAAGGGGTCTGAGATTCTAAATCTAAATCTGACCTTCCAGATCATTTCAAAAGTATGTTTGCCAAGATAAGGGGACGTATGTCATCTAAAGTTTGCTGGCTTGATTTATAAACATTTATAGCTATAGTATGTGGCCCTCTTAGACGCTTGTCCCAGGCCCTACAAACGTGAGTGCGGTCTCACCATCAAAAGCCTGCTTCCCCCAGCCCAGTTTCTCCCGTGCTCCTTGGGCCTAAAGAAGGGGGCTTTTTGGGCTTTCTTAAGGAATTTTTTCTGCCTTCTCAGCAGTCGTTCATGAGGGGGAGATACAGAAACACCACAACTGTGAGAATGACCGAGACGATGCCACCAGCTCAGGACGTCAGTTCCTGGAGCTGGGGAGGCGGGATTTCCTTTGTGGATTCTCCCAGGAGGCTCTGCACACAGACAAGGTGACGATCCAGCTTTACCAGGTTCCACCCAGCACAGTTACCACTGTTTCTGCTTGGCAATCTGCCTAGCTTTGCTGTGGGACAAGGGACTTCAAAATGACGTTGCCCAAGTAGGGTTTTCTAGAGTGAGACTTCTTTAAAAATTAAGGTAAAGGCCCTTTGTCCCGTTCAGCTCCTTTTGGTCTTCCCGTTTGCAGGTTGGATACCATATTTTTCCCACCTCTGGGAGTTCGGTGGCAACATGTGCATTTCCATCGCCTCTGTCGGGAGAATGAGGAAGCATCATGCCAGACAGTTGGACCCTGGGACCTGGGATCTCAGGCTGGGGCTTGATCTGGGGATGGGCTCATGGAAGCTTTGCCTCAGAGATGGTGAATGTTTCGTAGCCAGTATATCACGAGTGAATGAGGCAAGCCGTCCTGGAGGGAACCAGGCTGGACTATAACTCGAGTGAATGGGCCTATGAGTATGATGATTTCCATTATCTTGTGGCTGGCTGGCTGGCTAGCCCCTAGGCTAGGCCGTTCCCACCTTGACTACTAATTTCACAGCATGTGCCCTGTTGCACCATGGGTCCCCAGGGGCCAGGATGTCCTGAGCAGAAGGCTGCTCGGGGCTAGTGGATATAGAAGGGGATTTTGCCTTTTTCACGTCCTCAATCCCACACTCTGAGCTCATGGGGCCACTTTCAGAGTGTCCCTACCTGACTGTGACTACTCTCCACATGTAACTTGTGTGATTTGAATTGAAAACTCCATAAAACATCGTGCTTTTCCATCATCACTGGCAAACAGAGACAAAGGTACTAATGAAATATTCTCCTTGCGTTGATCCTGGTGCCTGAAAATACCATCTTCTCCTGCTTGTTCAGAAGTCTCATTTCTTTGGATGGATCTAAATTCTTTGACATTTGTGACAATGCCCTTTACAAACCAGCCCTGCATCCTCCACAGACCTCATCTCTTCCATACACCTCCTGGCCCCCCACAGCCTTAAGCCAATTGACTGGATAAAGTTCTCTTGGTTCCGCCATTACAGCTTGCTCTCCCAACCCCAGGCCATTTGCACATGCCACCCCCCCATCTAGAACATTTCCTCCCTCTTCCTCACTTCACATGGCTAAAGTTACTCACCCTCCAGTTTATATATCACCTCCTCTAGAAAGTCCTTTCTGAGCCCCAGGCCAGGATAGCATAAATCTCTTTCTTCCATTTATTCTTTCATTCATTCACTCATTCAAAAATGAGTGGCTTCTGTTTGCCACAGTACTGTTACTCCCTGAGGTAACTGCTTGTTTTACCGCCTGCCTCTGCATCTGGGTGAGAGCTTGTTGAAGGTAGAGACCATGCATGACTGGTTCAGTGCTCTACCCACCAGTACCTGGCACAGAGAAGGTGCTCAGTAAATCTTGCTGAATGAACAAAGCTGCTTAGAAGTTTGAGCTTGGAAGCCTGGACCCATCCTAACTTAACTCATTGGTGGAGATAGCTGGGTGACCAGGCCTTGTTGGGGTCCAACAGAGTGAATGCCAACTTGGGAAATTAAATGGATTTTAAAGGAGGAACTGGCCTCCAGCACACTCAAGATAATTCTAGGAAAGTAGGTGGGCCCCTGGCTGGAAAATTGGGGTCTTGAGAGCAGCTCAGGGCTGGGTATGTGAGCCAGAGAGAACCTCTAGGATCAAGTTTTGTGTCCTGGCCTGTGGCAGAGAGCAGGCTCTTCCTCCCAGCCCTCCTCAGACCTAGGGCCCTCCGAGAAAGCACACGGGGGCACCATCAACAGATACTCAAGTTCCAGGCTAAGGTGAGACGTTCCAGACCTGAGGACCCTTACAGAGGAGCCAAGCGGTGCTGCGTCTCCTTCCCGCCTTTGCCACCCTCAGCTGTTTCGGGAGTTCAGGTTAAAAGATGCACTGGGTCTGGCCACTTGCACATCACAGGGCTGCTGGCCCACACAGTGACTTTGTTCTGACGCTACAAAGGTCTCCTCCTGGATCAGGAATTAGGAAACAGCACCCCCTCTGGCCAATGAGAAAAAAGACAACACCTTTATGTGGGCTGAAGCCGCCCCAAGTCAGTTTTCTCAGCTGCATTGACAAAGGGAAGGTAGGTGGGGTTTAACTCTAAAGCCAGTCACCCCTGTACGGGGCACAACCAGCAGAACATAACATCCCAAGCAGGTGCTGGGTATGCAAATCTTCTCACTCTGTTTGACTTGCTTAAAGGATTATTTTGAGGGTCGGGGCGAGAGGTGGTGGCCTGATGACATTCACTCCAGCTTCTCCCAGCTGAGCTCTACTTGGTTTTGTTTTGACAAGTCTTGACGGTCTGTGTCTATATTTCCAGGTGGTAGAGACGTCTTAGTCAATTCAGTAGGGATGTCTGGATAGTTTAATAGGCTCTTAGCCTCAGACTCCACTTTCTCCAGAGCTCTGCATTCACCCCACACAGAGGAGGAAAGATACAATCGAGGGGAGCCGAAGGCAGACTGTGTGTGTGGGGGTGTGTGTGTGTGGGTGTGATGCCAAGACAATGCAGAGCAGATCTTCAAGTCAAGGACATCATGACAGGCAGACAACAGAGGCCTCTGTGCTCTTGCAAGAATTCTTGCCCTTGTGTCCTGTCCCTGAGTGTCTCCTTCCTAGTCAGATACTCACTCCCACTCCACCACGTAAGATGCAAACTGCTGCCCACTGGATGCTGACCTGAGAGCACGGCTCGCCCCTGCTCCTCCCTGTCTCTCAGAATTCATCTTTGAGGAGTTCTTCTTCATCCGTTGGGAATTTCTCTTCTAATCACATAACTGATCTCCGCCCCCGTATCCCCAGCCTAGCTGCAAAAGGGTCCTCAAGACGCCTGCTGGGAGGAGTCATCCTAGACCCAGCGCTGTCCAGGAACAATGCCCTCCTGGTACCGGGGACCCCCGTTTAAGACCTGGGACCCTCAAACCAGGGCTTTCTTCTTTGGTCCACTCTGACCCCTTCCTCCAACTCAGCCTTGCCCTTCCTTTTATGTCTTCACAAAGGCCTATCGGTGGGGGGAGGGGAGCTTGGCGTGAAAATTCAGTTCCTGTAAGATTGGCTTAATCACCAAGTGAAATAACACCTGTCTTCAAAAGGATTCTCCTAGAAGCTGAGACAGGAATTTGGATGCTAGCAGTTTGAGGTCCAGTAGCCTCTATAGGGGAGTGAGGCAATGAGATGGGGGAGAGAAGGATCCAGATTAAGATCTGTTATCAAACCAGCTGGAGGACACTTGGGAACCAGTGCAGAACTGGCTTCAGAGTTAATCCCAACCAAGGAGGGAGCTGGGGTATTGATACATCAATTCCCCACCGCTCATGGGTTAAAGGCTGCTCCCCGGGGGTGTCAACTCTCTAGTAGGTCCAAGCTGCCACACAGCCCAGCACAATGGTCTCTGGCAGCCAGAGAACATTACCCGGTAGCTGGAAGTCGGCAGTGTGTGAGGTGGGGAGGGTGAGGGGATATAAGCAGACAGCATCTGTCTCAACACTCCAAATCACCATTGGAAAACTGGCAGGCTGTGTTACACTTTGTTTCAGATACGCTTTCTTTCACCCACTTAGGAGCTAAACAAATTCATGTTCGACAGTAAATTTGAATGAACTGTCAACATTACAGAGTGGGGCAGATTCACATAACAACCCTATTTCTAGTTCATGCTGAAAAATAGGAAGATCTGGCAACACTGAGTCCCCATTCCTGCTTGGTAATAACTGGCTGTGAGTAATTGCAGCTGCCCCTGTCAGGCAAGGCACCAGCATTCCTGGCCCCAGGCCCCGTGCGGGTCCCTGCAGCTTACATCTATCAGCTGCCTGGCCCCTGAGACATCTTCGTCTGCGGCCCTCTGCTCTAAGTGCTCGCTGCTACCTGGATCTCTCTGAGAGCAGCACAAACATGGTGCATCTTGTGTGTTTCACGTCTCCCTTCCAGAACCAGGAAATGGATTGTTCCATCCTCCCCATTTCTGCCCTTTCAATCCCTCCAGGACGGTGTCAGGGAAAGCCACCAGGAGACCAGAGCCATGAAGCCGTATCCAGACCCCAGAGCTATTACAAGTGCTTCCCTTCTGGGTCAGGATCACCAATCTCAGATATGATTTTTTTTTTAAAGGAACAAACTGCTTTTCACAAACTCAAGGCCACTGGGAGAAAACAAACATATACGTTCCCTTTATTCTCCTGGCCCCCTCAATGTGAAGCTCCAGTTTTTGTTTTTGTTTTCTTTTGAACTCATAAGCTTGCCTCATTTCCTGGTTCCTTAATATACTCAGTGTTAACACTTGGGTTTTTCTAATAAGTAATTAAATCCCCCCACCACGAACTCCAGCTCCCAGTGTTTCACTGGGAGTCTCTCTCAGCCCTCCAGGGAAGCCGGCACTGTTATTTATTGTTTTCGTTTCAAATCATTATTTAATCAAGAATGGGGAAAAAAAGGCAACCTCTCACTTACACTTCAAAATTTAATTTCAGCTGAATTCCGAGATCAAGAGGCAGCACGGCCTAATAGGTTACAAAAATACAATCAAGAAGAGAATTCCAATTAAACTGAACAAGTCCATTTACCGAGCTTCAAATGGCCCCATGGAGAGAGATGGCTATAAATTTTTTTTCCCTCCCTGCCATATGGGGGACTGGAAATTCTCATGTGAACGCAGCGCTACATGGCAGAGCTTTTAGCTAGAGGGTTCTGGTTATTTCTTCTTTTCTTTTTTTAATCCTTTTGTTTCACAAAGACATTAAGTTTATTTTCCTCTCTGTTGTTCATCTTCCTTTGCACACTAATTTGGAAGACAGCAAATGAATGGATTCATTGACCTGTTAGGAGTTCATTTGAGAGGCGGCGGTGGGGGATGGAGAAAGACAGGGAGATCTGCTGAGGGTGGCGGAAAGATGCTGAAGTTCTTGGGGCTAGGTGGGCCCCCAAGGGGCTGTGCGCTGAAGCTGACCTTGGACCCAGGATGAGGTCTGGCCTCCTCTCTCCCCTCCCTCCATCGGGAAGCTGAAAGGGACTGGCAGTTTCAGCCTCGCCATTTCTCCGAAGCCCCTCCTGATGGCCCTCAGCCCACTTGTTCTCGAAAATTTCCACATGCATCCTGTTAGGCAAACTGTTCATCAGCCCAAATAGAAACCAGAAAAAAAATAAGTTCAATGGAATGGGGTTTTCATCCAACTAAATGCATTTGCTTTTAAAGCCTCAGCCTTTCTTCTGTGTCTGTTCCACCATTTCTGCTGGAAAATGTCCCTGTCATTAGAGAAAATGGTGGTTTTCTTTTTTCTGTCCTTGCTTGGCAAAAGTGAAAGTGGGCAACGCTCTTCCATTTTTCCATCGAAAAAGAAATAACTGGCCCCACAAATCCCCAAGTCTCACGCCCCCACCTTCTTCTGCATTTTGGCCCCTTCTCTCAGAGACAATGGACAGCACTGGAGGTTGAACCTCCCAGTTTGAGCAAGAGCCCGAAGGCTTCTGCCGAACGTGCGAGAGCCTGGGTCAGAGGTCGGAAGGCTGGACCATCCAGAGCTGCTCCCTCAGCCTCATTTTCCCTGTTTGCAAAGTGGGGAGCATACCTCCATTCCGCCAGCCTCCCGGAGCTGTTCTGAAGCTCCCCTGAGCCCTTGGATATGGTAAGCTTTCTGGGGCCAGAGTTACCTCAAAAACACCATGTCTGGGTTTATTTGGGACAAGTTTAATTAAGCCACCGTGATGACACAGAACAGCACTAGCAATAGCTCTATGTGGAGTGTTCCGTCCTGAGCCTCGGGCTAAGTTTTTCTCACAGAACAGAAGCTGCCTGAGGGCAGGAACCTGGTCTGTCTTGCTCACTGCTGTCCACCCAGTGCCTGGCACACAGTAGGCGCTTAATGACTATTTTAAAAATGAATGGATACCTTATCTCGCCCCCTCCTCCAACCACTCTAGGAAGTAGGTATGATTATTTGTTCAAGGTACAGGTGAGGGCACGGAGGCCCAGCAAAATCAAAGGACATGAGGGAGGTCAAGTAATTAAGCCCGTGGACTCTGAGGGCAGACCTTCTGGGTTCGAATCCTAACTTCTCCATGCAATAGCTGCCTTTTACTTCATTTTCCTAGGCTGTGGTTTCCTCACTGTAAAACGAGGATGCTAGCAGCAGCTCCCTTGGAAGACTATTACAAGAAATCAATGAGATGACACAGGGAAAGAAGTCCGCCTAGCACCTGGCATGCAGTGGGTGCTCAGGAAGCATGAGTTGCTGCTGTTACCCAGCCTCACAGGGAGCTGAGCTCGAGAAGTCCGGGGTGTCCCGATCTGCTCCAGAGCCCTGTCTTCACTGCTATCCTCTGCCGCGTCCTCCTGGTCACACATTTCATGAGGTCCTCTTTTATGGAACCCCAGTTCTACTTTTTTGGGGAGTGGCATCTGTGCAGGGTTTTGTTGCCAAGGATTCTGTGGCAATTGTTGGCTCAAGCTGGAGGCAGAAGGAGGGGAAAAGGAGCCTGCCCTCTTCTGGGTCCAGCTTCAGTCTTCATCAGCCCCTTTTAGGTTCCTTCTGCAGTTAGGGCAGGCTTAACAGAGAACCCCATGCTACAGGGAAAGGGCTTGGCCAAACCTTGGGGCTAAGACCTCTCTATCATCCAGTTGGCCCTCTGGCTATCAGACTAAGCTTCTGAGATACAAGCCATGATTCATACCAGCTCCCCTTTCTAATTGGGCTACCTAACCCACTTCACCTCTCTGAGCCTCAGTTTTGCCATCTGAAAAATGGTCATAATCATTGCATCTATCTAAAAGAACTGTTTTGTCAATCAAATGAGGGGAAAAAAAACCCGTGTAAAGTATGTGACCGTGCCTGGCATATAGCAGTATTTCCCTCTCCCTTCATTCATCAGTCATCTCAGTTGGGGGAACTCCTATTCAACCTTCAAAGCCCAGCTCACATGTTCCTTTATTTGTAAAGCCCTCTCAGACACCAAGACCTCTTAGACACTGTCTGGTCCCTCCTCTGTGGTCCTACTACACATTGTACTTGCTTCCATCACCACCAGGGGTGATACACAAAATATCCAACAATTGGTTGAGTTGAGGTACTGCCCCATCTGAAGGTAGCTGGTCTTGGCACTGAAGGGTTGTCAGGTAATTACTTTTTAGCTGGGTGGGGGTTACACCCCCAACTAGGGTGCGAGTATTTGAATATTTTAACAACGGAGGAGGTCCTGGTGCTCACTGACTCAGTCTCAGCCCTGATGGCAAGACTTACCCTACTGTACTGCAGCCTCCTGTTGACGACTAGACTGTGAACTCTGGAATTCAGGAAAAGTGTATTTTCATCTCTGTGTCTCCCTAATGCCTTGAGCAGAGATGACAGAGTGTAGATAAGGAAAGAATGAGGCCATGAAGGGTTGACCCTTTGGGACCTTCCATTTGGATTTGGGCTCTGACCAAGTGAGAGGGCTTCAGGTTATTTTTAGCTCACCAACTAGGATTTCAGCGAGACACAACCCATATTTGCATATTCATATATGCAAACAGGGCCCCTTGATGTAATGTACCAGTCTTAGACTTTTTAAAGAGCTGTGCATATGAGACGCATCTAATGGAGCATGGTAGGAACCAGGGCATAGAAGACCCTTCACTCCCGGGAATTCTGTTCACCCCTGGAACCCCATCTCCTGCCCTGGAATTCTACCTCCATCCCAATTGCAGTCTTCATTCCCTGCTTCCATTGGCTAGTTTCTCGGTTGTTGCCTCCTCTGCCCTAACCTAACCCTCACCCTAATTCCCTGCCCTGCTTGCTGACCTCCTATCCCATCTCAGCATTAACTGTTGTGCACTTTGTTTTACAGTTTTTACTTCCTTATAAGAAGGTACAGACTGTTTCTTATTCACTGGATCTTGAGAGTCACGTCAGAGCTGACCTTTTACAGATGTTCAGTAGATAACAGGTCGATCTCAACAAGTGATTGAACAGGTGACTCAGTGACAATGATTTTGCTGTTCTCTTTGGCTGAGAGTTTGGCAAAATCTTGGGGCCAGGACTCTTAGAAAACCTTTGGTCCAACCTGGCATCCTCCTCCCTCCCTGCCTTTGCAGGAGAGGGGATGAGAACAGGCCCAGCGTGGAGAGTGCTCCGAGGACCAGACTGGGTTGGGGCGGGGCATCCAATGTCCCCAGGAGTCAGGGTGAGGCTAGCCATGTGGGCTGCAGCTGCCATCCAGGACGGAAGGGCTGAAAGCGGGGGAGGCAGGGGTCCTAGCTCTAGTCTCAACTCGTGCACTGACTAGCCTGGGCCTCGAACCATCCTACTAGGCCGACCACTCCACTACCAGGACTACCATCACTCCAACAGCTACTGCTTTTATCGCTACTATGATTTCCACTGCTAACACCCCTGCTGCGACTGGCCACGGCCAGCCGCCCTTACCGAGCATCTCTGTTACACTCTCAAATTTCTACTTCCATTAACTCATCACACCCACCCAACACCCCTCTATGAGGTAGGTCTTATGACTGTCCTCATTGTGCAGATGTGGAGAAAACTGAGGCACCGACACTTTATGTAACCTGCTCGAGGTTCTACAGTTGGAAAATATGGAGCCAGCCCCTGGAATGTCACCATCGTAAAAACCCGCTCCTCTGCAGAGTTCTGTCCCGTGCAAGCCCTGGGCTCAGCTGTTCACAAAACCATTTTGCTTTCGTCCCAACAACAAGGCTTTTGAAGAAGAGACTTATTATCTGCATTATTTTTTTGTGACAGATGAGGAAACTGCAGCTCCAAAAGGTTTAAGTAACTATCCCTCGCTTGGAGCCAGGATTTGACCACATAATCCTAATCCCGTGTTTTTAACAACTCTGACTTGCTGCAGCCCATAGCGGTAATTTCTTGTCTGTGAGTTCCGGATCTCTTTTTGAAACTGGGGCGTTGAGTGAGTTGAGCTCTCAAGGCTTCTGCCTTCGGGGTACGAATGAGTTTTCAGCTCTTCTGATAGGATCTGGGCCCACAGTGGACATCACCACTTTAAGAACCAATAGCCAATCTGGTACCTCACTAGCTGTGGTTGGAAGGACCACCTTTTTTTTTTTTTTTCACATCTTGGACCTGACTGATTAGGAAACCACCCCAGACACAAACCCACTGCTCCCAATGGTAGTTTTTAATGAGGGTCCGTTGGGGGCACCACATGGGCTGCCACAAATACCATGACCGGGGGACCGGGTGGCTTTTACTAACTGAAGAACATTCTTCTACCTCTCATGGCTCATATTTCAAGTTGATTTCTACCTTTGTAGCCATTCCCCTGGGAGACAAGTGGGCTAACCTTGTTCATCGTCCAGCGGAGGCTGGAGTGGTAAGAGGATTTATCCAGCCAAGCCAAGACTTGAACCCAGGCCTCCGGACTCTTTGCCTTACTGGGAAGAACTTTCATAGGACATTCGGGGAGGGGAGAAGGCAGGTGGGCACCTTCCATCTGCAAATATCAGCAACTACAGGCAGCTCTACAAAGGAGGGGCCTGGGGAGAGTTGTGGATGTGTTCAGCGAGGCAGAGGATTTGGGCAAAATTAGACCTTGGTGATACAGGGTGCCTTGGCTGGTATAGAAGAGTTGCCCAGAATGCACAGCAGGTAAGAACTGTTACGGCAACCAGACCCAGCTCGTAGCCACCGTCACCGTCTGTCGACCTTCCAGTGAGAGCCCCTGAGCTGCTCCTTACACCCACCGCACCCTTTCAAGGGAGCAGCTCTCTGAGCTGCCAGCCGCAAGTGTAGGCTAAGTCAGCGTAGACTCTCCTCCTGCCTGTGCGTCTGTCCCTCTAGAAGCTACAAAAGGCCTTTATATATTTTACGTTATTGGATACCCCGCAACAATCCCATATGGAAGTGGTCTTATTTCAAATTCACCAATGAGAAAACTGAGTTTCAAAGACATTAAGTGACTTTCCCAAAGTCACACAGCTAGGAAGTGGCAAAGTTGGGACTTGAGTTCAGATCCGACTCCAAATCCCTTGCTCAGGAAACTTCCTGGCATCAAACCCTCTGAAGTCACATCCCAGCCCCTCCTCGGTGACCCAGGGACCATTGTGTGATCCCATTCAGTGCCGGGTTGTGAAACTGGATTCCCTCTTGCTTTGCTCTGTGGCGTCACCCCAGACCTTAACCTCTCTGAGTCTTGGCTTTTCTGTCCCATCCGTGGAAGGGATGAGTGAGGGCAGCTGTGCCCTCAACTCCTCGAGACCTTGCATGGACACGAGAGGACACAGGTCAAGTGCTATATGAGCTCCTTGGAGGAAAATTCTCGTCTACATTCAAGGCTGTGTTTATACAAGTGAAATCAAATCCCAGCTGCAGCCTAGCTGGCGTCAAAGATGCAGACTTCACTGCAAAGCTGGAGCGCCTCTGTTACGTCAAGGACCCCTCTTTCCTTCCTCCCCAAAGAAACCGCCTACGGTGTCTGACATGTGCATTCCTGTAGATGTCACTCTGGAGACCAATATATATTTTCAACATTTCCCTGATAAAAAGCCCCCCCCCCCCCCAAATCCCCAAGCCAAGTGCTGCCAAAGGCTGGCGAATGACCATTTGGTTAATCAATGGGGAGGTCTGAGATGGGTGGGGTATTTGCCCGAAACTGAATCAAAATGTGTGGTAGGCTGCCCTGAACTTGTGCCTCCACCTCCCCCCAGCGTCATGGCCAAGACTGGCAGAGGAGGCTGTGCGGAATACTTACTACACCCCTGGCCGACAGGAAGCTGAGCATCTGGAGGGGCTGGCTGGGCGGGGGGCTGGACCGGGCCTCAGGGCTGGCCTTGCAGAGGGTCTTGGAGCAGCGGCGGGAGTGCCTTCGGCGGGACTTCCGCCCTTCCTCTGGGGACCGGCCGCGGTGCCTGGGTGTAGGGGAGAGAGACCTGAGGGTCTTTTAATGGGGAGCATGGCACAGAGGTGGCTGAAGGACCAGCAGGATCTGAAGACAGCAGAATGTGTTTGGGTGTGTCTGTATGAACTACATGTGCATCTATCCATCCATTCATCTATCCATCCATCCATCCATCCCTCCATCCATCCATCCATCCACTTACCCATCCATCCATCCATCCATCCATATATCCACCTACCTGTCCCTCCATCCATCCATCCATCCACTTATTTGTTCACATGACAACTGTTTATTCACGCACCTGGCACTGCCTGGGGGCTGCAGATGCAGCTGTGAAGACAGGAAGGGTCCCCATTCAGTTTACTGTCCTTTGTGTGCTTGTGTGACTGTCTGCCTGCCTGTTTGTGTCTGTTATGTGACTGTGTGTATGTCTGGGTGTGTCCATCTGTGTTTTCATGTGTTTGTCTATAAATATAGCTGCGTATATCTGTGTGTCTTCGTGGATGTGACTTCACCATCTGTGAAACAGAGGCATCTTATTGACTGTCACCCAAAACTTTTGGAAAAAAAAAATCTGACAAAAAATGACAAAGATGCCTTCTGTGAGCTTGTCGGATCTAGATTTGGTTGTCCGTCTGCAGTGGAAACCAAAGCCCTCTCTGACTCCCTGGAAAGGGCATATTTGGACTCTGCATTACCCATTAGCTCTGAGTCATAGCAGTAATAAAAATAACACCTTACGGATTTGCTTGGCACTTGTAAGCCCCTCTGAAGGTGCTTTCCCAGTCCTCTCTACAACTTGAAGCCCTAGGGTAGGTATTACTTTCTGATCTTCAGATGAGAAAGTTGAGGCTCAGAGATGTTTAGGGACCTGCCTGAGGTCACACAGCTTGTAAGTGGCAGAACAAGGGCCCCTGTGGAAACCAACGCCTCTGGTTCCTGAGCCGGAGTGTCCCTCTCTGCCCTGGGACCTCCAGATCATTTTTCTATGGAGTGTGTGGCCCAAGGGCCAGCTCCCAGGTTGCTCCCATGCCGGCTGGAGTGTCCCCCAGCCCAACAGGCACTGAGGAACTGGGGCTGCCACTCCAGCAGGAGATGTGGCAGCAGAAGGAGGGCTGCAGCTGGGGCTGCAAGGTGAGGCATTTCCCTGAGAGGTAATCTCCGAGAAGGTCAAGTGCGGGGCACCGAGAGTCTGCAAGCAGGCCCTGCACCATCCTCCGGCTAGGCTGGGCTGGAAGTGAAGGGCTCAGGTTTAGTCATACAGACCTGGGTCCCAGTCCCAGCTCTGCCAGTCACCGTGACCTTGCTCAGACCCCTTTGCCCACCAACCCGCAGTGTTCTCCACTATAAATGTCAGAAATGCAGCTGAGCTCAGGGCACCAATGCCCTCCAGACAAAGCCCACTGGGAGTGCGCTGTGGCTGAATGAGCGAGCATCTTTATGGCTCCCTGCAGGGACGGAGAACACACACCATGGGGAAGTGGAGGATGTCTTTGTCCGAGGGTGTTAGAGAGAACCCAGGATGAGCGTGTGGTGGGTGCCTCTGGGGAGCATTTAAAGAACTGGGGCTTTGTTCTGGATTGGATGCTGCCAGAAAGTGGAGGTCATTCTCTGACTGGGTGTCCTCATAATTATCCAGAAAGAGGGCAGACTGACTGAGGTCCAGGCTATAACTGGTAAAGAAGCAACAGTCACTCATATCCACCAGGCTAGAGAGAGATGCTGGTCTCTTCTGTGTTTTGGACAAAGTTTCTGTTTCATCTGGGCTCAGATCTGATTCCAGAAGGATCTTGTTTCTGTCTTGATCACATAGGGTCACAGAGCAGCCTTGTCTGAGGGGGACATTCTTTGAAACTGTCGCTGTTCAGTGGGGACACCAAGGCCCCCCGGGGATGGTACCAGACGCCAGGGGCTGCGTCTCCTTCTTAAATGCCTTCACTCTCGGCTCCACATTCACCTCTCCGGCGAGACTGAAAGATGTCTGCTGCCTTGGCCCCACCCCATCCAGCTTAGGTCAGAATGTCAAGAGGTGGGATCCAGGCCCTGGCATCTGTAACAACTTCCAGGTCGACCACAGCGCCGCCAACGCGGAGAAGCCCTGGCCTAGCGCGTGGTGCTGTCCGGAGAGGAGGAGAGAGAACGCACTTGAAACCAGGCACAGTGGCTGCTTCGGAGTAGAATTTAGATAAATACTTCTCCTCCTCCTTCTTTCTCTAGACATTCTGATTTAACTGGGAGGCGCCGGGACCAGGATAGTGAGTTTTTTTCAGTCTCCCCAGGTGACGTGAACATGTAGCCAAGTGTGAGAAACACTTAAGAAAGAATGAAGGAGCCTTTGGCTTTGGGAAGCTAGCCTGGTACCATCAACGAGACCTGGGTGTTCCCGCCGGACACAAACAATTTCAAATGTCAACGTCAACAAAGCCCCACCCCCTTCTTCTGCTTTGTGTTTTTCTCATCCACAAGGGCTTCCTCCCCCTTCTCAGGCCGGGAGAGCCAATGTGTCAGTATAAAGAGAGTCTAGGTTAGGAGAAACCTGACTCAGGAGGGCCTCAGAACCAGGTCCTTTGTGCTGTGTGGCTTTTCATAGGTTGCTTAGCTTCTCTGTGCTTAGAAGCACCCTAAGAGTGCCAAGCCCAGCTCCCCAGTTCCGTCCTAGCTCTGTCACTCAGTAGCTAAGTGACTGGCAAGTTCCTTAACCTCTCTGTGCCTCAGTTTCCTCCTCTTTAAAATGAGGATGACAACAGTGCCTGCTTCGTTGGGTTGCGAGGGGGTCATGCCGTGGACACTGGAGGTACTTAGCACCTCAGCAGGGCGGTGCTAGTGGCACCTAGGAAGCATGTGTGTTAGCAAGTCCTGTTACTACTGTTCCTAGAAGTCAAGTCCTTCTGTCTGTTCTGCCTGCAGCCCTTTGTCTACAGGGAAGTGACGACAGCTTCTGAGGGTGGGGCAGGGGGCTGTCGCTCTGCTGGGAAAGCGGCCCCCCCAACAGTGACAGTGGGAGGCAAAGCTGATGGAGACAGTGTCTTAGGCTGGCCCTGGGTTGTGGCTGGGCTGAGGAGGCACCTCAGGGCGGGGGTTACCTGCTGTCACAGCTGGAGGAGCGGGAATCCGAGCTCTGGGACTGCGAGGGGCAGTGGTGGTGGCGGCGGCGGTGAGACTTTCGGGGCCGGCTTCGCGATCTTGGGAGGAGGGGAGGTGAGAAGGAGCAAACCAGAGGAGAGAGAGAGAGCTTTTCATCTGGTGACACACGTTTTCCTCTTGCACCCAAGTTACTGTCCCTCCCAAGTTATGCGTCTCCCCCCACCTACTCCCTGCACCCCACCCCCTGCCTCCTGCCTGTGCATTCCGGGTCTCTAACCAGTTTTTCTGAACACAAGTGAGTGGAAAGGGGAGATGGCCTGACCCTCAGGGCCCTCCCACTCTGCTGGTAGCAGGCCTGATGCAGACCACACCGGGGACAGAAATGCCACCTCTCCCTCAGCTAAAGAGGAGTCTCAGTTCCAGACGGTTTCGAGAGTCAATCAGATACCATAATGTGTGAATCAGTCGGGCACTAAAGAAAAATACGTCAACCGAAGGGCATGGGCTAAAGAAAGTGGCTTTGCCTCCCGAATGACGGCATGGTGCTGGGTCTTCTCATTTCTCAAGTGAATGTAGAAATAGAGATTTTTTTAATGTAAATTATTCCTATTTTAAATGGAAGCTCATTTTTTTTTTTATTTCTTAAAAAAGACAGTGTTTGGGGCAAACAAAACACATTTGCAGAATCCATTAGGCCTCTGGGCTGCCAATCTGTAACCTCAGACCCAGAAAATTAAGTCTAGATTCCTCATACGGAGTTACAAACATCATCGACAACAAAGATTACAGTACCGATAATTACTACCACTGCCATGGAAATTGGTATTATAACAGGTCACTGCAGCTCTCTCTGAATAATAATAATGACTCAGAAGTAGCAGTGGCAGTGGCTGTGGTCACTGATATGATGTACACGGAATATCAATGTTTTGGGCCAAGACAGGAAGCCAGTGGGAGTTAGAGATGATTCTATCGGGAGATAGCTTGGTTATCCCAACAAAGGTCTCAGAATTCTTGCAATGTGATCATCAGACTGTATCCTTTCCCTGTTTAAAACTCTCCTGCTGTCCTCATGTCAAGTCCAAACTCTGACCTTGAGCCCCAAGCATCCTCAGGAGCCAGCCCCTGCCTAGCTCCCCAGTCTCCTTGAATTATGTCTACAGCCCTGGTCAGAAAGGCTCAAGCAGGCCTGAAGTGCTTGTGTTCTGGCTCACAACTTTCCCAGCTGATGATGTCCCGATGATGATGCTTATGGTGGGGGGGACCCGTCTCTAACACACACAGTGTGCTGGGCACCATGTTCTAAGCATTTGCCTTACATAGATTCATCTATTCCTCGCAACCTACAAAGCAGGTTCCCTCATTCCCACTTCACAGATGCAGAAGCCGAGGCACAGAGAGTTTCAACCACTTGCCTAACTTGCAGCCTAGAATGGTTACCTCCATCCTTACTCCCAGCCTAAGCGCCTGGTCCCGCAGGAAGCCTCCCCTCACCACCAAGCCCTCTGTCCTGCACCAGGGCTCCCACCGCGCCCTGGGCTTCCATCTCCTGCTGCTGTGCTGTGACCTGTCCCATGTCTGTCCCCGAGTCCCGCTGCACGGTGCGCTTCTCAGGCTGGGAGGTATGTCTGTCTAGTCTCCGTCTTTGAGCCCCGCACAGGACCTGCCACCTGTTAGGGCCTCTCTGAGGGATGCTGAAAGAGAAGCCAGGTCACTCCAGTGGTCCTTTGTTTAGAAGCTGCCCTGACCATGGGTCTCGGCAAGAATAACCACCTTTCTCTTAGGGGCACCTGTTTTTCCTGACTCCGTTTTTTCTGGCTTTCATAGCCTTCCTTTACATCCTGCTAGCGGTTTCTGAGACATATCCAGCTGCGCAGGCTGGCCACCCTGCTGCCCTCAGGCCAGCAGTCCTCACCTCAGTGAGGATCCTCCCGGGACTCTTAGGGTCTGGGCCCAGCCCTGGCTCATTGACTGTCGATACTGCAGCCACCCTGGACAAGCGATGCTGACGTCTCCAAGGACAGGCACTCTGTCTGCGCTTAGCGTGAACGTACACTCAGTGCCCGTGAATGCCTCTTGACTTGAACCGAACCAGCCTGATGATTGGGAAGTTCTTCCCTGAGCTAACTCACAGCTCTACTGCTTCCTTCTGGAGCTTTCCGCAGCCTCCTGTGCTGGTGCCTGAAATGCCCTGTTTCACACTGACCTTGGGTGAAGGGGCCCTTTGGGCCAGCAAAGCTGAGCACCCTCCCTCTGAGCCCCGCCTCCTCTTGTCCCTCCCCCAGCAGCCGGCTGACTTTCATCCCACTGCCTGTGAGTCTCACTGTAGAAGCTTCTTGGCGGGAGATAAAATATTAGTTGATTGGAAAACACACGCAATAACATTTGCAAGGGTATAAAGTAGGTGGGTTGTAACCAAATTTACTTTTAATTTGGCTGGGAACTGAACTCTGCAGGCAGCGCTGGCTGATTTGAATTTCTACTACCAGCTATAAACCGTGAACCAGCTGGGGCCCGAGACCAGGGAGCTCCTCTGATGTCTCCATGCCCGAAGCCCAGCAGCCGGGGCTGGGACTCACATGCCCACACGAGCACGCACGTGATCACGCCCGCTTAATCACTCATGCACACATAGCAGACACATGTGCACAGGTGAAAACCGCCCCATGCCCTCCGTATGAGGAACGCACACGGATAAGTAAGCAGTGCAGATGCAGAGCGCATGGGACTGGAGCACAGGCGCAGACAGGGCGCCTACATGCATACTGATCAAGTTCATGGTCACACAAGCACGGGCATACCTAATGCATTTGTGTGAACACAAGTATACACCATTGCACACACACACACTCTGTCCCTGCAGTGCACACAAATGTTTGCACGATAGAAAAATGTACAGATAATTACGAGCAATGTGCATGATACACATATACACGTCACGTACAAATATTACATGACGCACACCCAGGAGCACAGAATTCACACACAACGGGCGCACCAGGCACACACATGCACGCTGTTCACTTCCCTGCACACACAGACACACATGCATACACACACATCACACACACAACTTTGTGCCCTCACGCGTGCCATACCCACAACTGCAAGTCTACACACAGTGCTGTCTTCCCCTTCCTTCTCCCCTCTCTCCCACCCCTCCACCCCCTCCCCCTTTCCCTGTTCCTTGTTCAGAGACCAGGTCCCCCTCCTCCTGAAAAGAACATTCCAGGTGGAATCTGCTTACTGTTTTTTGTGCCTCTTCTCTTCCCTTCTTTTGCTTTTTGGGCTAGAGGAGCTGAACAAGAAAATGGCCAGTTAATTGAAAGATGCTAACTGGTCAGTTAATTGAAAACTTCAGCTTAAGTGAAAAACAAAGCAGTTGCAATGCTTAACACATGGTGGCCACACCCTCAGGCCACCTGAGAATGGACACCGATTGTTTCTAAGACTAGAGTGGTCACTGCCAACTTTCTCACCCAGCGGGTTCAGCTAGAGACACCAACCCACACATACAGACTGACAGTGGGGTCTGGAGGAGGCCCGGGTCAGCTTTGGTGGCTTAATACTAATGGTAATAACATCTGTCACCTTTTGAGGGTTTATTAGAGGGTCAGCACTCGGCTAAAACTTTGTGTCAACAGTCTCATTTCATGGTCCCTACTACCTATTGGGTGGTGGCGCATTTAACAAGCAATCATTTACAGAAGGACTTGGCCTGTGTCCCTTGGCTAGGATCTGGGAAGGCTTTGCTGGGGTGACTGGGGCTGATGTTTTTCTGTGTGCCCCAACGCAAGATTTCAACCAGCGGTAAAATAAACAGACTCTGGCCAGGGCAGCAAGACTTCCCAGGAAGGTGGACCGATAAGGAGCTGGTCCAGCAGCAACCGTCCGGCCTAATGGAATTTGAAAGCTGGCTTGGAACTTTCAGGGAAACCAGCCTGTGGCTTTCATTTTGGAGGAAACTGAGGCCCAGGAAGATGAAGGGGGCATGCTCAAGAACACAGAGGTGGAGGCTGAGAACTTGACCCTAGAAGCTGCCTAAAACCTGGTCAGGAAAGCATAAAGGCAAGCAAGCAGCCAGGGGCCACAAGGTTCTTACCTGTGCCTTCTCTTCTTGGAGAATGACCTGCTCAGGGGGAAAAAAGGAGGAGACAGAGGGAGGGAGGGAAGGGAAGGGGTGGGGGAAGGAAGAGGGAGGGAGGGAAGAGAAGATGGGGAGGGGGAGAGAGGAAGAAAGGAACAGAGGGAGGGGAGAAAATGAACATCAGTGAGTCTGAATTTCTTTTCCAGGGACGAATGTGTCGGTGCACTGGTGGCCATGCTACCAGGGGCCTGCGACACCTAGTGAATCCTCCTCCTCTTTGAGATCTGATTGATTGATCGATCGATTGATTGATTGATCAACTGATTCACTTATTCCTCCTCTTTGAGATTTGAGGCTCATACGGGAAACTCTGGTTTGCATTTTGAATTTCCAGGTCAACACCTACCAGTGCTTCAGTCCTCACCCAGATTTGTCAGTAAGCCTGTCCTGGATGAGGTGAGATGAGGGGTCCCCGAGAGAGTGCCCCTCTGCCTCCTCTCTCCCCCCAAGTCTCATTTTAATCTTTTCTCTCTAGTTGTGGATTCATCTCCCTCATCGTTTTCATCTTCCTGGGACAACTGGCTTCCATATGTTGGAACTCTTACTGGGTACCAGGCTCTGTGCTAAGCATCTCTCACACACAGTCTCATTCCATCTTCCCTCAAGACCTATGAAGTACCACTAACCACCGATTCGCAAAAACACAGAAGCTCAGAGATGTTAGTTAAGTCGCCCAGGGCCACACAGCTTCACCTGTGTAACTCCTGCTCATGCTTCAGAGCTCCACTCAGATGTCATCTTGTAGCACTTTTCAGGCCCCTCACCTCTTCTCTGTTCCCACAATCCCTGGGTGACTGAGGGCTCAGCCTTCTGAACTTAGCCTTCCTGTAGTACAGACCTCTGCGTAACAGGATCACCATTTTCCCCACTAGGATGAGGGCAGGAACTGGGTTCTGGTCCCTGTTCTGCTCCTGAGACCCAGAGTCCTCAATCATGACATGTAATGGGTATTTAATAAGTAGATGTGAAAAATGTAATTTAAAAAAACCCCCAAACCCTGAGGCCTTGTTAACTGATGGGAGAAAAAAAAAGCTCAGTGTGTTCACTACCCTTCGCTTCTATCTCCAAAAAGTCAACCATCATTAACCAAACATTTCAAGAACTTGGAGAGGACAGACTAGAAGTAGAGCGGGCTCAGAAGACGAGGGTTTGAGAAGAATCAGCAATAGTGTCCCCCTCCTAATCTCCCCTTTTACGGTCCCCCTTCCTTCCGAACCTCCAGCAACCTCTGGGCTAACAGTAGCCAGCAGGGAAAAAAAAGCCTGTTTCTAACCTTCTGGTATAGTCTCTTTCTCGTGAGAAGAAACCCTTCCATGAGAAGCCACTTGGCTTCCAAAATCTAGATAAAGAAAAATGTTCCCCCTTCCCAACCACCCCCTAAACTGGGACAAATTGCTCAGCACAGCAAGGTGACAAGATGGTGGTCTACAGTCATGGGCAGGCCCCTGCCTCTACAGAGGACTCCCTGTGGGGAAAGGTTCCAAACTCCAATTTTACAGCATCTCACTAATTGTTTGGCCCACGTCTTGTAGTCAGCACAAACTCACAGAGCATCGACTGAAGCATGTGGGCGGGTAGGAGATGTAATGGGTGGGGACCAAACTGAGCTGACAACACCCTGGCAGCATTGGCTGAGATGTGACCACACTCCCGGATTGGGAAAAGCCATGTGGGGACAATGTGGAACCACGGGTGAGATGCAGCGGGGATAGGGGTGGGGATGGGGGCCCAAATGACCTCTTACCTTTTGTTCTGTTGTGATTGTTTAATTGCCCAAGTAATCCACCACTGATGTAGGAAAATTGGAAGATACAGATAAGCAAAAATAAAATGTAAACCACTCTTTCCCTGTCATCCACAGTCACCACAGCAAATATCTTCACTTACAAAGACAGCTTCAAACTCCCTGCCCCCAGGGGCCAAATGGGCCTTGCAAATGTGTGCAGATGTGGGGGAGCAGGCTAGGTGGGGACAGTGGCAAATCAGAGCATCCCTGCTCTGCCTACATACACAGCAACTCCCCAGCTCCAGCCGCTGGCTGCCTGTGGGAAAACTGGTCCAATGAAGAGGGAGCTTCTGATTCTACAGAAGAACTGGACAACTATGATTTTTGCATTGCAGAATTCTTCAACTATAAAATGTTGGCTTGGACCATGAACCACGGATTTGAGACCTCTGGTGTATATCCCTGTCTTATTTTTTCCCATAAATATACACGTGTGTGTGTGTTCATGCATGTGTGTCCAGTGAGCACCTTTTGGAATGTGTGTCCAGGTCATAATGCCCCTTAACTCCTGTCCACAAGGGTGCACTGGTCAATCTCAGAAGCCCTGTTTTACATGACCCCATCTGGACCATGTAACTGGATGCACAAAACTGGACCAACCAGAAAGTCCTTTCCTTGGGAGTTTGAAATAAAGGAACAAGACAGAGAGATTCAATATTTCCTTGTAGCTGGGTCTGCCACATGAAGGAATGGGAACAGGGTGCAGGGTCCCCCCGTGTGCACCAGGGAATTCTACTGGGCTTCTATCAGCTTCCCACTGATTGCTTCTAGCCTGTCACTGAGGTCCGGCTGGTCCCTGAGACATTCCTGTCACCTGATAACAAACCCTGCTCTGGCCGGAGTTAGCGTTAGTAGGCTCTGGTCCTTGCAACTAGAGTCCCAAGTTATGTAAGATACAAAGACATGACAATACATTAGATGAGTATTTTACATACATGAAATGATGAGCTTCCAAATGACCTTTGGGTACCATCCCCTTTCGCCCCAACCCCCACCTCACCGGGCGCATCCCTGTTCGCAGAGGAGGAAGGACAGTACCTGTGTCGTTTATGCTTCTTTGAACTTTTTTTCTTCTTTTTCTTGACAGGCGACGGGCTATAGGATGGGGACCTGCGTGGAGGGGAGACACACTTCAGAGGGAGGCTTTTGAAGGCCAGGGTTGGTTTCACAGACAGGGCTGCAGCTCTCCCAGTAACACCCAACACGGATAATAACTGGTGTAATTCGTTTGCATTTGTTTTAAACGCTACCACGTGTTTTACATGTATTATCTCATTTAATCCTTCCAACACTTCTTAGGTCGGTACAATTGCTACCCTCCCTTTTCAGATAAAGAAAGTGAGGTTCAGGGAGGTGGAGTGACTCGCCCAAAGACACACAGCTAGGAAGTGGAAGAGCTGAGATTCAAATGGAAGCCTCTCTGATCCCAGGGGCTTTGCTCTCAATCATACCCAGCTATGGGTAGCATCCCATAGCTGCCCTGCTGGTCAGGCCGTAAATATTTATGTTCGTCTGCCGCCCTCTCCCCAGTGCATATACTTTGGGTCTCTCCTCTGCCCTACCCTGTTGTCTTGCTGGTAAGACCAAGCCCCTGCAGGAGGTCTTGCCAGGATGAACTCACACGGGTGGTACCATCAAGGGGTTACCTGGGAAACAGAGCCACCCTGGAATCGTAACTACGACTCAAGGCTGAGGTTTGGGTGACCCGAGTTCCAATCTTGACTCTACCATTAATTCACAAAGTCACCTTGGGCGTGTCACTGCTCACTCTAGGTCTCTTATTCCGCCACTGACAAAATGCTAAGGTTGAACCCTATGAGGACTTGCAAACTCAGTGCCAACTGAAGCCTGCCTCCCAGATAGTGCAAAGGGATGCTGCAGGTTGGGGGTAAGACAGTAGGGAGTGGTGGGGCCTGTGGTGAACCAGAGAGCACCTGACTGAGGAGGATGGCTGCTTCTCAGATCAGCTGAAGGCCTCACGCAGGAATGTAGGTCCGGGTTTCTAGAGCGCCTGCCTTTTCAAAAGAATTTGCCAGAAAAACATATTTTCATATGAAATCTGGGTTTTAAAGGTTGGCTACTAATTGAAAAGACAAAAAACACTTTGCAGGCCAACTGAACACACTGCATGAATGAATAATCGGAGCCTGATGCCTGTGGTCTCCTTCTTTGAAATGTTCTCCTGCCCACTCCTAGCATCGGGAAACTCACGCCACTGACCCCAGTTCCACCCCTCACTTGAGAATGGCGGCAACTCTGGGTCCTCCTTGGGCCTAACCTCTGAGAACCAGGCTAAAGGGGTGTAGAGGGAATAAGGTCCCAGAAACCTTGCAGTTGGGACCCGAGTCATCCAGACTCTGCTCTCTGCTGCCCCCTGCAGGCTTCTTTAAATACTGCCTCTGAGATTTGCTGGGATTTTCAACTTGCCCCTCCACCAACGTAGATCTAATCACCCCACTGGGTCAGGAGTCCTGAACCTGCTTTTAGCCTAGGGATTGACAGCCTAGAAGAAAATCTGCAATATTTTTAAATACAAAAAAAAATCAAAAGGAATTGTACATAGAAACATTCATAGGGAATAAAAGAGAAAACAGCTGGCAAAAAAATATCAAGTCCATTATCCTTGCCATTTGTATGTGGTGGAAGCAACTGAGAAGCCTCAAATCAAGTGTCTATAGGTTCCATCACCTCCTCTCTGAGCCTTTATTTTTCCATCTCTAAAATGGGGATAATAATTATAAGAGAAATGAGTCACAGTGACTATAGTTAACAATACTGTATTGTATATTTGAAAGTTGCTAAGAGATTAGATCTTAAAAGTTCTCACTGCAAAAAAAAAAAACTGTAACTAAGCAACTGTAATTATGTAAAGTTAACTGTAAACTTACTGTGGTAATCACTTGGCAATAAACACATATATCAAATCATGAAGTTGCACACCTTAAACTGACACAATGTTATATGTCAATTACATCTCAATAAAACCGGAAGAAAATTTTAAACAAAAATAACATGGGGATAACAATGCTTGCCTGGTATATCGTGGCCAAGGGTAAAAGAGATCACAGAAATCACAGTGTTTGGCACAGCCCCTCACACAAAGTGAGTTCTCCAAAAACAAACAAATAATAAATAAATACTCATGGTCATGACTATGCTTCGGATTAACTGGTCATTTACTGTGTGCCCAACACTGTAAAAGCTGCTTCCACATCCATTTTCTCATCTAATTCTCACAAAACCCCAAGAGGTAGACACTGTCACCATTTTATAAAAGGGAAACAGGCTCAGAGAGGTGAAGTGACTTGCTCAAGGTCACACAGCTAGTAAAGAGCTAGAGAAGGGATCTGAATCCAAGGGGAGTCACTGTTTGACTCTGAAACCCTTATTACTCCAATTTTGTCCTTTTCTCTGTCTTCAGGGTTTCATCTCCCCTTGGGGCCCTCACCTCCTTCTCTTCTTCCGCGTAGATTTCTTCTTTTTCTTCTTCCCCCTGGAGGAAGGTGGTGGCGTCAAGTCTTTGCTGCGGGAGGCACTGGGGGGAACACAGAATCGGGCATTAGAGGACCCAGGGTTCCCCACGCCCCCAACTAGGGCTGTTGTAGCTGGGATGGGATCCAGTTCCTTGGAGGGTGAAGGACCCACCATGAATACCTAATAACCACCTCATGGCTGATTTGGTTACACTTCAGATTAAATGCCTCAAATAAGGAGTTAATGCTGACCTAATGAGACAGACGCTATACGTTACCCAAACACTGATTGATCATTTAAAACAGAGTGATAGAGGTTAACTGCTCCTTAATAGATTTATTATTGAATCTGCAAATGGTTCACCTTGGTAAATAAATCAGTTTTTAAATAATTAATTGGCAGTTCAGCACCCTCCATCCCCAATATATCACGTCTGCAGTTCCTGCTGGAAATTAAATAGGAGGTGGAAGGTATGTTAAGTAGCAGCTGATTATTAAAAGTATATTTGCCAAGGTCTAATGTAACGAGATACATATCTTATATCGCCTCACAGAACCTCAAAAACCTCCACTCTTCAGGAATAATTACTTCCAGTTCAATTAAATTCAAATGCTCAGGCTGCAGTTAAATGAAGTCAAGTTATCTACTCTTATAATTGGGGCAGGCTCCAGGGATTTTTAGAAACACTATCCCATGGCAAAAAGAGGTGGTTTTGGATGAAAAATTGCTTGGGAACTGAAACATGCCAACCCAGTTGAGCTTCACTGGGAAAATAGAATATTATTGTCATGATTAGTAATAACACAACTACCATTTACTCACTTATTATGCACCAAATGTTTCATATACTTTGATAGTCACAGAAGCACTCTAAGGGTACTATGATTTTTATTGTCATTCCACAGGTGAAGAAAATCATGCTCAAAAAGTTATGTTGCCTTGCTCATGGTTGCACAGTTAGGACGTATCCAAGCTGGGGTTTGAATCGAAGCCTGTGTGATTCCTATCTTGAGAGCTTTCCCACAAAACCAGATGCCTTCTCAAACTTGTTTGTGTGGCTAATCTTTCGGAAGTTACTCAACTCTTTACAAAGCATCATAAAATGCTGCCAAACTTAATTCCATTCTGAGAATCTAGATCATGACAGCTAGTAGAAAAAAAATGATACAGTGATCAGAATGAATATATGTTAAGGTCTCTGCATTGCCAGGAAATAAAGATCACATAGCTATACTCTAGAACACTGTCAAGAGAGTCATCTTTAGCAGGTTAAAAATAAATATCATAGAGATTAAGAACCCAGCCACTTCAGTGCACTTACATGTTATAAATCACAAAGTACAGCACACATATCCAGGAAGCAAGTGGGCCTCTTGTGCAAACATGGTACACCACTTCCAAATTTTTCCTTCAACGAGGGCTTGACACAGGGTAAGAGCCTGATAAGCATTTGTTGAGTGACCAAATGAGGGATGAATGGATGAAATAATTTGGCCACTTGTTAAATCATCTCATTTCATATAGACACTTCCCAGGGTAATAGCTGCTAGAAATTTGGAAAAAAAAAAAAAACACCCAAAATATTTAAGGGACAAATGCTTAAGGAAAAAGTAAAACCCTTTTAAAAGGGTGTCTTATAAAGCAGAAAGATCTCATTGTTTCAGTCAGTTACTCTCATTTCATTCTGGAACTCCAGGGTCTCAGGAGGGGAGGAAAGTTTGGGAACCATGGTCCTAAACTCAGCTTTAAGGGATGAGGTAAAACCAAAAAGCCCTTGGATCTGATGTCTGTGAGAGGGGATAATCAACCCCCTCCGTAAGCGCCAAACGCCCTTGCCCAGGTTGGTCTGCACTGCCCCTACTTCTTTATTTTCCGTGCACCAGTTCTCCTGGGTGCGCCCTCACACAGCGGGGGTGGAAAGGCACGAATTATGGTTAAGTGCACCGCCGTTACACGAGCAGCAGTTAACTGTGCAGCAGTCAAGTACACAGTGGTTCCATAGACAGTGGTCAGCTGTGCAGAGGGTGAGTCTGCAGCGGTAAAGCACGCTGGTTCCTGAAACTGACACACTTGGATTTAAAGTCCTGCTCCATTGCTTCCTACCTGGGCGGCCCCTCTGAGTGTCATTTCATCATCTGTAAGATGGGAATAAAACGAGACATACCTGTGTCCTAAGTTCGCTGCAAGGAATGAGGGAGCTCACTCGTGCAGCGTGCTCTGGGCCGGCACAGAGGACGTTCCCAGTAAACGTAGTGTCTGTTATTATGATCATGACCTTGATGGTCAGTGGTAATATGAGTATCATCAATATTGTGGTTTTTATCACGTCAGAGAGCAGGCTGCAGACAGGAGAAGGGGGCAAGAAGCCTTGACATTCCACAATCAAACGGACAACATGGCATCACTTTTAGATTGTCATGCCCAGAACCTTCTCTTGTGGCTCCATGAGACTCCATCTAACACTTTAAGCATCTTCTGTATTCTAGGTCCACTGTCAGGATGTGTACACACCTGGTCTGATTGAATCCTCACCCAACCTCGAGAATTAGATCTCAGTATCCCCAGTTCATAGTGGTGAACACTGAGGCTCACAGAAGAAAACAAACTTGCCCAAGGTCACTCAGTAAGTGGTGGTGTCTAGGTTTGAATGCAATTCCGACAACACACTAAGTCCCCTTTGACTGGGAGACAACGTTTGGGAAGTACAGAAACCGTCCACCCTCACCATCTCCCTGCAACTCCCTCAGTCTCTACTGGAAACAACTCTTTTTTTCCTGTTTCTTGGGGATAATTTTCCAGAACCACTGTTGAACTTTGCTTCTCCAAGCTGAGATGACTTAACTGTTTCTCCCTCACTGAAATCACAGCCTAACTGACGAAAGCCTGTCGCTGAGAGGGTGGCCTGGGTGGGGGGAGCAGACTTCACCCGTGAAAGCTGCTCTGGCTCCCCGAGCTGCTTCATCAAAATTCAGGTTCTTAGCTAGAGACCCTTGTTCATCAGCCCCAGGGTCCTGGTGCACAGATTTTGGAGAGTGTTCTTGGAGCACATACGTTATTCCAGGAGACAGCACTCACAGCTTCCATCTAATCCTCCGAGGGGGTTTGATTTGATTTTAGGGTCAGAAAGAGGAACTGGCAACAGAGAGAGGGGAAGAGCAGCCAGAGAGACAAACTTCATTTCTCCATCCTCAACCTGGCCTTCCTCACGGGACTGAAGAGGGGGGCGGGGGCGGCGCCTCACCTGTGTGCTCTGGCGGGACTGGGCTCCCGGCATGTTTTGTCTCTCTCCCAGCTGTTGGTGCCCAAGGCCTGGGTGGCCAGATGCTGGCGCAGCTTTTCCGAGGCTCCATCCTGAGCTGGGACCACGGGGCTGCTCTGGGGTTCTGTCCTACGAGGGGGAAGAAATAAGGAGGCAACAGTGATAGGAAATGACAACGATTCTTTATGTTCATCAAACATCCACAGATGTCCTAATATTTCCAACTTCCCTCGTGGTTAGGCTGGGGACATGAGACTATTTGGGGCCAATGGTCTCTGAGTGGGAATGACAAAAATTGTTTCCAGTTCCAGGCGATAAGATCCGTGTGCCATCTCCAGTTCTCTCTCCCTCTGTCACAATGACTTCAGAGGCCACGTAATTCCTAAAGTTGAAACTATTTGATAGAGGAGAGATGCCTGAACCGCATCAGACTTCGCATGACAGAGATAAGCCTTACTTAGGTTAAGCCACTGAGCTGCAGGGGCTTACTTGTTACCGCAGCATAGACCACCGTAACCTGACTGAACCACAGGGAGACGCTGGAAACCAGCATTTCACTTCCTTCCTCAAGACTTAATTAGAGGCCAAAGCCAGATAGGATTAGCTCAAACTCCCCAATTTCCATTTCTACCCCATTTTGTTTCCTGCCAAATCTGTCTCTGGAACAGAGACACCTTAATTCAAACACCATCTTCACCATTTAGTAGCTGTAGGTCCTGGGACCAGTCCCTCAACCTCTCAGACTTGCAGTTTCTTCAACAACAAAAATAGGAAATAATGTCAATCCATACACGGTTGCGTGGGGTGTGATGGTAAAATGAGATAACATAAGCAAACAGAAAGGCCTGGAAAATCTCAGTTCCCTTTCCCTTTACTTCTCTGTGAACCAAACTTCCCACTGGGTGTCCTTAACAGGTACGAGGTCACCTACTTGGGACAGCAGTTCCCACGGAAGCCGGAAGTTCCTTCCTCTGCCTCCAAGGTGAGGTCCAAACAACGCAGAGAAATGACCTGCATCCCACCTCCTCCTCCAAGTCCCGGGAAGGGAAAGGACGTTGCCTACTTAGTCTTTGATGAGACTGTCACTCAAATCTCCTGGCTCCTAACCCAGGAAGTCAGGAGTCTGAGGGTCACCGGTAGATCTGGAACCATCAGCAAGCTCACCCTGCCTGCAGATCCCAGGTCAAGGACTAATCGAAGGCATTAGCATTTCTCCTGCATCAAGCTCCTGCAGCCAGTGTATCAAGATTGGTTTTATGACTTAGGATGAATGCATCTGATAAGCCCCCTGCTCCTTAGGGCTGCCAGGAGAGCAGGCCAAGCCTGGTCAATATTGAAGGGAGGGCTGCAAAACACATCCATCTCTGTCAGCCGTTTATCGGTGCACATTTAGAAGCAGAGCTGGGAGATACCTCAAGTCCAGGAGGGATGGAGGTTCTAGGCAGGTGTGCCCAGCCCTCCTTACTGCCAACTCCATGCTTCCAGAACATTCCATGTCCATGCCTGCCATCCCTCCAGTCTCTCTGTGTGGCATGCCACCTTGGCTCTTTTCAGATAACTCAAAGCTCACAATTTCTGCTCAGCCTCCAATACGGTTTGCCTCCTCCCATACTTGTCCTAGCCTACGCTAACCTAAAATTCATTCACTCCAATCCCCTGAGTGCCTGCAATGTGTCAAGGCCAGTTCGAAGTGTGGGGATGCAGTGAACAAGACAGAGATGGCCCCTGTGATCATGGGGTTTAGATTATAGATGGAAAAGCAGGTAATAAATGCATAAGAAAGGAATAAGATGGCTTGTTCAATGGTAATAAATTATAGAAGAGGATAAATCAGTGTAATGGGGCTAGGAAATGGGAGGGGGTGACTTATTCTGTATAATCAGGGAAGGCCTTTCTGAGGAAGTAACAAGAGAGTGGAGACTTGAAAGATGAGGGACTAACTTTGCAGTTGGTGCTGGTTTTAAAATGAGTTCATAAATTCTTTGCCACTCCCGCCATCAAAAGCTGGCACCTAATCGCCGCCCCTCCCCCGTGAAGTGCTTAGTAGTGGCTCACTTTTAATGAATAGAAGGCAGTAGAAGGGATAATGTGTGACTTCCAAGACTAGATCGCAAAGGCAGCGTCCACCTCTTTCTCTTGGGCTGATCGCCCTGCGGGAAGCTGGCCGCCATGCTGTGAGGACACGCCAGCAGCCCCCGGGAGAGGCCCAGGGGGAGACAAACTGAAGCCTCTTGCCAGCAGCCAGCACCAGCCAGCGGTGTGAGTGACCCACCTCGGAAGTGGATCTTCTGGCCCCAGTCAAGCCTTGAGGTGAGACTGCAGCTGTGGGGGACATCTGACCACCAGCTCAAGGGCGATGGTGAGCCAGTCACCCAGCCAAGTTCCCGACTCCCAGACACCGTGAAACGTAACAACTGTTTCTCGTTGTTTTAAGCCACAAAGATTTGGGGCATTTTATTGCTCAGCAACATGTAACTCCTCCACGGGCATCTGCAGGAAGTGGGAAGGATGTTCCAGGCAGAAAGAAGGGCAAGTTCAAAGACACCTGACACAGACAAGGAATAGCAAGCAAGGGTCAGAGTGAGAAGAGGAGAGACCCGAGATGAGGTCTTTGTAGGTCATGGGAAGACCTTGGGGTCCCATGTGGCTGATGGACTGGCCTGCATTTCAGAACAATCACTCCACTGGCTTAGGACACTAGAAGGTGAGGCGGGAACAACAAAGACGGGCAGAGTTTTGCAATCGACTGGTCTCAGAGCAGGGTGGCAGCAATGGAGGTGGTGAGATAGGATCAGATACTGATGTATTTTGAAAGCAGAACCAGCATCCTTGGCTGCTGGTTAAATGTGGGTGGTAAGAGAAGGAGAAGAGGAGGGGTCAAGGTCGACTCCAAGGCTTTGAGCCTGAGGAACGAGGAGGATGGAGTCACCATAGAGAGGGTAGAGATGGTGGAGGAGGGAGCAGGCTTTTAGAGGACGTCTAGCCCCTTTTTGAGTATATGATAGTCCCTTTACTACCCTTACTGCAGCTCTTAATAGTATGTGTTGTGGTTACCGTTTCCCTGTCTTCTCTCATACGAGGCTATGAGCTCCCACAGACCAGGATCGTGTTTCACTGTCCCAGAACCCCCTGCCTGATAAACACTCAGCAACATTCGTTCAGTGAATAAATGACAGAGCAAAGGCATCAGCTAAGGAGAACGCGTATTTGTTTCAAAAAGTTAGAAAGGGCTTTTAAGATGCTAATCCCTTCATGTTACACTGGGTGGAAATAACCCAGCTGGTGCCTCCATCAACTGAGACGGTTCAATCAATGCCTTTTCTATTCTTCCTCATGTTTCCCTTAGAAAAGTCATCAATCAGCTTATCAACGTCTGCGTACTGCCCAGCGGAGTCTTGAGTTGGGGACACACACACACACACACACATATATATATATAAGAATGGAATTTTGTACTTTCTAGGGGCATTACAGAAAACCAAGACTCAAATCTGTACCGGAGGCAACCCCATAATAGGCAAAAGCCGAGAAGTTTTGAGAAATCTGGCAGCGAATAAATATTTGACACACAGAGCTGGCACTGGGCGGAAGCTCCCAGTGACTTGTGCTAACAGAGGCGTGGGTTATCTCCAGCGTTCGGGAAAGCTGGTGGATGCCCCTGCCAGGCACAGGCATACTAGGCTTAGGGCGAAGACAGTGGCTCATCCGTCACTGCCAGCAGCAGGGTTTGGAATCAGGGATGGGGCAACCCTGACACGGTTTGATGAGGAGAGGTATAATGGAGCTGCTGTAAGCGATAACGTGGCACTCCCCGATGTGGCAGACTGCTCTTTTTGCCAGTGGCACTGGCTTCACCTTCCTGGTGCTGGGTACCCCACCTGGGGTTATAACACAAACAAAACTGTAATTAATTCTACTAGGCAGACAAGAAGCGGTGACGGAAGGAAGAAAGGAATCCTCTATAATACAATGTTTGAGATTTTTTTCCAACATGTTCTAACACTTTGCTTCTCAACTTTTTGAAAACTCAAAAAGGCTCAGGGAGCATGGAGCCCAGGCTTGGCCAAAGCTGGCACAGGATCAGAGGCCCCCAAGGAGCTTTTAAAAAAAATCCAGATTCCTAGCTGGAATGAAACAGGGTCTCCAAGGGATGAAAACAGGGGAACCTGCATCTTAACGAAACATCCCAGGTAATTTTGGGATTAGCAGATGCAAACTACTATGTACAGAACAGATAAACAGCAAGGTCCTACTGTGTAGCACAGCGAACTGTATTCAATAACTTTTAACAACTTACAATGAAAAAGAATGTGAAAAAGAATATACATGTATACCTGAATCACTATGCTGTATACCAGAAACTAACACAATAATGTAAATCAACTCTACTTCAATTAAAAAAAAAAAAGAAGGGAGGAGGGTGTAGCTCAAGTGGTAGAGCGCATGCTTCGCAGGCACAAGGCCCTGGGTTCGATCCCCAGTACCTCCTCTAAAAAAATAAACAAACCTAATTACCTCTTCCCCACCAAGATTTGAAAAAATATAATAATAAAATATCTTTTAAAAAAGAGAAAGAAACATGCTGGGTTATTCTGCCTTTTATTGGACCAAGAATAAATCCAAACTGATTACTGGGATTAAAAGGCTCTGAAGGGTCTGGCCTCTGCCCCACTCTAGACTCCAGCTCCTGCCTCTCTCCCCGCCCCTTACTTTGCTCCAGCCACATGGCTTTCTTGCTGTTCCTCAGATGGAACAGGGCCTTTGCTCAGAGCCTTTGCTCCTTCCGTTTCCCTCCACTTGGCATGCTGTTCCTCCAGCTCTTTGCATGGCTGGCTCCTTCGTTTCATTCAAATGTCACCTTCTCCGGGAAGCCCTCCCTGACCCCCTTGTGTAATCTTGCTCCTCTCATCACCCGCCTCCATCACAGTGGCCTGCTACGCCCTCCTGCACAGCATTTGCAACAATGTGAAATGACCATTTTAAGTGTTTACTGGCTAACCGTTTGTCTTCGGGACTAGGACGTAAGCTTCCTGAGAGTGGGAGCTGACTCCCCAAGGATCTAGTGCCTGGCATAGTGTGCCTTTTCGCGCAATAAACATTTGTTGAATGAGTGAAGGAATGAACTTACAAATGAATTCTGGTGACCAGTATCACGTGCAAACCACGAATCAGACTCAACCTCTCCTCACACATAAAGAGACAGAGGTCCAGAGAGAAGGACCCGTCTGAGGCCACACCGGACTGCAGCGGACGCAGACTTCAGTCTCTCTCTCTCCCTTCTCCCTCTCTCCCCCACAGCCCCACCTGTCTCCCTTCCTCCTCTCCAGCTTTGCAACCTTACAGGGTTTTAAGAAAAACTCTGTGTTCCATCACTGCTGAGGAGTACCGGCAGCTGCCTCGTTTTTTACCACACAGTCCTTTGATGTTGCATAAAAAAAATACTTAAAAGAAGGCGAGATCTTCGGGGGACAGCTAAAACAGCGAAGTCAAGGGCTGGCACACTCCACTTCACAGAGGGAGGGAGGGAGGGAGCCAGGAGTGCTGAATTCCTCAAGGCCTCCCGCTTCCCTTCCTGCTAATCAGCGACCCGGAGCTTAGAGGCGGCTCTCCGTAGTCATGGCAACCAGCAGATTCCCAGCCTCTGATAAGAGCGCTGAACTCCGCAAAACTCTCCAAGATTGCTTGGCTCCCTAGCTGCTTCCCTGCTTCCCCCATCAAAGCTCCAGACTCCAACAAAGTACTCAGCCTGGGCGGGTGCAGACCCCTGTGACTCAAGACTAGTTTGAATTAAACGCCCGTTTGGGGAATCAGAGGCAAACAGTGTTGGAGGGGAGTGAGAAGGGCCCCAGCCCTGCCCACCTCTGTGCAGAGTGGGCAAACTGAGGCCCCATGATGCCAAGGGACTTGCCCAAGGCCACACGGTGACTCACAGCGGAGCTTCAGCTTGAACTGTGGCCTTCTGACCCCCAGTCCAGTGCTCTTTCCACGTCCTTTGATTGACAAGATTGACAAGAGCTACCATTTGTCAAGCACCTACTCCGTGCAGGACACCAGGCTAAACACTTCTCAGGCATCGTCTCATTTAAGTTTCCAAGAAACCCAGGAGCCAGGATGGCCATGCCCACTATACAGATGGAGAAACTGAGACCCGAGGATAGTAAATGGTAAGAACACCAGCTGCCCTGCCTGTTTATAAGAATCAACTGAGAAAAAAAGGAGAGCAATCCAGAAAACACTGTTAGGATATAAGGAAGTAGTAAATGGGGGCCTAGGGTGAATCTTGGTAATTTCCCTGTGAGACAGGGATGTGCCTTATGTGTCTGGAGAAGGGGCTGTGTAAGGGGAATAGGGGCAGGTGGCCGTGTAAAACCTTCTAAAAGATGCACGGAAATTGGTCATGTGCAAACGCTGGGCAAAGAGACTCAGCAACGGACTTTGCGTAACTTCAGAGGAAGCAGTAAGTTGGAAGAGATGGTCGGGGTGGAGGGTGGAAGGTAAGAATTGAGACTTCCTTATTTCATTTAGCATAATGTCCTCAAGGTCCACCCATGTGGTCACAAATAGCAGTGTTTCCTTCTTTTTTATGACTGAATAGTATTAATTTTATCTATCTATCTATCTATCTATCTATCTATCTATCTATCTATCTATCTATCTATCTATCTATCTCCTGTCTATCTATCTGGCTATCTATGGCTATTAGATAGGCAGGTAGATCTCACATTGTCTCGATCCATGCATCTGGTGATGGACACTCAGGTTGTTTCCATGTCTTGCCTATTGTGACTAATGCTGCAATGAATGTGGGGGAGCAGAGAAAAACAGGAGTTGAGACTAAGGAGGCAGGGGCGGGAATCTTCAGGACCACGTGGACAGGTGCTCCTTACACCTTCACATGTGTGTGATCTTGTCCGAATGCAGGTGCCGATTCAGTGGGCCCGGGCTAGAGCCTGAGCTTCTGCATTTCTAGCCAATTCCCAGGTCATGCTGCTGCTCTGCGGACCAAACACCGAGAGGCCAGGCTTCAGGTTTTACAAAGGATTTGGACTCGATCCTGAGTCCAAGCCCAGCCTTCCAGCACCCTCTATCCCCAGGCAACTGATGAGAATGGTCTAGTTCAGTTCTCAGGGCTGAGCGCATGTGAGGGCGTGAATGTGTGTGTGTGCACATGTGTGTGTGTGTGTGGTAAACACTCTAGTATATCAACAATTTGTCCAGCTCCCAAGTTCAGGTCAAAAGACGAAAGAACCATATGGAGAAAAATCAACTCAGCATTTCTTACCCAGCTCAGCCAAGAAGGTCAGGCCCCCAGACAGGGGTGTGGCCTCTCATCACATAACACATCCCCAGCTGTGCTCCAAACCACCCCAAACCCACCCAGTCATGCCCCCCTTCACAGGCTGGCCTGCTGCCTATCTGCCTAGTGCTGAGAGGGGGGCTGGGTTGGATCCTTGGGGCTGTCTGAAATGCAGGCTGCCCCCAACTTGGGAAAAGGCTGAACATCGTGGTTTTCCACTTGCACACGTTGCGAAGGGTAACGAGGCGATGCCGGGCAAGTGCAGAGGTCCTGCAGAGTCCTACTGACCAGGGTTCAAGCCCTGATTCTACCAAGCTGTGTCACCATGGGCAAGAATGACACTTCTCAGTCCAGTCCAGGGCACCTTCAAGACCTTTCTATCAGCTGCAATTGCAGACAGGGTTTGGATTTCTCCAGGGAGGGTAAATTACTGATGAGACTTTCTTGACCTGGGAGGGACCGTGCTGGGTGACTCTCTTTTGAGGATCTCACAGACATTGCTGGAGGTGGCACCAATTAAGGAAGATCTGCTGGGAAAGAGGGCAGAAGCCCTTGGCCTCACAGGGAACCTCCAACCCAGAGCAGGCAGAGCTTTGGTTCAAGAACTGATAAAGTAAAAACTGGCCCCAAGAGGTGCTGCCAGGGGCCCTGCACTTTTCATTCAGCCACTGAGGCCACAGGCATTTACTGAGCACCTGCTATGTGTAGGGCATGTTCTAGGCACTGGAGACCAAGGAGAGAATAAGACAGAAGCAAAATCTCTGCCTGATGGAGACTGCATTCTACTGGGATGGACAGAGGGAGGAGAAGAGCAGAAACTCAGCAGAACTGACTGGTAACTATGTAGCATATTCGAAGGCAGTGAGGGCTCTAAAGGAAAGAAACGTAGCAGGATGGGGAAACTGGGGATGCCACGAGGAGGGGCTGCAGTTTTAAGGGGGGATCAGAGACTGCTTCACTGAGAGGGGGGCATCTGAGCAAGGCTGGAAGGGGATGAGGGAGTGAGCCTCGTTTGTGCCTGGAAAGGAGCAAAACAGGCAGAGGGCACAGCCCATGCCAAGGCCCTGAGATTGGGACGTACCAGGTGCACTGAGGCTAGACGTGAGTGAGCAAGGGGGGGGGGGTTGATGTCAGAGAGGTAACGAGGTTGGATCGTGGTCTGGTGGGCTGCTGCCAGGACTTGGCCTTTTCTGTGAGTGAGAGGAGCCGCTGGAGAGTTCTCAGCAGAGAAGCCATGTAATCTGACTTAGGTTTTAAAGGGTCAGCAAGGGAGCTGGGATCAACGCAGGAAGACCAGGGAGGAGATTACTGCAACAGCCCACGTGAGAGATGACAGCCGGGATCCGTGTTATCGCGGCTGCAGTGGTGAGAAGCGGTCGGATTCTGGACAGATACTGAAGTGGGAATCAACCAAGTTTGCTTGTGGGGGACTCTAAGGTTTTTCGGTCTGAGCCACTGGAAGGATGAAGATACCGAGGACTGAGCTGGGGTCAGCTGCAGCTGCAGAAGGGTGCTTTGGAAGGGGTCCCCAGAGCTCATTTCTGGACATGTTAGTTTTGAGATGTTAGTTAGACACCCACATGGAGATGGCAGGGGGGCAGCTGGGCACATGAACCTGGAGTTCAGAGAAGACACTAGTGCTGGGGAAATGTATTTCAGTGATGTGAGCATCTAGATGGTATTGAAAGCCAGCAGACTGCATCTTCTGGGGAGTAAGATAGAGCACATGGCTAGAGTGAGGTGGGAAGATGAGGAGGTCGGTAAGCTCTGAAGGTGTTGTGTCAGTGGGGTTTCAGAATAACAAGACAGTTCAACAGAAGTGCCCCAACCTCACATGCACCCCAATGTTCACAGCAGCATTGTTTACAACAGCCAAGACATGGAAACAGCCTAAATGTCCATTGACAGATGACTGGATAAAGATGTGGTCTATATACACAATGGAATTCTACTCAGCCATAAAAAAGGATGAAATAATGCCATGTGCAGCAACATGGATGGACCTAGAGATTATCATACTAAGTAAGTCAGACAGAGAAAGACAAATATATGACATCACTTATATGTGGAATCTAAAAAAAATGATACAAATTTTATTTACAAACCAAAAATAGACTCATGGACATAAAGAAAACAAACTACGGTTACAAAAGAGGGAAAGTTAGGGGAGGGATAAATTAGGAGTTTGGGATTACCAGATACACATTACTACATATAAAATAGTTAAACAACAAGGACCTACTGTATAGCACAGGGAATTATATTCAGTTTCTTGGAATAACATATAGTAGAAAAGAATCAGAAAAGAAAATTTACATATATGTATAACTGAATCACTTTACTGTACATCTGAAACTAACATTGTAAATTAGCTATACTTTGATAAAAAGTAATAAAAAAAAAAGTGTCCCAACCTGGTGGACTGGCTCTTAAAATATACTCTTACAATGTCTGACTCCTCGAATTCATCCCTTTAGATGCAGTGATTTATTTAATCGTTCATGCATTCATTCATCCATTTATTCCTGAGCTATTCGTCAATTCACTGATTCATCTTTCATTCATTTGCTCATCTGCTAAGCATCACTTTACTTTCCAGTGGACGACATTCCAAGATGATCCAGACATGAGTCTTTCCCTCCAGGAGCTCACAGTTCAGAGGAAGACACGGGACACGTA
This sequence comes from Camelus bactrianus, assembly GCF_048773025.1. NCBI lineage: Eukaryota > Metazoa > Chordata > Mammalia > Artiodactyla > Camelidae > Camelus > Camelus bactrianus. The sequence goes on from NC_133570.1 coordinate 10,224,656, forward strand.
CATCAGACACCCTCCTATGGGTGAACATGACCCAGGAAAGGAAGAGTCCTGCATAGAGAGAGGACACTCGTGCCTGGAGGAAACAAGCCAGGCTGTGCAGAGGGGGCCGAGTTGCTTGTCAGGGCAAGGTTGCTAGGGTGCTGTGGCTACACGTCCCGGGGGACTCTGCCCGGGGGACTCTGCCCGGGGAACTCGGACCCGCTGGGCGAGACCCTGGGCAAGCCTCTTCGCCTCCCTGGTGAAATCACAAGCTGTATGCACCTCACAGGGCTGCTGTGGGGATGACATGACATGACATGAGGCGTGTCCAGCACTTAGCTTCCGGCATGCTGCGTCACTTTAAATATCAGCCATACTTTCCAGGGAGAGATCACGCTGTGCTCCAGCCTCACTGCTGATTCTGATCCCCTTTCCCCCAACAGCTCAAGACAAGGGATTCTGGGAAGGGGCAGGGCAGGGAGGTCAAAGTGCCCTTGAATGTCCCTGGAGATCCTCCCTCCACAGGCGCCTCGGCTCCCCCACCACCAGGCTGAGTCTACCCATTCCTTGCCACGTCTCTGCTTTTCTCTCTCAGTAGCCCAGAGGTGAATTTCTCTCTCCCTGTCCTCCTGGAACAACCCACTGGACCCTTCCGTCAGCTAGACCTACAGATGTGGTGGTGGTGATGGCGGGGGTTGGGGGCTTCTGAGAGTGCGGTGTAGTCAGGACTTTGTGTTCCTGCAGACACACCCACCATACATGTCCCCTCTTCCTGCAGCTGAGGTTTGGTAGAAAATTCCTAACAAGCAGAGAGTTAAGTTGCCGCTAAAATCTGCAGAGAGGACACAACAGACAAGCCACAAATCTCGATGGCAGGCAGTGAGCAGGCAGCGAGCTCCTGAAGTCTGGCCTCGTTAGTTTTAAAATAACACAGCAGAGAAACGAGATAAAGGGCTTCAGCAGGGGAAGCTGTCAGACGCCTCACCTTACACCGTGGGAGCCACTGGAGGGGCCGTGTCTCTCCACCTGGGTTACAGAAACAGGGACTGCAGTCTGGGGCAGTGGCTGTGTTGCTAGGTCATGGAGGCAGACTTTGTCAGAGCTAAGACAGCCCTTGGAGGACATGGAACACAACCCAGGGGAAGCCGAGGCCCAGAGAGGGCCCAGCACTACACACAGGACCACTCAGTAATTTAGGGACTGAGCAGGGAGCACCGCCTAGTTCTGCATTTGCAGAGGGTGCTGCTGGTCAGATCTTAGCGGCTGTGAGTGGTGGCTGCAAATGCATCACAGGCTCCCCTTCCAGAAGGTTACGTCCAGCCCTGGGGGGTGGCAAGGCAGCCCATAGCTAACGACTAACTGACTTATCAGTACAGACGTCCTTCTCCCTTGCTTCAAGGCAGGGCTAATTCTATGGTGCAACTCACACTCCAGAGCTCCCAGTGGGATCAGGCTGAGGCTAGCCACCAGCCGAAATGACATCTTTCCTTAGCTTTGCACACTGCCCTAGCCTGCTTTCTCGTCCCTTTCTTAAGTCTGTGCACCAAAAATTCCTGTCTGAGGCTTCATTTCTTGTGAATTCCATCAAAGAAAGACCCAGATCAAGTTGTCCTCTATCAAACTACTAAATGCAAAACAATAGTTAAGTACTGTATTGTTTGGAGCCAAACAGACATGGGTTGGAAGCTCTGCTTTGCTACTTCCAGGTTGCATTGACCCAGAGGAAGTTACTTAATACCATCAAACCTTAGGTTTCCCATCTGAGGATGGGGAATGTTAACGGGGATGTTGACCTTACCTGCCTCATAAGACAGTTGTAAAATGCTTAGCACATTTTCTGGATGCATAACAAATGCTCAATATATGTTATTTGATGATGGTGGTGGTGGTGGTGGTGGCAGTAGAATGAATGGACAGGTTGGTCCACTGCAAGTCCACCAATCAGCAGAAAGCTCTCAGAAGACTCCACCTCTGAAGCTCCTGCACCAATCATCAGCAAGTTCTCAAATTACGTCTTTCCCCTTCATCTTCCCTTAGGCTTGCCCCAGAGTTCCTCTCCTTTGCGGTTGTCATTCTCCTCTGACAAAGGATTCCTGTGGGAGGGAGGGATCACCGGAGAGACCAGACATCTGGGTTATCCGGAAGTGACCATTTCTCCGTGCTGGCCCAGGCAGCCAGCTGCCCCACCAGTAGAAAACGGCTCCTCCACAGTCATTCTGACTAAGGAGCTGATGGGAAAGGTCTGTCCCTCCACTGGGACTTTTATCTGCCTTTTAAAAAGTCAAACACATTATCGCAGGATTGCGAGTTTATTAGAGAACTTTATCTTTATTAGGCAGCCGGCTTCATGATTACCTCCCACCACCTCTGATGGGTTCCCCTTGGCTCCAACTTGGAGCTGTGGGAGGGGGCTTGTGGCAGGAACAGACTAGGAGATCTCAGGACAGCCCCTACCACATGGGCAGAGGTCTTTTTTGGCTCTGTGGTTGACAACGGACGGTGCCTGCACAACCTGGAGCCACCAGGAGCTCTGGAATCAGGCAGACTAGAGTTTGAAAGCTGGTTCTGCTGTTTTCAAGCTGTGATCTTGGACAAGTCATTTCATCTCTTTTCTGCAAAATGGGGTTCATGATAGCGTCCAGCTTGTAGAGTTGATGCACATAGTAAAGTGCTTAACACCATTCCTGGTGCAGAGCGAGCACTTAATCAATGTTAGCTGTCATTGTAACTGTAATTATTCATTGGAAATAGCCTTTGGGGCAGAGTCGCTCAACTTCACTGTCTGCTCAAGCTGATCCCTCTGCCCGCAGTGCCCTCTCTTCCCTTCTCCGCCAGGAAAAGCCCCACTCAGCCATCAAGGCTCAGCTCAACTCTTTCTGACCACCGGCCCCCTGCCCCCCCCCCCAGCCCCACCACTGCCGAACTCCCTACAGGAATAAATTCTGTACTCAACCGCGCTCCAGCATCTCTTTGCAAATCCTCCAGGATATAGCAGCATAACCTGGACCAAGTTTCCTCATCTATTTAAGCCTCAGTTTTCTCATTTTTTAAATGGGGATAATACCTTATGTATTGGGGTAATTGTGGGGAATACATAGTCATTAAGCTAAGCACAGTGTCTGACTCTTGTAATTATAATTGCAATCATCATTGAAAGAGGCTTGGTAGCTCCCACAGGAGAAAGAATTTCTGCTTGGTGAGGAGCCTTAAGGATTATCCTTTCACAGTCATCTTGGAGGAGTGTATGGCTTTCAACCTGCCTGGAACAGCTTGGGACCCTGAAAACAGGCGACTGGCCCCAGTGACCCCTGAGAAGCACGTCCAATTCAAAGATTCGTGTGAGTCAGATCCTCCTCTGTGTCTAAGTTGTCCCCGTCTATCTGCCCTTGTCTGCACACAAGCCCAGAGCCTACCAACATGGCACATTAGCCCCTAGTTTAGGGATGAGAGTCGTCACCTCTAAGCACAGCATCTGAGTTCACAGGCAGGAGCACGGGCATACCAACTTCTCCAGCTTATTTTGTTAAAGGGACCTGACATTTACTGAGCACCTAATATGTGCCAGCACCTCATCAGATATTTAAAAGCCATTATTTCATTTAAGTTCCATAATAAGTCCTTGAGGTGAGAATTGTAAGGACTGTCTTTAGATGAGACAATATAAGCCCAGAGAGGTGTAGTGACTTGCCCAAGGACAAACAGCGAGCAAGTGAGAGAGCTCAGAGTTCTCAGGGAACTGTAGCTGGGTGTCCCTGGTCTCCAGACTGAGTGTGGCCACACAGTCCAGCTTTTGGGGTCACTGTGTCTCTTTCCACCGTGACCACGTCTCCGCCTCCCCAACACAGACTGGTGTTCTGACTTCTTCCTATTTGCTCGCCTGCACCCCGGGTCCCGGCTGCTGTCTGCGCAGTCTATTGACAGAGACAATCAATCACCCAGCTTGCTCCGACAGCTAAAAACACCCCATCGACCAATTTTTCCCTCTGGCGCCTTTCCTCGGACCATGAAACCTCACTAATTTGGAATTTGCAATGATTTCTGACACAGAACCTGCATTTCTCATTCCGGTAAAAAAAAAAAAATCTGAATGAAATGTTAGCCTGTGGACCCCTGGGGGCTTCTGAGCAAGGCCCTGGCAGTCAAGAGGCCCTGTTTCCACTCCTCCCCTCTGTTTGTCTCCTGGTTTCCTCCACCTGCATCCATTTCTACATTGGATCGTAGCCCACGGCACGACTACAAATGCTAACACCACCAACAATAACCGTGGATATTCACGGGGCACCAGCTAGTCTAAGCGCTGTGCATTTGTTTCTTCTAATAATCGTCACCACAATTATTTGAGGCTGGAACAATTATCAACCCCATTTTACCAATGAAGAAACTGAGGCAAGAGGCAATCCTGATCATAGGTGGTGGAGATGGAATCTGAAACCAGGCAGCCTGCCTCCAGCACCCACGGTCTTCACCCCGACACCATTTGTGCCTCCAGGGCTGGGCACTGTGGGGGCCACTTGTGGACATGATGTACCCCTATAGTGCCTCCCACTTTGGGCCTCTGAAAGCATCAGGCCGTGGGACAAGACAGCTTCGTGTCCCCTCCACAGCTGGGTGGGCATGTAGAGCCAGGGACTAGAAGTCCATGGAAAAGCTGCCTCCCGACGTCTGTCACCATGGACTCAACCGAGTGAGAGGCACAGAGCCTTCAAAGGGAACTGGTGGCAAGTAGTTTGAGAAGCATCCTTCTTAGGTTCAAAATCCTGTTTGAGAGTGTGGATTGCCCATAGGGCCCAACCGTTTAATCAAAGCCCTGGTTTCTTTCTACACATATTTTGCTAAATGTTGATAACAGAGATGAGAAACCCAACTGGAAAGTTACGTGCTGTCCCACTTGCCCCTTTCCTGTGCAAAGGCCCTGTGGCATCCTTTTACATGAGCCCACAGTAGACCTGCCTTTGTGGATTTGCAGTGGGGCATCCTCCTTTTCATGGAGGGGAACACTTCCTGTTCGGGTTGCTTTGGAATATGGTTTGAATGGAAAAGAAAGGCCATGCCATTAAAAAGAAAATAATTAAAATGGCTTGATTCCACCCATTACCCATTTGGTGGGGTATAAACAGGGCCTTGGTTCCCTGTACAAATCTCTCTGAGCCCCTTGCGGTGGAACCCAAGGCCTGAAACAAGTGTGGGGGGCCTGGCAGGATTGAAGTAAAGGCCTTTAAACTAGTCCAACATCCCTCAACTGCAGTGAAACTGCCCTTTCCTCCTTCCCCAGACACTTCTTGAGCTCCGGCTCTGCCAAGCATTCTTGGGGTGGAAAGTTGGGCAGGATGCTAAGGTCCCCCAGGCTAAAGCCTTCTTCCTTTAAAGCTCAGAGAGGGGATGTGACCCGCTTCACGTGAAGTGGTGGAGAGTTAGCAGAACTCTGGGCCCCTGGTACCTTGTGCTGCAGACTACCCTGATGAGGGCTCTCCCGCCCCTCCTGCCAGAGCCGCTTCCCCTGGCTGGACGCCCAGCGTGGGGCTGGTGCAGGGAGGAGGAGGTCGAGCAGGCTGTTGGGTGCAGGGTTGGCAGCCAGTGAGGGCTTCGTCCCACGACAGCCTGGGGCTGAATCACCAGCCAGGCCGACTTGGCTCAGCATTCCAAACACACCAATAGACTCAGGAAGAAAACAGAATGTTGCCTTTTGTTGCAATTTAAAAGGAGGGAAATCATAGACACCTTCTCCCTCTTGCCGGAGAGTGGCCCATTTGAGAAGATCGATCAAATGTTTTCAGCCAAAGCCCAAACAGGTCCACATCTTCCCAAATTACAGGAAAAGAAGATGGGAGAGATGGAGAAAGGGGTGTATGTGTGTGTGGAATTAGCCACAATGGAGAGGGAGGGGCGCCACTGTCTGTCTTCACACACAACGGAGGAAGCGGCCGGGGACAGAGGCTGGGCTGGGTGTGGGGCTCTTCTCTTCGTGGAGGGTCTTGGCTCGTGTTCAGAGCCCTGCAGAAAAGCCCCCTATTGGGAGTTCAGCCCACTCTCAGTAACTCTTGCAGAATAATGAGGCTGATGGTGAGACCCACAAGCCAGAGCCAAGGGATGCTCCCAACTTGCGGGACAAATGTCTCCTTGCAGAACAGCTCAGCGGTTGTCAGCCACAGCGTGACACTGACACAGCTGATCTGTCACCATCAGCTGTAAGCTCTGTCATGGGTTTGTTGCTGGTGATTATTAAAGATGAAAGTTTGGAATGGTTTCCAATTGAAATACATACGTGAATACGTGAATCTTCATCCTCCCAGTTAAGGGCAGCTCCTTTCAAGGTGTAACCTTGGGTTGTCCTTGACTTCTCTCCCTCAAACCCCAGGTCTGACTTATCAGCGAATCTAGCTGCTGATATATCCTTCAAAACACACCTAGAATGCAAACACTGCTCTTCTCCCATGTGGCCGCCACCTCAGTCTAGGCCCACATCATCTCTCATCTGCAATAGCCTCCTAATAGGCCACCCTATTTCCACCCTTGCCATCCTGCAGCCTTTTCCCCAGGAGGCAGCCAGAAGGATTCTGCTAAAACTCAAGCCAGAGCCAGGCGCTCCTCTTTTCAAAGCCCTCCAGTCGTTTCCCCAAAGCCAAACTAGTCACAAGCCCCACGCAGCCTGGTCCTTGTTTATCCCTCTGATCTCACTTCCCACTCTCTTCTCCTGCTCTCTCTACTCCTGCCCCATTGGCTTCCTTGCTGTTCTGCCGATATGCCAATTATAATCCTGCCTCAGGACCTTTGCACATGCTGTCCCCACTGCCTGGAACACTCTTCCTCTGAATATCCACATGACTTCCTCCCTCATCCTTGTCAAGTCTTTGATCAAATGTCACCTTCACAGTGACATTTTTTTCCCAAGAATCCTACATAAAACCCTACTTAAAATTGCAACCCCTTCCCATTGTATGATGTTCTTTTCCTGATTTATTTCCCTCTTGTACTGCACATTTTGTAATATAACCAGTTACATGTTTATTTTGTATACTGTATGATTTCCCCACCTTCCACCAGGACCTAAGTTTCATGAGGGCAGGGATTTTCTTTTTTGTCTCTTTTGTTCACAGCTATTTCCCCAGACTCTTGAATAGTGCTGAGCACAATGTAAGGGCCCAATTAATACTTGTCAGATGAATAAGTGGATGGATTCATGATTCCTCCTATAAGAGAGTCCTTTACCCTGAGTTGTACTCTGTTTTCTTGAGTGGAAAAGAAAAGGTGTGAAATGAAGTTTGTGCACTGAGAATGTTAACATTATGTGATGTTGGGTGTATGTAGGGGGCTGTGTTGTATATGTGAACATCTGTCATACGTCTGGGCTGTTGAAGAAAAGAAGGCTTAGAACAACAGGACTAATGAGCAGACTGACAATACTGCATGGCTCTCAATTGCTATCCGGCTTTGAAGAAGTGGCCTGCCCTTTCTGAGAGACAGCCGAGGAACAGTGGGACGGTCATCACACCCAGGGCACTCTGACTCAGGTCCCGATTCTGCCACCACTAGCTGAGTGACCTTGACCAAAGAACTTAATTTCAGAAACCTGTTTCCACGTGTCCAACATGGACAGAAAGAAGCCAGCAGGTGGGAGGGACAGCATATATGAGGGTGAGTTTTGGAACTGAGACAGGACTTGAATCCTGGCTCAGCCACGCCCTAGCTGTGAGCTTCACATCTTTCCTTTAAATGGGAATAACCCAACCCCACAGGAATGTTGTGAGGGTTAAATGAGTTACTGGATAGACCATGATATGGAAATACTAATACGTGATAGTTTCAGCACTTATAATCCAGTCTTCCTTCTAGGTTTTTATAGATATACAATGCTATGAGGACAACATTGTGACTCCTTCTATTTTAAACACAAGGAAACTGAGGCACAGAGTGGGCAAATAATTCACCCGAGGTCACACAGCAGAGCTGGGTTTCAAAGGTCTAAAATCAGCCCTTCCCCCCTCCTCCTGCTCTAGCCCTAAACAGAACCACCTGAGTCCTTAACATGCTCTTGCGCCAGCTAACAGAAGGTGGGGCTTAGGACCAGCCGACATCCCTGATTCTCTAGGCATGGCCCTATGTCTTTAAGCATCAGAGTTCTCTGGAGCATCTCGTGGAGAGGTGCGCCAGGTAGCTGAATTCGTGTTGATTAAATCAAGGACAAAATCAATTAAATTTAAATAAAGAAAAAAGATTGGAAATCAGGCACAATGCCTTCTTAATTACAGCACCTAATCACTGGCTGAAAAAAAAATAACTACAGAGCATTTCATTTCATATACAGCCTTGTGTATCTGAAGCGAGAGGCTCCTAATGAAATACACATTCCCCACTTGACTAGTAATTGACTAGGCGATCCCGACAGTTCCATGGGTGGAAATGATCAGGCATAATAGCCAGAGCTTTTAAAGGATGTGACAACACAGGATGCTTTGGGGGTTTATTGAGGGGTAGTTGACCCCAAGGTCCCCTTTCCTTGCAGTACAGCTCACAATTCTCCTGACAAAGAATGCGGCCACTGGGCAGGGCCAAGTGTGCAATGCAGCAGGCAAGTGTAATGAGATGGCTTTTCTCTGCACAGTTCGGAGTCATTGCAAACACACGGGGCCAGGGAAGATCGCCGGCAATCAGCGACCAAATGCCTCAAAGAAATTACTCTGACAAGTACCCCTGCCATTCAGATCCTGGATTATAGCCTCCTAATTGGTCTCCCTGCATCCCCTTCCAGTCTTTCTTGTCCACTGCAGCTCGGGGCATCTGTATAAAGCACGTCTCATTGAGTCTCTTCCTTGATTAAAACCCTTCATTGAATTCTCATTGAAATTAGAGCAGTTCAGGCTTCCAACCCCGGCTCAGGAGACCAGACACGATCTGATTCCAGCCCATCATTTCTCCAGTCCTTGCTACGCCTTCCTGCAGCCTTTGTTCCAAGCATACCGACCCAGTGGAGTTCTTCCAAACCTTTCAGGCGCTCATGATTTCATGACTTTGCACGTGCAGTTCCCTCTACCAGAAACACCCTTCCCTCCTTTCCCCGCAAGACTAGCTCCTGCATTACATCCTCCAGAGCCACTCCCTCACCTGGCCAGGTTTGCTTTTCAGAATCGCTTTCTCCTATCATGGCAAACATTACTTGGAATAATAACTGTCTGTGGGCTCAACAAGGGCAGGGTCTTAGGTCTGCTGATTTGTTTTGTCCCCAGAAACCAGCACAGTGTCCAGCCCTGCTTAAGGACCTTGTTGGGCGAGTGAGTGTAGACTTGCCAGAAATGGCTGTGATAGTCCGGGTGACACACAGCCTCCTTACAAGGCAAAAGCATCAAAAACCTCATCTCTTATCCGGGATCCTCTCTTGCCTTTTCTGACTACAAGTAAGAGTGACGAGGCACAACGTTCGCTTGTTCTTCTGGCCCCTTTAGGATGTGGGAGCAAGTGCTCTGAGCCCTCGGGGACATCACTCACTCAGTGATTCAGTCGGCCAGTCAACTAGCCCCCGTTTATTGTACATCTACCACCGCCCAGCACTGAGCTGGACACCTGAGTAGAAGAGCACTAAGGTGAGGTATCTGAGCTGCAACAGCTCAGAGCTCAGTGCACAACAAGTGTGCAAAGTGGGTGCTTACCTTACACCAGGATGTAAGCAAGGGATTCCCACAACAGCTCCTTGCACAGAGCAGGGGACTGAGGCACAGTGATGTGCTATGGCTTCCCCGAAATCACAAACATGAAAAACATACATGCCACCCGCCTCCCCTCAGGATATCCACGGCATGCTTAGGTGAGGGGAGAATCTTCCATGCTACCAAATAAGCCAGATCCAGTGGAGTCATCTCTCAGATGGGTAAGCCTGAGTGCATCTGGGAGCAGATGAGGTTCAGAGTAACATCGGAGTCAGTGATAGACACAATGACTCCAAGAAGTGAAGGTCTAGAGACCAAGAACCCTATACACACAGTGTCAGCTCCACATCCACCTTATGATGTCAGAGAGAAGTTCTCTTAAAAAATCTCTCCGTAGTTTGTGGAAGGCATGTGTTGAGCCAATCACTGAATTCATTCATTAATTCACTGAATACCAGATATTTAATATGAGCCTGTCAGTATGCTAAGACCTTTGCAGACATTTTTTCTCATTTAACACACAACCCTTGAATGAAAGCTGATTTTAAGGCATCATTCTAACTACTTCTCCTTTGTATCTGTGGAACCCAGAGTCAGAAAGATGATAACTTGCCCAGGTAGTTATAATGAATAATAATGATACCAGTTAATATTTGCGGATCATTTATTACATGCCTGACATGGTGCTAAGTTAATATGTCAATTTTAATCCTCACAACAAAGTTATAGGGTAGGTGCCCTTAATGCCCCATTTTACAGATGAGGTGACTGATATTTTAAAAAGTCAAGTAATTTGCCCAGAGTCAACAGCTGGTGCATGACGGAGCCAGAATCTTAAGTTGCTTGAGTATTAATCAAGGTGGTTCGTGGATCACCCACATCCAAGTCAACTGGAACAGTTGTGTGAAATGCAGAATGCCAGGCCCACCCAGCCCTCCACTGAGGAATGGGTACTTGATACAAAGTTTCTAAGTGATTCCTATACTGGCTGAAGTGCGAAGACTTCGTTGTCACCCTGCAGGTAGGGGCCCCGCAGCTTTCAACAGAAAAGAAAATACTCCATTTGACTTTCTCACTCAGTTGATTTGGAAAAACATAATGAAAGGAAGAAAATCAGTGAAACTTCCCCTCAGTCCCAGCAGGGCTGCAAGAGATATAAAATGAAGACGGCAAAGGCATTTTGATGCCAATACTCCAGCAGATGTGTTTACGCAAGTTGGTTTGATTACAGGTGCTAAAAATACCCCCTTTAAATTTAGGAGCCCAGATCATTTCCCAGTGCTTTACCAAAAAGCAGTTTTTAAAAAAATTTTAATTCATTCCTAACTCCAACCTCCTTCAACTAGTTATTAGTATTGATGCTGGAGTCCTAGAGTTTGTTATCGAGAATTATAATGGCAAATCACGAAGACATTTTCTCTGATTACACAGATTCTCAGTGTAGTTGGCTCCCATCTCCCTGCCAGCCGTTCCTCTGAATCAGCAAAGCGCCAGCTGTACTCTTTGACTTCCTTGGGGTGGTTGAATACCAGACCTCGACAACTTCCCAAAATAAATCTTCCATCCAGGGGGACCGCCCCCCTTCCTTCCCTCCAACTTCTCTAATTATGATTTTCTATTTTACGTCTTTGAATCATATATTGTTAAGCCCTGAGAGGTTCAAACACTCAGTTCCCAGAGAAGGAATCTGAGGCACAGAGAGAAGGGAGTAATTCGCTGGAAGAGGCAAAGCATGTGGGTGGCGGCGCCCGTCCAGAACCCAAGCATCCTGCCTCAGGGTCCGGGCTGCTTCTCCTGGAATTCTGATCTCCATCACTTACCAGCTTGTGACCTTTAATGCAGGTTACTAACCCTTTCTGAGTCTCAATCTTCTCATCTGTAAAATGGGAATAACTATAGTACTCATTTCAAAGGGCTTTTGTGAGAATTAAATGAGTTAATCCATGCCGAGTACTAAGCATGGTGGCTGGTCCACAGTAAACCCTCAGTAAAGGGCAGTTATCAGTGTCATCATCATTGCCATCATGCAGTCCTCCACACAGACTGATCAATGATGCTTATTAATATTAAAAATGTGATTGTGATTTGATCGTGTTTTTATCCTGCTCATTTTTTTTTTAAATAAGAAGAAAAAACGCCTTGCAAAAAAACCCCAAAAACCATAGTCAGGTGTTCGATAAATATCACTTAGATGTTTTAGGGATGGATAAGAAAGATTCAAAATTACTAACCTCGAGATCCGACCAACTCAACATTTACTTCAATTGGAGATTAGGGATGATGATCACTGGTTAATCTTCCCATAACCCATCAGCCCCCAAAGGAGGGACACTGGCCTTCATCACCGTTTCTCCTTCAAGACTCACTCAAATGCTCCCTGCCCCCCGACCTGTCCTCAGTCGCACCTTCCTCTGAGCTTCTCCCACATGACGTGGCCTCAGAACACGCTCTCTTCCATCTCATGTGGGAGTTCATTATTCTCACTCTCCCTGTGTCTAAATACCACCAAGGCAAGGACGGCAACTTCCCTTGCGCTTGGTGGGCCGTTTACATTTGATGGGGTGAACTAGGTGGCTCATTTGCGGGAGCCTCCTAGCCCACTCTGGTCCCTCTCCCTTCTAGACCAGTGTCAGGCCCTACAGCACAGAAGAATCACCGGGTGGGGCAGGCAGGGACAGCTCAGTGGTAGAGCATGTGCTTGGCGTGCATGAGATCTGGGGGGGGGGGGTCCAATCCCCAGTGCCTCTGGGGGGATGGTGGTGGAAAGAACAGAAAAATCACTAGGGAGCTTTTTAAAACTGTTATTGTTGAGGGCCACCTCAGATCAATTAAACAGCACCTCTAGGGCAGGGGCCTGGGCATTGATATTTTTTAAAAGCACCTCCTTCCTCCCAGGAATTTATTCCCCTACAGAGCCAGAGAGGATAACTTCTGCTTTAGGCCATAATCAAATACATATACATTTGATTCTCTAGCCCACCTGTCTGGGAGCCCACTGGGGAGTAGGTCCTATTCTTGCATCTGCCGCCCTCACACAGGGATTAGCAAGCACTTAATAAATGTTTATTGAATTAGGTGGCAATAACCTTTTATACGAAACACCATGACCCTTGTAGGTTCATAAAGATAGTGTTTCTGATCTATTTAATCTCTGAGTCTCAGTTTCCCCATCTCTACATCGGGGGTGAAAATAATACCTATTTCTTGGAGCTATTTATGGTGGGCATCGAATGAGATCATTGGGTGAAGTGCCCAGATGGAGCCAGGAACATCAGACACGCTCGCAAAATGTGATTTTCCCCCCCTTGCTAGTCGTGTGGCAGTAGTCGGAGGAAAGGAAGGGAGCTGCAGCGTTTAACCTAAGTGGGACATGTACATGACACCTCACACCACCACACCCTCGCCATCAACACCATCACCAGCGGCAACAGTGTTATTAACAATGAGCCCAAACTCTGTGCTGGCTTTTTTTTTTTTTAAAAGAGCACTTTACATATATTATTTCCTTTAAGCCAATGACAACCCTATAAGGTAGGGATTAAGATGCCACTTTTAGATGAGAAAATGGAGAGTCCAAAAGATTATATGAGTTATCCAAGGTCACACAATTAAGTAGTAATGCCAAGGTCAAATCCAATTATTTTTAACCACCTCCCTCATATTCGTCACTGCACTTCCTGATTTTTCAAAGACAGGCAGTTCATTTTGCAAACTAGCTCCCAGACTCCTGAAGTGTCATATTCTTTTCTCTGTGTGACACATGTCTCTTGTCTCATGTGTTTGCTCAGATCACCAGACGATGGACAAGTTGGCTGTTGCTGGCCCCATCTCACTCCTTCCCTCTGTTTTGGAGGCAACCATAATAGTGGGCACTTTGAATCCACCTGAGCTAGATTTGATTTGGAACTGTGACTAGCTCTGTTGACTTTGGGGCAAATGTCTTAAGGTAGCTGAGCCTCAGTTATTCCTTCTCTACAATGGGGCTGAGAATAGTGGTCAACTCATGGGATGATTATGAGGATTAGATGAAATAACACATGCAAAGAGCCTGGAAACTAACGAGGGCTCGAAACAAGCTAGTGAGTGATAGTAACAATAGTTGTTGTTCCTCTTTGGAGAAGATGGTCTAGCTGCCCAGAGGCTGGCCACCTGCCTGTAACCAGTGCCCACCGGCTGGCTGGCGGGTCCTGGCAATGTCCAATATCTCCGTTCAATTACCTCCATCTGTGGGGAAAACAGCCCCTGTGTAATGGACTGATTAATCTCCTTATCGCATGGAGCACACAGTGTAATTACATCAGAGAATTCAGATCCCCAAGCGCAACATCAATCAACTCAGAGAGGGCAGCGGCACCCTCCCTTCCCTCACAGCCCGGGGGAAAAATAATATGTCTTCCATCTCTGCCTTCCTTCTCATCCTTCCCTCGAATGTGAGATGGGGACTGAGGATGCCTCAGTGAAAGGCTGCCTGGGAGCAGGTAGGGAAGGAAGATAAGAGGAGGGGAACTATTTTTAGGTGCGTTACGGCTTGGGTTCTGTGACAGCTGCCACTCCCCATTCCCCTGTAAGTCTGGTTGCTGCTTGAGTCTGCAGTGAACAAGTGGGGATACTGGTGATAGGGTGCAGGTGGGAGAAGTCCTTTTCTTTAAAAAGGATGACTGGACAGAACAGTAATATCAACTCCTCATAATTATTTATTAAATTTTTTTTTTTTACTGAGTTCTTCCTAGGGTGCCTGCAAATGCGTGATCTCCTTTTGTCTCCGAGCAACCTGACGTGGAAGGTGCTATTACTGGTCCCTGTTAAGCAGATGAAGAAACTGAGGTCTGGAGAAGTGAAAGATTGCCCAGGGCCAGGGATCAAAGGCTGGTGTGTCTGCCTCTGAAACCTGAGCTCTGATTCTGCTCCTGTTCCCAACCAGAAGTGCCGGGTCTGGACAAGAGGGCACCTAGCACCTCACTTCTCTGAGAGTACAACTCAGCCACCCTCGGCCCCTTGTTTCTCACCTCAGACTCGGCCATCCACTCATCAAATCACTTATAAGCACCTACTGTGTGCCAGACACTGGCTAGGCGCCAGGAAGACAAAGACCTGTACGCTTAGTGCCCACTCTCAAGGCGATCTAAGTCTGATGGGAGCGTGCTCGCCAGAACTTCGTACCAATGGCGGCAACGCCATGGATGAATCCCACGGACACCATGCTTTACGAAGAAGCCAGACAGAAAAGATGGAGGTGGTGCAAAGTGTGATTCTGTTTCTCTGAGGTTCTTGAACAGGCAAATCTAAGCTCTCAGGAAAAGCCATCAGGATGGTCATTACCTCTGGAAGTTGGGGACTGACCAAGGAGAGACTTGAAGGAATTTTCCTGATAGGGTGTGGGATCCCAGGGTGTGTGCTCCCAGGGTGTGTGCATTTATGAAACCTCACTGAATTGTACACCTAGATGTGTACATCTCACTGTAGGTAAATTCTCCCTAAAAAAGTACTATGAACAAATATCGAAAAATAAGCAAGAAGAAAAATGGTGGCCATTTGTGGTGTGCTCAGTATGTGCTGAGCCTTTAAAAGCATTAATAAATTTGACTCTCATAACAGCATTACTGAGTCTCAGAGAGGGTAAGCAACTTGCCCAAGGTTACACAGCCAGAAACGGCCAGAGCCAGGATTCCACCCAGATCTGTTTCTGGCACATAAATCTGTGCTCCCAACCACTAAGCTAACCTGCCTCCCCTTGCTCATAGTGCTCATGCTGAGATTCACTTATATTTATTTATTCATTCACTCAACCAACAGATGTTTGATGCACTGTGTGCCAAGGTCAGGTTCAGAACGACATGACTAAAATTCACCCCAGGATTTGAGCTAAAGGAGCTACTAGACTTGTAAGAGGGAAGAAGACCTGGGAGCAACTGTTCATATAGCAGTGCGGTACGGTCCATCACGGAGGACCTGAGTCCTGCGGAGGATGTACCTGAGTCCTCTTGGGAGAGGTGCTATCCAGTCGTCCTGCTTCCTCACAGCCCGTTTCAGTGCCTTTCCCCTCTGTTTAATCTCTGAGCCTCTGACAGACACAGAGGGAAGAGGGGGTGCGTCTGGTTAGAGGGTCAAGTCCCAAGATCCCACCCCTGACCACCACCACTCAGTCTCTTACCATCGGTTCTCATTCTAGGTGTTCGGGAGACATTGTACAGTCAGACCGCAGGGAAGTAGTGGAGGCATGGGCTTTGGACCAGAAGGAGGGATGATCTGAATAGGAATTAAAGCAGTGATTTCCCAGTGGCTTCTAGCTCTTATGAAGCCAGGAGATGAGGCTTCTGTTGATGGCTTGGTGACCGACTACTTGTGTGTAATCTAGGACATGTCGCATCACCTTTCTGGTTCCTGGTTTTCTCACCTGTAGACTTAGTGGCCACCTAAAATCTCCCCACAAGTAAAGCAGATTAAAATGGAGCTCTTCCCTTTGAAGCAGGGTTGGTAATTTGGATACCTGGCCAATGAACCTTTTCGTTCTTCAAGGCAAACCCGAAGACGGCTCCGCAGAATGCAGTTTGGAAACCACAGATGGGACGTCTTCCACAGGTGGGGACATCCCAGCTCTGAAATATGAGGAACCTATGACTCAGAAGACTGGGGTCTGTCTGGTTCACAACGGCATCCCCTGTTCCTAGGACAGTACCATGGCCCAGTAAACACATGGTGAGTGGACAGGTGATTCCAAAGTCAATTTGTTTAGTGGACAGGTAGAAGGAAGCCAGGTTTATTTTTCCCCCTCCCCTGTTTGAAGAAGCTCCTGGAGGGAAGAAACCTGGCAGACACGTTTTGCTCGTGCTCCACAGTACTTTCAAACACTCAAATTCACTGCCAACATTTCGAAATCAGGCATTTCATGTACAAATTTTAATTTGAAGCAAGATCAGGATTGGAGGCAAGAGACTTGCACTGCTCTCCCAAGGCAGCCATCAGACAGATCCAGGCAGCAGTGACCTCCTACCTCCTCTCAGTCCCAACCTGTCCCAACCTCAGTCCCAGCTCAAAAGTGTTGGGAGTGTCCAGAGCTAGCCGCACCTGAGTCCAGCATTGCCAGGCAGCCATGACTTGGGTGGTGGTTGGTAACCCTGCCCCTGATGGTTTTCTAGTCCAGGAACCTCCTAAGAAATACAGTGGACTGTAAAAGGCTGGCCAAGAAAAACCAAGGCCCACCCTTTTCTCTTCTAGCCAGGAAGGGAGAAGGTGGCTTCACATCTCACTGGCTGGGGGTGCTCCAGGAACTGCCCACATTGGTCCGCACCCCCCATCTTCATTTCCCTTGTAGGAAAGAAACCACCAGCCTCACACTTGTTCCCTTCTCACGAAGAACTCTTTGTTCCCAGTTTTCAAACTGCAGGCTGAGCCTCGATTAGGTCTGGCGTGTGCCATGAAGCGGACAGGGTGGTCTCCAGCTGCTGGGATTAGATTTCAGCCATCAAAATCCAAGGTTCCCAAATGTGCGTCCACAGCCCATGCTGATCGGGCTAGTTTAGAATCACAGAAGGCACTTTCTGTACATACAGGTTTCTGGGCCCTGCCCTCGGGGATTCTGATCTAGTAAGTTTCAGGGGAGGAGGGGTAGACCCCTGTATTTATATTTATGGAAAGCTCTCCCAGAGGGCTATTTGAGCGCCCAGCCAAGGGGTGGGAGCCGTAGATAACAGGCTGAATCACTCTTTGTTCCACGTGCTCTGCCTGCTTTCCATCTCTTTAAATGCTGACTTTTCTATTTGGGGCTCTCCTGTTCCTATTTTTGCCTCACCTTGAACTTCCCCCCAAGGAAATCTCCCTAAGCCTGATGGCTCTTCCCCTGATTTTCTCCTTCAGCTACCCTGATTATATCCTCTGGGCTTAGCTCGGACCCCCTCCCCCAATTCCTAGTTCCACAGTGCTACCCAGGCAGGAAAAAAGACAGACACCCAGAACAGTATCTTTGGGGAGAGGCACCCCCCCCACAAGCCCTGCACTGGGACTTCTTGTTGCTCCTCCCTGCTATCCCCCTTCTCTCCATTTCTAAGCCTCCCCTTCCTTTTAGGATCAATTAACGGGGAACAAGTGCCGTTTTATCTCTTGGCTTTGGAAATCCATCAGCTGCTGCCAACACCTCCACGGCGGGTACTTGGGGGAAGTCAGTCCTGAGCTACAGCGATAGGAGCTCCGTGAGAGCCGAGCGGGGATTACCGCGCCCAGGGGTCCACCGCGGATGGGAGATAATTATCTAAAACTCCCAAAGCCACGGAAACAGTGGCTTTTCAAGGTGATTTTGTGCACACACTCACACACAGATACACTAAAGGAAGAGAGTCTGGAGTTTGGATGAGGGCCCTGCCCCCACTGAGGCTACCCAGTCTTTCTGCTTGTGGAAGGGGCTGCTTTAGAACGGGGAGGGGTGGACAATGAGATAGGAGAGAGGATTTGGCTGTGGGGAAAGCTGTCTGCACAGAGCCGGCTTTTTCTCCATTTTTGTCCTCCAGCTCCGGGCTGGCCACAATAGTGACGACGGTGGTTATGAGGATGATGACAGAGAACAGGTATTCAGTGCTTGCCACATGCTGGTTCTGTTCTACGTGCTCTGTTTGCTCCTGGCAACAGCTATGACACAGGTTCTAGGTTACCACTGCTGGATTACAGAGAAGACTGAGGCATGGGGAGGTTCCAACACTTGGCCAAGCTCATGGAGCTGCAGCCTCGTGGGGGGGAGGTGGAGAAGCCAGACGCATCTCAGTCTTAATCTGGAGCCTGACCCGTCAACGCCAGGCTATGCTGGCTTTGGTCATCCTAGGCCCTGTCCTGTCCCCACTTGGACATCCCTAGTGGACTTGTGTTTTGTGAACATCTGTTAGGTGAGGTGTGTGCCAACAGCCGTTTGAAGAACTGGCCATATGGCTGGAGAGGTGGCGAGGCTAGATTCAGGAAAAATGGATCTTTACCCCTGGTATGCTGGTCACTATGCCAAGAGCTTTATAGCACAACCTCATTTAATCTCCCAACTACTCTATGACCCGCATTTTACAGGCATGGAAACAGGTTCTGAGACATTAAATCACACGCCCCAGGTCACACGGGGTGTGGCGGAGGAGCTGGGATTCAAATCCATGCCTGTTGGCTTCTAGAACCCAAGCTATGACCCAACAAATGCATGAAAATGTAACAAACCATACTAGGGTAGTTACAATTAAGGTAGAGCGGGACACAAAAAAATATTGGGCTCTCGAGTCTTCTTTGTATAGATGTTTACTGAGCACCTACTATGTGCCAGACACAGTTACTAGGCACTAGAGACAGGAAGTTGAGAAAAACAGACACAGTTTCTGCTCTCATGGAGATGACAGTCAAGTGGAAGGTGCAAAAGGTATGTAATTAAATGCAAGAACTAAGAAGGAAAGTGGAGAGTACTGGGTGGACCTGCACTCGGGGACCTGGAGCTCCCGGGAGTGAGCGAGTGAGAGAGGGTGAGATGAGACCGGCAGGGCAGGCAAGAGCCGACTCGGCAGAGCCTCAGAGGTGATGAGTACTGTTTGGACTTGGTTCTGGGAGCGGTGGAGAGCGACTGATGGTTTTTAGGCAGGAGAGTGACACGGTCAGCTCCAGTCTTTGGAAAGACCCCTCTGGCTTCAGTATACATATGAGATTATGAATACATATTATGAACACACGTATGAATGTGTGGAGCAGGGGCCAGAGTCAGTGGTCGGGAGGCAGGTGGGAGGCCCCTGCAGGGATTCTGACAAGAGATGCAGGTGGGCTGAGAAGAGAGGGAGGCACTATGTAACATGTTCCCCAGCACAAGTTCCTTCCCTAAATCCAATCAGCCCTGCTGGTCACAGGCAGCCTCAGGTGAAGATGTGTGGATGATTTAGAATACACGCCTGCCTGCAATCTCAGGAAGCAGCCTGTCTGCACTGGGGCTGTGGTTCTCCAAGTGGAGTGTGCGTCAGGAACACCTGGAGGGCTTGTTCTAGCTCAGACTGCCAGGCTCCACTCCCGGAGTTTCTGGTTTGGCTAAGTCTGGGCCAGGACCCAAGAACTTGCGTTTCTAAAAACAAGCTCCCACGTGATGCTGCTTCTGGCTCAGGTGAGGACTATATTTTTGAGAACAAGCAGTGTAGAATGGAAGAAGCCCCCAGTTTTCAGCTGCATTCACTCAGAGCTGAATCCAGTCTCTGCCCTTGTTTAACCTGGGTAGAACTGGATTACCTCTCCAACATTCAGGTTTTTTTTTTTCCACCTGTAAAATGGAACCAATAATATCAATATTGTGAGTCTGGTGGGTATTTATAGTATATCAAGTAAAAGGCTTATTAGAGTACTTGGCCCAGAAAAGAGCCAATTACAGCCGTTGTTATTACTGCCCAGAGAAGAAACTTAAACCAGCACTTAGCCAGTGACACATTAGGAGTGGGACTGAACAACGCTACCTTCAATCAGCATACAAAACCTGGGGCCAATGAAGGGACAAGTAGCTGGTGTCCGTGAATAATAACACAAACTTGGTAACACATATTGAGGGGTGACTCTTTGCCAAGCAAGACTTCAAAGGCATCCAGGAAACAGAGATATTCATGTTTGCTGAATCAGCTTGTCTATTTATCTAGTAAGTGGGAAATCTCTTCTTTATTTCACCATTTTTCCATCCATCCATCCATCCATCCATCCTTCACCCATCCAACCATTTACCCATAGATTTTTATAAATCCTTATTTTGGGCAAAAAAAAACCTGTCCCAGGTAAGATAAAGTTCAATGGAAAAAACTCGCCGTCAAACAAGACTATAAAGACCGTAACATTCAATGGAAAAGAATGTTCCAGTATTCCAATCGGCTCCTGTTTCCATGTTTTACCCAGGGAATCTGACTCACCCAGAGCAGTCCACACCCTGGTGGAGGTGGGCAGGGGGCAGAAAAGAGTAGCAGGTCCTCAGCTAACATGGAAACCAAAGGAGAGAGGCGGCTAAGAATTAAGGCCCCAGAAACGGACCGATCTGAGGTCAGTTCCTGACTGCTGGCCCTGCAACTCATCAGCTGAGTGACCTTGGACGAGCAACCTCTGTGAGCCTCAATATTCTTCTCCAGAAAAATGGGAGTGTGGCTAGTGCCCATCTCATGGGAGTGGTTGTGAGATAATACATAATACATATAAAGAGGTTGGAATGATTCCTGGTGTATCTTAATTAAATGGTAAACAAATCACAACCATTATTGTTAGCAGTGGAGCAGGGGACATAAGGGTTAATGGGGCAATTGGCTCTGATCAACGTCTTCATTATCAGCTGAAGTCAAACTTTGCTTGGGGTTTTCCCTGAGGCTATAAACCCCTCAGAGACAAGAAAATGGCCTTTTGTGCTCCTTTCCCACAAATTTCTGCCAGGTAAATCAGTGTCTGGTTTGAGGAGTAAGGAAGAAAAGCACTCATCAATGTATTTAAGTCTGATATTGATAAACACTTCCTGCATTTCCAAAGCCTGTTTATATCTTTGCTCTCATTTTATCCTGGCAAAACCCAAAGCCTTAAATAAGCAAAGTTTTCTTGGCCTCATTTTGAAAGGAAGGAAGCAACCCAGGGAGGTTAAGTGGCTTACCTAAAGTCACACAGCAGATTAACAGCACGCCTCTGGCTAGTTTTCTTAAATGTTCTTTCCACGACACCACATGACAACCTGAGTTCAATTTCTTGGTTCTATGTCTTTTAATAAGTAGGAAATCAGAGGATTTTGGCTGACTCCTTTTTTTTTTTTTTTTTTGATACTCTAATGCCATCACTGGAAAAAATATATGTATATGCATGCATTTTTGGCTATTCTGAATTATTAATAACAATCTCTTCAGTGTGTCAATTCCATTCCTTTGCTGGAAACATTCCTTTTGGCATTGGCAACAGCACTGAAATAAATAGTTTATTTGCCAATAACATAGCTTGTTAAATTTTAATCAAATAGAGTACTGTAAGCATGTAGCTACTGGGATATACCCCTTGGGAGTGAAGGAGATCACTTTAGAAATGAATTAATAATGGAGACTTTGGAAGCCAAAATGAAATGGCCAGTGGAGCCCTAATGTGAGTTATCCCTATTTGAGTTGTAAATCAATGGAGCTGGTCTCCCCCGACTCCCATTAAAATTTCCTTGTTAATTGTTTTCGGAAGTAATAGGAAGAACTCAGTGTGAGGGTATTGTTTTGCTTCTTGTTTTCTTTTGAAAGCATGAGCTCTTCTTACAACGTTTTCAGCATTTAGGCTAATATCATCGCATGTTAAATCCTGGGGATCTGATGTGGTGGCTTTAGGGATGGAGATGAGAGGCCAGACCCAGGACTTCCATTAATTTCTCTCTCTCTCTTCTCTCCTCTTCATGCTCAGGAGAACACGATATTTTGTGTACAGTAGGCAGAATCTTACTCACAATGCCTCCCTTATGGACCAATGGCAAGCACTTGGGAAATGGCTGTGTGGGAGTTATTAGAGCTGTTAATTAACATCCAAATCCTTCTCTCAGGCACACAGTAGGATTGCACTTATCCTCCCCCTTAAATTTAGGCATGATGCCATGACTTGCTTTGACTAATGGAGAGAGAAAGGAACTTATGTGTAGTAATTTCTGGATAAAAGCCTCTAAAGGCAAGTGTACAGTTCACCATGGAAGTCACATGCATTTCTGACCATGCGATCAAATTTGGGACTTCTAGTTCTTTGGGGAAAGAACTTGTTCACCTTTGAACACACATTGCCTAGCAGAGTGCCAACTATTTGGTGGATACCAGTAGTGTTTTCTGAATGAATGATTTAGAAATATGGCAGCACAATCTCTGGAGTTAAATGGCTGAGATGATGATGACGATATCATGGCAGCAGCCACCTTATTGACATACTAGCATCTATCGAAGGCTCGCTATGTGCCTCGCACTATGCTAAATAAGTTAACAAGGAATATATTATTCAGTCCTTACAGTAAGCCTGTTAAGTTAAATATTAATGTTATCTTCATTTTGCATGTACCAAGAAGTAGGTATGGCAACTGACCGGGGCCATTAATAAGTGGCAGGACCAGGAGTCAAATCCAGATACATCTATTCCATAGATTCTCAGTGAAGGTGGAAGATTTTGCCCTCGGGGGGCATGTGACAATGTCTGGAAACACTTCTCATTGTCAGAACTAGGGAAATAAAACAGGCACCTAGTAGGTAGAGCCAGGGATGCTGCATGCATCCTACAGTGCACATATACAGGGAAGTTCCCCAGACAAAGAGTCATCTGGCCCAAAATGCCAATAGTGTCAAGAACCCTTGATATATTCTTAAGATGCTCCTAAGCACTAAGTTGCACTGTCTCTGGGCATGTCTATCTTTTTAGAAATCAAGGAGACCAAAGCTTTGAGATTCCTACCTTATTCTCCTGGAAGACTCATTGGAGATTTTTTTTTTTTTTTAATGAGGGGGAGGTAATTAGCTTTCTTCATTGATTTCTGCTCAGAAGAGGTACTGGGGTTTGAACCCCTGACCTCTTGGTGCTGAACATGTGCTCTACCACTTGAGCTATACCCTTCCCCTCTGGAAGACTTATTGGAAATAAATACATGTGTTTCTGATTTGATCACATTATAGAATATAGATTTATATAAAACTTTTCAAGAGCAAACATTCCCCATAAAGTGAGAGTCGCCTGAAAGGTGATGTAATTAGTATGTTCAACGGGCAAAGATGTCGGGAGTTGCAGCCAGGTAGTGTGGTTCATGGTTGGATTCACTGCACACTTAGGTTGTTGAATCAGCAGTCGCTGTCCTCGGTGCTGAACCACTGTCAGGCTCTCAGGGACATGAATCTGCAAAGCCCCTGGGTTTGAGCGGAAGTTCTGCCCACACGCCCAAGTGCTCATGCAGGACTACATCCTTTTCCTTTTCTAGCCTCCACATTTCAAGGACACTCTGCCCCCACCTTTGGAACAAATTAATTAGCATGTGGGAAACACTGCTATTTTTGAGTCCATTTTGAAGAATTTTCAGTCTGGGGCTTGACAAGGTGGCGATTGTTTCCCTTCCATTATTCATTCCTTCAACCTTCAAGGACTTTCCTGCCACTGAGTACGCAGCCCTGCCACACATGCTGATGCACGTACACACACACACACACACACACACACACACACACACACACACACACACACTGCACATTAAGAGATGCCGGGAGGGAACAGGCATGCTCAGATGAGACCAGGAAGTAGGGTGTCAGAAAGGATGAGGCTGGGGAGGGAAGTGATGGAATACAGGGCTTCATTGTGAAAGCAGACTCACCAGTGACCAGGATTTGGCTGGCAGGTGAGGATCATGTTCCTTCCTCCCATCTTAGACTATGAGCCTCATAAGGTTGATAAGATGTTTTATAAAAGTAGGGGTGAGCAGATCTCATCCCAGAATCCTGCTTTGGAGGTCATTATGTCCTTCAGGAAGTTGGAAGACTTGGAATGTGAGATGTGGAGGATCCAGCATATGGGAGTAGTTTTCTGAGGCTTAGGATGGGATGGAAAGTTGAGCGTTATGGAGCTGAAGTCCCTGTCCTCATTCTTGTGCTCCTTTGGACCATTCTTGGGAGGGACTCTTGCCAGAGAAGTTACAGACAATGCACAGAGGAAGCTGACTATGTCCCAGCCAGCTAACTCAGACCTCGCTTTCTTAGTCTCTGCTGAAACCTGGTCAGATACCTTAGGGCCTGGGATATTCTGCATCGTATAGGTTCCAAAAAATACAAGGACTGATTCTTCCATTTGTGCGTACATGTGTGTGTACACGCCAAACCTGGATACAACTACAGAACATTCACAGAGCTCTGACCCCTGTAAAGAACATTTGAGGTACAGAAAGATCCTCAAGGATGAGGGTGTATATGAGTGTGCATGGATGTGGTTACCTATGGCATGTAGAATGTGGGAATGTGTGCATGGATACATGGGAAAATGTCCATAAGTGTTTAACAGTTTGGGATAGGAGTGTAATACCAATACGAATTTCTCCTTTGGGCCCATGGTTCCCCCGGGCAGTTTTTTGTTTGTTTTTTGTCTATTTATCCACTGAAATGGTTAATTCCAGGGGAGAGGTGTTTTTGCATCCTGGGCTGACATGTGAAATGTTCTCAGGTCCCAGTCATCTCAGATTCTG
Organism: Camelus bactrianus; assembly: GCF_048773025.1. Lineage (NCBI taxonomy): Eukaryota > Metazoa > Chordata > Mammalia > Artiodactyla > Camelidae > Camelus > Camelus bactrianus. Next base: position 10,249,442 of record NC_133570.1, read on the forward strand.
TTTTATTCTCCTTTGGTACCCATTACACTCAGTGAATCTCAGAACTGAGCTTCCAACCACTTCAATGTATACGTGAAGGAGCTGAGGTCCAGAAAGTGAGTTAACTCTACACAAAGTCACACAGCAGTCAGGGTCAGTGCCTGGACTGAGCCCACTCTAGGGCAACTTCCACTCTCCTAACTCGTGTTTCCTCAGCACCAGGGCACTGGACTGGCATCAGAACTGACTTATGATCCAGGCAGCTCAAATCTCCATCTGATTGCTAACACGAAGGGACCCCGCACCCACTCTCCTTTCCCCAGAGATGCTGGACACTTCTGTCCTGGAATCTGGTCTGCTCTCGGCTACCAGGATCTTGACCTGGTAGTGGACAAAGATCCCCTGGGAGAAAGATGCAGGAGAGAGGTCAAGAATCAGGTTGGCACTGACAAGACACACGGAAGATGTGGCTCCCACTGCCTTTAGGGTAAGATCACACCCCAGTGATGCTCGGGAGGGTCTAACCCCTTCTTTTGCCTCCCCAGCTCCCGCTCTGTCAACTCCCATCTTCCACCCCACACTCTAGCTAGGGTGGCATTTCCCAAGACGGGCCAGGCTCTTTCCCACCTCAGTCTTTCCACATATTGGAGACCCCTTCCACTAATTCTCTTCCCTTTCCTGGCTAACTCCTGCTTATAGCTCAAGTTCTGACCTAATCATTACTTCCTCTAGAAGCTCTCCATGGCTCCCCAAGTCCTTAATAAATGTCCCTCTCTGTCGCCCTATCACCCAGAGAGAGAGAAACAGGTAAGTTCTTATCTGGCATCTGTATCTGGTTGGCTTAGCATTATAGCCCCAGAGTCCCACTCAGTGCCTGTCAGAATGAATGAATGAATGAGTGAATGAGCAAATGAACAGACATCCTTCTGAGTCTCTTTAACAAAAGGTGGTAAGGGACTGAGTGTAAAGCAGAAGCCCTGGGGAGTGTGTAGAGAAGAGGACACTTAATTGGTAGAATCAATGTTTCTTAAGCCAAGACTCAAATAGAAGTGATTTCAGGGCTGAAGACTGCCCCAGAGGCTCTGAAATGCTGCTCTGTTGTTCACGGGTCTTGTGCTTGCTGGGCACGCAGGAGGGCCGGGCAGAGGTGTCTCCAGCTAAATCGCTACAATCTAGGGAGAGGTAATTGCAGGATTTGAAGGCAACTTTTCCGTGTCTGGCTCTGCTCAGGGCAAGAAGAGATCACAGGTGTCTCAATTGGAGAGCCTGCCAAGGATCAGAGACACCTGCTGGTGGGGTGGATGGTACTGAATTTGGCTGCTAAGGGCAGTGACGACCTTAGAGAGAAGGCGAAGGGTGTTAAGGGTACAAAGTCTCTGAAAGAAAAAGGCAGGAAGGAGGAAGGGAAAGGCAGAAGAATGGGGCTGGAGGGTACACTCCAAGGAGGAGAGAGAGGGGCTGGCTGCTCTCCAACTCTAGAGAGCATCAGAAGAGGAGGGGAGGGAAGAGAGAGTTCTGACAGCAGCTCATACTTCTGAGGAATGCTCACATCATTATTTCTGGAAATTCGTATCATGATGGACCCTCTTCCATAGAAAAGCTAGAGAAGGGGCGAGATGACCAGCAGGTTATGCACTGGGGCTTTCCACTCAAGCTGCCTAGATTCAAATTCTAGCTTTTCCACTTAATGGGCTGAATGACCTGAGAAAGTTATTTCATCTCTTTAAGCCTCCACCTATCCCTCTGTAAAATGGGCACAACTTCTGTACCAGTCTCAGGGAGTATCTATCTCATCATTATGAGGATTAAAAATGAGATAGTCCAGTGGGGAGGGGATAGCTCTGTAGTAGAGTGCATGCTTAGTATGCACCAGGTCCTGGGTTCAATCTCTAGTACCTCCATTTAAAAAAATACAAAAATAAATAAATTACCTAAATACCCTTCCCCCTAGCCCCCCTCCCCATAAGGCACTTAATACAGTGTCTGGGACACAATATGGGCTCAATAAAGATTAACATTATTCATGTCTTATGTTATTATTTGCCTATGTATTCCTAATGGACCCCCCAAATGTCTGGCACATAGTCGATCTCAAGAAAATATGGCACAAATAAATGAATGGATAGATAAGTGAATGGAATTAATCAAGGAAATAGTCACTATATGCTCAGTGCCTGCAATGAGGCAATTATATAGATGCCTTGCACCTGCTGTTCTCTCTGCATGGGACAACCTTCCCCATCTTCTTTCCCAGTGACTGCCTATCTGTAAGTCAAGATTCAGCTCAGAGAGTCTATTTTCCAGGAAGAGGCCTTCCTGGCGTCACTAGGGATGGGGGAAGGGAATCATGGTTGTATCTCTGTTCTAAAAGTAGTTGTGAAGGGTAGAAAGAACCCTGGACCGGGAGTCTGGGGGCTTGGGTTTTTGACTCTGTTCTGTTCCTAGCCCTAAGAGTGACCTTGGAAAATCCCTTGATACTTTTTCAAATGGACATATAATTGATTTACAATACTGTGTTTGTTCTGGGTGTACAGCATAACAATTCAGTATTTTGGCAGATTATATTTGTGTCTCTATCTTGTCATCTGTCAAATGAGGATGTTGATGTTTACCACATAATATTGTTTTCAACATGTGTCTCCTTCAAAAATATGTATTGAGCTTTTCTTATGGACCAGGTTCTGTTCTGGGCTCTGGAGAAAACTTAGTGAACAAGACAGGAAGATCTCTACTATAATGGAGCTCAAAATTTAGCACGGCCAACAGACACTAAAGAAACAAGGGTTCTGAAAAAATATATATAATTTGTGGATGTTCAACAAAGGAAAGGAGGGGGATGGGAGAAACTAGGAGACATGCTTGAAATCTGAATGGCAGGAAGAAAATGAACATTTAAAAGAGAATTGAGTAAGAGCAGCCCAGGCAGACAGAGCAGCATGTGCAAAGGCCCTGAGGCAGAAGCGGGCACTTGGGTTGGGGAGGGGTGGGGGGCTGAAGAACTGAAAACTGAAAAGAGGTGGGAAGGACAAGAGTAAATGGGGAAGAGGCAGAGAGGAGAGGAGAATGATAAGGTACAGGAACCAGGTCTGGCAGAACCCTGCAGGCCACAGTAAGGATATTATAAGTGAGACATGGGATGCCACCTCTCTTAATAAAAGGTGAAGCTGCATGGAAATGACCTCTCCTTGCAAGTGAAGTCAAGTGACATCTCTACATGGCAGCATACCATACCTAAGCCTTACTGTGGCTGCACCAGGCACCATGGCCCTGGGTGTGCCAGCCCTCAGACAAGGCTGAGCTATTATCAAAGGGGAGGAAGCATCCTGCAGACTGTTTTGGAGCCATGATGTATGTGGCTATTCTGGGCCTGGTGGGAGGGAGGCTGGGAGGAGGGGCCGGCCGGAAGAGCAGAGTTATTTCAGGACGTTGCAGCAGGCAATTTGTAGCCTGCGTGTGCAGAGCAAATCTGGACAGACTGGAGGGGCCAGAGACCCTGAGTTGCTGGAAGCTAAAGGACGTCCTTAGACGGCCCCAGAGGAGACATGCTTCCCTTGTAAGGCAGTATGGCATGGGTCCTGGAGGCAGATGGAACTGGGATGGATGCCCACTGTGTGACCTTGGGCAGGTGCCCACTAGGTGCTAGGCATGTTGCCAAGTGCTTTACATGCATCAGCTCACTGTGTCCTCCCAACCACCTTATGACATAGCCTCTGGTAGCTTCCCCTTTTACAGATGAGGAAACTGAGGCTCGGAGAGGTTAAGTGACTTGCCACAGTCCTGTTGCTATTAGAGGCAGAATCAGGATTTGTACTCAGCTCTCCAGATCCCAAACTGCCTGTCCCCTGTCTTGTTACCCATGAGAGAACAGGGTTGTCAGGACAACTAAATGAGATAGCACATGCAAAATGCTCAGCGTAGCTCTTGCCATGTAATATCTTGGCACGTAGACATCTTGGTAAGATGTCACCGGATTTCACCTGTGCTCTTTGAAACTGTTTATTTGAAAGTACACAGCAAATGTGCAGCACTTTATGCTTGTGGGGAGGTAAAGGCACGTCTTAAAAATCCAGCAGCGACTGGCTAAATTGGGATTCTGAGAGGGATCCTAGCTATTTGGAAAGTAAACATAGATTAAAGTGTGTGTGTGTTATAGAAACCATGGAGGGGAAAAAAAAGCTGCAATGTTAATTACATGCATAAATAACATTATTGCATGTGCCTTTAAAACAGTCTTGCAAAGTCTGATGGCAAGAAGTTATTGTCCCATGGAAAAGCTAAAGACTTGGAGACACATTAGGGTTTATGGGGTTGTCCAAGGTCACAGAGCAAACCAGTGGGGGAGAAGTGATAAAACCCCAGCCTGCTCTTTCCTGGAGGCCTCCAGCCCATGAATCTTCTCAATGAAGATTGTAAATAAGATTTCATAGTTTTCCCCGCTGAGCATCTATTCTCTGCCATCTATTCTCAAAGGACCATCTCCTTCTCTACTCTCAAGCCATCTCATTCAGGCAAAGGTCCACGATGAGCCCGTGAGCCAGTCCTGGCCAGTCAAAGCATCACATGCCCCTGGCCACGGTGACTCGCTCATAAATGGGCACCTATCCAAACCAGGCCAACTGAGCCAGTGAATACTCAGTTTTGGGACTTTTACTGAAACTAGTGGGAAGGGACCCTCCTTCCTAGAGGCTGCTTGAAAGGATAAGATGAAAGCTTGGAGCTCCTGGTAGCCATCCTGTTACCCTAAGAGGAGGGATTGCCTAAGAAATGAATAGGAAGACAACATTGTTTAAGCTCCTGGATCTAGCCAGACCTGAAGCTATTTAACTTTTCAGTTATGAGAACCAACACATCCTCTTTATTACTGGAGCTACGTTGGTGCGGTTTATGTCCCTGTAACCAAAGGACTCCTAAGTAATGCAATTGCTCTCATCATCAACAAAAAGTTTTATTGTAGGTCTATAAAATGTCGAAGCTTCTGGTACCCATGAGAGTAGTTAAGAACATGCATACTAGAATCAGGCTGCCTGGGTCTAAGGACTGCCTCTGTCTTTTTTTAGTTGTGCAACTTTTGGTAAATCACTTTACCTCCCTGTGGCTCATCTGTAAAGTGGGAAAATAATATCCCTCACCTCCGTGAACCACTGGGAATATTAAAGGAGATAATACTTCGCTAAGGCTTCGAACGGTGCCTGGCACAGAGTAAGTCCTCAATAAATGTTATCATTGGGATGCGGATCAGAAAGAAACTGTCTTACCCCAAACCTGGGATGCTTAGAAGCACCATGTGTACAAACTGCCATCATGGTCAAAAAATAAACCCAGTGAGGGCTGTCACTTTTTGAGCCCCCTACTATGTGCTTTATATGACTACTTCACATCAACCATGTATGATAGGTAATTTCCTATCCCCACTTATTTGACTACACAATTGAGACTCGGAGAGTCAAAAAGCTTTACTCAAGAGAACACAGCTAATATGGGGCGGAGCTGGTGCTTGACCCAGACTTGCTTTCTCCAAAGCCGTGTCTCCCTCAAAACATGTTCCCTAAACTTCAGCTGCTCACACCAGACCAATCATGACTTTTGTCCATCTATCCATGTGTCTCTTATACTCATACTTGCTTAATATTATTCTTGAAATTGACTTGCTTTTTAAATTTAATACCTTTAGTTAAAAAAGAGGCCTAACATCACAGCTGTAAATGGAAAATGAGTGTCCTGTTCAGAAGTAAAAGATAGCCTTAAAAATAGACATGATGAAAACAAAGAACATTATTAAATTCTAGCCACACACTGCCACCTGCCTTGGGCTCTGAGCCTGACACCTGTTCCCTCTTTTGTTAAGAAAAGAAGATGAGCAAGTGTTGAAAGGTGTTAAAAACATAGCAGTCCCAAACTCAGACAAGTCTTTGACAATCAGAAGGATAGAGAGTGATTTGAAAGGGTAATTGCTTTCTCACTACGTCATTACGTGTTATTTCATGCTGTGTCTGCGGGGCCACCTAAAATATTTCAGACAGATAGCCATATGGGTCCAAAACTTTGGAAAACACAGCATCCCAAACTCGAATTTATCTATCATCTAAGGACCTTCCCTTTCTGTACTCCATTGCGTGCTCCCTCCTCTAGCTCACAAGCTGAGTAGGCTAAATGATCAAATCTTCATTCAGTTCACAAGGGTCTTTCCCCAGGTGAGTCCTGGAAACACTACACTGCATGCTGACATATACACTCACCCAATTACCCACCTGACAGACGCATATGGTCCTTACCAGCTGAAATTCACTGCCCTGCCCCTTGATTTTGGAGGAGCTGGCACCCACCCACTGATACATGGGCTCCATCAACATCCACACAACAGCAGCAGCCACCGTTGCCATGGTGACATATTCCAAACAAGGCAGGTGATATAATTCTGCTGGGGTATGTGGCATCAAAGAGATGACTGGGGTGCACTGCTTCTGATTCAGACTCTTGAGGAGAAAGACTTCACATTGAATCGAATATACTCCCAAGAGTCAGAAAGAGTAAAATGATACATACATGCCTGCCAAGCTCTGAGATGTACATCGTAGCTGTGCAGCCTTGGGTAGGTCATTTAGCCCAGATCCAGACACACCGAATGACTCCAAGCACCGGAACTTGCCCACGGTCACAGAGGTAGTCGCAGGAGTACAGACGGAGGGGTTGTTTGATATTTCATTCTGCGCCTGGCTGTGCTTAAAGCCACACTTACCAGCATGTGTTCCCGTGAAGATATTTGACATGAACAGTTACTTGCCCCTCTAAAGTGGCATGGGGATGGGACTGTCTACCCAGACGGGATTGAGAAACACTGGGTTCAACAAAAAGAACCAGGCCTTGTTGCTGCAGGATTTCTCACAGCCTTTAACGTGTTGAGTGCCCCGTGAAAGCTCAGGAAGGGACTGTTTCATGTGGCCTTTCTCAGAAATGTGTGGCCACAGAACCTTTGCTGGATGCTCTGGTGGGCCAATACTCCACGGAGAATTTGGGGAGACACAGCTCCATGGAGTCAACTCAGTCAGAGTATCTTCGGTGAGGGGAAACTCACTCCTTTCAGGCACTCTGATGGTTAGAGAATTCTTCCATCTTAACTGAGAAAAAGCAGCCTCCTGTAGGCTGCACCTTCGGGCTCCATTTCTGCGCCCTTTTGAGACGTAACATTTCTGAGCCTTGCTCTTTCTTCCAATAAACTGGGAGTGATTCTAGTCCTAATTATCTCCCAGAGTTGGAAGAATTACATGGGACAGCTCAACTTTTTAAAGTGTCAAATGTGGAAGAGCTGTGAGCGGTCGTCCTTAAAGCAGAATCACAAGCTGCTTCAGGTAGAAACCCTTAGGACCAGCCCTCGTGGAGACAGATACCTCAGAACAGGGTTTCTCAGCCTGGGTCCTATGGTTTTGGGGGACCGTCCTGTGCACTGAAGGATGCTGGCCTCTATCCACCAGATACCACTGGCAACTCCCCAGCTGTAACAACCAAAATCATCTCCAAACATTGCCAAATGCCCACTAGGGGATAAAACTGCTCCCGACTGAAAACCACCCTTCTCGATCGGCAGGCTTTCTGTACGATGGGGACATTCCGTACCCTGTACCTGTTCCTTTCAGTATGGCTGCCACTCACACATGCGGCTGTTGAACACTTCAAATGTGGCTAGGGAGATGGAGGAAGTGGATTTTTAATTTTAATAATAAATTTAATATTAAATAAATAACGCATGTAATGAGAAAATTTAATATCATTTTAATGTTTAATTTAAATAAAGGTGGCCACAGGTGGTGAGTGGCTACCATACTGAACAATGTAATTCTAGATCATGCAGTTTGAGGTCCATCTATTATTATATAAATATTTGTTGAGCACCTACTACGTGCCAACCACCATGCCCCTTGCCGGATATTTAGTGAAGAAGGACAGATGTGACTCCTGGTCTCACCACACTTGTGGATACCAGCAGGAAAGCTAGCATACAGACAGTGTGTGCTTTGGGCTTGCATGCCGAAAGGTGTCTCCTCTAACGAGCCTTCCGCCCTGCCTAAAATCGTACCACGTGGACTCCACTGAAGTGCAAGGTCTCCAAAAGACACATACGTTAAGTCAAGAGGAAAACTTCCTAACACCCACTGGTGTGTCAGGATGGCTTTGTTTACGGGATTAGTTACACAGAACAAGTCCCTGAAATCAGGGCCCCGCCTTGCCCACCACTGTCACCACCCCCGGGCCTGGCACACGTGGGTGATCGGCACATCTGTCTTAAGGGGGGATCCAGAACAGCCTGCTGAAGACAGGGAAGGTCCTGAAAACCACGTCACGTCGAGAACAACTGACCGTACTTGCTCAGGACGGAATTCCGGTACCTGGCACCGAGTATGTGCTTCAGAAATGCTTGCTGACCAGACATGTGGGGGAGAGGGGCGGAGAAAAGCTCAAAGCCTGTGTCAGCCCCTGAGAGGTGCTGCTCAGATCTGAAAAGCGTGTGACTGGGAGATCCTAACTGGGCCAAGAAGAAGAAGAATGACGTGTTATTACACTTTCATTATTACTCTTTGTAATGGGCTGAATTGTGACCCCTTCAAAATGCCTCTGCCGACGTCCTAACTCCTGGTACCCAGAACGTGACTGTATTTGGAGATAAGGCCCTTACAGGGGTGTCTAAGGTTAAGTGAGGTCACGTGGGTGGGCGCTCACCCAACAGGGCTGTTGTCCTGATAAGAAGAGCTGAGGAGAGGACACAGACCACAGAGCCGGAGGGATGACCACTGAGGACGCAGCAGGAAGGTGGCCATCTCCAAGCCAAGGAGGGAGGCCTCAGAAGAAACCAAACCTGCCAACACTTTGATCTTGAACTTCCAGGCTCAAAACTAGGAGGAAATAAATCTGTGATATTTCAGCCCCCTGGTCTGCGGAATTTCGTTACGGCAGCTGGAGCCGGCTAAGACATCACTGATCATTAAAAACATATCGGGCTCTGCACTAAGGGCTCCATGGGCAAGATCTCCTTACATCCTGGCCCGGGGCCCCTTAGGTCTGCTCTTTGCCCCACACCTGAGTGGCCCTTTGCAGTGGGAGTCAGATCGTGTCACACACCTCTTTACAAATCTGGGCTTCCCACCTCAACGTGTACACCAAGGTCCTTGTAATCACCAGAAATCACCGCACAGACTGGCCCCCCGTTGACTCGCTAATCTCATCATTCTCCTCTTCTCTCAAACTGCTCCGACCGTGCTGGCCAAGTACTTTCCCACCTCACGGCTTCGGCATCTGCACCGCCCGCCTGGGGTGCTTTCCCCCATGACGTCACCTGGATTGTTCCCACGCTTCCTTCTTTTTCTTTTTTATTAAAAACATCTTTTTTTTTTTTTTACTTTTTTTTTTTAATTGAAGTAGAGTCAGTTTACAGTGTGTCGATTTCTGGCATACAGCACAATGCCATGTGATGTAACTCATACGTGGAACCCAAGCTTCCTGCTCATCCTTGCTCAAATGTCACTTCCCAGGGAACTACATTCAATGTCTTGTCATAGCCTATGATGAAAAAGAATATGAAAAGGAATATATATATATGTATAAGTGAATCACTATTTATATGAATGTATAACTGAATCACTATGCTGTGCACCAGCAATTAACACAACATTATAAACTGACTATACTTCAATAAAAAAAGAATAAACTTCACATCAGCCATGTAAAAAAAAAAAAGTTACTTCATCAGTGAGGCTTTCCTTAAACACCAGATATAAAAGGTAACCAGGACACCTGCCTAACGCCAGGCTTTCCCTCACTGCCTTTCCCTGATTCATTTTCCTCCCCAGCACTTACCCCCAGCCATCACAGTGTGTATTTACTTGCATGTCGATCTATGGCCTCTTTCCTTCCACTTGAACTTGGGCTCCACAAGGGGAAAGGCTTTCTTACATTCACTGCCGTATCTCTAACATCGGGAATGGTGCCTGGCACACAGTAGGTTCCCGCTAAATATTTCTTGAACGAACGAATGGGTCCTCACAGCTTCTTTACACAGTAGCTATTAGCATCATGTCCATCTTACAGGTAAGGAATTGAGGCTCAGAGAAGTACAACGCACATACCCAAAATCAAATAACAAAGCAACGTGCAGGTGGGATTTGAGCTCAGCCCTCTTAGCAAGCAGTTCCCGCGCTCTTAAACACCAAGAAGCCTTTGGAGAACCCTCCTGTGGGCAGAGAGTGAGCATGACCCCAACAGCTCACACGTCATGCTTATTTATGCTGCTCTAACTAGCTCCCTCGCCTCCACCACATGGGCAGGCTGAATACACCTTGATAATTTGAGTCTAGAAAGAAGAAGAAGACAGGTAAGGGCCACTGGGAATTATCGCCTTCCGTGTGACATCACGGACCCAGCCCTGGTCTGGGATTGACAGGGGGGTGTCTGTCTCCAGGTATGCGAGCTGGGGCAAGCTCCGTCTGTTACTAGTCTGATCTCCAGTTTCCCCAGCTGTAAAATGGGGGTTCTAATTCTTGCTTCACAGCACTGTGATGAGGGTGACATACAAGAACATTTGAGAAAGGGAAACTGTGAACACTGTAAAGTGTTACGCACACATAAGGCAGTGTTCGTTCTCAAACGACTGAGTTCAAACATTTGTCTAAGAACTGCTGGCATCTGTTGCATATTGTGGCAGACTGTATTACTGTCCTCCGTTCTTCCTGCTTCCTTGTGTCCACACCCCCTGTCATGGAACTTTGTAGTTCTTCCCACTGGAGGCAGGTCTATTTCTCCACTCCACTGGGGTTGGGGTTGGCCATACAACTTGCTTTGGCCAATGGAGTGTGGGTGGAAGTATAGTAAGCCAGTTTCGAGGTTAGGCCTTAAGGGGCATTGTGTATTTCTGTTTGTCTTTCTTGCCCTTCGCCCATCACATAGGAACTTGTGCTGGGTAGTCTCCTGGTCCAAGGAAATGAAGGCATGTGAAGCAGACCTGCACCCAACCCCTACTGGACTCAATCTAAACAAGCTGACTCCCAGTCAACCTGCAGATGCATGAATGAGAATAAATGATTAATGTTTTAAGGCACTGAGTTCTGGGGGTGATTTGTTACATAGCACTATTGTGGAAATAGCTGACTGACATACATACTTGCTAAATGTCACATTATCTCAGGAAATATGTGATAGACTCCACGATTATTCCCATTTTAAAGATAAGGAAACTGCAAACAGATGGTTTCAGAGGTTTGCCCATAGTCTTGAGAGAAAATGTCATAACCAAGCCATAAAACACGGAACTGTGTGAGAATAAAGCCCCCACATTTTATACCCCCAGCTATGCTGTTTCCTTTCACCTGTGAAGTAGAAGCCAAATTGTATTCAGATTATTCAGGCTGAAGAAATGCCATCTCATCAGTGTTCTGGATATTTCAAGAGAGATTGGATAACAGAGTTCAGGCACAGAGGTGAAATTAAACACACACAACAACAACAACAAAAGCCCCAGTAACAACAGATCCCAAAGAGGCCTGAGTTCTGATCCCAGTTTCGCCACAAACTGTCTGTGTGTTCTTGGTCAAGTTCTCTTCCTTCTCTGGGCCTTAACTGCATGATGAGATTGAATTCTGAACCATTTATGAAAATAACTTGTCATCAAGCTCTACCAATGTCTCACAGGTTGTCACATTTAATCCATCTAATGATCCTTCCAGGACACAATGACAACCTAAGACACAGGGAGGTTAAGTAACTTGGTAAAGGTCACAAACACAGCTGGAATTCAAAGGCAGGCCTCCAGACTTCTCCCAGGGCTCCAGAGTCCCCTTCAGCTCCAAGGGCCCCTGGGTGAGCGTCACTGTGGACAGAAGCCAAGAGATCTCCTTTCCCTGGCTGAGGGGTCACTCTCGCACTCTCCTCCTGCAGCCCGAGGGGTATAACGGAGACTCTGCTTCCCTTTCACTCTGTCCAGGCTGGGCTGGGAAGAGATAAAGGTGTCCTGAAAACCAGCCCTGGGATAATTAACGATGCCCGAAGCAGACCTCTTTTCCCCATCGGTGGGTCACTGGGATTGTTAATTATTTTCTTTACGAAAATAATTAGCCCCAATCAAGACAGGAGCTCTTCAGGATTATAGCTCATTAGCTGTGAGTCTATTTTCCATAAAAAGTCTGTGGCACTGATGAAAATTACAGGTGCCTGGAATCAGCATTAGAAAAAAATTGAGCCCATGTTCTCAGCCGATTACCATGAGTGACACTGACTTGGCTTCTGCCACTGACTGCAGACAGAGATGGGCATGTGTCTGTGTGTGTGCCTGGGTGTGTGTATCTCTGTGTGAGTCTGATGGGAGGCAGTGACAAGGGCCTGGAGGTTCCAAAGCCTGGACTGCAACACATTCTGCTCTTTTTCCGTCTCAAAAGGAGGCATCTGCTTCAAAGAGGAGGCTCGGGGCTAATTTGGCAGGACAAGCTGCACAGTGCTGGGTGGGGATGGGACATGGGTTGGAGATCTTCTCCTCTGGAAAGTGTGGCCATGGGGGAAGATTCTTCACCAGGGATTCTGGAACCTTGGGACATCTTAAGTAAGCAGGCAGGTCTCGGTTCAGATCCCAGCTGTACACCAGCTGCATGTGACTGTGGGTGCGTCTCCCTTTCAGTCCTCAGTCCCTCACCCCTCTAGCTGAGCCCACTGATACTAACAGTGAGAACTGGCCTTATCCCACACCTACTATGGATCGGACCCTGTCCTAAGCATTTCTTCTATGTTATCTCATTTGATCATTGGGAACAAGCCAATGAGGTAGGAACCAGGGTTGTTCCCATTTCACAGATGAAGAAACTGAGGCACAGTAAGGTAATTAACTGGCCCAAGGTTGTTAATGGTAGAACTGGGATCTCGACCCAGGCATTCTGGTTTATAGGGTTTCTGTCATAACCACAGTGCCACACTGCTGTTCTCAAATTCTAGCTAAGGGGAATCTTTCCAACTCTGCTGGATGTCTCAGTGCCCTCTTTCATTAAAAATAAAAATCACAATCCATCAAGCACTTTGAATGCACCAGGCTTTTCTAGATGACTTTCCATATATTTTTATCTCCGTGGGGTCTCACAGCAACCTTACAGCACAGGACTAGCTTGATCTACATTTTGCAGAAAGTGTCGACTCAGGGAGCTGAATGGTCTTGGCCAAGTTCACAAGACCGGGTCTGTTTGGGTCCAAAGCCTGTGTCCATAACCGCTGCATGACACAGCCTGTTGTGGGGGCTCCAGCTGTGATCTGGGGGGAAGGACAAGCAGCCTTGGACGGTCAGCTTTGCTTCGACTCCGTTCTCCTCCCTGGGCCCCACCTCTCCATCTGAGAAAGACTCTGGGTCCTTGCAGCTCTGAGATGCTGCTAGTCTGCGTCTCCCCAGTCCCGATCTCCTCGCCACCCCCTGTCATGCAATGCGGATAGCACCAGTGACCTCCAAGTGTTTCCTTCTCAGGGGATTGGAAAATAAGCCAGGGGGTGGCCGGACCTTGGTGCCACCCTAGTGTCAGGAGTCAAGAAAATGTCCAGCCAATGGGTCCTCAGGGTATCAGGAGATGCCTGTGACATAGCTCTCTCTCTCTCTCTCTGTGTGTGTGTGTGTGTGTGTGTGTGTGTGTGTGTGTGTGTGCGTGCGTGTCTGCAGCTCACTGTTCCCCTAGACTTTCTTTTCTCCTCCTTGTCCTCTCTCTCATGTTTATCCTTTCTTTGCCTCTCCTTGGCTCTGAGCATCTGTACTGTGTCGCCTTCGACGTCCTCGGTCTCCCAGGTCTTCCGGACCCCCCCTTTGCTGTCTTTATTTTTCCTCTCATCTCTTCCGTCCCCCAGTCTCTCCCTGCCCCTCCGTCTCCCTCCCACCCCGCTCATAACCACTTGATCTCACCTCTCTGGCTCCAGTCTTCTTTCTTGCCCTTTAAATCTTTTCTCTCCATCTCTTCCCTTCCTTCGGTTCTTATCTCTCTCCTCCATCTCTCTCCTCTCTACCTCCCTCTGTCTTCTCCCTCTCTCCTCCTCTCCCCTCCTCTCTCCTCTTCCATCACCCACCACCACCCCTCGCTAGGGGCTGTGGCTTGCTGCTGTCTGTCGGCAGCGTCCTCAGTGGGCGGCGGATCACACACATCGGAGGTTCGAATCAAATCAAACTGTGACTGAGTTACACTAATAAACCAATTAAATGCCTTTCAGAAAGTAATTTCCGTAGCATCCCTCGTATTTATTGCACATCCTGTTTCTCCATCATGCAGTCTTCTCTTGTTCCCATCCCCCCCTTCCCTCACTCTTCTTTCTCCTCCCTTTTTTTCTTCTCCACCCTCGGATGCTGCTTTCCCCTGTTCTCTCTCACCAGGTTTGCCTGCAGCTCCTCGCCCACCCACCCCACTGCACAACCTAGGATTCCAACTACACTTGTAGGCAGCTGGTCAGAAGAAAAGAGAGCTGAACTGGGAGTCAGGAGACTTGAGTGCCAGTTTCTGGCTGTGCCACTCACTGCCTGTTCTGGGAAAACCCTGAGACTTTCTAAGCTCTCATCATCTGGTAAACAAAGGACCAGGTGATTTCCAAGGTCATTCCTAGCTTCTGATGCCTACTGTTTCACGACCGATGCTGGCAGACACACCAATGATTCCTAGAGTTGAGGGTCCTGGAGAGACCATCTGGTCCCTCCCCACTGCCTTGAAGCAAGACCCTGGGTGGGGCCAAGCCAAGGGCAGCAGGTAGAGATCAGCTGATTGTGATGGCCATTACCCACTCCCTCTCCTTTCACTGAGGCCGCGCTTCATCCTCTGACCACCATCCAGAGCATCTAATCACCTCTGTCCTGTTAGTCCTACTTTACAGACGGAAGTCTCCACACCAGATGATTTTCAGTCGAGAACCAAGTGAGGCACTGGGTGGGAGTCATCGCTACACACTGCACCTCAGATCCCTCTAGAAGCACAAAGGCATCCTCAAAAAGCCAAAGAAAACAGAGGTTTTGGCCTGGGGACAGATTTCACCCTATCACCTTCCTCTCCTCGTCTGAGAGTGCGACTCAGAAATGTCTAACACTGTTTCTGGCACTTAAGCTTCCTGAATGAATTTGACTCAGTGGGAAGCAAGCAGGAAGCAGCTTTCTTCTTTCTTCCGCTAGAAAAAAAAATTAAAATTCAAAATAAAAATGTTGATGGGCTCTCTACTACAGGGCTGTCTTTTGAACTTGTATGGTTCATTGTTTTACTCTTGAATTGACATATCATTGATATCCCAGAAATTATATAAAAATAATTTATATGAGTAAGATTATGAACATACTTTCACAGCTACCATTTCACTGGATCTTCATAAGATTTCTCTAAGATTAGTCAGGGGATATAGTCCTCACTTGGCAGATGAGGACTTGGAGACAGAGACACATTAAGGGCTCAAGCAAAGTCATAGACATTTAGATTTGGGACTATGACCCAGGTCACCTAATTAGACCCAGACAGGATTGGATTTGAATCCCAGCTCTGCATTTACTAGCTGGGTGTCTTAGGCAAATGGCTTCACCTTTCTGTATCTCAGTTTCCTCCTCTGAATGATGGAGATAACATGAGTACCTCTCATAGCATGAGGATTATCATGAAGATCAAATCAGCTAATATAAGATGCTTAATATGATGCCTGGACCACAACGAGCAATCAGGAAAGAGCAGCCCCTGTTACTACTGCTGTTCTTGCTGCGAATGATGTTGTGACAGGTGCCTCTTCCCCATCCTCACACCAGTGCCTTGCCCCTTAGGGAAGGTGGCTTCCACCCACTCTCCCTCTATTCCGATAAGGTTATAAGGAGCATTTACGGCCTCCTCTCCAACCCTATATTCGCTCCTCTCTGGATGACTGCTGTCAGTCCAATTGGGCAGAGTAGGGAAATGACCAGGTCATGTATATATTGTCGGGGGAGGGGGGACAGGGGGGGTCACTATGGACAAAGACAATGCACGTGCTTTATAGGCTGTCTCCTCCCCCCAGCACCTGATGGGTGAGAAAAGCTCACACTCTCCAGCCACTTCTGTAAAGGTGGTTCTCGAGGTCCAGGACTTAGTTCAGGCATCAAAGATGAAAGTCTTAATCGAGCCTCAGACCCAAGACTCATTTTTCTACTGCAGCTTTCCCCGAGTTCAGCACGGAATATTCAGGTCAGTACTTTGGTCTTCATTCGGTTATGCACCTGCCATATTGTTTACACATCACATTGGATGGATGGCCAACCATCTTGGCTTGCCTGGGACTGAGGGGAGTTTCCTGGGACAGAACTTTCAGTGCTAAAACTGGGAAAGTCCTGAGCCTGCTGGGACTACTTGGTAACCCTGAACATTGGTTCAAACTTTGAAGTGATGAGTGACATACTAAAGCCCTTAAGCAAGCAAAAAAATACTAGTCATACTAGTGGTAAAACATGAAAATTATAGGACATTTGAAACATGCAAAAAAAAGAAATTGAAGTCACCCACACTCTCATCACTCAGGGACTCCTCTAGCCAGGACCACCAGGAGACGCTCTCGGGTGCACTCAAGGGCACATCTTTTACACAGGCCATGACAGAAACGGGGCCATCTAGGCTCTGTGTGGTGTGTCACCACTGAGCACAGCAACACCGATCTTGTTTTGTGGCCCCTTCTCCTGTGTTCTGAGGGGAGCACACAGCAGGACGTGAAGTGTCTGCTGTGCTAGTTGGTGATGAGAACCGATTTGAATCACCTGTGAGAGTGTTTGAGCCTGCTGTGTTTGAGCCGAGTCCCATCCCTGACTGCCTTAGCTTCTTCGGCTTCCTGTTTGGGGCTCTTGTATTGGGAGTGTTGGGAGAGAGGACTGAAGTGGATGAAGCTCTGCTCTCAATCATTGATACTAGTCATCAAGAAAACAGCTGGACATCAAAGGCCAGTTCATCTCCTCCTTTCCACCCTCTTGGCTCCTGTCTTCACGGAAGGTGAGTGGAAGTGAGGGAGAATCGTAATGGGATTCTTTCCAGGGAGAGCCGATGATGAACTGGGTCTTACGAGGCAACAGGAGTTCCTATTAGCAAATTCCTTGGGACACCACCCCCTTGGAGCATTCCAGAAAGACATGCAAATGAAGACGATAAAAGAAGAGATGCAGAGCATGAATCCGGGATGCTCGACATTATCTAATAAGAAGGAGACCACAGAGCACGCAGAAATAATGAAGAAAACTTTGCTGAGTTGAAGAACAACTTCTGTTGGCAAATCAAACAGACTCAGCAAATTCGAGGAACAAAGAATGAGAAGATAAACACCTAGAAATCTTGGTAAACGTTTTGAACGACAAGAATAAAGAAGCAAGGATACAGGCAAGGCAGGAGAGAAAGTTTAATTATCTGTTCGGCCACTGGACAGCGAGTGTAGCAAAGACAGCGATGGGGCTCACCTTAGTCACAGCTGTGTCCCAGGCACCTATCAGAGTGCCTGACTCACAGTAGTTGCTCAATAAATGTTTGCTGAATGAGTAGGTAAATGGATATAATAGCATTATTAATTCCTGCCCAAGTTAGTCACTCCTATAGCATTTCAGCCACAGTCATACCTCACTGACCCACTGGACCAGCAGGGAATACCACTACCCTCATTTTACAGCTGAGGAAACTGAGATTGAGTCAGATGCTGCTGCTGCCCGAGTTTACTGTATCCAGCAGTGGATGGGGCTGCAATGAGAAGCCAGGCGTCTCAACTGGCAACCCCAGACTCGGGTTTTGAGGCTCAGAAGCAGTCCAGATACCTTCTCATGCCTTTCTTCTCTTTCTCCTTAGCGAGTGTATTACAGGAGTTTTACCACGTGCCTGGGCAACACACTTACAAACCAGCTGTCCCTGAGGTGATCACAGTGTGGAAGCCCTAACAGACACCCACAGAGTTCACGTATACATAAATCAGCCATATGTTGACCCGTAAAGAAGTTCCATGTGATAATGTGGCCCTTGGCAACAAAACCTTGATTTGGGCAGCTGTTTCCCTTGGTGGGCCTGAGATAATCTTTCACCCAGACTGTAATGCAATGGGGAGGCAAAGAGACGTCTATAAAACATTCCACAGAAATCCAGTTTTCATTCTGAAAGGTTGGTGGTGCCCTCTCTCACTCCCTATCCCCTGGTCTCCCCTCCAGTCCCACCCACAAGACCTCTGCTGTCTGTTTTGCACCCGGGACAGAAAAATCTATTTTCTGATAATGGTCCTTAACTCCCATATGGTACTGTATTGCAGTCTGGGTGGTATTAATTCTTAGATCTGTGTGTGTGTGTGTGTGTGTGTGTGTGTGTGTGTGTGTGTGTGTGTGTGTGTCTCCCTATTTCTCTCCTACCCTCCCTTTCCTCTTCCCGCTCATCCTCTCATTTCTCCCCAAGAAATGCCACACCACTGACCTACCCAAGAAAAAGAGGTGGAGGTATTTCTTGTTTTCACCAGCAGGGGGCGAGGATATCTGCCTTGCCTTTGATATCTCCTGTTGCTCCCACCACAACCCATTTCTAAGACCTTTAAAGAATGAGACAAAAAATTCTTTGGGTGCCTTCTTTCCCCAGAAGATTGGGTGGCAGAAGTGAAAAGCACCAGCAAGGAACTCACCCAGAACGGCACCCTTAGCATCTATATGTTCTTCAAATACCACTGGGGGATCTGGGACCATCCTAGGAACCCTGGACGCAGTTGGATAGAGCAGTGGGAGGTATCAGAAGGCACAAGACAGCATCACAGACCATTCTTAGGGTCGCCCTCCTTTCTATCCTGTGTCGTTTCCCTTCTCTTCCTTGCCTTTCTGCACTCAGCTGCTTCTTTCCCCCTTTCCTTCTCCTTTACACTTGGACAATTATTCGCGTGGGCACTATTCAGAATCAAACTGGCAATCAAGAATTTCCCAAAGGTGTTATCCATCTTCCTCCTCTTGTGGTCCCCAAACTGCCATTGAGATGGCCAAAGACTACAAACACAGAGAGAAAATTACGCTCTTCTTTTTATTTAACCACGAGACGTTCTGTCTATGCTAGAAGCTGAGAAGGGCAATCCTCACAAGCCAGAGGAAAACTGAAGAGTATCCGCAATGTACAGGGTTGACAGGGAAAGCATGGAAGAAGGCCCGTGCTCAGCTACAAGCCACTGTGTGCTCAGAACAATGGGTCTGGAAGCAAAAGGGAGAGACCTTTTTTTTTTTTAATTGAAGTACAGTCAATTACAATGTGTCCATTTCTGGTGTACGGCATAAATGTCCCAGTCATACATATACATACATATATTCGTTTTCATATTCCTTTCTGTTAAAGGTTAGGAAGACATCTTGACTGGCACTTACAAACATCTACTGGAAGCCAGGGTGGGCCACAAAGTCACCAAGGGATAGTTTTGGAACCTACTGGTATCTTTAGAAATTGAAGTGGAGCCAATGGCCACACCAAGTGGAACCTACTGTAGCGCTGACCGGTACTTGGAACATGAAAAAAGGCAGAGCACTGCTGGGATCTCACTGACCCCTTCTGGCTTCCCCACAAACAAGAAAACCTTTCACACAGACAAAACTCCCTGCCAAGGATATCTCTGGCCCAGGCTGCCTCTCTTATCTCTGCAAGCAGCTGAATCCATGAAAAGGAAAAGAAAAATCACAATACAAATCTCAAGGTTTCCCTTTTCCCTTCATTGGGCTTGATATCTCCAATCAAAGATCTACTAAATACCTCTTGGAACCCATGCAAGCTCCCAATTTAATGATAAGCGTGTGCCTTGCTCTATAAGCATGAACAGACAGAGAACACTGTTTGGCTAAATGAAAAGACTCAAAGTTTAGAAAAAAGATGATAAAGAAGACTCAACAATACAGAACTACTACAAGAAGAAAAGTTTGGAAATTTTCTTGATAAGAGATGAAAGGGGGTGTTGCATCTTTGTAGCTAGAAGAGATCATTGGAGAGGGGTACCTAGATCTGGAAAATGCCATGGAAATGAAAAACATGTTGGCTGAGTTAAAAATAAAATTGACACAGAAGCATTAAAACATTAAACATTAAAACATAAAGCATTAAAACAGTAGGTTGCATATTACAGAGGATCAAAAAAAATGTACAAGTAAGCTCAAGAAAATCTCCCCTAATTCAGAAACATGTAAATGAAAACAAAAAATGAAAAGACACAAAGAATAGATCCACAACATCCAACGTGGTAGACTGAGGAGAGGCAAGAGAATCCAAAGAGGACATCGAAATGGCCAGTGGGCCCATGAAAAGATGCTCACCATCACTAATCATCAGGGAGATGCAAATTAAAACCATACTGAGATATCGCCTCACCCCTGTCAGAATGACTAACCTCAGGAAGACAAGAGGCCACAGTGCTGGCAAGGATGTGGTGAAAAGAGAACCCTTATACATTGTTGGTTGAACTCTGAGTTTGTCCAACCACTATGGAAAACAATGTGGAGGTTCCTAAATTTTTTTAAAAAAATAATAGATCCACCACACAATCCAGCAATTCCATTTCTGGGCATATACCCAAAAGAAATGAAAGCAGGATTTCAGTGAGATATATGCTCACCTTGTGTATTGCAGCATCATTCACAATAGCCAAGATATAGGAACAACCTGAATTCCCATCAATGGAAGAATGAATAAAAAAGATGTGGTATATGTAATAGACCATGGAATACTATTCAGCCATGAAAAAGGAGGATATCATGCTATTTGCAACAACGTGGGTGAACCCTGAGTATGTTATGCTACATGAAACAAGTCAGACAGAGAAAGACAGGTACTATATTATACCATTTATATGTGGAATCTAAAAAAGTCAAACCTATTAAAAAAAAGAGTAAAATGGTGGTTACCAACGGATGGGGTGTGGGGAGATAAGACTGATGGTGTTTGAAGGTACAAAATTATAATGAGTAGTAAATACGCCATAGAGATCTAATGCACAGTATAATGAATATAGATAATATTGAACTATAATTATGGAAGGTGATAAATACTGCTTTAAATACAGCAACAGTAGTACAATATATAAACGTATCAAAGTAGCACACTACACACTTTCAATTTACAAATGTAACATGTCAAATTTACTAAAAGAAAAAAAAACTTTGCTGAGCTAAATAATTACTTCTATATGCAAACCAGACTTTGGCAAGTTCCAAAATAATAGTAAAAATAATAATGAGAAGAGACAAACACTTAGATATGTTGGTATCATTTTTTTTTCAATTTCAATGATAAAAAAGCAATTCTGAAAGCAAAGCAGGGGAGGAAGTTTACTGCTAAGAAACAAAAAAACCAAGCAGAACTCAAACTTTTCCTCTGTAACATGAAATATAACGAACAGGGCAGGTCAGAGGGGAAAATACTATAATCCAGGAAATATATAACCAATTAAGCTAATATTCCAATTGAAGAGGAAAAGAAGTCCACATTTTTTAAATGCAAGGGTTAAATTTTGTAATTTACATACTCTGAAAAAACTATTTAAAAATATACTGCAGCCTTATACAGTGCTATATGTCAGTTATACCTCAACGAAACCAGAAGGAAAAATAAATGCTGCAGTCATATAAGAAATTAGTCAAAAACAATGAATTATACAATTCCTACAGTAAAAGACAGGAAATGAAATAAAGATTAAGATAAGATATAAAATAAGATGTTATATTGGTGATGACTATAATTGTAAAGGAATTAAATTTCATTATTAAAATACAAATATTCTCAGCTGTGGGTCAAAATTAAAAATCTAAATGCACTGTATGCTTTTTATAAGAGATACAACTTGAAAATAACACAAATGATTGAAAATAAAGGTATGGCCAAAGACATATCAGACAAACCAAAGGGAACCAGGGGTGAACGTATCAGTGAACACAGAATTCAATGCAAAAGGAAACTATGCAGAGGGTGCTTTGCATGGGCAAGAGATTGAAACTATGATGAAGATGCAATATTGTGAATATTTATGCACTGAATGGCACAGCTTCAAAACGTGTGAAGGAAAAACTGTAAAAATATAAAAATAAAAAGCACAGGGAGAAACAGTCAAATTGTAATTTCAGTAGAATATTTTAACACTTCTCAACAAACTAAGTAAGTTAAAATTAGTAAGTTTGAGTAATATATACGTATTAGGTGTCTAACCTTCTGAATAATAAACATGATTCTTGAACACAGACGGATGATTTATGAAAAAATAAACCCCCAAACTTAGAAATTCTCCAACTGTGGTGGAGGCTGGGATGTCCTGTATACATTTCACCTTTAAGAATGAAAGGTGCGTCCTCCAAGACCCTGGGGGGTGCCAGCAGACAGCATTTAGCTGCCAGCCCCACCGGGGACCGCCCCACACTGCAGAGCCAAAGCTCTGCCTCTTCCTAGGGCAGCCTGTGTTCAATGATTGATGTGGGAGATAAGGGTCCATCCTCTCTCCTCCAACTCCAAATAACTCGAAGGGTCCCCCCTGCTTCAGAGCCCTCTGTGTGGTCAGCTGAAGTCTCCACTGAGACTTCTTTGCAGACCAACTTCTCCCTCTGTGCAATCCTGCTTCCTACCCTTCCCTTTCTTTCCACAAGTGTCACGACCCCGAGGTCACTTGCTCATCAGTCCCTTGCATCTAATTCCATCTCAGATCCTGCTTCCTAGGGATCCCAACCAGCCAAACAGACCTGTGACGGGCTTCTAGCAGACAGAATATGGGAAGAGTGATGGGCTGTCATGTCTGTGGCTACATTACAGAAGAGTGTAACCTCCATCCTGCTGGCAGACCCTTCTCCTTCCTGGCTTTATTGAAGATGGCGGCTGTGCTGTGAGCCGTTCTATGGAGAAGCACACGTGGCCGGGAACTGTGGGAGGTCTGGGGTCAACAGCTAACAAGGAACTGAATTCTGCCCGCAATCACCTAAATGAACTTGGAGGCAGATCCTGCCCTAGTCAAGCCTTTGAGTGAGATCTCAGCTCTGGCTTACACCTGGCTGGCAGCCTTGTGAGAGATTCTGAAGCAGAAGAGCCAGCTAAATCTGATCCATGGAAATTGAGCTAAATAATAAATAAATAAAATGTAGGTTGTTTAAGCTGCTACGTTTGATCCGGTTAATTTGTTACAGGGCAACACATAACTAGTGCACGAGGATTTACCATAAGAAAATCATCGTGGATTTGTGCACTGATCTAGCTACAAAGAAATTCACCGCAAAATTTTTATAATGGAGAACATTTGGGAACAGTCTAAATGTCAATGAATATCAGGCTAGAGAAATCAATTACAATAGAGGTGAACCATATGAAATTGCCATTTTTATAGGTTAAAAAAGGTCAAATATCACTAATTTTATATGTCTCAACCTAATGTAATCATATAATATAGACATTAAGAAATATTCTCAAAAAATAGTTTTCAATAGGGGGGAAAACCTTGTGAAAATTTCATGACATTGTTAAGTGAGAATCACAGCTTATAAGCTATGGAAATATGATTTTAATTTTGCAATATTGTTAATTTTGCATAATATTAATATTGCAATGTAAATTTGCAAATGTACATACATGCGTGTGAAAAAAGACTGCAGGGATATCAATAAAAAGTTAACAATATTTATCTTTAAATTACGGGGTTTGGAGTGATTTTTATTTTCTTCCTTTCTGTACTTTCTGCAACAGACACATAGTATTTTTTTAATGATCGGAAAGCAAGGTTAATTAATACAAGTCAACAATGGAATAAATTCCTAAGCCAGAACTAAGCTTTCTGCTTAGAACACAGTCCGTGGTTTCTCACAGATCATTCTGCCTGATTTCCTGGGCTTACAGACTCACTGAGGGGGCATCTGTAAGATGCCATCAACAGCTCTACCGGATTAGCTTGCTGGTTTCTGGAAATTTGTCATCCTCCCTTGTGGATAGATTCTTTCTCATCCGATGGTATACCCTAGGTTCTTTGAGTTGCTCTTTGCAAATCCCTTGGCTTCTGACATTTCATGATGCTGGGCAGTGGAGGGAATTTTGAGGAAAACATGTATTCTGAAAGAATGCAGAAATTAACCATGTACTTTTCTCTCCTGTTTCAGTTACCTCTGCCCTTCTGTCACTGCTGGGTTTCATCTGTTACCCAGCTAATGACCCTATTAGGAAGCTGAAACACTCCCCAGCTTTGTCATGAATGGCTGATGGATTTTCTCTCTCAGACCCCAGAAGTGCCTTGGGACAGCTGTGTGGGTCCCTGAGGGATGGGCCATTAGCAGGGAGGTCGTCCTCACTGAGAAACATAGTCCCCTACATCAGCGTGTGTTCCTACCACATTTACTAGTGCAGCCTGTTTACTGTGGTCCTGACCATGTCGTGTCTGCGTTTAATCCAAGGCTCCCACTCCCCAGAGGAGAAAGGGCTCTGAGTGATGTGATTTTGGCATATTCAGCATCTTTTATTACAATCAAGGCATATGTTGTCACTGTGGGAAGAAATGGGGGCATAGAAGGGTTTGTTGGTGACTATCCACATTTTCTCTCACTGCAAGGGACTTAAAACACTTTAACTTCAAAATGACCTAAGTTTTAACAAGATGGATTTAGGCCAGACATGAAGACAAGACCCACTTCTGTTCAATTCACCGAGCACCTAGGACCATCCCTGGCACACAGCGGGTTCCTAATGGATGGTTGTTGACTGGCTCAGTGACTGGATTAACGGATGACACCAAGAATTGCTAGCATGCTCTTTCTTAATTTGGAATTTCTACCGATTGCTCCAACTTCTAATCTTGGCAACCACAGAATAAACCTTCTCCCTCCTACATATAGTTTTTGAAACGTTTGTTCGCAACGCTTGTGTCTTTGTATCTGCATTGACTATTTCCTTGAGGCTTAACAACCCTGGTGGCTTCAATCACAGAACATTATCATTTTTCAATCAATGACAAAGGAGAAATCATTTAATGCAAGATAGCATCCTTCGCTTTGATTAAGAAAATTAGAATGGGAATAAGGGAGCAGGTGCTGGTGGGAGCATATCCTAGCCGTGTAGTTCATTCTCACTTGAGGGAATGAGTGGGAATGGTGTAATGCCCACCCATCCCCTCTCGTGACAAAGAGGATATTGTAAGTTGTTCCTCACCTTTGCACATGGGGCATAGTATTTTCCCACCTGTGTTTACCTTTCCCAGTGGTGGGGTCCTTAATCAGTCCCTTCCTGCCTCTGAGAGCCCTGCCCTTTTACTACTCCAGGATATGTGTTCTGCCCAAACCCCCCTTTCATGGAGAATCCCTAACTATGCGTTCTCCCTGCAGTCCCTCCCACTATGTAGAAATCCAAGGCAAGAGTGTCTGCACGGCTAGCACGTGCCAAGTCCAGTGTTCCTTTGGTCATGTCTACAGCCTGGGATGGTCAATTTAAATTCATTTTTCCAAGGTTTCCTCCTCCTCCAGGAAGCCTTCCCTGAGCGTTCCAGCCCACCATTTTCTTTCCTCCTGAGTCTGATGCATTTCTATCTTCAGGATGCATGATGCAATAGACAGAAGGTGGACTTTGGAGCCAGCTCAAACCAGGCTCAAACCCTAGGTCTGGCACTTACTCTCTGTAAGTAAGTGTAGACAGATGAGTTTTCCCAGTATAAACCAGTTTCTCCACCTGTAAAATGGGGAAAGTAATCCCTCCTTTACAGAGTTATTCTCAGGCAGAGGCCATTACGGTGTGGTTCTCAGACATTCCATATCAGCTGGGGACTTGTTAGAAACGCAAATTCTAAGACCCGCCCCGCTCCACCTGCTGAATTGGAAACTGGGGATGGGTCCCAGCAATCCGCACTTTTAACAAGTCCTCCAGGTGATTCTAACGTGCACTCAAATTTGAGAACCACTAGGATCAGCAATAACATGTGCAAAGCATCTGCACATACGTGTTTAACAATCCTGACTATCACCGTCCTGTACGCACACCACTCGGTTTGATGCTACCTTGCATTAAAACCAATGTCAGGGGAGGCAGGACAGCACAGTGGTTCAGAGTACAGGTTCTGGAGTCAGAAAGCCTTAAACTCCACTTACACCAGCCTTGCGATTGTGGGTGAGTTAGTAACCACTCGGCGCCTCCATATTTGTAATATGGTGACAATGCTAGTAACAGGAAATACCCTGCTGTGTGAGGGATAAAATGTGATAAGGTGTGTTGAATACTCACCCCATGGCCTACCATGTAATAAGTGCCCCTTAAAAGCGATCTATTATTCTAGTCTCCAGTTATGTTAATTCACCTTCAGTTGTATCACAGATTTTTTTGAAATCAGGGCTAGCGTCTAGGTCACTTATGTCCTCCACGATGGTCTGCATCGTACAGAGTATACAGCAAGGGCACAACGAATGCCTACAGATCTGAGTCTCACTGCCCCGTTTATGGATAGCACAAGAGGATGAGAGCTCCAGCTTTGTCATTATCGGGTGGTTTGAGTTGGCATCAAAGAGGAAAAGCGCCATTGACAAAGGAAAGTGATCTGGTAGGAAGACGCGGGATTGTGTTCTTACTCCACCACCTCCAAGTTACGTGACTTTAAGATTCTATCCCTTTACTGCACAACAGGGAGAAGGCACTGTGTGAGTTTAGAAACAGAAAATCCTGACTCAAACTGGTGCAAATCATAAAGAAATATGTGGTCTTAGTCCCAAGAAGTCCAGTGGTCAGGAGGGCTCCAGGACTGGTTTACTCAGAGACTCGATGATGCCATTCAGAGCCCAGGTTCCTTCCATCTTTTTGCTCTCCCCACCTGACACGTGAGGGCTGTGCTCTCAGACTTCCCTGTCTTGACCGCAGGGTGGCTGACAGTCCCAGACATCCTACCCAGACACCAGAATGTCCAGAGAAAGAAAAAGACTGTCTTTAAATGTGACTCCTGCTTAAGAGGGAGAAATCTTTCCAAAAAGCTCCCCAGCAGGCCTCTCATTATGTCTTACTGATACAGATTGGGTCACATCTAAAAACATCTTACAGCAACTGCAGGTGAGAGACTGGGATTAGTTTTAGGCCCATCACCTGGGGTGGTGTGGCTGCACTGGGGGCGCACCAATACCACCTCTTAAAACCAAATTTACCGGGTTGTTGTGGCAATTGAATGAGACCATTGTACCATACACTGTATCCAGCACACAAATGACCTTGATGGATGTCCCCCTCATCCCCTGTCCCTTCCTCTTTGAGTCTCTTCTTCCACCCCCCACATACGACCAAGTTCTAAGCATTCTGCCTCTTTAATATACTTCCAATTTGTCCATTTCTCCATAGATCCCATCACCCACTCCGCCCCCGCCACCAAGTCCAGGTCAACGTCATCTCTTTCTTGAATCTCAGCAACAGCTCCACCCCACCCTTTCAAAAATATACTATTATTTATCTCTTCTTACCTGTCCTCTCTACAGCCACCAGAGTGATTTTTTTTTTATAATATAAATTGGTTAAAACCTCCTACGGCTTCTCATTCTCCCCAGAATAAAATCAAACTCAGATGTGGCGGTCATGAGAACGTATCTCCCAGGTCTCCAACCAGAGGGAGCGTTACTGACTGAAGGTCTCCAATGCCGAGCTCTGACCTTTGTGGAAGTTCAGTGGCCAGGATACCAAAGCAGCGACACAGGGGACTCCTCTGATGGCTGCCGGCTTTGACTTGAGAGCTCCCCAAGAGCCTTGCTGAAACTTCCTTAGGTGGCACGGCAGGCTAGGATGCTTCCACTTGACCTTGCTCCCTCCCCTTTCTCCTCTGTTCAAGGTCTGATGCTCTCCCAGCCTTCCCCGTCTCCACCCACCCCATTTGTCTGTCTCTCAGGCAGTTCCTCTAGCGAAGTCCTTGTGTGTGTAATCCTGTCTCTGGGAGGACCTGGACTGACAGAGTTACCACCTCCACGATCTGGTCTAGCCTCATCTCTCACTGCTGACCCCTCCCACGAGATATGCCGACCACACTGAAATACAGACAGCTCCCTCCTGGTCTTGCATGTGCTGTTTCTCTGCCCCAGCAGCACCCCCACCTCTACACTCCCTGTTTGACTAAAGTCTCATTTCTTCTGGAACTCTTTATCTTCTGTCCCCTCCTGCCTTCCCCCACCCACCCCCAAAACACACACACCAAGGTTGTATGCCTTTGCTCTGGATGCCCAGAACACTATTCCCAAATCCGCATCACTCCTCAGTCTAGTTTTTAACTGGTGACTCAGGTGCCCTTCCATATAGAATGGGGCAGGACTGCGTTTTTCATTCTCCTATTTGTCCAATACCCAGAACAGGATGTGCCATACAGTGCTTATCAGCTAATGGTCCTTTCTCCTCCAGTGGCCCCAGTATATGGCTGGGAAGACACAGAGAGTCCCTGACAGAGCCCGGAAAGACACGTGTGTTACTTCCCCAACATCAGCCTGGTTGGGATGTAGCGGGATCAGAAAAGATCCTATGGCCCCAAGACCCAGCTTAGAGAGCTGGCCAGCCTGGATGTCCCTTTGCTTCCACAGGAGCAAGTCTCAGCCCCAGGGAGGATCAGTTTAAATGCACGTCAATCATGCTCTGGTGAATCCTGGATTAAAAGATCAAAGCTGACAAGCTGCTTGTTTGAGGAGGGGGCCAGCCAGGACATAGCAGGAGATACTGGATGTAGAATACACACAGAACCAGGGCTTGTGAAGACCAGGGCATCCGTGTGTGTGAAACGTGGATTGCTCAAAGGAGCCCAGCCTAGGGGACTTGTGGGGCTGAACCCAGCCCCAGTTCCCCCAACCAGCCCATGTGCCCTGTTGTCAGGCTGCATCAGGCAGAATCCAACCACCCAGAGAGGGCACCTCCGGTCCCGGTCCCGGCTCAGAGATACGCCAGAGGCAGCAGCAACCCTGAGAGAGGAGGGGCCAGACTCCGGGCAGGAAGTGGAGGCTGCAAGCCAGCCCAGTTGGGTCCTGGCCTTTGTCAAGCCCCACTACACTGGAGGGCGCTAGGCAGAGCCCCCCCGCCCCGCCCCCTTCCCAGGGCTTCAGGCATTGTTTCTGAGTCCCCGGACGGGCAGGGCATGGGGACTACAGCTGAGGAAAGAGAAGGACAAACAGCCCTCTTGGAATTCATGAATAGATGGTGAAGACACATAATCACCTAAATACATCAAAACAACCACGATAAACGCTGTGAAGAAAGGTCGAGAGCTCTAGGAGGGAGAATTATGGCGGGAGGGCGGTTCATTTGCGAGAAGAAAAGGAATTAGGAAAGAAACACAAGTAGGAGTTAAGCAGAATGTGGGTGGGGGAGAGGGGGAAGTAGAAGCTTGGGCTTGGGGACGGCACATACCCACGCAGCAGATACTTAGCAAGTACCTATGATGTGTGGGGTCTGGAGTGACGGAAAAAGAGAAGGAAGTCCAGAGAGGCAGGAGCAAAGGGAAGAGGGGGAAAATGGAACGAGCTTATGCGGAAGGTGGAGGTTGGGGCCGGATCATTTAGGGCCTTGGAGGGCAAGGTAAGGATCTGGAGCTTTCCTCTGGGAAGAAAGGAAAGATGTTGGAAGGTTTTGTATGACATGATCCGAGCAGCATGTTGGGATCACAAGGGCCCTCTCGGGAGACCGGAGCCTCGTGTGCACTAAGGGCGCGGTGTCCGCGGGCGACTGTTGGGATGATGCTGACGACGCTAGCTCTGCGTCCCCAAGACACAACAAGCGGCCCTGGGCCGTGCGACCTGAGACCCCTTTATCATTTGGCTCTCAGTGGGGACCAGAGGGGTCGCTGTGCCTTTTGGGATCCTGGCTGTCACAGATCTCCCAGCTAGGGACACCACTGGTCTGGAAGGAGTGAAAGAAGGGTACAGACAACCTTTTCACCAAATACCAAACTGTTGGCAGTCTCATTCTTTTGCAAAGGCACCCAGTTGCTCTCCGCTTTGTGATCCGGGAATGTGTCCTTGTTAACCAGAATCCTGCTTCTGTTCAGGCATTTGGGCTCGGGGAAGAGGGTATGCCTCATTAGGGAAGGCTGGGCCCGTCTGCAGAACTAGAGAATGAATCTTGATTGACTCAAGCCATTCAATCAAAGTCCATTCTCCTCGTCCATAACTGGCTAAGATATAAGCATGTGATACAATTCTGGGAGGCCTCCGGGGAATGCCTATTGTGCTGCTCCTAAAATAGTGCATGAGAGAGGATGCTCCGTCTCATTGCGTCTGCATGTAATGGCTGGAGATGCTGCAGCCTCCTTGCAGTGTTGAGGGAAAATATCATTAACATCCCAAGAATGGCAGAGCCAAACCTGAGGTCTAGTTGAGTTGCAGAATTAACCTACCCTCCTCAGGACTTCTGTTAAGTGCAAGAATACATTTTCCTCATTATTTATTTTTCCATTTTGTTTTCTGGGACATGCAGCTGAACACACTTAATTGGCACAGGTTCTCTGGGCCTTCATTTGAGATATATATATATTTATTTATATATATATATATATATAAATATGTAAAACATACCTTATAAATTTCAAAATCCAGTATTAGATAGGCTATGGCTAGCAACCCAGCTCGATGATATAGAAAATCTATGTCCAGTAAACCTTCCCTCCCTCACATCAGATAGACCTTCACCTAATGTGCAGTCAGGAAGTTCTGCTTGGCATCTGGCTTACATTTTTACTGCTGCCTTAGGGCATCTCCCTGTGAAGGATGTCCCATGGAGATCATCTCCTTGCCTTCAACAACCACCTAGAATCTTGCCCCCTGGGGTGATACCCTTAGCTGTGGTTGGAGCCCTAGCATTTAGACCAGTGCCCAGCACAGAGTGGGTCTTAAAAAAGGTTTTTTTTCTAAATGAACAAATAAACATGAAATCTTCATCAGAGGCTGGAGCGGAGGCTTTGCTGTAAGAAAACATTCTCCTCTTTTGATTGAGTCACAAATAAATCCCTTTCTACCAACTTCATTTTGGGCCTGGGGTCCCTGGTGGGGATTTCTCAGGCCTTTGTGAGAGGGATTTAGCATCAGTGGCCCCTGGGGAGCAGTGGGGTATGCACTCCCTCACCTGGTTCGAGTCCCTGGCAGGTTCTGGTCTGCTCAGCTGATCCAAGGTGTCTCTGGGGTCCTTATCCTCTGATGAACATGCACCCCTCCCCTACCTACAAACCCACTGATCTCTCCCGACTGTCATTCTGTCTCTCTTCCCTAACTCCTCCACTGTCTGCCTTGAATGATAGGTAGTCATTTGCCTACAGATTCCATCTCCTCTGTGAGCTAGTGAGTTAGTTCTTTTCCTTTTTTTTTAAGTAAAATAGAACAGATTTGCAGAGGAGCTCCCAGATTATCAAGGTAGATCTCAATGCATTTCCAGCAGATTAAAGGAACAGAATATTCTGAATACTCAGAGGCTGTCCCCCCACTCCCCACCCCCACGCTCACTTCTGGTCACTCTCTCATCTCCCTTTCCTGACTTCTAGATGAGTTTTGCCTGTTCTTGTGCTGAAAATTGTCCAGAAGGGGGAAATTTCCCCCTCTACCTCTCTTCAGTTCTTGCAGCTGGACTAATAATAAAACTGATGCAAAACAGATTAACAGGAGAAAAAGGAACAAATTTTAATTTGTCCATATAGCGGTCTCCTAGAAATGGGACCTTAGAAGTGGCCAAATCAGGCAGCTTTTATACTCTTTAGACAAAGAAGCAATAAATTTGTGAGGAATTGACAAACTTAGGTTTGGGGTGCTCAGTTAGTGATGAATCTAAACAGAGCTTGGGCTCGGGGTGGTCAGTTAGAGAAGTGACAGGGTTTGTTTACAAAGCTTCTCAGCCTAGTGAATCTGGTGATAAGGATGTCCCTCTGTCTCCAGCTACATTGAGTGTGCCTTTCACATGGAGATTTCTTTCCTGCTTCCAGGGAGACAGAAAGGAGGGTCAAAGTGTCCCTCGTGTATTGGCCATTTCTTAAATAATTTTAATTCAAAATAATCACCATGCCATTGTGGCATGTTTTGGCGTGGCCCGTCTGGAGCCCCAACAATATAGATGGAATCATATAGTAGATGCCGTTTTGTACCTGGTTTCTTTGGTTCAACACTAAGTTTGTAAGATGCATGATTATTGTTCCCTATAGTAGTTCACACATACCCATTTTACAGATGGGGAAACAAAGGCTGAGGAAGAGGAATTACAAGCAAGGTCCCCCAGATGGCCCACGGAAATGACCCCTCCTCTCTACTGTCTCTGAGTCACTTTCTTGCCACCGCACCAGTGTCCCTCTGGGGTGGGAGTGGGGGAACCAGTATCTCCTTTCCCTGTTCACCCAATATGACTATTTCTCTTTGAAAAAGACCACCTTCACCACCCTCCTTATTCCCAAAAGTCTTTCCTCATTCTTGGCTCCAAGATAAAATCCTCTTTATTTTCCCTGTTCTTTCCTTCTTATGTTCTCAACATAAAACCTTTCGCCAGCTCTGCTTGCAATCACCACTGAGAGAAATCTCATCTATTTTGGGCAATTCATTTACACTTTCACACCGGGCCTGTCTTTAACACACCTGAGTGAGCCTCTTCAGGACGGCCCTCCCTACCTGAGCCGCACCTTTTCAACGCCACCAGCCCCGACTTGAGCCCCCTCCGACCCAACTCTTATCCTAGCCGTGATTTCATTCCTTGCACTGCTGGAAATGGATCATTCAAACCCAGACGGTGCTGATAAGACTAACAGCTCTTCCCTGCCTGGGGCCACTGGGTTTACCAACACTTCAACGTAGGTGTCTACTACAAGGATTTAATTTAGATATTTAGACGACAGATTTTTGTCTACCACACTAGTGACATTGCCTCTGAGCCCAGTGGGATAGTCAGTTGGCTTTAATCAGGAGGTAGGTGAGAGGGTCTGTGTATGTGGGGTACAGGGTTAAAAAGGCTGTAATCCAATTCAAATATGGGCAGAAGACCTAAACAAGCCATTCTCCAGTGAAGACATACAAATGGCCAACAGGCACGTGAAACAATGCTCAATATCACTAATTATAAGAGACACGCAAATTAAAACTACAATGAGGTATCACCTCACACCAGGCAGAATGGCCATCATTCAGAAGTCCATGAACAATAAATGCTGGAGAGGGTGTGGAGAAAAGGGAACCCTCCTACACTGCTGGTGGGAATGCAGTTTGGTGCAGCCATTATGGAAAACAGTATGGAAATTCCTCCAAAAACTAAAAATACACTTACTATATGATCCAGCAATCCCACTCCTGGGCATATATCTGGAGGGTACTCTTAAGTTGAAAAGATACATGCACCCCAATGTTCATAGCAGCACTATATACAACAGCCAAGACATGGAAACAACCTAAATGTCCATCAACAGATGACTGGATGAAGAAGCTGTGGTGTATTTCTACAATGGAATACTACTCAGCCATAAAAAGAATAAAATAATGCCATTTGCAGCAACATGGATGGATCTGGAGATCGTCATTCTAAATGAAGTAAGCCAGAAAGATGAAGAAAAATACCATACGATAATACTCATATGTGGAATCTAAAAGGAAAAGAAAAAGAAAAAAAAGACACTAATGAATTATCTACAAAACAGAAACAGACAGTAAACAAACCTACGTTTACTGGAGGGGGAAAGAAGTTGGGAAGGGATAAATTGGGAGTTGAAGAATTGCTAATATTGACGACTATATATAAAGTAGATTTAAAAAAACAAGTTTATTCTGTATAGCACAGGGAACTGTACTCAATATCTTGTAGTAACCTATAATGAGAAAGAATATAAAAATGAATGTATGTATGTATATGTATGACTGAAACTTTACGCTGTACACCAGAAATTGACACATTGTAACTGACTATACTTCCATTAAAAAAAACGAAACTCTCATCCCAGGTACCCGACTCCCCATCTGACCTTGAGACCGTCACTACCCCATCTGAGCCTCAGGATCCCAGCAGTAAAATGAAGGGGGTGTGCACTAAATTGGAGAAGGGGTGATTAAGCCGGGCGTTCACACAGAACCACCATTCTCCATTATGCAAGTTGCTCCTTGCACAGGAATACCCCGTTGAGAGACTAAGTTGAAGGCTGAAGTCCACCCAGAGAAAGAGGTTCCATTCCCTAACGCAAGGTGCCCTGCAGGCAAGGGCAGCCCTAGCGCTGTTGTGCATGCACGATTTTTTCTGGGAAAAGAGTCCATAGCTCTCCAACTTCTCAAAGCACCCCAGCCCCCCTGCAGGATTCAAAGCCATGAGATTCCATGGTCTCTCTAGCCCCTTGCTTTCCTGCCATTCTGTGAGTTTGCTGGTACTTCCCTCCCACTTCAAATACCCCTCCCAGCTTCTAGCTCTGAAATGATCAGTAATCACAGAGCCCTACTCCTCCAGTAAAACAGCTGGAGAAGGGAGGTCTGGGCTGGGACAGTGTTTCATTTCTCAGTGAAGCAGTCTGACCCCAAGGAGACTGAAGCACAATGCTCGCGGGGAGGGGAAAGGGCTGTTATCAAGAGAGGTAAAAAATTAATAAAATGTCTTATTTGGGGGAGGAGATAATGGTGCAAAGGCAGGTGCTATGAGAGAAGGCAAAAAGCAGCTCCATTGGGGGTTTGGGGCTGAAAGTGAAAAATGAAAACAAACTCAGTGGAGGCGGGTGGATGGTGGGAAAATGCTTGGGAGAATTCAAACCCTGCAAAATTTCAGGGGTGACTTGATTGGGGGGAGGAAGAGAACAAGCTGAGATCTGCAGGCAGCCCCACCTGCAGAAAACCTATTTCAACCCAGGGATGGCCAGTGTGTCTTTGATTCGGGCTTCATCGTTCACATCGTTCACATCGCGCAAAAGATTTTGTGCTCACTTTTTTTAAGCCCCTATTAAATATTTAAAGAGCTGCTCCCCAGAGCATGTAAATTAGGATTTGGTTTACGTCAAATTGATTTACATATCATCTTTGCCAATCAGGTCCTCTCTCCTGGGAATGCGGAATTGGGGCAGGAAAGGTCTGGTACCTCAGTTGTGGGGAGCAGACCTGGAAGGTTACAGAGAGCTGAGGGCTCAGTCTGGCCATTTGGAGCAGCTGGGTTCTGGGGGATTTCTCTATGATAAACTCCTTTGTACTTGAGCTTCACGAATCATTTTTGGATGCTTGCAACCAAACTATCCTTAAGGAGACACAGACCTCAGCCACCACTGGGGGCCAGTGAGGCAGCACAGATGCTCTAGAATTGGGGTCCTCATGACTCCTGGGTGGCTTAAGAGTAAGTATGCCCCCACTTTAAATCAATCTAGGATATAAAATTCCCAGTTACCCCCAAAGCAAATTAGAGTGATTGTTTCCATTACTCTAGAGGATTGGCTACAGGATTCCTTCTCAATACTGGTGGCCACCCAGTATTTCCAGTTAAACCCACTCATTCCAGTTCTCACCCTGAACGCACGCATTTCTCTCCCTCCCTGTCACTCTCTCTGCTTCTCTTTGTCTCCTGATAATTACAATGCCTGTCATGCTTGGAGCTCTTACTATGTCCTAATACGGCACTAAGCCTTCTACGGGCAGCATTTTAATATTCACCACAATGTGCTAAATTAGTTCCCTCACGTTCGTGATGAGGCGCAGACAGGTTAAGTAACTTGCTGGAGGTCACACAGCTGCTGAGTGGTAGAGTCAGGATCTGAATCCAGGTCAGTCTGAGTCTAGAGGATGGGACAGAGCAGAGCTCCCATCCTGCTGGCAGGTGGGAACAGAAGGGTTGGCAGGAGGGAGGCAGATGAGGTCATGGGTGAACTGACTGAGCCTGTGGACCATGGGAAAGGGGAATGTCGAAGGAGGGGCCTCTGCTAGAGAGAAGCCAGCTGGACCCCTTCCGGAAGGATGCCTGAAACTTTCCCTCTTGATCTTCCCTTCAATGGGCTCCACTCCTTGTTTGTTGCTTTTAAGAATCTCCGAGTCCCAAGGTTCTAGTCTCTGTTTCATTAGCAGAGACACACTCACACACGCGTCTCCACCCCTGCTTCCCAGAACCCCTCTTCTCCTGCCCGCCACCCTCCCACCTCTACCTGCTTCCCCCCAAAGCATCCTCCCCAGCTCAGGGAATGCAGCAGCTGCTGCCCACTGAGCACATGCTGGATCCTCAGCCCAGACACCAAAGTCCACTGTCTTGAGGGAGAAGCTCTAGAAGATAGTATCCAGAGACAGGGCAACATCTCAGCCAAGGAAGCAGGGTTCTAATGTGCCATTTACGGCACAGAATCGGGGACCTTTAGGACTGGAAGAAACCCTAGAGGGGTGTCAGTTTCCAGACGGGGAGACCGAAGTCAAAAGGGAGAATGACTTGTCTACCATCATGCACTTAATGGGTGGAAGAACTAGGTTTCTTTCATTCATTCATTCATTATCCAGAATGTATCAAGCAGCTATCAGGTGCCAGTCACAGCAGCTGGAGATACAAAGTGGAATAAAACAGCCTTGAGGAGCGTGTAGCCTTGGCTGTGGGTAGTATGGCTCCCATCTTAATGGATTTTCTAACTCATGAGGATTTTAAAGTTGGCTATTTATTTAATAAGCATAATAGTA
Organism: Camelus bactrianus; assembly: GCF_048773025.1. NCBI lineage: Eukaryota > Metazoa > Chordata > Mammalia > Artiodactyla > Camelidae > Camelus > Camelus bactrianus. The sequence continues at coordinate 10,285,956 of NC_133570.1, forward strand.
CTTAGCATGTTCTAGACCCATAGTATTTACAAATATGATCTCATTCAGTCCTGAAAACCACCCCAGGAGGTAAATACTAATTTACGTCCATTTTGCAGATGAGAAGACTGAGGTACAGAGATGTGAAGTAACTGAACTAAGGCTACCCAGCTGGTAAGTGACAAGAGCCGGGATTCAGCCATGGGCTGCCTGATGCCACTCTGTCTTTCCCAAGAACTTCCACAATAGGACGTTATAAAAAAAAAAAAAAAAAAAAAAGAAGCTACAATGTGCTACTCAGAACATAGTAAAATAGGTAAAAATACAAATAAAGAATGCAAAATCAGAATTAAGAAAAAACTAAATGACACCCAGTAGTCCAGGGTGATGGAGCAGGAAAACAGAACAGGGATCCGTAAGGCATATGTGTGTTACGTGTATTCTTTCCCAGGATTACTCGTGTGGAACCACAAATTCGGGTGTGAGTCTCCTAGCAAACAAACAGAAAAATAACTCTGTGTTATATTACATTTACAATTCCTGATTAGAAAGCCTAGTTTCTTCTGGGGAAGTACAATAATCTATTATTTTTTTTAAAATATATATATATAATTGAACCCTGAACTCCTGAGGGCAGAGCCCACAGCCTGCTCATCTCTGTGAAGGTCCTCTAGCAGAGCATCGTGAAAGGTGTTACGTACTGAGCAGGTGGGTGTATTAGTTACCTGGGGCCACCATAACAGTGTGGACAAACCAGTGGGCTTCGAACAACAGACATTCTGTCTGTCACAGTTCTGGAGGCCAGAAGTCCAAAATCAAGGTGTTGGTCAGGACCATGCTCCCTCCAGCTCTCTAGGGGAGGATCCTTCTCTGTGTTTCCCAGCTTCTGGTGGCTCTGGCTTCCCTCGGCTTGTGGCCACATCCCTTTGATCTCCACCTCATCTACACGTGGCTCTCCTCTCTCTGCGTCTGTGTCTCTTCTTAGAAGGACACGAGTCATATTGGATTAAGGGCATGTCCTACTCCATGGGGACCTCATCTTAAATCACCTCTGCATTGTCCCTCTTTCCAAGTAAGGTCACACTCAGAGGTTCTGAGTGAACTTGAATTTTAAGGGGGGGACACAATTCAACCCACGACAGGTGGTAAGAGACAGCCTGTCTGAGGAGGCGACATTTTTGCTGAAGTCTGAAGCATGAGGAGGACCTGGCCATGGCCACATCTTGGGGAGGCACAGTCCGGCGTGAAGTGGGAAGGTCTGGGATGAGCGTGGTACGTGGGAGGGGCAGCAAGACCACCTGGAACAGCACGGGGAGCGGAAAGCAGGGGGAGCGTGGAGAGATGAGAGGGAGCTGAAAGGAGTTGGGACCATGGCCAAGAGCTTGGGATTTTATCCGCAGGGCTGTGGCCAGGTTGTGAGCAGAGGAGTGACGTGAACAGGTTGGGGTTTTAAAGGGTCACCCAGGTGGCTGCACGAAGCACAGCATGGAGGGGCGTGAACAACTGAAAATGGCAGTGGGAGACTTGGGGGGCTGTCCCTGGGAGTCCAGGTGAGAGATGATGCAGCTCTGACTAGTTCAGTAGCTGTGGGGATGGAGGAGAAGAGACTCAGCTGATAGACTCCAGCTGATAGGCTTGCTGATAAATCGATTACACGCTGGAGAAGCAAAGGATGGTCCTGCGGCCCTAACTAAGGGTTCCACTGCACACAGATCCACCTGCACTCAGCAGACACCCGGCTCTTCCTCCCATGCCCGAACTTAGAGTTCAGCCTCACTCCTTTCAAAGGCTTCACCGCCTTCTGTATCGGGGCGGTAGATCACAATGCGTTATTCATAGATTCCCCCGCCGTTGGGCACTTAGTTTGTTTCTGATTTCTCACAGTTACATCAAGGCTGCAACAGACTGGCCCAACCACTCATGTCGTCAACAGATTCCTGGGACAGAATTCAGGCATGCGTCTGAGGGCTTCTCCAGGCTAGATGGGGCGTAGCTGGATTGCAGGGTATTTTCTCTCTAACGGGATTATAGGCTTTTGCCAATATATACTCCCATGGGTTCAGTGGCCACAGATGTGCTGGTTCCTCACTAAGAAGAGACAGCCATCCCTTCCCCACCTTCTGAAGCTGAACTGTCTCGGAGGAGTCCCCCCACTGCCACCTCCTCACTTCCTGTGCTTTCCTAAATTTAAAAATTGCAGGGTTCCTGCAGGCCATATGCTACCTTGTGTCTGGTCTTTAAAACCATGAAGTGGCATTTGGGGATGGGACCAGGCTGCCAAGTGTAGCTTGGGTCTGGGTAATAGCCAGCTCCTCCTTGCAGAGGGTTTATCTTTCCTCTAATACGTGCCCTCATTTGAACCCAGGTCCAGCAGGAGGAGAGGAGATTCTCACACCTGTTCTGACTCATAGTTCTCCATCTGTTACAGCAAAGCATTCTTGGTGGAGAGAGAGGCTTAGGGAGGGAGACAGAATCTAGCTTCACTTTCTATCCTTTCTCCAAAAGCTACCTATGATTTTTTTTGTCTGTTCTGAATCTCTAGCCTCATCAGAAACAAACAAACAAAAAGCATAAGAGGTAACACACATGACAGATAGAAGAATAATTTCCTTAATACGCAAAGAGCTCTTACAAATTAAAAAAGAGGAAAAAATGACCTAATTAATTTAAATGGATGAAGGACACAAGGAGGTAAAGCAATCACAGGAAAAGCACAAAACAGCCAACAAATATGCAAAGATGTGCACCTTCATACATTCTTAAAGGGAAATTAGAACAGGCATACACTACTTGCTAACGCTCAGAATGATGTTGATGAAACAGCTTGATCATTCCCCATCGTGTAAATGTCAGGAGAAAAGACTCTCGTACCCTTGGGAAGGGGGCTGCGAATTTGGGGGAGGCAATAGGACAATATCTTCTGCTAGGAAGTTTAACAATTCCATTTTTAGGAATTTATTATAGATAGACAGAGAGAGACATAATTTCCAAAGTGGGCAAAGATACACCAAAATGCTTATTGCAGTATTGCTTTTAAGGCAAAAGTTCTGAAAACAACCTGATTGTGAATCAACAGGACAATGATCTAAAATAAGGATGATACATCTATACCATGGCAATTAAAAAAAGAACAGGGCAGCTCTAAATGTAGTAATATATTAAAAAAAAAAAAAAAAAAGCCCAAGCTACAAAGTTCGGAAGGAAAGGCAAGAAAAGTTTCCCAGCATAATGTATTGCATTTTCATACGAAACATTTCTGGGAGAACGTATAAGAAAGCCCAGCAGTGACTGCCTCTAGTGGACAGGAGTAGCAAGTTAAGACGAAGAGACTTTCATTTTTGTGTACTTCTACACTGCTTTTTATAAACTATGACCATGTATTGCTTTTATGATTAAAACTTGCTGCAGGATATTTAGCAGAAAGCGGATGATCCAGTACTGGACTTAAAATCTGTAAATTGGAACATCTGAGTCCAAACCCCGGTTTGTGTTCTGTTTACAGCTGTGTTACAGTGGGTTCATGCTCACCCTCTCTGGGCCTGATTTTTTCATCGCTGAACTGGAGATGCTACAGGTTTCTTGGTGGTATCACTGTTGATGTTCCTTATGCTGCTGGAGGGGCAAACTGGTACAGAAAAGCAAGCCGCTTCATTGTTTGGCTCCAAACTTTGTTTTGTTTGTTGCTCATGTGCAAACAGCAATTTGATATTCTTGGAGATCATGTCAGTTACTTTGTTAAAGAAATAATAATGATGCTTTCCCATCATGAAGGCGTATCTGGAGATGTCAGAGGGCGATCCAATTTTCACCTATCCTTCTGCTAATTCCTCCTGTAGCCTAGTGCATGCTGGGAGTAAATAGCTTCACCTCCCGGGTGGATGTAAAACACCTGGCGAGATTTTTCTCGCCCGCCTTCCTTCAAGTTGAGAAGGTAATTGGGTCATTCTCCCTGTCTTGGGTAGGAGTAAATAAAGACACAGTAAATGTCAACAGGGGAAATCACTAAGCAAGGGAGATATTATTAATACAGACGAGAAAACTGGAAATGCTTAGGTGAGAGGTAACTGACAAAAAACAAGAAAGGAACTTGGCAGGGTCATTGCAGAGAAATAGCAAAGAACTGTGGGGGAAGGAACAAAGGTGGAGGCCACAGTAGGGTTGAAGGAAGAAGCTGGTCGAGTCAGCAGGAGTCCAGTTGGAGAAAGAGGGAAGGGCTCCGTCTCAGACAAAGAGCATCTTGGGGGAAGTTCGTTGGTTGATTAAAAAAAGGAAGGACAGACAACTTGAAGACCAGGAAGAATAAGAGAAAACTGTTCTTAAGATTGTACTCAGTTCACCCTACAATGTGGAAGACGGGTTGAAAAGGCTGAATACAGAGGCAGGGGAGAGGGTTCGTGGAGAACCGTTCAAGGGAAAGCTTTGTCTCTGAGGAGTGTTGCTAAGTCAGAGGATGTCCTCCTGGGAATCATATCATGGGAAACTTGGTTAGAGAGACACCAGGGGAGTCCCAGTTCAGATGCCCTGTGACAACGGAGCGTTGGAGCTCCCTGTGGGCGGGTCTCTGTGTTTGATTCACATCAATCCAAAGGAAGTGGCCCATAGTGAGCCCATGGCAAATGTTTGCTGTACCAATAAATGAACGGTGCCCTATAGGGCAGACATCTGTCCTTCCAGGGAGGAGAAAAGGAAAACACTGACCCTCTTCCCCATGTACATACCCTCGACTTACATCAGGACGCTGGCTCTTGTACAGCTTACAAACGTTGCCACCCTAAGCTTCGCAGCCACCATCACTGGGCACTTCGCCGCATCAGGACACTGGGAAGTATTTGTGGACATTACCCCACGTAATCCTCCAACCCAGCCCAGAAGGTGGGTACTCTCATCAATCCCCTTCCACAGATGAGGAAAGAGCTTAGAAAGGAGAAGAGGCCTGCCGGAGGGTGCCCGGTTGGGATCTGAACCCAGATCTGTCCATTCCAAAGCCCCAGACATTCGCAATAAGATGCTGGAGACTGACAGTGGTCGTGTGGAGGAGGCCCTGGTCTCCCTATTCTGTAGATGAGAATGTTGGGCCCACTGATGTCCTTCAAAGTCCAAAGACCCCCATTTCTGGGCTCTCAGATGTCTGACACTCTTTGCTGGGCGTGTTTCCCCTAATAAACTAAAAGCCCCAGGTAATGCCTACCTTCTCCGAGTCAAACCCCACCGCCCTTCACGGACCCTAAACCTCCTACCTCACCTGCAACCAATCAGAGGCTTGCACACAGACCTATCAGGCACCCTGTGACCCGACCTTATAAAAGACCCTAACAACGGACCCTCGGGGCTCACACAGGCACCCCTCGTCCGTTGTCTACGGCAGCACACCCTAATAAACACCTTTCTATTACCACACTTTATCTGGTAAATTCTTTTACGAACCAGGGTGTCACCATGTCACTAACAGACTGCCCCACTGTGTCCCACAACAGAGGAGACTAAGGCCCAGGGAACCGAAGTTCAGATTGTCAAACTCCAATCCCGGGCTCCTTCCGCCCTGCAGTCTGCGCCTCCCTCATCCCACGGAAGGGCAGGAGGCATGACTCAATGGGGCTTTTTTTTTTTTTTTTAATTTCCAAAGCCTTCCAAAGTTGTCTGAACAGTCCTGATTTTCCAACCATGTCGGGTTTTTCTGCCTGGATCAGTGGGTCTCAATCAGTAGCAAATTTTGCTCCGCAGGAGACATTTGACAGTCTGTGGAGACATTTCTGGGTGTCACAACTGTGGTTGTGGGTGGAGATGCTGCTGGCATCTAGCGGGTACAGCCAGGGACACTGCTAAACGCCCCACAGTGCTACTTACGTGTCCTGTACCTCGTCTTTTTTTTAAAAAAATTAATGTTTATATGCATAACTAATACAAGGGAAAATCTTGTAATTTATGGAAAACCTTCTCACTAAGTACACAAGCCACAGAGATAAAGCTAAATATCCACCAAACTCCCAGTCCCCCTCTTCTGTGGTGGCACTGCCATCGGCAGATGGTGTCCATCCTACAGTGCACGGGACAGTCCCCACAATGGGTTGGGGGGGACTCTTTTTGAAGTGGATAAACCCCTCTTTGGTCGCCCCGGTAAGGACTAGTAATTTTCACCCTCAATTACTTAATATCCATAGGATGTCTGAGCGATTCATCTCAGAGAACATTTTCTGAGCACCTACTGTGTGCCAGGTGCTGCGCTTGAAGCTGTTCTGATACAGAGAAAATATACTCCTACCGCAGTCAGGAAATATCAGAGCATACAGCCATGGCAGTGACATACACCACCTCAGGAACTAGGAAACCGAGGGGAAGAATGGTCTGATGGACAAGAGAGGGAGGGCAAGCAGCTGGAAAAGTTGCTTGAAGCAACTGGTATTTGGGCTCTATTCATGCTTTTTTTAAAAAAATTAGTTGCTTTCCTTGTTTATTGTCAGTATCTCCCCCAACCCCATCTGACCTAGGTTCTCTTGTATCTCTGACTCCTAGCATAGCACGTGGTATGCAGCAAGCGCTCAATAAACACATGCTCTTTGAATGAATGATGTCATCTGATTCAACAACCTCGTGAGTTGGTATCACTGTTATCTCCAATTTTACCCAGAACATCACGGCTCAGAGAGGCGAATTAGTTGGCTGAAGGTCACACAGCCAGCAAGGAGCAGAGCCAATTAGAACCCAGATGTGCAGAATCCAAAGTTCTGTTCTTGACGCCAGGCTTTAGAAGGCAGCCCTGATGGCTTAGTCAGTGAAAGTCATGCAGATGGATCAGGAAAGGATGGGAACTTTACCAAATCTTTTCTTCCACCTCTGGGTTTGAGAAGGTCTGGCTCTCTGAGGCAGGGATCAGCGTGTGTCTCCTCCGCCACTCCTCCCTACTAGCTAGTGCCTCTCATGCCTTTCTTGCTCCCGTCCTCTTATTCAATTGTCTCTCTCTCGGCCTGCTTCCCTCTTCCCCATCTCATCCAGTCCCCCGGGGCTGCCAAAGATGCCATTCGGTCAGATAATTAAAGTGCCCCTCCTGTTAGCATCCCGCTCCTGAGCCCTCCCAGCAGCTGTTCAGCTGGAGCGGGTCTGGGAGCGCCACACAAAAGCTTTACTAATAATTGTGTCTACAAGCTGCGTGCCTGCGTGCGTGCATGTGCGCGCGCACACGTGTACACGGCCAGCAGGCCAGGTCTCACCCCACCCCCTTGGGCAGGGGCCACGGATTCATTACCGATTTTTCTTGGTGGCGTTGAGAGGAGGGAGGGGAAAGGGACCAGATGGCAGACAGGCGGGTGGCTGCCGGCCCTGCCTCCTCCTCCTCTCCCGAGCAGATGCCCTGGGAACAAGGGCCCCGGAGGCAGAGGCAGGATTAGAGGGGGGAAACTCCGTATCAATTAGTGTCAAAGGCCCAGAGAGCTAGCGGGGGAGGGGCGGCCAGTTGGCTGTAGCTTGTTGTAGCTGGAGGAGAGACAGCACTGATGGGGGCGGGGGGCCCAGACCAGCCTGCTGCCCACAGGGGTTAACATGTATCCTCACAAGGAGCTGGGAGTGGGGAAATAATCACCTTTGGAAACCAGCAAGGGCAGCACCCTTCTTTCAGATGGGTAAACTGAGGCCCAGGAGGAGAAGGGACTCCCTGGAAGTCTTAGAGCTCCTGCACTGGGGATACTAATATTATTAGATAGTAGATAACAGATAATATTAGATATTAGATAATAATTGCAGATATTAGATCATATTAATACTACTAATAAAATTATTATCTTATTAGTAATAATACCAAAAATCCTAGCAGCAATGAAATTGTTCATTAGCCTCATTGCTGAGCACTTACTATGTGCCACATACTTGGTGGACGATTTCTTATCTAATCTAATCCTCGAAATGACCTGATAAGCTAGATCTTAATCGCCTTGTTTTACGGATGAAGAAACTGAGGCTCAGAGAGGGGAGTGAGGCTGCCCAAAGTCACACAGCCAATAAAAATGGGCTGAGATTCTAACCCTGAACTGAGCCAACTGAACTGTCAACAAGCAGGGCTTGTCTGTACTTCCCCTTGGAGTAACGGTTGGGTCCATTTTGGTTTAGAGGAGCAGCATGCTTAAACCTCACTTCTTTTACCTGAAAACAGAACTGAATTTCAAGTCCCAAGACCAAAATTCAAGTTCAAGCTCGTATTTACAAGCTGTGTAACATTGGGCAACCCCTGAACCTCTCTGAATTTGTTTCCTCCTCTGTCCTGTGATGTCATCCAACAACGGGGGATAGGTAAGTTACTTTTGATTAATGCCTGTAATGGAATAATATGCAGGCTTTTAGAAAATGATGAGGTAGATGGTGTTTACTGACATAGGAGGATACTCAGGCTGTATTGTTAAATTAGGGGAAAAAAGTCTGAAAAAATTTTTAAAAGGCCCAATATTATCCCATATTGATTAAGACAGGGAGAGAGAAAAAGAATGAAAAAATGAGAGAGAGGGAGAGAATAAAAGTGAGCTAGTGAGTCGAGAAGGATAAACTCCTAAATATTCACAGTGATTGTTCTGTGCAGTGGTATTTTGTTGTACGTCAATACTGACAAAAATTAGCGATAATACAAGCGATAATATTAACAGGGTGTTCTGTCATCAGTCTTGCCCAGCCCTGGGTGTCCTGAGGACCAAAGAGTCTGGCTCTGCACACTGTAGATGTCTCACGTCGGAGGGATGGTTTGTCTCCTGGGGTGGGATAAGACGGGGTGGAGAGAGATAAGATGTCGTCCAGGGTCTCGGCCGCAGCCCAGACACCCAGCAGCCTCTGTGGGTCAGGTCAAAGTCATAAAGATCCAGCGTCTGAGGGCTGCTGGGGAAGGAGGGGTTAATGTGCAAATCCATAAAGCTGACCCTGGGGTGGCCCACTTAGGACACCATCTGCCAGCAGGCCTGCAGCTGCCAATCCAGGACGGCCCTGCCTTCTTCCAGGCTCCTCCCCGCCCACACAGCTCGGAGCCGCCCAGATGCCTCTGCCTCGGCTCTGCCTCCAGCCGGGCGAGCTGGCCTGGCAGAGGCATCTGGTCTCTCTCCTCACTCCCAGCAGCAGCAATGGCATCCGAGGTAACAGAGGTTACAAACTTCCCCACTTGATGGTCTCATTGGACCAGTAGACAATGAGGTGGTGGCCTTCCCATTGTACAGCTGAGGAAACTGAGGCTCAGATGCAGCAAAACAACTTGGCCAAGGATGCAAATTCTTGGGAGTCGGCCCAGGTTCCTGGGGGAAGCAGCAAACCCCATGCTCTGATACTTCCCACGGCACTAGCTTCTCCAAGAGAAGTTGAGGGGCTAGATGTGGCCAATATTCCAGAGCCCATCACCAAAGGCTCAGGGCAATGGGCAGGGATGGAGGTGGAACAGAAGAACCCAAGGTGGGGAGTCCAGGAAGCTGGGTTCGAATCCCGGCTCTACCTCTCCACTCTGCCTCTTCTGCTGGTCTATCCAGAAAGTCTCCTAGGAAGAGCCTCCAACTCTTCCATTTTGGGGAATCCAAGACCTCTGACTACTTCCTGACCCCAGGAAAAGAGTAAGATGAGCATCTAGTCCCACACCAGCCACTCTGAAGTCAGTCAGTGGTCCTGATGGACCAAAAGAGGGGAGAGAAAAGAGTTAACTTGAGGGGCAGATGGAGCGGGGACAGAATCCTCCCTGGAACTGGCCCAAATGTCAGACTGAACAGCTCAGGACTGGCGGCCAAAGGAGTCAGAGAGAGACCCCAAAACTCCCAGAACAGATGGGCCAGCCAGGGCGTGAGGGGGGTGAAACGGCCGTCATCTTCTTAATGTCTCAGATTCCTCTGGTGCATTCTTGTTTTCGAAGCTCATTCAAATCCATTATCTTATTGGAATCTCACGACTCCTCTGGACAGTAGACAGCCAGGGGCTGTGAGACCCATCTGTCAAGATGAGGTAACTACACTCAGAGAGGTTAAGAGTTCTGCCCAAGGTCACACAGCTCATTTGCTGTCATGACAGTCAAAAAGAGAATCAGATCTCCTGAATCCTAATTCATCCATCAGCGGACTTGTGATTTGCTTCCCCCTTTTCCCAAACTGGGAGCTTGAAATCACAATATGAATAAAACAGCAACAACAGTAATAAAACCAACATGCACTGATCACTGAGAATGTGATAGGCGCTGCCTGAAGCACTGAGTGTATATTATCTCATTTAATTCCCACTTTGATCCTGTATGTGGTAGATATTACTATGTGCTCCAGCTTAGAGATGGAAGAGACAGGCTCACATGAATGAAATCACCTGCTCAAGGATAAAGTTATAAAACAGTGCAGCTAAGATTCAAACGTAGATCTCCCTGTCCCTTCCCCGCCGCGCCAGTGGTTCCCAATCATCGCTGCACATTAGAGTCACCTAAGGAATGTTTAAAAAAATCACGACGCTCAGATACTACCTTGAATCAGTCAAACGTGAATGTCTAGACGTGGGGCCCAGACATCAATAGTTCCTAAAGATCCCCAAGTGATTCCATTGTGCAGCCAAGTTTGGGAATCGCCACGCTACATTCTCCCCAGGGACGATTCCATTTATCGCGAAAGAGCTCGGTGACAGCTGAGTTTCTCTCAGTTTCCCCATCTGTAAAATGGGGCCCCTTCTGCTTGGACAGACTGGGATCCATGCTCAGGGCAGGAAAGTGTTAATGCCCCCGAGCTTTGAGCTGAAGAGCTCCAGAGGGTAGTCTGCTCCCAGCTGTCCCCACTCCTCTCCCCTAGAGTCAGCTAGACTTTGGGGACCCTACACCCGACTGAGCCTGTCGTAAAACTTTTATTATGTTTGCTTCAAATTAGGCTTTTGTGCAACTGTGACCACAGGAATCTGCAGCCACAGGGATCGTGATGCTGCTAGCTGCATCCTTCGTCTTCTCTGGGTGGACCAGTTGGGGGCCCCCGAAATATAGCGAAATCATAATGGAAGAAGGAGCCTGGGCTGCCACCAAGGGAACAAAGAAAAACAGATTCTGGAAGGAGGGGCTGAGGCTCTGTGGAAACTGGGACGTTGTGATTTCCCAGACTCTGGAAACTGTCTCCACTCCTCTGCTTTTGAGAGCATCCCCCGGTTCTGCCTCAGCAGGAAGCAAAGTGCCTTCTCTGAGCTTGCTCTCCTTTCTGAGTCCAGGGGAGCGAAGCGCAGAGGAAGGGTAGTCTCTTCCCTGGGTCTGAGTGAGTCCTGGCTGTCGGCTGACTTGCTGCGTGGGCCAATTTCCCTGCCTGCAAAGAAGGAGGCTGGAGCCTCTCCTGACCTTGACCTACCCAGTTCTGTCATCAGATCTGTCCGCCGCAGGGTGGCTTGTAGAGAAACCCAAACGCAGGTAGACATCCAAAGAAAGTCGGGCCGCCTCCTTCTCCGAGAGTTCTTTGCTGGATCACCCTTTCCTCCACCGGGAGCAGGTGCCGCTCAAAGCTGCAGTGCTTTCCTGACCTCTCGGAACTCACAGTCCTGGTCCACAAATGCGCTGGGCTCAAAGCCAGTACTTCTAGGATTGTGAAGTCCTGATGAACAATGTCCCAGAGGGGGTGGTAGTGACCCTAAAGGGCTCCACTAATGACAAACCTTGGATCTGTGGGACATAAGAACCACAGGATTGCATGGTCTCAAAATCTTAGAACTAGGGGCATAACCAGGTGGGTGGGGCCCAAAGCTTACACAGCTAGGGGACCTTCCTTAAGAAAACAGCCTGATGTCCATCAACAGATGACTGGATAAAGTTGTGGTATATTTATACAATGGAATACTACTCAGCCATAAGAAAAGAATAAAATAATGCCATTTGCAGCAACATGGATGGACCTGGAGATCGTCATTCTAACTGAAGTAAGCCAAAAAGAGAAAAAAAATGCCATATGATATCACTCATATGTGGAATCTTAAAAAAAAAAAAGACACAAATGAACTTATTTACAAAACAGAAACAGATTCACAGACATAGAAAACAAACTTACAGTTACAAGGGGGGAAAGGGGAGGGGAAGGGATAAATTGGGATTTCGAGATTTGCAGATGCTAACCACTATATATAAAACAAATAAACAGCAGGTTTCTTCTGTACAGCACAGGGAACTATATGCAATATCTTACAGTAACCTATGATGAAAAAGAACATGAAAAGGAACGTACGCATGTATATGTATGACTGAACTACTATGCTGTGCATCAGAAATGACACACGTTGTAAACTGACTATACTTCAATTAAAAAGAAAAAAGAAGCCTGAAACACTTCCAACATATTTTATTCCCTAGACTTTTTGGCTGGATCTTTCGATCGCCCCTTCATATGACCATTTTGTAATAGCATCATCTAAAGGGAGAAGAGGAAGATAATTCAGCATTTTCTCTGTGTTGGGTGCTGAGGAGGTCTTGGGGACCTTGTTGAGAGGTCCAAAGGTCCCAATGAGATGTGAAATTGAAAGGGATCCAAGACAGTGACTGGTTTCAGGTCACTATGGCAAGCCCAAAAGGGACTTGGGAGGACAGGGACGTCCCAGTGTCCCTGGGCTCTTCCTACTGCCCATTCAGAGGGCTTCCTTTTGGAGCTGCACTAGGAGTAGTGTCTGAGCCACGCTGAGCTATTCATGCATAGAAGATACCTCATTTGTAGCTGGTGACCTCCCCTCGTAACTGCTACCAGCTCGCCTACTTAACGACCACAAACCCTTGAGGGAAGGCAAGTAGAGGAAGTCAGAATGGAAAATATATACAAAATTGCTTTCATTGTTGACAGTCAGAGATATACACAATTGCTGACTTCAATCTTTTTGCAGCATGTCCCTGAGAAAATCAAGCATTAAGGATGCCACAGAACCCTGAGGACTGGGGCTGAGGACATGCTGGAGACCCTGAGGGTACAGAGCTCTGAGGGTTAGGGCTTCGATGGGATGGTGCTGTTGTTGGGGGTGATGGGAGACAGGGAAATGCAGCCTGTACTCCAAGCCTAGCAAAATTTTCTCACATTCCCTTTCTCCCTGGGACCCGAGATGACGGGTAGCAATGTGGTCTAGTGATTCAAATCCCTGATTCATTCTTTACTAGCTGTGTGACCTTGAATGAGTGCTCTCATTTCTCTTGAGTTCCAGGTTTCTCAACTGTAGAATGAACATGATGAAAATGTGCCCACTTATATAAGCAATATAATTCGCATACAGTTCTTAGCACGGTGTCTGGTGCTGGGTTAAACACTCAATAAATGCTGGGTGTTACTATTCCTGTCCACTATTTCTCACTACCACAGCCCAGTGAGAGTCCTCTCCCTTGCCCTTGATCCCCAGGAAGGGCTGAGACTGGCTCTCCTAGTGACTCCCTGCACCAGTCACAGCATCTCAGATAACTGAGAAGCAGGGATTTGTGTCTATGGCAGCCCTAATTGGTATGCGAGTAAGCTGTCACGATATGGGAAAGGAAAAACTTCCTGGAAAAAGCCTAAATAAAAATATTATAGGCCTTTATACCTGCCTACTGATTAGATTTGCCCCATGAATGGGAAACAGACCCTTCCAATCAACGGAATTTCTATCCCAACTGGCCAGTCAGACCCCAAGTTTCTAACAACGCTGGTGCCCTTTCTCAGAGTCTCTAAGAATTTGGGGAGAATAAATCCATCCCATATCTTAACTCTGCTCCTTGAAAGCAGAGACTTTATCTAGGTCATTGTCACTACCCACGCGTCCAGCACCAGGTCTGGCACATAAAACACATTCGATAAATATCTTACTGAATATGTGAGGGAATAAATGGAATGCTAACTTTGCACAGGAAACAACAATCAAAGGAGGTTACTTCCCAAAGATCAAAGAGAAACCTTCTGACAGCTGAGTATTTTTCCTTGTTTTCTTTTTTGAAACCAACATTTAATAAGCATTAATGGTGGGCCAGGCTCTGGGCTATCCCCGCATTTCATCCTCCCGATGACATCTGAAAGCTGCCCTTCACGCAGGCAGCGTGGTCTAAGGGTGAAGAGCACGGGCTTTAGAATTAAACTGATGTTCGAATCCTGGCTCCAGAAGCCTCCCGTTGTGTGCTCTTGATCAATTCCTTCCCCTCTCTGGGTCTTTCTGGTCTATAAAGTGGGAAGAACAGTACACACCTGGCAAAGTTAATCTATTAAACATGCCGATGCATGCGGAGAGCTTAGCACAGTGCCTGGGTCATAGAAACGCTCAATAGATGATAGCTGTTATTTTTCCTGCCCTCTTCCTCTGACGTGGAGAAAGAGCTTAACAGAGAGGCCTCAGATGCTCACCCCAGGATGTGACTGCAGGAATGAAAGGCGATTCCTGTGTGTGGGAGAGGATGGCCCCAAATCCGCTTCCCTTTCCAGCCAGACATGCTGTTATTACCCATCCAGCCCTCGTCACCCAGGCGGGACCCTGTCACCAGCTTGCGCCTGCGGGGTGTACGCAGAAGTACTGGGTCCCTTCAAGGTGGAGGCAGTTAAGAGCAAGTGTGGCCTCTCCACCCTGGTTTACTTTCCTCATCTTCCAGCTGCATCTGGCCACATAATCCTGCAGCCATGCCACGGAGGTAGACTCCCGCATGGCGGTGTGAAGCAAAGCCCCCCCGCCAAAGCACACGGGACTAAGAGAGGAACAAGGAATACATGATCGGAGCACGTGAAGCCGCCCTAACTACACTGTCTTCATTCACTGACCTTCTTGTGACACCCAAGATGGTATCTATTCTGCATATTCTTTGAATGTAAATGGTGTGAGTAGCTAGCAGACGCTCTCTCATGGTGAGAGAGTATGTTCCTTGGACAAAAGGAGTGCCGGGAATCGATTCTTGTGTCTGAGGGATTTATAAGAAGGAAGATGAGATGTGAAAGAAGCCCCGTCTCGCCAGCGGCAGTGCCTCCCAGGCTCCCCCATTGGTCACAATCCCAAGACCATGGAGAGTGCTAAGCTCCCACGGAGGTCTGGCTTGGGCACAATGCCTTCACCTCTAGCTGTTTCTTGAGAAAACTCAGAACAAGCATAATTACAGCCCACTGGTACAGCTGTCCATGGCCAGATGACTTACAATCACAAAATCCAGGTTCCAATGCTTAACACATTTTCCGTGTTCTTCTTTTTGACTCTATTTTCCTAGGGATGTTCCTTGGACCTAGAAACGGTTTAACCCAATTCTGGTTAAAGTTCTGGTCTGGCTTTGCCCAAATGGAGACCAGCACCACCATGATTTTTAATACAGGACCAATCGCTGGACACACGGTTCACCAGGGTTAACTATATTGGAGATTTCATGGCTCTGGGCCCAGGTCCCTTCCATTCTAGCGACTAGCTGTGCAAGGGGCGAGAAGAGGATACTAAGAGTAAATGGTGCTCCGGCTCAGTTACAGATGACCACGCTCACCCCCGCCAGTCACCTCCGAACGGTTCATCCCTGTCCTTAAAGAGAAGCAGCCAGAACAGGTTTGCTCGCTCCTATAAAATGGTAGGCTCGGAGGTGTGTAGCCAGAGGTTTGCCCCTCTCATAATTTTCATGTTTCTAGGTGTGGCCTTTTCTTTTTCACTTAAAGGAGTCCCTGTAACACTTCTTGTAAAGCTGGTTTGCTGGTGTTGAACGCGTTTAGCTTTCGCTTGTCTATAAAAATTTTGCCTCTCTGATGTGCCCACCGGATGTGTTAGGCTCTAACTTATTAACTCTAGTGCTCACAGTGACCTTGGAAGAAAGTTATTTCCCTCATTTTAGAGATGATAAAACGGAGGCTTGGGGAAGTGAAATACAGTATGGTGCTGGGTTTATTCTGCCGTGCCAGTCAAAGTATCGTATGTCATACGTACCACACAGAGCACAGTACGGAGCAGAAAGTACCTTTCCAACTCCAGGCACCACTTCTGATGTAGCAAAGGATGTTTAGGAAAAGAATACCTGTTCCACCCACTTCACAGTCTTAGAGCGCGAGAGCACGGCTCAGAGGTGCACACACACATAAAATAGCCAGAAAACGTAAAACACTACATAAACGCAAATTATTAACTGATAAACTAATCAGTGGATCGACAAAGAAGCTGTATAGCATGGAGGTTAAGGGCGTGGGCTCTGGACTCAAAGAGGACCAGGTTTGGTGAAGTTCTGACCTCCCTGAACCTCAGTTTCCTCTTCTGCAAAACAGAAACAAGAACATTCCCTGTCTCATGGGGCTTTGTGAAGCGTTAGTGAGTTGGTAAAGTGACTCACACTCTAGTTGCTGTATTTATTGTTGTTTTTATTACAGAAAACTCTCTATTAGTCCTAGTTTTTTCTTCTGTGAAATGGAAAAAATAATAATAATCCTACCCATCTTACAGTGCTTTCATAATTTGAAACTCTTTTAAAAATGCAATATGCCAATTTTGCTGATAAGATAAATTGCCCCCAACTTAACAGAGGCTGGACACAGCTGAGAAAAGATGCGGGCAGGATAAGTCTGAGCTCCCTGAGGCCAGCCCTCCCCACTGCCTCCAGCCTCTGCGTTCCATTCAGGGGCTCCGGGCGAGACCTGCCACTTTTCTGACTGAGGTCCAGAGCCCCACCGGCAGCAAAGCCGGCTCCTGCAGCCTCCTAGCATCCTGCCGGCAGAACACAAAGCCAGAAATAGCTCTCTTGGTGCAGGACACACCCTTCTCCTCCTCATCCTGCTTCAGCTCCCTGACTTGCCTGAGGAGATCATGAAATGTGTCCGCTCAGCTTGGCATCTGGAGGATCTGCGGGGGACAGGCTGGTCCTTGAGCCCTGTCTTCACCAAGACCGTCCTGTCTTCTGAATCCCTCCCAGGAGCCAACTCCTCTAACACTCGTTGATTCCACAAATGTTTATTATGTACCTAGTTTGTGCCAAGCACTGAACTAGATGCTCTTCCATTAGTGGCCAGCCAAATCTCTCCACTCTCTAAATTCTTTACTCTCCAAACCAACCCACCCCCACCCCGAGGTATATAAGGCAATGCCTGTTCACAGTTCTAAGTAAATACAGACTGGGTATCAGTTGTGTCCTGGGTCCTGTGCTAGTTGCTGGGGACATGGGGATAAACAAGACAAAGCGCTCTGGCCAGATACATACATTCACACACCCATTAACAGGTTCCCAGGATTGTCTTCTATTGACATTTCTATTCATCAACCTAATGGCTTATGTATTTAACAGTAGTTATCAGAGCTGGTTAGCCACAGTCTAGCTTCTTTAGCCTTGGGCAAGTGACCTTACCTTTGCAGTTTTGTTTCCTTATCTGTAAGATGGGGGGAGGTGGTGTTTTGTGATGAACATTAATTGAAACGATGAATGTAAAAAGCATGGCACCAACAGCATAGTAAGTGTTCAATGGTTGATACTTGATCTGACCCTTCCAAAAGCTGCAGCATTCCCTTCCTGGGAAAAATAAATCTATAGCACGCATACTGCCACCTTCCTTCCCTGCACCAATGACAGACATCACTAATCGATCACAGCACTCTTTGTATCTCATCTCAGATATAGCCCCAGAAGCCGTCTCAAAACAGTGCTTCAGGCACTAATTGACTGAAGCTGTTGACACTCTCTATAGAACTGTTTTTGCCATCCCGCCCACTCAGTTGCTGAGGTCTGAAGTTTAGCTGACAATCTAATGAGTATCTCTTTCCTCTCTGAACTTTATTCTTGGGTGTTGACTGTAACTTCCTTAGAGACAGAACTACATGGGCACAGGCCCAGAGGCATGCAGGAGGTAACCATTAAATGTAGGTACTGATTGATATGCCTCTGATCAGCAAACTTGGCTCCCATTCTGACTTGTGGAAAGATCTTGAGTAAGTCACTCTTTGTCTCTGGACAATTTTGATAGCTTCTTCTTCTCACAGGTAGTGTGTCAGTAGAACATTGTGACTCCTGGGGCCTTACAAGCTTGGCTCTGAATCGTGGATCCAGTTCCTGGCTGTCTTACCTTGGAGAAGTCACATAATCTCCCTGAACTTCACCTTCCTCATCTGCTAATTGGAGATAATAATAGTACCCATCTCAAAGGCTTCAAGGGCTTAAAGGAAATACCGCATGGAACTGGGATAGTATTTTGAGACACTAATCTACATGTTTTTTCCTCCCTGTATTTTCCCCTTTTCTCTTTTTTATCATTTAAGCAGATCATGGGTTCTACCCTCATTGCTTAAGGGGAGGCATGTGTCAGGTCTGAAAACAGGAAGAATATGAGTGTTGTTAGCTTTCGCTTTTTTGGAAAAGTCAAAGCCTTTCAGGGAAGGGAATTTATGGACTTCAGAGAGAATCCTGAAGAAACACAAAGGGAGAAAAATTTCTCCAGAGTAGAATGAGATTGCCTCTGTTGGGGAGGGCAGAGGAGAGGGAAAGAGAGGAGAGGGGAGGGGTGGAGACCCACCAGAGAAGAAAGGTTCCACTTGGGCAGGAATGAGGGATGTCTCCATGGTAACACGTGTGAACTGATGGCCAGTGGCCAGAGTCCTGCCATGCTGGGCAACCTTGGGCAGGTAAAATAACCTCTCTGGGCCTATGTTCTCACAATGTAAGGCTGCTTTTAATCACACTGCAAGTTTAGCGCAAGGAAGTGGAAAATCTTGGCACTTAATCCATATCTATTCCCCCATGTCCTTCCTCAACACCAGTGTTTCAGCTTGTTGTGGTCCTCTGCATTGCCATCTCTGAGTTTAGCTCTATTCAAGAAAACACACGATTAACTACCAATATCTCTTGTCTCCTCCTCTTGAAGAGTTATTGCTGTTGGTGGATGGTTTGATTATCCTCTTGTTGGGAAGAGCACTTCTAGCAATGAATGGCACGTCCTGCTGGCTGACTCTACTTCTGAGTAACTGCCCAGTGTGAGAAGGGGCCATCGCTACCCCAGGCAACCCCTCACTCAGCCCCACGAGGTCAGCCTCACTGCTGGGCAGCCCCTCTCCCTCGACCTGTGCCCAGTCTTTGGGTAAGCGTCCACTGGAGTGATCACCCAGAGACTTGAAAGCAGAAGAACAGCCAGGAGCGATAGTTTGTGCTCCGTATCTTGCCTCTGGGGAAGGAGGTGTTGGGTAGGAGATAAGGCAGCGTCAGCGAGCACATCTGGGCCATAATCCTAATTCTGACCCTTACAAGGTGGCAACCTTGGCCAAGTTGCTTGAACTCTCTGAGCCTCACTTCTACCATCTACAAAATGGGGACAGTGGTACCTACCGCATAGGACTGGGGTGTGAATACAGTGACATTATATCTACAAATGGCCCAGCACAGAGCTTAGTTTATGAACAGGAGATATCTAAAATCGCATGGCATTACCAGCTAACTTGTATGACCTTTGGCCAGTTGCTTTACCTGTTCAGATTTTAACTCTCTTTTTGACAAAATTAACTCCTGGACTGCCTGCTAATTGCTAGTTATTCACAGACATGTCTCTCGAATGTAACCAACTTGAAAGAAGAGAAAATTTTATTCATTATTATGCTTAGCATATAGTAGAAGCTTAGTGCTGGGTGAAGGTATGAATGGATAATCAGAAGGGAGATGTGAAATCCCTTTGCGCAAATTTTTAAAAAGGATCATGGCAATTGTGATTCTTTGTTTCTGATAAGAATGAACATGTACAATCATTTAAATCTCAATAGCAAAAAGGCCTCAAAGAGAAAAGAAACAAACCTAAGATGCCTAAATTCCTTGGGACCACAATGCTTTAGGTGTCCTGGAAAGAACTAAGTTTGGGAGAACAAGTCCAACCTGTAAGTTCTTCGAAAATAAATGATCTGAGCTGCTATTTCTCATCATCTGTTGGATGAAATTAATAAACCTTACTTTACCATGACTAAAGGAAAATGGTGAAGAAAGACACAAAGTAGATGCTCAATAAATGTTGGTTGGTTGAGTGGATGGATGGATGGATGGATGGGAGGAGAAAAGTTAGAAAAAGGATGAATGAGCAAATAGCTGGGGAATAGGTGAACGGGTGGATGAAAAAATGAATAAATGAATTAATGATTCCTTGATCAATGGATAGATGTAGGATGGATGGAAGGATGGATGACTAGGTGGTGGATGGATAAATAAATGGATAGAACAATAGCTGACGAGTGAATGTATAATGTGTCAGTCAAGTTCTCAGCAAGCATGAAGTATTGTGCCTATAAAGAGTGACCGTGATTGCATAACGGATGCACCTAAATGGGTCAGCTTGGGGCAGACAATGCAATTAGAAGCCCCAGATTTCTCCCTCAAGAAAAACTTAATCTCCTTGTTTCTCTCTCTCTCTTCCGTAGGGAAACTTGCTTCCAGGAAAGCTGCTTCCTTGTAGCATCAACTCCTTCAGTGAGTTTGCTCACCCCAAAACAAAACTGGGCGGTACTAGTGGGCATACATCTTGAACTATGTTCTCTCTCATGCAGCACTGTGGCACTGGGATGGAGCAATGTAAACGGTTTGTCAAGAACTTCCTTGTTTCCACATGGTGCTCTTAATTTTTCTGATCTTTCCTTCCTATGCCAGGAGATTGCCAGAGCAGCTAATTCCAACAAGAGTAAGTAAGAGTTGCCAGCACAGGATTCAAATCACCTCTGACATTACCTAGCTGGGTGAGCTTAGACAAGTTACTTACCTCTCTGATCCTTAGTTTTCTCATCTACAGAATGGAAATCATCATACCATCTAACTACCTCAAAGGATGGGTGAATAGGTTAGGAGATATACTGCAGATAAAGCATTTTGCTCAGCGATGGGCATATAGTAAGTACTCAGGAACTACTTATTGTTAAGAGCTATTATAAAACTTTGGCAGATAAAGAAGTGGAAACATTGACAATCACGAGGTCAATGAGAAGTGAACCCTGGGAGTCAGGAGACCTGGGTTCTGATTCACTGTTTTACTCTGGGTCAGCAAATACCTTTTCCTTTCTGAGCCTTACTTTCTCCATCTGTATAATGCCTGAGATTTAGGGTTCTTGATTGAGGGTATTATTCCAGTGTCTTTTTGACCTCCCCTTCTAGCAAACTGATTCTCTTCTGAATGTGAGCCTGAATGCTCAAGGGCAACCATTTCAAATAGTCAAACCAGGAATCAGCAATCACCCAAGTTGGAGATTTCCGATGCTGTGTTAGAGATGAGGGCACTGAGGGTCAGGGTAGCGAAGAGACTTGCCCCAAATCATGTAGCTGATAGATGGTGGAACAGATTTCAAACCCAAGCTTACTCACCACAGAGCCAGAACTCATCCAACTATGCGACACCTCTCCCTTGGCATACGTCACAGTCGCATTTGCTTGGTGAATGGGAGTCGATGCCTTCCTTAGGGTTGGATGAGCAGTGGTGGGGTGCGGTGAGGGGGTATGCAGAGTACCAAAGTTTTCCAGACAGAGGGAAGGCAGCAGAGTCCTTGGACCAGGGTGGGGATAGCAAACAGCAGGTAGCTTTGATGGCATCTTGCCCAAGCCACAAGATGGGAGTCCCTGTGTTTCTGATGGAAGACATTGAAGGCATCTGGGAGCACTTAGACCAGTCTAGTTGCCTGCACTCAAACCACCACTGGGGATAGTGTGGGAGTGGATTTGCTAAAGGGCCATAAATGCTGTAGACCCAGGGTGGAGCAGCCAGCATTCCAGGGTGCGGATGGGTGCAGGCAGCGGGTGGCAATCCTGTTAGCTCTTCTTCTTTCTTAGAACCCATGACTGCTCTACAACGAACCCAGAGGCTGTGGATTAACTTTTGTGAGATCTTAGGCAAGTTACTCAACTACTCTGGGCTGGATTCCTTCTATAAAATGAAGTCATGGAGGGTGGGATGCAAAAACTCTTAAGGCCACCCCTGACTCTCCTAGTGGCAAGATGTCCTTTCTTGGAGGATCATACACAACCTTCCCCATGGAAAGAAGGTTTCCAGACTCATGCTCCTCCCACTGCAGTCTGGGGCCTGTTGCCCCTCATCGGGCCCTGCAATGATGGGGTATATTTCTTCCCAAGGCTCCTGGGCTCTAAGCCCCTCTTGCAGTTTTGGGGTCCTACTCCAATCTCTCTCCTCCCCCGTGGCCATTAAAGGGGATGTCACTCTAAGGGATGTCTCCATTTAGAAACAAGAGCATACACTAGGGCAGCTGAAAAGATGAGGCTGGTACACTCCGTGTAGAGAAAGACGGGGGTTTTAAGGGGGTTCACACTGGCAATGCAGCCTGGTCAGTGACCAGAGATGGTCATGCTGTTCCTCCCCTGGCCTGTGGATCCATGGTCAGTGCACAAGCTCCTGGGGTCAGAGAATTTGTCTGCAGTGGGACGGGGACACTGAACTTGAGTCAAGAGACCCAGAGTTTATTCTGGGTCTTTATAAGACCTGGAGGTTCAGTTTCTTCTTCTGCAAAATGGACATAAAACTGGCACTTACTATTGTGAGAATCAAATGAGATCAACAGTAATTGTTAAACCACCACTACAGCAATAATAACGTATCATTATTTCATGATGTGACTTTAGGCAAGTCATTTTATGTCTCTGAGACCCACGTGCCCTATTGGTAAACTGGGAATAAATTAATTTTTCTACCTTCTTCTCCAAGGAACTCTGAGCAGTGTGGTGTCTTCGAACTGGGTGTCAGGTGACCTACATTTCAGCTAAACCTCTGGCATTCACATTCGGGTGCTCCATGAAATGCCCTGTGCTCTCTCTGCCTCCGTCTCCCCATCTATAAAATAAAGAGGCTGTATCTGAGTCCCTTAAATGTCCCCTCTGGTCCTCCCATCCTGACCACAGATGAGGGGATGCTGATTTCTGAGGAGCTGGTCATTGGGATGCGCTACCATGATGACGGTTTCCTGATAAAAATAACTGTCCATGTGGTGGATCCTTGCCCTGAACCTACCTACTCTCTGTGGAGTGGGCTGGGCCCCAGAATCACTTGCCACCTGGCCTTGGAAGGGAGGCTGGGCAGGAGGCTGGCCAAACAAAAGCTTCCTTATTGGATGAAAGCTCTGAAATATGATCCTGGGAACAGCCAGAGCTGTTCACCTGCTCTGCTAGGCACAGATGGACATCTCATCAGGGTCCCCAGACCAGGCTCTGGGCAGCATATGCCACAAAAGGTCTTTATGGGGCAGGATGCCATATCTCACAGTGAGGGGCAGGGTGGCAAGAGAGAGCGGTGTCTGGTGTCTTGGTCACAGCAGGGAAGCTCAAACACAAACCTGGACGTTGGGCCAACACCAATTCCCTGAACCCAGAGCTCACCCAGGCTGACTCGGGCTACAGGCCTTAGGCAAGAGCTGCCCCTCTGGGGTCTCAGTCTCCCCATCTGCAAAGTGAGGAGCTGAGTTATGTCAGTGGGCCCTACAGGTCTTTTGATCTCGTGTCTCTCTAAGAAAAAAACCCTTATATGAGTGTATTTATTTATAAATTATATATGCAGCCTGTTGTTCCAATACATTATGAATATTATAAAACATATCTCTCAGTCCTCCACATGTAAAATGAGGAGATGTGATGATCTCTAAGGTCCCTTTAGCTACAAAATTCTGATGATGTTCTTCTCAGGTCTCTGAGTTTCCTTACCTGGGCCATGTGCTTATACCTGCAAAGCCTTGTTAATTATTCATTCAACAAACATTTAACGATTCCCCAATCATGGGTCACTGTTCTAGGTGCTGAGATAAAGCAAGGAATGAGACAGACATGGTCTCCACCCTCGGTAGTTCAAAGGGTTCACCTGTGAATTAAAGGAAATAACACTGCCGTTTCTTGAATATTGGAAATTCCATGCAGTTCAGACTATTAGGTGTGAAAATGATTTGATGGGGGGTAAGTATTACAATTCACGCATTCAACCGACATTTGTTTGGCCCGCCTGCTATGTAACAAGTGAAAGAGATACACCAATGAGCAAATAGACACAGTCCTCATGATACTCTCAGTCTATTAGGAGAGGTACACTTTAACCAAGGAGCCCACAAATCAATATAAAATTACAAATGTGTTGAGAATCAAGAAAGGTATTGTAGTGAGAAGAAAGTTTATAATGCCAGGTGTGACCTAGTCTAGGGCATTGTGGGAGGATTCCCTAAGGAAACCACACTTAGGCTGAGATCTTAAAGTGGACTAGGTGTAAATTAGGCACCAGGGGAGAGGGAGAGCTTCCCTGATAGCCTGTGCAAAGGTCCTGTGGCAGGAAGGGCATGGAAAATTTGAGTAACTAAAAGGAATGGGATGCAGCTGGAGCAGATGGAGAGAGGGGCAGCATTTGAGAAATGATCTTGGGGAGGTGGGCAGGAGCTGAACCACAAGGAGACTCTAGGCCTTGGCAGGGAGTCAGCCAAGGCCTAAATTCCTACAAACCAAGGGACCATGATGAAGGACTTTAGATGGGGGTAGGGAGGATGTACATGGTCTGCTTGCTTTTCAAAGAGGTTCTTCAGGCTCAATGTGGAGACGGGTAAGGAGGGTAAGGACAGAGGAAGACAGCATTACTGAGAGTGGTGTGAGATGAGCTTACAACAGTGGCAACTGCCTAAGATGACTGGACATAAAGTAAGATGATCAAAACACAACAAAATACCCATGACCTGAAAATCCAAACCATGGTGACAGGATGTACCTTAGGGAGAGAAGAACATAGTTGTCATTGGGCAGACCTGATTTTGATCCTGGTTTCATGCTTACAGACTATGTGACCTTAGTCAAGTCACATTTTGCCTCCCTGGTCTCAGTTTTTCCTCTTCTGCAAAGTCTCCTTGACTAGAAACATGTCAGTTAAGAGCTCTGGGCTTTTATCTCAATTACGACTCTTAGCAGCCATGTGCCCATGAGCCGGTCATTTCCACTCTCTGAGCCTCAGTTTCCGCACCTGTAAAATCCAGTCTTGAAAATACCTCTCCCCTAAAGTTATTGTGAGGATGGAATGAGAGAACCGATGAAATGTGTTTAGCACAGGGCTGGGCACATAATACTGCAGGGAGCTCAGCACACATCTTCCCACCATGAGTGAGCACGCACACACGCCATGAACACACACACTTCAGGCCCAGATGGCACCTCTCTTCCCGTAGGAGTGGTAACTGTCTTGTAAAATTCCAGCTCACTTGCCTAAGCTTAACTTTTAATGAAGCCAGAGAACAGGGATCTGTTGGTGTTTCTGCTCAGCGAAACTGTGAGTGGGATGTAAGCCCTGGGAATCCAACAACTAGGGGATTCTCCTGATGAGAAACATTTGCGTCCAGAGGATCTTAATATTTGTTTTGAACAGACACACGGAGATGTGAATTACTTAATGACTGTTTTAGGGTTCGGCATTGTTCTTGTATTTGGTTTGGCTTTGTCTCTATGACATCTTAATTCCGTGTTTCATTTCACGGAGCTCTACGTACAGGCTGTGGCATATGGGAGATCCCTCAGCAAAATCTCAAATGGAGATGGGGGGAGGGAGGGAAAGAGAGAGACAGCGAGCAGACTGTAGCTCCAAGGGTGTGCAGTGAATGGGGGGCTGCCGGGCAGCAGGGATAGCCTACATCTGCACGCATGGATAGGAGAGCTACTTGACCAAGCCTTCACTGTCATGGGAACAAGATCTGCCACTGCTATTTGGAAGTCTATGCAGTGTCTTTTTCAATTTCCTAATCTGATTAATCACAACCAGATAGATTGTAAATTTCATGCTTGTCCACAATGCATGGAGGGGCCCAGCTAAGCTTCTGACACTGCTGTTCAACATCATCCCTGGCTGCATTAGAGTCAGAAGAGAGGAGCCAAGAGAAGCAGATCACAACCAGGACCCTGACTGACAGGGCAGGAGGCCCCCTCAGACCTGCTCCCCAGCCCAGGAGCTGAGGACCTGCGAAGTCCTTAAATGTTTTACAAGGCCCTGCTTGATCTGTTTCCTGCCTACATCTGGGGAGTCATCTGCTGTCAGTCTCCCCCTCACCCGCTCTGCTCCAGCCACACTGTCTTCCTTGCTACTCCTCAAACACACCAAGCATGCTTCCACCTCAGGGCCTTTGCACGTGCTGTTCCTTCTGTCTCAAATGCTCTCCCCCCAGTTATCCTCATGGCTGGCTCCCTCCCTTCTCCAGGTCCCTGACCACTCCATCCAGTCTCCTTCCTCACCCTCTACCCCATTCCCCTGCTTTAGTCTTCTTTAAAGCACTTACTATACCTGATCTTTTATTATTTATTTCTTTGTTTATTATCTTTCTCCCCATGACAGCAGGCGCTTCGTGCTGTTCACTGCTATATCGAGAAGGAGCTCAATTACATTGCTGAATGAATGAAAGCACAGCTTTGTTTTTCAGCTTTTCGCGGCTTTTTCTACTTTGTGCATTCATGCCCCGTGGTTTATTTTCTCTTTGACATGTACGGGCTCACTCTGGTCTCCCCACCACCAGTGGTTGCTCAAAGAATGCAGACAGGATTTCGTTTTAGCTGGAACTGGACCATGAAGGACAGGAAACCTAATGGCCCACACCAGAGTCTGTATCCTTGAGCCTCCGCCAGGGGAGTTGGGAAATTTATATAAAAAGTGCAGTTCCTTTCCAGAGCCTTCCCTCATTAGCAGTGACTAGGATCCCCCAACAGATAATGCCCCCTCCAGAGAGTTTAACCTGCTTTTTCTTCTGGGAAAAGAGATCTTTCTTGAGACTCTGTTGGGCATAAAAGGCCTTATTCATTCTGACTATTCCTTGCATTTGTAGGTAAAATGGATGAAATAAAAGAATCATTCCATTTCACAGATGAGATAACTAAGGATTACTATGTGCCGGTAAGCAAGGGACTCCATGCCTCACTGCGGGTCTCCCCTTCCTCTGGCTTTCCACATCCCCATTTCTTTTCTCCTGCCTATATCACTGTACTTAAGATTGCCTCGTGTCCTACACGCTCCTGTTTAAGTCTCCCGTTGCCGCTAAATTCCGAGGCCCTCAAAGAGAAAGACCGCATTTCATTCATCTTTTCCTCCCTGATGGGCCTGGCATACGGTAATAATAAAAACTGTAATTCATTATTAATAGGAAGCGCTAACATCGATGGAGCCCTCACTGTGTGCCAAACAGCACTTTCCATAAATTAGTTCATTCAGTCCTCTCAACAGCTCTTGGAGGTGGCTGCTATGATTAACCCCATTTTATGGATGAGGAGACTGAGATGGAGACGGTCGAGTTCCTTGCCAAAAGCCACGGAACCAGTAAGCGCCTGCAAACAGTAGAAGGAAACCATTCTTTTGATTAGACTGTCTTCGGGGCCTGTCGGATTTTTAAAACAGCTCTGTCCAAATCTCCACTGGCTCTTTAGGGAACTGCAGTGAGAATGATCTCGTTACAACCCCGTGAGATGGGTATTTTACCACTGGGGAAACCGAGGGGTAGACAAGTGGAATGACTGGCAGATTCCAAAGCTAGGGCGAAGCCCAGCACGATTTCAGCCGGGGCCGATCTGACTTCAGAGCCCAAGCCCTTCACCGCTCTGCCTCTTCCAACCCCGGGAATATTCTCTCCGCTCAGAGAAAGTCTTAGTAACGAGCAACTAAAGGACTCCGGTTTTGTTAAGCCCCTGCGAACTTTTCCACCTCACAGGAAGGTAAGTCCAGCCACTCTGGAAGAAAGGCTATTGTAAAACATGTAATGTGCCCCCATGGCTCTCCTGAGGTGCTCATGGGACAGAAGGTACATGACCCAGGCTTCTCTCCTCATCCCAGCAGTTAGGCTTTTGGGGATGTACCCCCTTTTCTGGCAGCCTGGAGTTGGGGTGAAGTTAACGGAGACTCCCACAGACCTGGAAAGCACTTCCAGGTGGCATTAAGTTCAACCTCCTGCCCCCATACCAGCCGACATGTCTACTCACCCAGCCAGACACACATCTCTATCTAGAGAGCTTCATTCTGACACTAGCGAGAGTCAAACCTATTTGCTATGTGTGTGTGTGCCTCCCGGGTTCCACTGATCAGCATCCTTGGCATGTCAGGACAGGGGGTGGGGCTGGGAGAGGGCTAGTCTGATGCTGGATCTGGACCATGCGTACTCATTCAATTAATGCATCCAACTTTCACTGAATATGTCACCTCAGCCCAGGTCTCTGAGAGCACTGCTGTGGAGTGAACACAGCTGTGTCAGAAATGATCCCCTCACTGACCCTTGTACACCATTCAACAAATTTCACCTTTCAGAAGGAGAAAGGTTTGACCCAAACAATAACACTCCCTTCCCAGAGAAAATGTTCATTCATTGCAGGGCAAGCATTTCCCTCCTGACCCTCTGTCTGCTGGCTTTTAACCACAGACTGTCAGGAAATCACCTCCCAACAGCCCCTCACCCTGCTCCCAAAGACAGAGTCAGCACAAATGTGCTAACTGATCTTTTGGCACAAAGGGAAGTCTTGAATTAAATGGTTCAAAGGCATTTTTTTTCCTGCCTTACAATTTGGCCACCTTTCCCTTTATGCAGTAAAATCTCTAATAGTTTGGAATTTATGACCCTTTGGACAGGGACTGGGCTGAAGTCTGCTTCTGGACTCTTCTGCATAGAAAGGATTTTCGAAGAAAATTAACAGCTTGCCAAAAGCATGGTAAACGGAACACTTATTCTAGATAATAGGACCACCTCTCTAACCCTTTACGAACTCTCATGTGTCCACAAACGATATGCTAATTACAAATGATTTTTACATGTTCGTTAAGTCCTCCGCTTCCGTTTGTCGATATGATTACTACAGTTTGAGCTGGCCTCAAACACTAGGTTTTCTACTTTGAGTCTAAACTTCCCTGGTACAAACTTTTATGGACTAAGCAATTAACAAAGAGAATTAATCCCGGGAAGATGATGATTCTTCTTTGGTAGGGACAAAAGAGGGGGTCTCTTACACTCCAAGTTTCTTTTTGATTCGCGCTGGCTCTCTCCCAGCTGGTACAGGATGAGGTTTGACTACACCCTACATCCTGGTTTGCTTGGGATGGTCCCTGTTAGAGCTTCCATCCTGGAATAACCACTCCCAGGCAACCCTCTTCACTTTTGATTATGAACTATAAATTACATAGTCACTCTAGATTTGATGAACTAGAGGTCAAAACTGTGGTTTTCAAGGAGTTTGAGCCTGCTCTAGACTGGCAATACCTGGTCATCTCTACACAAACCAAAAGAACATTTCATAAGGATGTTGTACCAATTAATTCTGAATCCGGATAATTCTTCACCAGCCCTCCACCCCTGATGGAAAGTCAGATAAGAAAGCAGCTAACCTGCCCTCAGGGAAGGAAATATGGGATCCCTCCCACCCTACCCACCCCGTCTCAGTGCAGTTAGTTGCCAGTCAACAGTTGAAATCTCACAATTTTTATTGTCAACATTATTCGGGAGAGAAATGGGTAGGCATGAAAAACACAATACTGGAAGGCACTGTTGATTTCCCTTGGCCATTACAGCTCTGAGCTGTTTGTTTTAGAGGCAGTGTCTATTAAACAATCACTATGCCCCTCACACCGTGGGAAGGGCTCTACCCGGCTCAGGCCTCCTAACTCACAGCCTGCCATGGCTACTATTATTATTCCTATTTTCAAGCTGACAAAACGGGCTCAGCAAGGTAGAGCCACTTGCCCAGGGTGCTCCGCTAAGATGACAGATCCAGGACGGGAATCCAGGTTCGTCTGAAGCTCAACTCTGAGCTCTTAACCACTGTGATATACTGCCTCCCACTCTGCTACACTGTTCTGATATTTGAGTCAGACATCTGCTTGCAATTTGATACATTATAAAGATATTGCCTCATCGAGTATGCCTCACAGAGGGGGAGAGGGAGGGAGGGGCTAGGGGATGTTCTGCTTGGAGTGTGGCTGTATGATGTATGCATGTTGCTATGAAATCAGCGAATTGAATGTAAGCTTCTATCCTGGCACTAAATTATCTTCAGAGATAGACTTAAAGTATCCTGGGGAAGTTCATCAGGGAGAAGCCCTCATCTGTAAACAAATATTAAGTGCATAACCAGCAGGACTGGCTGGTGGTTCATCCTCCTGTACACAGTTACTTGGGCAGATCTGCTGACTGTGAACTGGGCTTGACTCATGTAACTAAACAACATTTCTGATGAGAGCAAGTCCCCAGACGGCCTGGAGAGAAAGTGCTGGGGCCCAGTGGATGCTATGCCCCAGCCTCTGACCCTTTCCTTCCAAAAAACTCTGCTTTAGAAACATGGTACTTTCATCCTTAAGTAAATATCAAACATAAAAAGGAGGCAGAAACTGACCATTGCTGGGTGTAGCTGGCTTGGGTGAGAATGGAGATGATTCAGGCTTTACATCCAGTCTGTTAAAAGGCAACTCAAACCCAGCCTTTCCTGAAGACTTGAATACAAATGTTCCCTGCTCACTCTCCACCCCAAACAAGGAGTAACAGCTATGAAACTGGAATCTATTCTACAGAGAAGCCACGCCTGTTATATAAGTATTATTGAAGAGGATCCTTTCAACATAAATTAGGGCCTGTATGCTCACACTTTTACCTCAGGAGTGGTTTTCAGGGGGAAGGAGACTCGGATGTTGGAAGACACAGGGGGTGAAATGATACCTCGGTGCGGAGGGCTGGCTATTGTAAGAGTCTCATATGAATTAAGTTAGGGTTTGCACAAAGCTACAGAAAGCATGAGGGTTGGGAGACCTTGTGAGCAATTCATAAGACTGAGAATATGACTAAGAAAAAGCCATCATAGTAACAGACTGGCAGGCAGAAGGTGGCGGTACCAAGCAAGGTGGACATCAGGCAAGCTTTTCTGAATTAAAATACCACCAGGAACCTGCTCTCCCCTCTCCCCTCCCTGCACCCCTGGAATATATGGACGACTCTGGACCAATTGCCACACTCCTAGTTTCCAATGAAATTTCCTCTAGTCCTTTCTGCAAGGGCATGTTCTTTGGCCAACACAGCCCCTGATTTGCCAACAGTAGGTGCACTCCAAAGGTGGAACGGATGGCAGAAACCCAGGAGGATAAAACCGCTGTTGTCAAAGCTCTCTGCAAAGACCCTCCTTCCAAGCAGAGCAACACCAGCTTTTGGTGGCATTTGGTGTTACCGTCCCCCTTCTGCAGCCTGTGTCAGAGGATGTCCCCTCATCCCATCCACAAACACTGGCTGCTGCTGCTGCTCGCAGCCTGCCACATCCTGCTGACTGCTCATATTTCTAGTCCACCCATTTCCAACACAGGGCACATATTTTTCTAAAGACCTGTATGAGCCAGGTCCCTATCAGACTACGAAAAGTTCTCCAGTGTGAGTTTGATTCTTCAGATATGATTCCCTGTCAGTCCTCCACCCCACACCCACTAGAAAGTTCAAATTCAGTTGTGCTAGAGCAGCTGTTCTGTCCGAAGAACTTTCCCAGACGTGTTGTCAATCTACTCCCTAATGTAGCCTGCCAGGATTAATAAATCCTCCAGTAGTCTCCTCTGCCTGGTCCACTTCTTTCTTTTTCTGCCACCAACCACTCATTCAATACCAGCAAAAGATGAGTTTTTATACAGCCTTGATTTTCCCTGAAAGAGGGCACAGCTTTCTTCTTTGCATTCTCAAAAGCCTCTAAATTGAATGATTTATGAACAGAATTGGGTTTTCTCTGTCCTGGAACGCTTCTGTTTTCCCCAACCTCCTTCCTCTCTGTTTTCACCCCACATCCTCTTCTCACTCTTTCTTCTTTTCTTTCCTTTTTGCCCTTTTCCTCCACCCATCACACTATTTCCACCACCATCTAAGGAGCTCTTATGCCTGACTTCAAAGCAATCAGATTCTTTTCGAAAAACCAAATAAAACTCTTCCGAGGCATCTTCATGATCTTGGAAGGCTCCTCCCTGACTCTTGAGCTCAGAGTCCTGGTTTTGGAGGCTGGAGATGAGATAATTCAGCAGCAGCCAGAAAGGCGTGGAGGAGGGTGCTGTTTAGGGTGTATTTGAGGGAACAGCATATGGGCTTTTGTCAAAACATTCAGAGCTCGCTAGTTTCAGAGCTGAGTATAGAAATGTGCCGCGCTCTCTGAACAAGGCTTGAGCTAGTTCAATCCTCATCTTCTCTTCTTGTACGACACCCCCAACCACCTCAAAACCACCATTCCTTCACCCCCAACCTCTGAGCTCTGTGATACCAAGAAAAGTTTCTCAGTCAAGTCGTCTCCCACCTACACTACACCGCCTTCCCTGGAAGACAGCAAAACCTCTTGAATAGCCCCTGCCAGGTCAGCTGCTGTAGTGTTGCTCCCCCTAAGGGCTCTCCGTCCCTTCTCAGAGCTTCCACCTCAGACAAGCAATTAGTTCCCATGTTCCAGCGGGAGATACAGAGTGGTGACGGGAAAAGACAGGCGCCCTGGCCCAGCTGCCTGCATCCACCCCTCAGGGCTCTGGGGCACAGGCCAGAAAGGGGGACCCTCGGGGTCTTCCCTTTTAAGCACGAGGTCATTACCTTGGCAGCGGCTTGCGGGCCGTGATACTGGCGACAATGATGCTCTCAGGACGCGGAGTGGCCACGGCTTTAAAGGTTCCTCGCCAGAACTTCTCAAAAAGCTGTTTCTCTCCTTGCTGAACGCTCGCCATCGCCAACCCAAAGGGCCCGAGGCTCCCGGGCGCTGTCCGAAGTGCTGAAACGTGGATTCCAAACGGGCACACCCGCCTCCGGTCTCTGTCCGCGTGAAACCGAGAGGGTTGGAGTGGGAGAGATCGGGGTTCAGGGCGGGGGATGGGGCGCCTCAGCCCGGGCAGGCAGGGGAGAAAGAAGGCTCGTTGCCGGCTCTCTTCGCCTTCTGGGTTGGCTCTGGGCTGCGCTCTGAGCTTGCGGAGCCTCCGCGCCCCAGGAAGGGAAGAGAGGGTTGGCTTTCTCGGCAGAGCCGGAGAGAGGAGGCGACGGGGTCGGCGGTGTGTGCGCGCGCGTGTGAGCTCCGGCGCGCCCGGGTTTTGTCTCTCTCACAATGTGACGTTGGAAGAGGAGGCTGGTCGCGCGAGCTGCACTTTCCTCCCCCTTCTCCGTCTCTCCTCCTCCCCACAACTCCCCCCTCCTCCGTCTCAGCCTCCTGCCGCCATCTGCATAACAAAAGCCCGCAGGTCTGGGGAGGAGAAAGGGCGGGGCGTGCGCCTGTCACCAGGGCCCCGCGGCTACGGAGTTGCAGCCCTGACCCTGAGAGGAGCAATCCCGGAACCCGAATTAAACCAGGCTGGAGATCCTGCTTCCCACCTCCTTTTCCTCCCCCACCATCGCAAGATTTCCCCCATCCTTTCTCGCGTGCCCTCTGGGCCCGGCCACCTCCCTTCCCAACCCCTTCGCAAGTCTAGTAGAAGATCTTTTATTGAGGAGAGGAAGAAAAACTTAATCTATCCGCCTCGGCCAACCTCCCCCGACACCACACTTCTGGGAGGGACCATCTACAGCAGCGGGGGGGGCGGGGGTCCCCTGAATTCCACTTTGCGCCTGGGCGCCGCGAAATCCCCACCACCCAGAAAGTGCCATTTGATGGACAATCCGTCACCAATTCGGCCTCTCGCCATCTGCCGAGCCGGCCCCCGCCCGCAGAGGGGTGCAGCGTTACATCTGTGCATGCGGCGCTCTAAGGAACATCTTTTGTGCCTCGCAGCCAGCTAGCCCAACGTCGCCGGTGCTAAACCCATCCAAAGGAGGAATGCCCAGATCCCAATCCATCCACTTCTGGGGAACGCGGCTGCAGCCACTTTTTTCTTAATACAGCTTGTCTCAGGAGATGCGTCCTTTTTGGAAAACAAAGCTCTTAGGAGTAGGGGCTTGAGGGGGAAATCTGCAGATTATAGAGGGGTAGTTACTTTTCTGTCTATCTCTCCCCATCTTCTACTCTCTCCCAGTCTAACCCTAATCCCAGAAAGTGGAAGTTTAGAATCACAATAAAATCTAGACTCAGAGGATCTGGGCAGAATTTCTCTACTTCATCTGCAGGGTTTTTGTTAGGAAGCGAGATGAGGGACCCCTCAGCCCATCTCTCCGGTGGAGGGAGTCCTTTCATCTCAGCAGAGTTGCTACTCCCACTCCTCAGATTGCACATTCCTGGAAGGAGGCTTCGCCAAGTCTTAAAGGCCTCCGAGCACCTAACACTGGGTCTTTGCCACAGCGGAAATAAAGTGATGCTTCTTGCTAATGCTGTTAGTGAAGGGGACCCAAGGGCATCAATGTGAATTTCAGAAATTCTTTGAAAGGGGATGGGGGTAGGGAATAGGAGAGAAAGGGGAGGAGGAAGGCAGAGGTAACTCTGGAGTAACCGAGTATCCATCCAGAAGTGTATCTACCTTTGGGTATGTGTGTATTTGGATATTTACGTGCCTGCTTGTGTGAGTGCTTAAAAGCGCTGCTCGCTCTGCAGTGACCCCTTCTGGTCAACAACAAGAGATGCATTTGCTGGCCTGCCAAGAGGTGGAGGTAGGGATGGGGAGCTTGGAGGTGGAAAAGAGTGCAGACTAGGCTTGGATGTGTTCCCTTCTCTCCCTCCTGTCTCAAATTCCCCACTCTCTGATCACTCTCAGGCACTACTTCCCACTCTGAAGTTGAGGTCATTTTTGAATGCCATTGAGAATTGGCTCCTTAAGCAGCCTGGGATATTTAAAACCATCCTTAGTCATGACATTTGGGGTCTGAACTGAGTCAATTACTTGCAGTGGAGAGGTAGTGGAGATCCCACCCCAACAAGATCAAGCGACATTTCCCTACCTGTTCCTGTTCTGAGTTCTTAGAGTGTTGATAAAGTTTCCATTTGTACAAAATTGCCTCCTTTGAACCTGAATAGTAGCCAGGTGAGGAGCCAGGGGAAGCTGTTCTATTGTAATTTAAAGGTGAGAAAGTTGAAGTGTAGGATGGTCAGGTGACTTGCCCAAGGTGATTCTACAGGGAGCAAAAGAAGCCTGTACAGAATACAGTTTCTGTTTTTGCTGGGGTGATGGGGTCTTGGGATGGTGTGAAAACTATCAGATACCTAAGGAGTCATACACACACAAACACACACACACACACACACACACACACACACACACACACACACACACAGTGTTGAGATTTCTAAGTTGGGAGTCTTGAGTGATACATTCAGAGCCTCAAAGCCAGACTGCCTGGGTTCAAAACCCAGCTCTGCCATTTCCTAACTGTGTGATCTTAGAACAATGACTTCACTTGTCTGTGCTTTGGTTTCTTCATCATTAATATGAAGATTCTATAAAGATCGAATATCACATGTGTAAATGGACTTTAGGTCTGGCTTCTCCAATATGACTCAAACTCCAATTCCTCCATCACTTTATCAGTATATAACCATCGTGTTCTCTTTCCTTCAGGATATAGCTCTCTGTTTTCCCAGGTGCAAGCAGCCCACCTCATAAACTGAGACCTATCAATATGCTGGTTAATGTCACAGACATGTGGCAAAGTTGCTGCCTATTCTCTGTGCAACGCTGGTGACAGACATCACTAGTCCATCACAGCACTCTTCCTAAGACAATACCTCAGAATCCTTCTCAGCACATTCTTTAGATAGCCACTTTAGCTGGTTGGAGTTGGCATTCCAATTAAAATCAATTTGCCTGCCACATCAACAGGGAGCTTCCTTGTCCGATTGGCACTGCTCTCTTATTAGAAAAAGGGGAGACCAGGGAGAAGCGACTCTAGGATTTAGAAGCCCAGGCACTCCAGACCAGAAGCTAAAGAGATGCTTATGCATCCTTCTCCCTGATGGTCCAAAAAGGCAGCACCACCAGCTCAGGGAAACAGCTACCCCTCCTCCCAAGGCAGTTCAAATCCCACCTCACTAACACTACTGTGCTACCTGGGGTAAACCCCTTCCTCTCTTAGCCCATATCTTCCCTGAGTACAATATGGCTAATCATTATCTACCATCATCAAGGGACATCAGGGTCTTTGACAGTCTGTACCCATTTCCAAAAGGCCAGTGAACAGTGAATTATTCAAATAATTACTGAGATAATGGGAAATATGGTAATGAGACCAATTCATCTGTCTTTGTGCCCTTAAACTGGATCATGCTAAACTACTCAAATTACAAGATTCTATATTTCTTCATAGAGAATTTTGGGGAGAAAACTGTTCTACTCAAGGTTTACTAATTGAAAGTTACTTCTTGAAAATTCTACTTTGTGTCTAATCTGAATCCCATTTTGCTGTTTATTGTCCATTTCTCTTCTAGAGTACAGGTATACACTGTTTCAAATGCCCTGACTAACATGGACAAACCAGGAATTCTCCTTCCCTGATTGCACAGTTTCCAAGAGTCCATTAAGACAAATACATTCTTTGATGTCTCGAATAATAATAAGTGTTACTATGTCTATGTTCTAGTCACTACTTGTGCTAAACCCTTGATAAACATTATCTCATTTAATCCTTGCCAACAACTCTATGAAAAAGGAACTATCACTGAATTTTGCAGATTTGGAAACTTAGTCTCAGAGTGGTAAGAGGACTCAGTATGTCCAAAGATCACACATTGGAAAAGAGTTGGGTACATTTAAGGAAGAGGCTGAAGACCAGAGAACATAGTGAGTGACGGAACGGAGGAGAAATGGAGGAGTTAGTGATGGAGGAATGTACTCCATGCAATGAAACGAGAGGACTGCCATTGTTCTGCCCAGTTTTAAAAGCCACTGATACTATATCATCATTTCTCAAAGTCAGGTTCCTTGGAACCCTGGTGTACCCTCCCCAGAAAGTTTTAGGTGGCACCCAGGCAGACGGAGCATTAAATAACATCAGAGAATATCGTCACATATGATGAGAAACTATTCCTTTTATTAACTGTCTTCCTAGGCATTAGGTTACTTCCAGAAATAAATCTCCGTAGCTTGACTTTCTTAAAATGTCTTGGACACATCTCTTAGACCTCACCTTTCAACAGTGAGAAAGCAACCTGAGATTCAGAAGCATGGACAACTAGCACTTAATAATACTGCTTTGCTTTCACTGAATTTATTTTTATAGTTGTCTTCCATTATTGGCATATACTAGTTTTTCATGTCTAAAATGTCCTCTTTAAGTAAACTTGTTAAGTAAAGAGGTGAGTCGCTTTATTTTTTTTATTTTAGGGGGAGAGGTAATTAGGCTTTTTTTAAAATTACTATTATTATTTTTTTTAATGGAGGCACTGGGGATTGAACCCAGGACTTCATGCAGGCTAAGCATGCACCTTACCACTGAGTTACATTCTCCCCTAGGTGAGTCACTTTTAAACAACTTTTTACTATAGAAAATTTCAAACTTATTAAAAAGTAAAGAGACTAGCATAAAGAGCTCCTGTGTACCCATTTCTAAGTTCAACAATGATCAATACTTAGCTGATTTTTTAATCTTACTCTGACCCACTTTTCACACTCCTAAATTATTCTGAAGCAAGTCCAAGGCATCGTACTATTCATCCTGCAGTTGTAAATACTGCAGGATGTATCTCAAAAAGACAGAAATTTCTTTTTTTTAGTATAACTGCAATATCATTCTCACACTAGCTAAAATGAACAATAATTCCTTAATATCATCAAATAGTCAGTCAATGTCTACTTCTCCCCAGTAACCTTTCAAGTGTTTGGATTTTTGGTGTTAGTGTTCATTGGTTTGTTTGAACTGGGATTCAATAAGGCTCATTCATTGTGGTTGGCTGATGCCTGTCCTTAAGTATGCTTTGTAAGTTCCCTTGACAACATTCACGCATATATACCTACACACATTCCATTCCTCTTCCTTCTTTATTTTTGATAAGAAAAATGGTTGTTTGTCTAGAAGAATTTCCCATAATCTGCAGTTTCCTGATGATACACCTGTGACATTGAGAACATGTTTCTCTGTGGCCTCTATTTCCTGTTAAGTGATGGTAAAAGCTAGAAGTTTAATCAGATTTAAGTTCAAAAGAAATTCCACCAGAAGGTTAATAATGTATGATTTTTTTTCTTTTCTTGTGATGCCAGCTGACTCTGAAGATCTTTGCCTAATTTATTAATGTATTAGGGGTTGCAAAAATGGTGGTGTTTTAATCTATCATTTATGTATTGGCTAGAATCCTTCCATAGAGAAATATTCCTTCATCAACTATTTGGGCAACTCAAGGTCCCATTAGCCTAGAAAAGGCAAAATAAATAGTTGATCCTTTCCCTTTATTTACTAGTTTAAAAAATAATGAGTTGGTGTACTAACATTCTTAAAAAAGTACTATTGAATTTTTTATCCTTATGATGAATTCATAGATTTAAATATATTTGATTGCTTCAATAATCTGTTGTTATTATCCTTATGAATGCTACAACTGTCTCACTTTCAGCGAGGAAAGTCTCTTCAATTGGTTCCTGAGTCCTGTGACATGACCCTAGAAGCCTTTGATGACTTTCTTGCTTTCTGCTAATGTCAAGATGTTCCAAACACAATTTATGATATCTTCTGCCCCAGACCTGGAATCAGCCATCTCTCCAAACAGCACTGGTACCTTTGAGTCAGTGCCAAGGTTGCCCATCCCTACTGGGCTAGTCTGTCATTGCTTCTAGGACTTTTTAATGTACAGACCTAGGAGATTTTCTTTTAAGACAAAAAAAATATCATGAGTTTCTACCGGTATCTCTAGCTCAAATAAGGGCTGCGGGTTTTTCTCATAAATCATACATCTTACATTTTTGTATCTCCTTTCTGACAGGCCAAAAATCCAAGTTGAGTGACACCAACATAATTATTCATTTCCCTTACTCCACAATTCACGCATTTTACAGCAACCATACTTAGACCATCACACATAATATGATTACTGTATTATCAGTTTCAGATGGTTTCAATCTCTCACTTGGGTGTACATTCAAATTATTGTGTTTTAAAGTCAGCTGGAATGAAATCACAATGAGGTTTACTTATTTACTTTCATGCTTGATTTTTAGAAAATGCTCTTTAATAGAAATTTATTTTTTCAATTATGTAAAATATTTACTTGGTTCTGAAGTCAAAACGTCCACAGAGTATATTTGTACAACTCTGGATAGCCTGTCCTGTCCACTCTCTTTTCTCCCTCTCCAAGATAATTTTAAAATTTTTTATAGTTTATCCTTCCATTTAAAAAAACATTCCTCATTCAATTTTTTTTTAAGTGCCAAGAGTAAGAAAGATGCAGGTGAGACAAAGATGCTACAGAAACTCTAAAGCAGTATTCAAGGGTGTCATGTCCAGGGCACATCGTATCATCTATCTGTGTGTAACAGCCTGACTTGCCTTTTCCAGGACTAGAAAGGCACACTGCCAGCGTTTGACTCAACGGCCTTTCTGCACAGAGTTGTGTAACACAGCTCCTTTATTTACAAGCAACATGTATTTGGTTTTCGTTTGTTGGTTGGCTGGTTTTTTTTGCGGGGGTGGTAATTAAGTCTATTTATTTATTTTAATGGAGGGACTGGGGATGGAACCCAGGACCTCATGCATGCTACGCATGCACTCTACCACTGAGCTATACCCTGCCCCCATAAGCAACACGTATTTGGCGTATGTATATGCTGGCATCTCATCAACTGAATTAAGCAGGTGTAAAATTTAAATGTGGGCACACAAATCCATGTTCTTCTAAACAGGAAGATGAGAAAAGAACCTGCCTAAGAGAATCCAGGTTTGCATCTAAAAGCACTCATCCATCTATCAGGATGGCTCGCCTTATTGTGTGTGTGTGGGGGGGGGGGTGTGTGGGGTGTATGTGTGTGTGTGTGTGTACTACATCTTGTCTCTAGTGCCTCCTGCTTTTAAAGATAGGATGCAACTTCTGAATGTAGCTCGCTTTGTCTGGTTTGTTACTTATTTTCTCCTGAAAGCAGTACAGAATTCTCTCTCGGAATGCTCTGAAGCAGAAGACAAAGGCAACCGACCTTTGGTTTGGGGGAAGGAAAAAAAGAGGACCAGAAAGAGAAAAGCGAGGCTGTTCCACATGCCCTGTGTACTGCAGATCTGAAGGCAGCCGGGCAGCCGGGAACATCCTGCCGCCAGGGACTTCGGGGACAGCCCAGCAGCACCCTCCCTGTCGCCTTGCTCTGGGACGGGGTGTTGCAGGAATAATCACCTAACAAAGCCATAATTGGCGTTGTGATGTAACCACCGTGGTTGAGGGATCATTTTCCTCCTGGAATTTTAGTTTGCCTTACAGGCAGGCGGGATTCTAAGCAAGCTCCCAAAGCCTAGAGTAATTTCCGAAGCATTTAATCTTTCCTCTCGGTGCAAGAACTTGATGAACATTTTCACGTTTACCTCCCGCGGTGACCCTTGGAAGCAGGCTCTGTAAGAGGCAAGGGGCCTTGCCTTACCTGAGATTATACAGCCAGAACGTCTAGGGGGCACTTCCCTTTTACATTTCTTGGGGTGGGGGGCATAATTAAAATTAATTAATTAATTAAAATAAATTTTGTTTTTAGAAAACAGATAAATGCTATTTTTGAAAAATCTCTCAACTAGACTTTAAGAGGATTCCCTAGGTCTACGGTTCAGGAATTTGAGCAACAAGCTTATGACTCTCAGCATCACCTCTTTCAAGGGGGCTTTAGATGAGGTTGGGTAGTGCACGGAGGACTTAAAGGGCCAGTATTTCCATCCTCATCAAACTTTGGCAACTAATTCCTAAGCCTAGCCTGTTTTTCTTTCTGTGAAATTAGAGGGTTGGGCCCTCCGACATCCCAAACTGGCAATCCACAGGATGAATTTCTCGCCTACAGATGTGTTGTTTGAAATCCACAAGGTATTCAAAAGTAGAGAATTTCAGTGAGTACAGGTCAAAGGTAAATGTGCTCCTTTTTGCCACAGACCCCACCACTCCTAACTGCCTCTCATCCAGACTTCCTCGGGTGTACACATTCCCCCCTCGACTCTGTGACAGCTCCTGGACCTGAGCATCTCTAAGGGCCCTCCCCGGGGTGACACTCTATAGTTTCTTCATGTTTTTGTTTCCTTACAATAGTCATAACAATAATTTTAATAATAGAAGGAATTTAGCATTTGGGTCGGGTGATTATTAATCTGCCTTTGCATTGAATTAAGCAGGAATCATCTTGTTCTCCCATAACAGCCCAAGGAGGAAGTGATGATTGTGATCCATCCTTTGCATATGTGGAAACGGAGGCTCAAAGAGATGCAGGGCTTTGCCCAAGGTCACCCAGGTGGTGATGAGGGGAAGAGCTGGGATTCAGGTTGTCTCTCTGAGCCTAGGAGCAATATTCAAAATACTTAATCAGAACAGCATGGAGCTGACTAATCAGATGGACGTTGGGCAGAGGGCAGCCTGGGTCCCCGGGAAATGGAGGTAGTGGCCAGGACAGCGCAGACAGCGGGCCCTGGAGGGGGATGAGAGGAGCAGCTACATACTGAGGTGAATGGAAGGACTTCAATACTAAACGTCCAGTGTGACTGGAACAGTGCTTTGTGACTTCATGGCTGGACTGTTCTTAACCACACCACTCACCCCATTTCATGATGAGTCAGAGGCACCTGAAGTATCTTCAGAACCTGTGTTCCAGAAGCACACAAAAACGGTGCTGACCAGAGGGCAACAATGCCAGGTATTTTGGGGGGTGGACAGGGTCTCCTGAGAGAAGGAGAGATGTGGAAACAGAAATACTAGCCAGACTCCCTGCTTTCAGAAACTCAGAAATAAGGAAGGGAGGGGGAACTGACTTGGAAAGACAGTTCTGTGGGTTTCTATGTGAGCTGAAGGAGGCTAGAGTTAGTATTAGGGGGACCACCTAATATGGCTCTGGTCCCAAACCACAGAAAGTGTGACTGACTCTTAAAAAAGTAATTCAAGTTATGTGTCCTTTCTAATTATTTTAACACATTTACGAAATTTATTGGGCACAGACTATGCGCCAGGGATTACACCAAATGCTGGGGTTTCAACAAGAAGTAAGAAAGTACATCTGCCTTCGATAATGGGGTGGAGGGTGCGGCAGAGACAAGTAGACTGGCAATGCCTCCTATGGTGCGATCTGTGATATTACAGGCTAAACTCAGGGGGCTGAGGACGCATACAAGAGAAACTCTCTTCTCTGTGCTGGGGCAGGAAGGGAAAAACAAGAGCCTGCATGTAAGTTATCCAGGCCACGGAGGCAGGGAAAGGGAGAGGACACTGCAGGGACAGAGCTCTCATGTACAAAGACCCAGAAGAGGACAGACCTCAGAGTATAGCAGCGACTCACTGCGTGGAGTCCAGACCACCGCAGCAGCATCTCCTGGGACCTTGACAGAAATGCAGATCCTCAGCCCCGCCCCAGACTTACTGAATTGCACCCTCTGGGAGGTGAGACCCAGCAGTCTGCTTTGACAACTCCTGCAGGCGACTCTGATTCAAGTTCGAGTTTGAGAAACACAGAGAACAGGATTTCATTGTGGTTGAGTGGTCAGAAGTTTGGTTAGAGAGGAGGGTGGGGCTTGGTCCCAAAAAGCCACTGGGATCAAGGTTTTATCTTTCGGGTAATGAGGTGCTTTTGAGGACTTCAAGAAGAGCAGTGACATGACACTTGCTTTTACTTACATAAATGTTCCCCCAAACTGCTGAGCTGATTCCTACCTCTAAGCTTTTGCATTTGCTGCTCCATTTGCCTACAACACTCTGCTCTCAGATTTTAAAAATATTAATTCCTTCTCATTATTCAGATCTCAGTTCAAACACAGCTTCCTCTGATCACCCAACAATAAATGGTCTTTCTGTTCCCCTCTCCTGTTGGCTAGTTTTATTTTCTTATAGC
Source organism: Camelus bactrianus (assembly GCF_048773025.1). Classification (NCBI taxonomy): domain Eukaryota; kingdom Metazoa; phylum Chordata; class Mammalia; order Artiodactyla; family Camelidae; genus Camelus; species Camelus bactrianus. The sequence goes on from NC_133570.1 coordinate 10,328,630, forward strand.
TCTTATCTCCAGCCATCAATCACCTTGTTTATCATGTGTTTATTGTCTGTCTCCCTCTACTAAAATGTAGCTGCAGCAAAGGAGGAAACCAGTCTGCCTTGTTCACGCCTATCGCAGCATCACCCCCGGTGCTGCGCCCAGCACACGGTAGGTGCTTTCAATAACTAAACTCAGTGAGTGAAGGAAGCATGGAGCCCATGACAATCATGAAATTCCCACAGTGGGTCCTCAGCTACAGACATGCTGACGGAGCTCAGAGGAGAGGACCGCCCGACCAGGTGGGTTTACCTGGGGTGGCTTCCAGAAAGAGGCGGGCTTTGAATGTTCCTCAGGACAACAAGGCGAGGTAAAGACAAAGGAGGAAGCAATTTGGAAAAAAAACCCCCGAACAAGCTTGGAGGCCAAAATAGGCAAGTTGAAGGCAAGGAGCCCCAGGGGATGAAGTACATTAGTGCAAAACAGAGAAGAAGAATAAGGAAGAAGGAGGGTTGGGAGCAGGAAGGCAGGTATGAGTAGAGGAGGCAGGGATCCTCTTGAACTTGACCCCACTTGACCCCACCCATGAGTGTCCCTTCTCGGCCACTGCTCAGGATTCTCTTGTGCTATCCGTCCGTCTGTAGATCCACCCTACTCTGACTACTGGCCTCTTCTCCTTTATTTCCTGGGAGTTGTTTGTCTTTTTTTGTGGGGGGAAGGGAGTGATTAGGTTTATTTGTTTATGTTAATGGAGGTGCTGGGGATTGAACCAACGACCTTGTGCAGGCTAGGCATGTGCTCCACCACTGAGCTATATACCCTCCCCTCCTTGACCTCTTCTAAGTTAGAAATGAGTGTTTCTAGATGTTGGGCTTCCACAAACAGGCATAACTTTAAAAATACAAATAAATGAAATAAACAGGGGCTGTCATTTTTGTCAAATGTTGATTGACAGCTTTTTAAAGAATTGACTACCATAAATTACCATGATCGTTTCACAAAAGGAAGACAGTTTACACCAAAAATGTAGGAAAGAGAAAGACATTATCTTAGAGTGAAGAATTTACTCCTAAATTGACTAAATTTCACTTGCTATAAAAACTCATAATATTGTCCCTTTTGGATATTTTTTTTCTCATTTTGCCACAGACTGGTGGAAAAGACCCACTTTGGAACCCTGCCCTGGATATGATACAGCCAGACCTGGGTGGGTATGAGGTGAGAATCATTTAAAATAAATAACAAAATCAGTGGCTTCTGACCCAGCCTGGAAAGTCAAATTCACAGACTCACTAACCTTACAGATCCATCTGTCCAATCTCTTACCCATTTTTGGAGTACTTTTTATTGTGGTAAAATATACATAACCTAAATTTCTGCATTTTAACCATTTTTTAAGTATACAACTCAGCATAGTTAAGTACATTCACAATGTTGTATAACCACCACCACTATCCATTTCCATTTTCATCAACCCAAACAGAAACTCTGTACTCATTAGATAATAACCACCCTCTCTCCCATTCCCAGCCCCCGGTAACCTAAATCCTACTTTCTATCTCTATGAATTTGCCTACATACCTCATATAAGTGAAATCATACAAAATTTTCCTCTTGCTTCTGGCTTATGTTTTTAAGCATTAATATTTTTAAGCATACTGTTTTTAAGATTCATCTATGCTGTAGCATGTATCAGAATTTCATTTCTTTTAAAGAGTGAATAATATTCCATTTTATGTGTATGCCATCTTTTGTTTCTCCACTCATCCATCAATGGACACTTGCTTATTTCTACCTTCTGGCTATTATTGCTACTGTTAACACAGATTTACATATGTCTGCTTGAATCCTGTTTTAAGCTATTTTGGGTACATGCCTAGGAATGGAATTGCTGGATTATACGGTAACTCTATGTTTAACTTTTCTAGGAACTCACCCCTCATTTTACATGTCAAGGAATTGAAGGCTGGAGTGAGTTCAGAGTATGCCTACATTCATATGGCACTGAGTAGGTGGCAGGCTTGTAAATAGACTCCTGGGCTCTCGATCAATCCCAGACAACGGAGGGCAACAAGGGAGAGGAGAAACCGGAGGGTCACGATCAAGGAGAGTGGCAGGGGTTGGGTATCCCTGGGGCAGAAGAGTCCACTCTTGGCAGTCAGTTTTTCTAATACTGACTAGCATTTTTTTTAAGCTCCCCAGGTGATTCTAATGTACAACCCAAACTGAAAAACAGTGTGTTCCAGTGTCTTGTAAGAATCACTTTGGGATCTTTTTAAGATTCAGATTCAGACTCAGTAGGTCTGAAGGAGGGCCAGAGATTCTGCATTTCTAACCAGCTCCCAGGTGATGCCACGGATGCTAATCCCCAGACCTCACTCTGAGTAGCAAGGTTTCAAAAAGCCTACTGCAGGTCTAACGGGACCCAGATTACATGCTTGGTAAATGTCAGGTCAGAAGTAAGAACGACACTCAGTGGGTTCTGGAGTAAGCGGGTAAGCCAGTGGTTGTAAGTCAATAAACATCCTAGAAGAAGCAAGGGGGCCTGTTGCCTCAGGGTGGGGTTTATTTGAAGTGAATAACTCTCTGGAGTAGCTCCTGTTGCTCACAGAGATGGGACTTGGAAGGCTTGAGTGCAATGATAATTGAGAACCAGAGTCCCCTGGCTGGAAGTCAGCTGGAGTCCGGGTTCGCACATGCAGGTTTGGGTCACACAGGAATCAAAGCTTCAGCACTAGGACGTGAATTTTGGGGACAAAGTGGAGGGCACTCCTTTAATTTATTCCAGAAGTATTTACTGAACATCTCCCGGAGCACAGCAGTGTACCCAGCACTGAGGTCTCTTGATAAGCACAGCCCCTGCCTTCAAGCAGCTCGCCAGCCAGCAGGAGAGGGGCAACCACCAAACAGGCAAAATCCAGAATTCAGAGCGATCGGTGCTCTAATGCGCAGAGCTTTTGAGAGGGGTCCTTGGCCCAGCCCAAGGGAGTTACGGGAAGATTCTCAGAGGAAGCAGTGGCTGAGCTGAGCCGTGAAAGATGAGTAAGAGTTATCCAGGAGAGGAGGTAGGAACGAGAGCGTCCCAGGCTCAGGGGAGAGATGAGGCTGAAGCGGGGAGGTAGGAGAGAACAGGGCCTCTCCCCAAAAGCAGCTCAGTTTATGGGCGTCGGGCTGGGGATGCAGCCAGAGAAGAAACTGGAGGTGCAGAAAGGGCATGAATGCCACACTAAGGCATTTGTTCTTCTTTTTGAAGCCAGAGGATCCATGGAGATGGGATCCGTGAAGTCCATGAAGCTCTCTGAAAAGTTTGTGCTTATGTATCTAAGTGCATTATCCTGGGATAAAACTGTTGGGTCTCCATCAGACTCTCCAGGAGATTCCAGGTCCCCAGATAGGTAGGAGTCCCTGGGAGCTGTAGATGAGATCTAAGCTTCCCAATGGTCAGGGCTCATTCTGTGCAGGCCAAGGAATGTCACAAGGACTGGGATGGAGGGTCCAGAGATAGAGGAAGAAACCACCACCCTGTTCTTTTCTTCCCTCTTGCATCTCTTTGCACATCAGTCCTCTCTGCCTGGGACGCTCCTCTTCCCCACTGCCACACACGTCTCACCTGGTTAAGTCATATGCATCCTTCAGCTCTCAGCTCAGAATCCCCCCCTGTCCTATGAAAGAACACCTGACTTCCCCCTGAGGTCATCACATACACCTGTAGCTCCTTTGAAACAACTGCCACACACACACTGTGATTATATAATAAATAATATAAATCGTCACTCAAAACTATTTGCACCCTTCCCATCTACCCTCTTTGTTAGAAGACACCATCCGTCGTGTTCATAATTTCAACACCGTGATTGGGTCCTGCCACATAGTGGGGACTTAATAAATACAACTGGGTTGTGCCATGAATATTTGAGTGAATGAATTGGTGACTTCACACAACTGATCGCTACCACCTGAATTCTTTGCCCTCTCAACCCGAGCCCTAACTCCCACCCAACTCTTCATTGTGTATTTTTAAGCCCTTCCCCTTGCAGTCCAGCAGGTACGGCGGGAAAGAGGGAATCGGTTGGACTGGGCAGGTTCGTGAAGCCTGCCCCAGTGGCTTCGTGTCGATGATTTTCGTCACTTAGTGAGCAGATGCAGTCTATGGGTGAGAACCCAGGGACCTTTCCAAAATGGTCAGCCAACTCCACCACTGACCAGCACCCCCATACCATTCACGTCTGTTATTCTGAAGATCCTGGTATCTATTTTCTAATGAGCAGTTTGCCTTATTTGGCTTATTTCTTATAAGTTGTCAGGAAGGTGGGAAGACTTCCATTTGTTCTACATCACCCCATGTGAAGAGAAGAAAAATACCGACATTATAATAGCAGTTGGGGTTTAATATTATTGGAGTAAGGATGAGTAATTCCGAAGGCAAAGAGTGCAACTAGGGTGAATCAAGAAAGTCTTCCAGTGGGTGTCAAATTAGCAGCATTAGACTCCCATTCTAACTCCTCCCCAAAGCCTTCACTTGACCTCATCTAGTCTGAACCTCTGTGAGCCTCAGTTTCCCAACCTGTAAAGTGGGGAGAATAGCATTTATCTGGTAAGACTGATGGGAGGATTATATGAGTTAATAGATGCAAAGTGTCTGCTTCTATACTTCCTTCTCCCCCAACACTGGCCCCCACTTTTAAGGAATCTTAAGATTAAGATAACTCTAGGACCCTAAATTCTAAGCAGCCTCAGCAATACAGAGGACAAAAATGTGAAGCTCTAGGGCAGAGGGCTTGCAGAAAGATGGGAGAACAATAAAGAAAGAAACTTTACAGAACAGCATTAGGTTTCATTGTCCCAAAAGGTTTGATTATACATCTTTAACTAACAGGGAACTTTCTCTGTCTTTTCCAAGCTGGAAGCATTTTCCCTTCAAACTGTCACTTTTTTTTTTCTTTACAGCTGATGGAATAGGAAGAAGGGAAAGAAGCCACTCTTTTTTCATTTCTTCAAAGGCAACCCAAATTTGACCCCCTTAGTGAATGGCTCAAGATAAAAACTCCACTTTAGTCTGCTTTATGTGATTAAACAACCCTCTTGTTTGTCAAATAGCAGGGAGAAGAAAAGAAAGGGAAGCTCTTGTGGCTGTTAAGTGCTCTGAAACTGTACTCCCTCCCAGCTGCCTCTGGTTAGGAGCACCGATGCCTACAATGGGGTTCTCGAGATTCAGCTGCCTAGAATAGGAGAGAAAATGGGGGTGGGTGGGAGGCCCTAAGAAGCCCCCATGGGCCTGGGGAATCCCCAAGTTGGATGGGCTGGGACTCTTGAGTCTCCTTACCTCCTCCCTCCCCCTGCTTTCCTTTTAAGGACGTTGCAATATTTGAAATCAGTCTGCTCCACGACATTCTCCATATAAGAAATCATACTATTGGGTAAAACTAATAGCCTGCCCTTTCTTTTTTGGGGGGGTGGAGGGGGCTAACTTAAATCCATCGCACATCCCTGAAATCCAGTTTCAGCTTGACAATATGAGAACTTGAGTTTCCATGGGAAGCGAGAACTTTTGGCTCAAAGCGCTCTTAGGCTCTCTAAGTTCTGGTTGGAATATAAATGTAAATGTGTTGGTCTGTTGATAAAGTGGAGAGATGCAGCCAATAAAAATATAGGGTACCCAGTTAAATTTGAATTTCAGAGGAACAATGAATTTTTTTTTAAAGTATAAGTATGTCCCATGTAATGTTTGGGATAGACTTACACTAAAAAGGCTTCATTGTTTATCTGAAAATCAAATTTAACTGGGCATCTTGTGTTTTATTTGGCAACCTTAACCGTTGGCAATCTAACCCAGCTTGCATTTCCTGTCTCATTTCCTTATGAGCAGCATCAGAAGTATGGATAAGAGTGGTGAGCCACTGAAGGCTTTCTGAGGAAGTTTCCAGGATGGTTAAATTCCAGGTTTTGGATTTGGGGTTTTGACGTCAGGCAGGGCTAGATTCAGACCCCACGTCTGCCTCTTACGACGTGATCTCCAGCAAGTGACTCCCTACTGAACCTCCTTTCCATATGATAAAATGAAAATCGTAGTATTCTCTTTACAGAGTTCACTATAGAGTTGTTGTTAAGACTAAAATGAGGTGACATTAAAGCGCCTAGCACACCAGCTCCTGGATAAATGGCAGCTCTTACTGCCACGGCTGTCTACCTTTCCACAGGCAGTTCCTTCCACCCAGAACGCCCTTCCTCAATTCCTCCTCACCTAGGACGCTTTCTCCATCTTTCTCTTCAACACACGTAGCTTTTCTGTCTAAACTGCTAGAGATACCCATGTGTTCTGAGGCATTGTATTGGAATGAGCATCACTGTTCACAAGTGTTTTCCCCCTCAAGACTGGATTTTCTTGGTCATCAGATACCAAGCTTCCTTCATCTCCACAGGTCCAGCATTTAGCACAAGTCTTAACACATAGGGGGAGCTTGATATTTCCTAAATGAACATGTTATGAAACCACTAACACCTTAGCATAAATTACTCATGACTATAGTTTCCAAATGGTAGTACACACACACACAAAATAAAGTCAGAGTAGGGAACGTTTCTCAAAAGCTGAAATTACTCCATTTAAAGGATTGCCTTTATAGAAGGCTATTCTTGCTTCTTTGTTTGGGGGTTGGAAAAAAATGTCATTTATAGGGTAAGTTTTTAAAGGTATTTATTTGACAAAAATAGAGAGTTGGCAACCTCCATGTTGAGATAAATTTATATCTCTATCTCGACAAGGAAGTTTCAAGTTGAAAATGCCCTAGCACTTGAAATTCAAAAGTCTGAGGATGACCACTTTACGAGGTAACAGAGTTAAAAGCCAAACTGGTCGGAATGCAGCCCATGACTGATAAGTTTTGACGGGAATGGGCGGAGAGGAAAGAACCACGGGGTGACACCCAACCATGGAGGTATATTTTATCTGAATAAAAAGGCCTAAAGGAGTTTGGGGGAGCAAAATGGTGACTGAAAAAAGCAAACAGACTCCACCTACTTCCTCACTTACCTAGGACATAACCCCACACCCCAGAGTTCAGCGCCTTCATTTACTCAAGTCTGAGGTCCCTCCCACAACTGCTCAGGTCAACAACCTCCTTCAAAGGAAAACAATACAGTACAAGGAGGGATGTCCATCCCATTTACCTCCAAGGACCCTCCTGCCTTTGGAATCCAAGTCAGACCCCTCCCTCTGAATGAGACCGGCCGTGCTAGTGCCCCGTGTGGATTCTGGGAACTTGCCCTTGACTTGGCCCCAGAATCACATTTCTGTCAAGACAGTTCCTTAAACCTCTGTAGCTGCATTGACCATGATTCCAGGCATTGTTTGGTCATTGCCCAGCCCTTCCTCCCTTTGTCCCTCCCCTCTTTGTCCTATCCTAGTTGGACACATCTGTTACTTTTAAGTCCCCACTGCTCATCTGTCATGGTCCACAACCAGGAAGAGACAAGGGAAAAGGCCAGATGAATGTTTTGCCACTAAGAGGAAGACTTGGATGTTTTAAAATTCTCCATCTCTCAGGGTAATCATATCCCCCACCTCCAACTCAGAAGTAATAATAATAATAATAGTAATTTCAACTATTTAACTACTTGTTGAGGGCGCACCATATGACAGGCATTATGCCAAACCCTTTACAGCATTATTTCATTGAATCTTTACAACAAGCCCATGGGAGAGGTGTTATCATGTTACAGATGAAGAAACTGAGGCTCATGAACTTAAACCACTTGCTCCAGGAGCTTGTCACAGCTGGTAAGTGGCGGAGCTGGGGGTTGGAAAGCCAGCGTTCCTGATTCCAAACTTCTGTGCTTAACCTCACTTAATACCTCCTCCACTCAACCACCTCCCAAGACCCCTGTCAGTCCACCCAATGGAACTCAAAATTCTGAAGAATTTGGGGCTCTCAGGACCCTGCAAGGCTTGGTCTCCATCTGCTTCCACAATCTCGTCTCCCACCAACACCCTCCTAGAATCCTCCACGGCAAGTACTTGGGAGTCCCTTTTACTTAAGAAGTCTCAGAACCGAGCCTGTTCCCACACCACGCCTTCCTCCTTAGCATGCTACTTCCCTACCCCACACCTACCCAGGCTGTGCATCCCAGCCTTTCCCAGAGTACCAGACCCAATGAGTTCACCTCCATCTCAACTTCATAACCCTTAGGGTCTGGTGAACCACGTAGCCCATCCCACAGATGACCCTGAGTTACTATGTAGTCGGCCCTCATGTGGGTGTTTCATCTCCCCATCTTGACAGGCACCCACAGGGAGGAGCTGTGTCACAGCCCAGGTGGCTCCTGTATTACCTTACTGGGAACACAAGTCATGTCCAATCAGTGACTGATGACCAATCCCCTTCTCTCCTCTTCCTTTGTCATCTATATTCTTAATTTCTTCTTCCCCCTCTCCTCCTCATCCTTTCCTCTTAGCATTTCATTCTCTTCTTTTCGCTCCCCTCTGTTCCCCGTGGCATTTCTAAGTGTGGTAGGGGTCTGCAGCTGCTGACATGGCTCCCAGTGATCTCTGCCTCCCGATACTCACAGCCTTGGGTAACCCCCTCTCCTGGGTGCAGGCTGCACCTAGTGACTTGCTTCTAATGAACAGGCTGCAGTGAAGGCAATGGTATGTCACTTCCATGATTTGGCTACAAAAGCCTGCGACTCTTGTTAGCACTCCCTTGTTGGCACTCTCTTGCTCACTCTGATGAAGGCAGTTCCATGTTGTGAAATGCTCTACGGAGAGGCCCATATGGCAAAGAATCAAAGAAGGCCTCTGGCCAACAGCTCATGAAGAAGTGAAGTCTCAGTTCAACAATCTGCAAGGAACTGACTCCTGCCAACAACTGCATGAGTCAACTTGGAAGCGGATCCTTCCCAGTTGAGACTTCAGATGACTGATGACTGCAGCCCTGGGCCATACCTTGATTTCAGCCTTGTGACAGACCCAGGGCCAGAAGACCCAGCTAAACCATTCCTGGACTTCTGATCCACAGAAAATGAGATAATAAGTATGTTGTTTTAAGATGGTGACTTGTTAAGCAGCAAAGATAACTAGTACACTAAGTATCCTTTTGCTTGAACATTTGCTGAGCACTTAACATGGTGCCCTTGTTAAATGAGGGGAAATGTTGACAAGCCAGGCATGGCTCTCAAGTTTTGAAAAGCTCTAGCCTAGTTGGAAGTTGAGACAAACTGTCAGATCACTGAACTATCATTCCATTTAGAGGCCCAAATAGGGAAAGGAAGAGGAACTAGTAGGGACCGAATAGAGATGTGCTTCTGCTTTGGAGAATCTGATAAGGCTCCAAAAAAGGTGAATGTTGAGCTAGGTCTTGGAGCACAAATAGGAGGTCATCAAATTGTAGGAGTTGGCTGGGGAGAGGGTACCATCCCAGGCGGCACCATGGATGAAGAAATAGTGGCACGGATGGCTCGTTGGGTAATAATTGTGTAAACAGTGAGAAGTTTAGCATTCCCTATTCTGACTCTTCTGCAACAAAAAGAACCAATATGGTTTGATTCAATGTTCACTGTTAAGTTTTCACACTCAGTAACTCATCGAATTCTTGTGACATTCCTATGAAATGGAAAATCTCCATTCATAGGTGAGGAAACTGAGGCTCAGAGAGTAGAAGTGACTTGCTCAAGGTCACAGAGCAAGTCACTGGCTAAGCTGGGATTTGAGTATTGACCTGTGTCACTCTACAGTGGCCTTCTCAGCCATCCACTGCCTGCGTCACCTCTGTGGCAGGTGCCTTGAAAAGGGGAGGCTTCCAATTTCTGCTGGATAGGACAAGTCTCTCCATGCTTGTTGACCCACGCACTCCGCTCACAGCCTGGGAAGGAAGACAAAGAGGCTGGGACAGTCAGGCTCCCTGTCCATCCTGGGGTGGTAACAGAATGCACTGGATAAGGGCACAGGCCTGGTTCAAATCCTGGCTCCTCCATTTACCAGCTGAGTGATCTTGGGCAGGGCATTTAACACCTCTGTGCCTCAGTTTTCACATCAGTAAAATGGACAGATAATAACAGCACCCAACACACAAAACACTACCCAACACACAGAGTCAATCTGATCATCCACAGGAAGCAGGAGTGAGGGTAGGAGGATGCTATAACGTTGAAGGGCCTTGATAAGTCTGCTCGTGTAAAAATCTAGCAACAAGGAGAATGAAAAAGAGAAAGGGAGAGCCCAGGCAGCCCTGTACATGTCCCTCAGATTCTGATGCCTTTGCAATTCTAATTCCTTCGTATCCTTAAAACCAATAGGCCATCTTCTTTCTTGAGACAGCCTGAGATTGTTGGAAGGGGGGGATGGGAGTATGGGAGGGGGAACACTTATTCCCTAGGCCTCATGTTTCCCTGTAGGGGGACCTCCAGTAGAGGGACACTGCTGGCCTCCTGCCCCACCTAATTGGTGCATCTGGAGGAAGGAACTGAACATGCTCAGCAAGTCTTCCCTGTTTAGGAAGCTGCTTGCCTTCAGAGAAGGTAGACTCTGAGCTTAGCAGAGCAGGCTTTGTCCCATCGGTCTGGCCTAAAGTTGGGGTTGGGGCTAAGTTCAATTTAGAAGAGTATTAGCAAGTTGTGTCCTCCAAAAAAACTCCTTATTGGTAGTAAAGCTGGCACTTTGATCTCCATCTGACTGGCTCTTTCGTGTTTCTTGCAATTAGTCTCGTACCACCTTGAAAAGGTTCCCTCCTCTCTTTTTATGCTGCTCACTCCAACCCTCCATTAAGTCTCCCTGTCAGGATTCCAGATGGCTATCCTAAGCAAACTTTCTGCAAAGATAGCTCTTCCTTTGGCTTTCCTCCCCGCGACGTTCTAGCTTCCCACCCACCCAGGTCCTGAATCAGAGAGCAATTTGGCAGATCCACTTTATACCCATGCCTCACCCTCTGCCAACCCTGCAGACGCCTCGACTCATCCAAGTCTTTTCTAATTACATCTTGGCTGATAACTATTCTAGCAATTTCTTCATGTCTGGTAAGTGTTCCAACTTCTCCAGTTTTCCACTAGATCTTTTTTCTTTTTCTTTTCTTTTTTTTTTAAGAACTTGGTAACTCTGGTATTTTTGAATCATCATTAATTTCAAGCTTGTCTTATTTTATTAGCTGTCCCAAATTCCCTCTGAGATCTCTTTCCTCCTTGATACATTTGAAAACCTCTATGTATTTTCTTTCCTATTACTGAATGCAGACAAGCTGGACTAACTTACTCTAGTGATGTCCTTGCAGAAGCAGCTGTAGATGTAGCCTCAGGGTGGGGTTCCCAGGTGCAGACTCCTGGCACCAGAAGCCTTCAAAACGTCTCTTCCAAAGGCTTGCTGCTCCTCTGTCTGTTCTGAAATACTGTCCAAGAATTATTTCCCTGAACTCATCAGAGGTAGGCGGAGGTCTCCGGAAGGGCGCCGTGCTGTACACATTCACTGAGATCAGCGAGTTGATCAACTCAGCTTCCCCTATTAACACATATGAAGTGATTTTCTTTTCTTCCTCCAGGTAAGCTCTCCTGTCACTGGCTGAGATTTCCCTAGGGGATTTTAGGGAGCAGAGAGGTGTTTCCTGGGGGAGGAGGAGCAGAGAAACGGGGCAGGTCCAGAGTCTCCTTCTCAACAGCACTGTCCAGCAGAATGTTCTGTGATGATGGAAGTGTTCTGTATCTCCATTGCTGATACAGCAGCTACAAACTACATGAAAGATGACATTTTAAACTTTAATTTAATAGTAATTCATTTAAATATAAAGCACTGCATGTGACTAGTGATTGCTGCATTCAACAGTGTGGCTCTACAACATGCTATTCTGGGATTTTCTGGACCTTCCTTTTATAGGAGCCATAGTTCTCTGTGAATCCTGGGATAGCACACAAGAAGACAATGATTCATTTGATGCACAGAATCTGGGGTCAGTGGAAGGACATCATGGTGCTCCATGCCTGGGGGAGCTACACTCTAGAGGATATTTCAAGCAGAGATCACAGATTGGTGGTCCACAGGCTAAATTCAACCAGGAGGCTGTTTGATGCACACAATTTTAAAAAATCAATTAGTTGCTGACATTTAAAAACCAAAAGGTTTCACATAAAGATCTGGATTTTCAGCTTCTCTTGAAAACATCAGAAGACGCCACCTGGCAACCTTCAGATGGAGATGAACAGCAGTGGCCTCCTTTACACAGGACAAGGGTGCTTCAGTTTGCCGCAGTCCCCACCCCTCCCCATGGTCTAACCGTCCCATGCGCGCAGGCATTTGGGTTTGTTTGTCCCTGTGTCATGGTTTTAAGCATGGGTTTTGTCTGGCATCGGACATCCTGAGTTCAAATCCCATTTCTGCCTTGTAACAAGCTGTGTGACCTTGAGCAAGTGACTTCACCTCTCAGAGCCTCAGCTTCCTCATAAGTAAAGTAGGGAAGGTAATAGAATGGACTCCATAAAGTTGTAAGGACCGAGGAAATAGTGCTTGTAAAACTCTTGATTAGAGCCAGACACGTGGGAGTGCTCCATACATATATGGTAGATGTTGGAAGGAAAAGAGGGAGGATGGGAGATGGAGGAAGAAGAGACATAAGGTAAAAGGAGAGAAGAGGAGAAAAGGGGGAAGAAGGAAGAATAGGAGGGAAATAAGAGCTTCTAGTCAGTTTCCAAACACATCCAAGACCAACAAAGAAGGGGGAAAAATACTCTTTCCGCAGTGAAATATTCCCTAACCCCCTACAGCTTTAGCTTCTTTCCAACATAATACAACCACCCACATCGTACGCCCATGAGCATGGGGGTGAGAGAGGTTAAGAAGGAAGGTAATAAAGCAAGGAAATAAATCACTTGGCCCCTGGGACCTTTGCCCTTGGATCTGTAACCTTTTCCCTGAGAACCAGTTCTCCTGCCCACTTCTTGGGGGCATCTGGGACCTTGGGTCAGAAACACCAAAGAATCTGGGCTTCGTAAAACTGATTGGGGTTCAAGTTCCTCACCCATGTCCAGTATCTGTAATCAGAAAAGATCTCCATGTGGCATAGTTAAACCACGTTTATCTGAGGAAAAGCAAAGCCCTTCTAGGACAAGTGCAGGGAAAGTCACCAGCTATCTGTCTGCAAAAAATAAAGAAATGCAGGAGATTTGGCCAAATTCTCAGGGAGTCATGAACTCAGGTTCCCAGTGTTTAACTCCGCACAACTTCTCAAAGTTAATTCAAGGACCATGTAATTCAGAATACGCTGGGAGAGGCACGTCAAAATGCTGATTCCAAGGCCTTGCACCAGACACGTGGATTCAGTCCATTTAAAGGTGGGGCTCGGGCATCTGAACTTTGTAGATATACAAGCTGTTCTACTCACACGACTCACTGAATCGAGGTAGATTAATGCCAGAAAAGCACAGTTAGCAATGGGTGAGACTAGCCCGACAATCTCCCACCTCTGGGAAGCAAAATCATTGCAAATTTGAGCCGTCACATAAGGCTTCTCAAAGGAAGAGAGCCAGTCTTTTGCTGGGTCTTGAAGTATCCAGATGGGGGCCACAGGAGGAGATTAATTCATTCGTTTATTCATTCACCAGATATTTACTGAACATCTGCTACACGCCAGGTTTGTCCTAGTAAGCAAGACACAGAAAACCCTCTGTCCTCATGGATCTAGTTGGTGGAGGCAGGCAATAAACAAAATATGTAAGCAAAATACTTAGCTTGTAAGATGGTGATAAGCACTAGGAGAAAAACAAAGGAGAGAACTTTGGTAGAAACATGCTTCAAGTTTGGTAAGATAACATTATACAAGATGAGTCCTGGTCTAGTGGTCAGATACTGGTAAGAGGCTGCCCATCATGGTGAACCATTACACCTCAAATCCATCCATCCATCCACCCACCCATCCATCCATTCACTCATCCATCCATCCATCCATCCATCCATCCATTCACCCATCCACCCATCTAGACATCCCACCATCCATCCTTCCATATTCTATTCTTTCCTTCCTTCCTACCTTCCTTCATTTTTTAGAACACTGAAGTATAATGGCCCTACAACACTATGATAGTTCCTTCCTTCCTTCATTTATTTCATCTCCTTGGGAAACTGTATGCTAGACCCCCTGTGAAGTTCTGAGGATTAAAAAAAAGAATAAGGCAGACCCTGTTATGGGATGAACTATATCTTCTTTCAAATTCATATGTTGAAGCTCTAATCTCAGAATGTGACTATACTTAGATATAGGGTCTTTAAAGAGGTAATTAAGTTAGAATGAGGTCATTAGGGTGGGCCCTAATCCAATATGACTCGTGTACTTTTAAGAAGAGGAAATAAGGACACGGGCCGAGAGACCCAGTGGACAGGTGCATGCAGAGCCATGACCACGTGAGCACACATGGAGGAGGCAGCCATGTGCGAGCCAAGGAGAGATGCCTCAGAAGAAACCAAACCTACCGACCTTGGTCTCAGACTTCCAGCCTCCAGAACTGTGAGAAAATAATTTTCTGCTGTGTAAGCCACCCGCCTGGGGTATTTTGTTATGACAGCTCTCGCAAACTAACACATACAGCATCACAAAAGCAAGGGTTCACAATTCAGAGAGAGACAATTATAACATATACATCTCTTCGCCTTGCCTGAGAGCCACCAATAGAGGCACGTCCGTTTGGATTCATCATTGCTCTCTCATTCATTCAGCAAATACTTGTTGAGAGCCTTCTGTATTCCTGGCTCTGCACTAGACAGCGGGGATACAATGATAGACAAGGTCGATACATAACCCTTGCCTTTAGAAATTCACAAGCTCCTCTACCCCTCCCTCTAGACTTAACACCGTTCTCCACCCATTCTCAAATAAGGCGGGGCAGTGCCATGTGGCAGATAGGCTCCCAGGCCTTGGGATCAGACAGACCTGGATTTGGGTCCGTGTTCTACCACGAATGGGCTGTGTGGCCTGGGGCAAGCCGTTTAACTGGTCTGAGCCTCAGTTTATCTCTAAACGGCAATAACAATACCCAGCTATGACGGCTGTGAGAATTACAGAAGATCATGGACATAAATCAGAGTAAGCACTCCATAGATGTTTGCTATGGTGATCACCGCAGCCCCTGAAGCAGAGCCAATCAGATGATAATAAATATTATCACTAATATGGAGCACTTTCTCCATACCCAGGAACTCGAAGTAATTTGCATATATTATCACTTTATATCCATGAAGTATCTTCCCTAAAATCCCAGCCTCTCCTAGTTTAATTTTCTGGTTTCTCTTTTGTCTACTTATTGTTTTATCACTCCCAGGAAAGCACTTAAGACCCAAGACAGTCTGAGGGAGGCTATAACCCTGTCTGGAAAGAACTTGTGTCTTTCCCCCGGTGCACGGATCACCCCCCATCTCTCCAGTGTGCACGCTAGTGCAGGAAGAGGTATCTGGAGGGGACGGTGCCACAGGGCTCTCCCTGACAGCTGCAGTCACCAATAACACACTGGATTATAGGTCTCCAAAAAGGCAGTGCAGTTGTCTCGGTACATCATTCCAAGCGGGCTTTGTAGTTAAATTTCCTCCAGCGCCACTGGAAGGTAAGATCCTGTTCCGTTCCGAGGGGCTGGAGATGGGAGACAGCCAGAACTTGTTATCATGGAAACCACGTCTCCCCCTGGGCCCCGAGGGGCACTTCTGGAAATGGTTTGGAATTTGATCACAGTCTTCAAGCATAAGCACCGTGGTTAAAACCTGTTATTTCCTTACTTCTGATAAACGGTTGTCGAGAAGCTGCCGGTTCTGGTTTCGCTGGGGGAGACTGGACTGGGGGAGGACGTGGGGCAGGAGGATGGGAAGCAATGGCAGGATGGGGATCCCAGAGCCTCCGATCTGCACAGCTCCCCAAACTGAGATGACGGTTTGGAGACGGTTCTACCTGACACCTGGTCAGGAGTGAGACAGTCCAAGGGACACTGAGATTAGACAGGGTGAGTCGTGAGTGACTTACTCTTTCAGGCTGGAAAGGAGGCTGAGCCTTAAGTAAGGGACCTAAACACGTAGATAAGAATCATCAACTCTGAAGGTCTTAAAAAAAAGAATTCCAGGTACAGAGGTTGCAAACTCAAATACCTATTAGGCACCAAGAGGAAAACATCATTAAGTGACATTGAAATGAGCCTGGTGAGGCTTTCGGGGCACAGGAGATTGCAGCCCCTCTAAGGAGAGGGTGGCCACCAGCTCCAGCTACCTGCTTACTGGCACAGACCAGCTTCCCACGTTTTCACAAAAAGCCCCAAATCGGGAACTTTGGGTGAAATCTCCTGACAGGGAAACGTGAGGTATGGATTCAAACATTAAAAAAATCACATTGCAGGCCAAATAAAAGATGCCTGAAGGTCAAATCCAGCTCATTCATTCAAGTTGGCAAATTGTGTTATGAGTGTTGAAAAGAAACTTGAAATTCTAGAGGCAGAAGGGAATTTTTAATATAACATCAATTACCGCAACAACAACAACAACAACAACAAAAAACACAGCAAAAAGAATAACTGTAATTTATTCAGTACTTATGTGTGCTTAGCAATTTGTTTCTATTACTCCATTGAGTCCTCACCATGACCCCAGGGATGCAGGAATTTTTACCTCAACTTAGGAAGAGGTCGAGGCTCACAGAGGTGAAGTCATTTGTCGTCCAAGGTCACACTTCGCTACACTGGAGTCTGTCTCTGCAGAGAGGGTGGTCATTTCCCCGTGTATCTTCTGTGACACAGAAAGCCCCAGACACCTCCAAAGGCTTCTTTCTTCTCCAAAATTTTGCCCCACTCTATCCACCAGGCTTGTTCTAATACAGTGGTTTTTAACTAGGGGACAATTTTGACACTTAACAATGTCTCTAGACACTTTTGATTGTCACACTGGTGGGAGAAGGGAGGGAGGGGATGCTGCGGGCATCTAGTGGGTAGGGGCCAGGGAACCTACAGTGCACAGAGCAGCCCCCGCCACAGAGAGCTTTCCAGCCCCAAATGTCAAGGCTGATAAACCCTTGTCTAAAAGGATTAGGGCTCGGGGGTCCCGACGGAGATGAGGAGGAGGAGGAAGAGGAAAATACGGAGGCTGACACTTGCAGAAGCGACTCTGGTGTTAGAGAAGCCGCACGATTTACCGTGTGTTCTCACCGCACTGTTCCACCGGTACTCCATGACATCCCTTTAACCCATCTCCTTACTGCCATTTTACAGATGAGGAGACTGAGGCTCAGAGGAAGAGAGAGGTCTTCCCTCAGGCTTCATGACTGGTATTCCACAAACAATGAGTATCTGGGCTATCCTGGTTCTGGCTGAGGGATCTGCCCCTTTTGCTAACACTTATTAAGTGTTTTCTACCCACCAGGCACTTCCCTAAGACCTTCACATGCGTCGTCTTAAATCCTTCCAACCACCCAATGAAACGAGCACTCTTGCGTGCCTCCATTTCTACAGCTCGGAACCTGAGATTCAGAGGAGCGGAACCACTTGACCAAAGGCATCAGAATCTGAATGCAGGCATTTATGACTTTGAACCCTGTGCTCTTAACCATCCTACTGTCCTGCATCCCATGGTAAGGATCCCACGCTTGTCCAGCGAGGAACCATGTACTGGGTTCCCTGTTTCGAGGAAATTGGAAATACACAAGAGCAATTCCAAATGCATCTTGACTTCAAGGGGCTTACATTCCAATGGAGAGATCAGGCATGTTCACTACCAGCTGTCACACAAGATGCGACGTGACCAGGTCGTAAAGAAGGGTCAGTAAAGCTCTGTAAGACAGGCGTCAGCAAGCGATGGCTCGTGGGCCAGACCCAGCCTGCTGCCTATTTTTGCAAATAAAGTTTTATTGGCGCACAGCCACGCCCGTATGTTTACATACGGCTCATGGCTGCTTTTGAATTGAGTAATTGCTGTAGAGACCACCTGGCCTTTTAAAGCCAAAGGTCTTTACTACATGGCCCTTTACAGGAAAAGTGTGCTGGCCCCTGCTGTGGGAGAAAAGAGAAATCACCAAAACTAGAAATCACCCACTCTCTGCGCTCCTCTCTAGGCCCACTGGTGACTGATTTCTCATAAACATTAGGGTGAGGACCCCTGGAGATGACATTAGTGACATTAACAAACTCCAGATACTGGGTGCAGACTGCGTGCCAGGCAAAGGCCTGATTCTCTCTAGTTCCCTCAAGAAACCCATCGGATAGGTATTATTAACCCCTTTTACACACAAGGACAAGGAGGCTCGGAGAGGTCAGGATGCAAATCCAAGTCCAATCAGCTCTCCAGGGACAGAAGCAGGGTCGAAGGTGGACATGTTCCAGAGCTCGCAGCCTCCTGTGTGTGAAAACACTCGTTACAAGCCCTGGCTCTGAGGAGTCAGGAAACTCTGATGAGTTTTCCATAAATAAAATTGTCTTCTTTTCTTCCTGGACCGAGGCTCCCATCCCTGTAAACTACTGTGGTTTACAGTAAGAAATATATATTCGGTCTTTGTCCCCAGTCCTGGCACAGAGCTCCTAAAACCTTTGGAATTTCCGGTGATGAGAGTGATACAGGTGTCTTGTTATGTCAATGAGGTGACTTTTGGAAAACTGCTGTGTGATCTAAGAATGGAGGTTGATGGCCAGAAGAGTCAATTGGGTGTTTAGAGGGTTGGAACGTTCAGTCCTACCCCATCTGCACCTCTGGGGAGGGGAGAAGGGCTGCAGATTGAGTTCAATCACCAATAGCCAATGATCGAATCCTTGGTGACCAAGTAACAAAGCCTCCAAAAGACCCCATGCTGGTGAACATGCAGAGGTGCTGGGAGGGTGATGCTCAGAGAGCCTGGAAGCTCCGTGTTCTTTCCCACAGACCCTGCCTTACACATCTCTTCCGTCTGGCTGTTCCTGAATTATGTCCTTTCAAAGTAAACCAGTGATCTAGTAAGTAAAATGTTTTTCTGAGTTTTGTGAGCCACTAGAGCACATTAACGGAGGAGTGGGATGTTGGAACCTCCGATCGATAGCCAGCAGGTCAGAGACACGGGTGACAGCCTGGACTTGCAGCTGGTGTCTGAAGTGGGGATGAGGGCGATCTTATGAGACTAAACCCTTAACTTGTGGGATTGGATGCTATTCTCTCAGGACACAGTGTCAGAATTAAACTGAATTGTAGGATGCCCAGCTGGGGTTGGGGAACTGCTTGGTGATGTTGGGGAAAAACCCAAATGTTGGAATTGGTAAGGAGCCCCTGCCAGGCTCAGAAAGTCCTGGAAGCTTTTTCAGCACCGTCTTGTCGATTTCAGGCAGTATCCCGCAAGTCCCAATTTCAGAGGGTGGCAAAGCTGCTACCTCAGTCTCACCTCGGGGGCGCTGCGGCGGCTTCCAGACGGGCTCAAATGCCTTCCCGCCCCCAGCGCTCCCTCCACTGATATTTACACAGCCCTTTACAGCCTCCCTTGGTTGATCCAACGTGCTCCCCGGTCACTTCTCATTAAGCCGACTGTAGCCTCCTTTTCGCTTGTTCTGAATTAAATTGTCACTTTTCCCAGCAAGGGGCTGCAGGTGGGAAGTGAGAGCACAAAGCTTGGGAGACAAGTGAGGGGAAAGGGGACGGCCTCCAGTCAGCTCCCTCCCCCTTTCCCAGGGCCACTGTGACACTGCCACTCACCACCTCCTCCCACCTGCAAGTTAGACAAAAATAAGTCCCAGGGTGTCAGGGAGTTGTAAAAGCTGAGAGTATCTGGCCCAGCTGGTGCAAAAGAATATTCGACTGGAGCAGTTGGGCCTGTAAATATCTTTCTCGGTGTTCCCAAGCTGGCCAATTACCCCAGCTGTGCGGCCAAGGCCCACCCGGATGTTTTCAGCGCAGACGTGCTGCTCTGATGTCAGCTGTCCCCGGTCAGGGAGCCCAGAGCCCCAGCTCCTCCTCTCCCCGGCTTCATCTCAGACCACAAAATCCAATTACCTCCCCGGGGCAGCCACCGACTGACAAACTGCTGCCCCAGCAATGGTGAAGTGGTTACCAGGCCTCCCTCTGGCAGCAAACCCAGGAGCACGCTGTATATTTTATACGGAAAGAATCTGGGTTTAAATCCCCCAACTCTGCTCTTTCCAGCTATGCGATGCTGAGCAAGTGATTTAGCATCTTGGAGCCTCTGTTTCCTCCCCCATAAGATGGGTTGTCACTAGGGCTTGTCTCCAAGATGTAATTAAGTAACACAATATATATTTTTGAAATCGTGATAAAATACACATAACATGGAATTTGCCATCGTAACCATTTGTAAGTGCACAGTTCAGTGGATTAAGTACCTTCATGTTGTACAACCATCACCACCATCCATCTCTAGAATTTTTTGCGTCTTGCAAAACGGAAACTCTGTACTCATTAAACAACTCCCCATTCCCCTTCCCCCCAGCCACCAGGCTACTTTCTGCTCTGTCAGTTTGACTATGCTAGAAAGTGGAATCACACTGTTTTTCCTTTTGTGACCGGTGCATTTCACTTAGAATAATGTCCTCAAGGTTCGTCCACGTGGCAGCATGTGTCAGAATTTTCTTCCTCTTTAAAACTGAATTATATTCCATTGTTAGGTACACAATACAACACTTTTGTTTATCTGTTCATCCACTGATGGACACTTGGGTTTCTTCTCCATTTTGGTTATTGTGCTGCTATGAACATGGTTGTACAAATACCTCTTTAAGGCCCTGCTTTCAATTTTGAGGGGTAAATACCTTGAGTAGAATTGCTGAATCATATGGTAATTATTTTTTAAATTTTTTGAGAAACTGCCGCACTGGTTTCCTTAGTGGCGGCACCATTTCCCATCCCCATCAACAGCGCACAAGAGGTCCACATTCTCCACATCCTCACCAGCAATTTGTCATTTTGTTTCTTTGATAGTTGCTTTCCTGTTGGGTGGAGGTGGCGCTCATCACGGTTGTGGCTCGCATTTTCCTAATGATTAGTGATGTCGAACATCTTTCCATGTGCTTCTTGGCCTTACACAACAATATTTTTGACTAGTGTCTGGAACACGTTGGGGGCCCTACTGCTCATAATTACAAATTCTGTGAGGTCCGAGCCATGACTCCAGCAGAATCTTCTTTGCAGGTCTGAGTGCCTGTCTGCTCCAGGGCTCAGAGCCATTTAGAGGGAGAGAGTTAGCGCCTTCTCCAGCCTCTGCTCTGAGACTGTGGGAAATCACTTAATTTCTCTGGGCCTCATCAAAATACTATGAAGACATATAACGTAAACTCAAAACAACCTTATGGGTGATGGAAAGATCGCCGTACCAGGGAGTCACACAGACCTGGGTTTGTGTCCTGCTCTGCCATTTATTAGCTGTGTGATTTTGGCCAAGTTATCCCTCTCAGATTCCAGCATAAATGGAGCATTCTATGGATATTTATTAAACAGATGAATGAATGAATGAATGAGTGAATGATATCTTTCTCATCAACAAAATTACACCCATTTCTGGAACATTCTACCAACTATCAAATGTGTTTGCAGAATGCTTTGCAGTTTTGAAAATTCTTGGGATACAGTTTGGCTGTGTGGTTCAGAGTATATATTTGCATATTTACAAAAAGACAAATCCCAGTTTGAACCCCAGCTCTGCCAATATGATCTATGTGATCTGAGTTGCTCTGTTTTTAATGTGAGAATGACAGGAATCCTCACTGTGCCAGTCAACCTCCCAGACGACCCCCAATGATCCTTGTTTCTGACAGTCAAGCTCTTATGTGGCCCTGATTGAAAATGAACAGGGCTGACCTACACAACCAATAAGATACTGCTGAAATGATGGAGGGTGACTCCTGAGCCTGCCATAAAAGGACACTGCAGCCTCTGCCTTGGAGGCTGGCTCTCTCTTGGATCAATCACTCTGGAAGAAGCCAGCCATCATGTCACGAGGATTCTCAAGCCAGAGGCAAGGAACTGAGGCTTCCTGCCAGCAGCCAGTACCAACTTGCTAGTGTGTCAGTGAAACACCTTGGAAAAGGATCCGCCAGCCCCAGTCAAGCCTTCAGATGAGACTGCAGCCTGAAGAGACATCCTGAACTAGAACCACTTGGCTAAATCACTCTCAAATTCCTGACCATCAGAAACTATGCGTGAGGCAGTAAATTGTCATAGACGTTTTAAGATGCTAAATTTCAGGGTAATTTGTTATATAGTACAGATACCTGGTACTCTCACCTCATAGGGCCACTGTGAATTTTAAATGCATGTGAAGGATCTTCCTTGCACAGTGCTTGGCCCACAAGAACAGCTCAGGAAGTATCACTCATTATTGTTATTTTGGGCCATAAAAAGAAATTTTTTGCTATCTGCTCTGATTCAACTCAGATGGGGTGTATCTGTAAAAACACGCACTTGAAGAGGCATCAGATGATGTGGGGCTAAGAATAAAAACTTTCTGGTATCTAAGCTAAAAAGAGGGGGGACGAGGCTAATACAAGCGTAAAAGCATTGCAAAGATTTAAGTAAATCAGTGGCAGAGACCCTAATTACATACAAATTACAAGGACTGGAACATTCAGAGCACCTTATAAACAGACATGGTATTATGGTTTCCTGCACTTTAAAGTGTATGAAGTGCTTATGGAATTATCTGTTTTTATCCTCACAGTAAGTCCTGTGGGATGGTTATTCTTATGTCCATTTTATGGATGAGTCAACTGAGACTTAAAGGACTGAGGCAAACTTCTCAGGAACATATAGTCATCAGGTGCTAGTAATGGGTTTCAGACCCAAGCCTCCAGTCCTTTGATTCAGACTGAGCCCAGAGATTGTTCCATGATGGCAAGCTTCAGTGTCTTCCTCTCTCTGAGCCTCAGTTCAATAAAAGTGGAGTTTAGACGAAATCAGTGATCACATATTCAGAAGCTTAACACACAAGGCAGGTTATTAAACTGAGAAAAACAGGTCAACAGAGAGTGATTTCTCTACTGTAAGAAAAATAAGAGCACACAGGCAACAATGCCCAGCAAATGACACCAGGCCTCAGAGTTGGGGAGGCAATAGGGACTGGCGAGGACTCGAACAAATTGAAGATCAAATGTCCCTTCTTGATGGGGTGTTCCCCTTGCTCTATCCAGGGTTTCCACGTAGGAATATAAGTCCAGGGCTTCCAGATCACCTAATTCTTCAAGAGAAGCCTGAATCTGTATTTTATATGAATTCTCCCCAAGTTTAAAAGCTGGCTCAAAAAAAAACATGGTATGAGCCACCATTCAGTGACCTCCAGACTAGGCGATTTGCAAGGTCCCTTCCTGCTCCAGAACATGCTGTTTCTCTTAGCACGCAGCGCGCACACACTGCTTGTTTACATGGGATACTGGGCAGCCTCATACATATTCCAAACCGGTTTCCATGTGCAGATGTGAGCTGTGTCCTCAAATAAATACCAGACTCTCTGAGGGCAGGGACCAGGTCCCTGGTTTCCTGCGGGTCTTTTTTCTGACTCTCTCAGTACAAGGTGCAGCCCCTCAAGGTGAGGGCTCATCCATTGCTGGGGCAGAGGGTCAGGCTGAGTGACTCTCCCCAGGTGGTAGCTGTGGAGAGCTGTGAGCCTCACAGCACTGGAGGAGCGGGGAGCTCTGGATCTTGGGAGGGCAGCATCCATCACTCCCGGTGTTCTGAGGAAGTGAGGCGAGGGAATCAAGGTTAATGACTTCCACTTCCATCATGTCTGCCAGATTTATAAACGAGGCTCCTGCTTCCTTTGGGAATCTTGCCTGCTGCTGGGCAGATGTGGCTGCTTCTGCAGAGGGCACTGCCTCCCTCCAAATCATCCCAAATGAACAGGCAGGTTCTCTACTTGGAGTCCCCGACCCATCACATAGTGCCTAACAGTGTGGATTCTGGAACCATCCTTCTTGGATGTGAATCCCAGCTCCTTCACTTACAAATGAACAAAACTGAAACTGCTTCTTGATCACTGCTGTGCCCATAATGGTAAAGGATCTGTGTTGAAAAATACAACTTACGTCCTCTGCTCTCTGGGAGCTTATAATTTAAATGAGGAGATAGAACCAAAACAGTTACACAGGTGCAATATAGATGTGAGAAACGACGGTCCATGGCAGTAAGTGATTATTAGCAAATGGGTTGTGCAAAATGGAAGCACCATAAGAGCAGGAAAGAGGACAGTGAGACTCATGCAGGAAGGTTAAGGCTTTAAAAACTGTCGGACCTGGTGGGGGAGCAGGGAGCAGAGGGGCAGGCATGCAAGACACTGGTCCCCACTGAAGAAGATGAGGTTGAGCAGTGCTTAGAAGCACGGACTTTGGAGACAAACCCAGGTTTGAGCCCTGAATTTAACCACAGGATTCTCCTAGTTGAAGGTGACAGAGACCCAACTTCAGCTGACTGAAGCAAAATGAGGCTTTCTCAGTTCACAGAGCAGGGTGTAGCTCACAGAATAAACTGGGGTAATTAGGGCAGCTCTTAGGACCTGAGAAACTGCAGGTCACTGGGACTGTCTGGCTCCGCTCATCTCATTTCAGCTCTTTTTCTGCCCTGCGTCACACTCTCCTGCAGCAGACAGGCCTCCTCCATCTGGCAAGGCATATGGCACCTGGAATCTCTGGATGAGGGCCTCTGAGTTCCATGACCATAGAGAACAAGCTATTTCTTCTCTAGCTCCAAGTAGAAAGTCCCAGGGAAGAGCTCTGATTGGCTTAGCTTGGTCACACGACCTTCACAGGTCCTTCTCAGTGGCCACAGAGATGTGCGCTCCTGTGATTAGACAGGCTTGGTCTCGCATGGAGTCCTGTGACTGGCAGCTCCACCAGAACCACAGTAGTAGGGAGGGTGTGGAGAGAGGCTTCCACTAGCCCCAGAAGGATAGGATATTCATCGATCAATGCTTTGCTTTGGTAAAAGGTCTTAAAAATAATCTAGCCCAATGTTTCCCACTCCTGGATGAGCTTGTTAAAATTCAGATTCCTAGGCATCACTCAACATCCTATACTTAGCTGTAGAGACCAGAGCCCAGAAAACTGTTTTTAAACAGCTTTCCATGTGACTCCAGTGACCAGCTAGGTATGGGGACCACTGGTCAGTCTATCTCAATCTCGTGATTTTATTGGGGAAGAAACTGGGCTCAGAGACAAAAACAATTCATTCAAACTCAGAGATCCAGGAAGTGGCAGAAGAGGAATAAGACTTGAGTTTGGCTACCCCGCGGTCCCCTCCTCATTCTCCTTGTGGCTCCTTGCTTTCCCAGGCGGTTTCAGCATCTCCCCAGACCACATAGGAAGGAAGCCCCGTGAGTCATCCTCTCCATGACCTTTCCACAGCTAGACTTCTCTACTGCTGAGTCCCAAACACTGGCCCTCCCAACACACACACACACACACACACACACACACACACACACACACACACAGATAAGACACTCTTCCTCTTTCTCCAACAGCCGTGTCTCCTAAAACACAACTATAATCTGGCAAACAGGACCCAGGGTTGGAGAGGGAAAACTAGCCAACTGGAGACAACTTGACGTGAAGGGCACTTCAGGCAGAGGAACTGGGGAAGGGAGGGGACTGCAGCAGGACTGGGGGAGGCACCCCCACAGACAGCCATGGCTAATCCCATGGGATGCTCCGAAGTGACCACAGTCCTTCAGAGGTGTCCCAAGATGGGTCGAAATGGTCAGATCTTTATACTCTCAGACAGATGACTAATTCACGGTGGTCCGCCCTGGGAAAGGTATGTCTTTGGGCGAGGTAGTTCTCTGCAGCTGAGGCGATCCCCAGAGGGCTGGCAGGTGAGGACTGACTGCCAGTAACACCCCCAGCAGCTGGCTAACAGCTCCTTCCCTGAAGGAGGATCTGGGCAGGGCATTAGCATGTCCACCATATATAAATGTTCACAATTTATTGTAAGTAATATTTACAATTCACTTATAACAAATATAATTTCCAAAAAAGCTTAACATGTTCTTACCTACTAAGCTAAGCACACTGCCTTGTTACTGCATTTAATTGTTACAATAACCCTATGAGATAGATGTTGTTACCCCTACTTAGCAGATGAGAAAGATGAGGTTCAGGGGCTTTAAGTAAGGTTACACAACTTGTGCCAAGCGGGTCTAAGATCCAAATCCAATTCTGTCTGATGTTGAAGAACTACAGTAAAACCCCTGTGTTAAGGCTGCATGAGTCATTCAGGTAATGTAGGGGAACGAGGTTACCGAGAATCGTCAAAGAGGAAACAACTGCTTATGGGGGGAGTCTAGAGACAGAGGAACACGCCCCCAAGCTGCTGAGAGATTCCTCCAGTTGTGCACTAAGGTCCACAAGCAACGTAGCGGTATGTAGTTTCCCAGGGTTTTCAGTGACCTTGTAGAACCTGAGCACACAGGCTGTGGGGGATGTGGGCTCTGACTCGGAAGAAAACACAGATAAAGGAAGTTCCTGACCATTGATTGGGTGGGCTAGAAGTGCCGGGGAGGAAGTTCAAGATAAGGAGCTGGGGAGACCGCACAGGGTGTCCAGAGTCTGGACTAAGAACGCAGTTAGGAAAGTCAGTCAAGGGCAAATTTCACAAATTAACCAAAAGCCAGCCCTGTCTTGGGACTATCTCCCACAAAATGCCTAAAATTAAAAAGGTTCTTGGAGACCACACAATCCAAACTTCTCAGATTTTAGTGAGGGTCTTGGAGACCAAGATATGGCCTGGCTACAGCTTGACAAAGGTTGCAGAGAAAGAGGTAAAGAATAAACAAAACCATAGGTCTCCGGATGGCAGCTGGCACTATTAACACCCCTTTGTTGTCTACCCCAGTGTTGGTCAAAGTTCTCTGGGGAGCAGATGCTGAGAGAAAACGAGTGCAAAAGATTTAGTGGGGGCTAACACCTAGGGAGGAAAAGGGAAGGGAGCAGGACTGGATGGAGGCAGCTGTCAGACTGCAGGACACCCTGGGGCAGTCTCTACCAGCTAAATGGGGAGCCCTGGAGCAAAGACATCCCATTAGAAGCAACTACCCTGTTCTATGCTCTGCTTCCACGAGTCTGACTATTTTAAAGGTCTCATATAAGTGGAATTAGCCCTTCTGTGTCTGGCTTACTTCACTTAGCATCACGTACCAGGAGCCAGGGGCGGGGAGGGGGAAAAGCCAAGGTTGTTGTTCACTTGGTATAAAGTTTGTTACGCAGGATGAGTATGTTCTGGAGATCTGCTGTGTCGATAGTCAACAATACTGTATTATGCACCTAAAATTTTGTTAACAGATTTATTGTGGTATATTTCACAATATACACAAATATCGAATCATTATGTCATACACCTGAAACTAATATCATGTTATATGTCAACCAAGCCTCAATTTAGAGACAAAGGAAACTTCTGGAGGCGATGGGTATGTCTGTTACCTTGGCTGTGGTGACGGTTTCAAGGGTATATGCCTACATCCAAACTCATCAAACTGTACACATTAAATAAACGCAGCTTTCGGCACACCGATTATGCCACAAGAAAACTGTGTTTTAAAGAGTCTGTTCTGGGTGGAAATGGCTGGGCCCTCTTATCCCTCTTGTGTTTAGCCGTTGGCTGGGGCTACCCTCCAAGGGTGCGACTTTGGGAGGCTGTCCGCCAACCACACTCCTTACAGCTGGGCAGTGAGCCCTTTCTCAAAGGGGGATCTGAGCAATGGTTTGCTGTTTCTGCCGCAACTCCCAAATGAAAAGAGCTGTTCTTCTATCTTTTATCCTCCCAACTATATAAATAATCCATATCCGTCGTAAAAAATCTGAACATAGAAAAGTAAATGGCAAAAGGTAAAAGCCACCTAAAACTGCTACTATTCTGAAAAATCCCTCTTGTATGTTTTTATGCATATACATATACATGTATATTTTATGTAAATGGCATCATATAATACATGAAGCTTTTATTGTTGACTTTTAAATAAATATATATGTTATTCTTAACTCCTCTCTACTCCTCCATGCCCTTTCCCAAATAAACAACATCAATAATTCAGTGCATGACCACCTTACGGGCACATAAGAATTTTTAAAAGTGCTTTTACATAACAGAATTTTTTACACCCTTACAAGAAGTACCTTGTCGGATGACAAATGTAAGCTCTGTTTCCTCATTTCCAGAGGAGAAGACTACTGCCTAGCAAGAGTAGGTGGTTATCTAAGAAAGTCACTGAACTTGTAGGTGACGGAACTAAGGCTCAGAGTCCTGGCCTCTCATCCAGAGACGCCCTAAATGCCCTGGCTCTCATCCCAACCAGGTCTTCCCTCTGCTTGACTAGAGGCACCTGACTCCTCTCTGTGACTGGTAACATGTCAGGTAGTGAGCTTTCCATCCTAGGAAATAATCAAACTAAGTTCTGATGGCCATTCATCAGAGTCGTAGGGTTGGGCAGATTCTCATGCTGCAAGAAGGCCCTGCTGCAAAGCCGCAGACGGAAGAGCAGCGTTGTGACTGAGCCAGCATCTATCCACAGACAAGAGATCAGCTATGTCAGTTCCTGGGTTCACAGCACCGTCTCACCCTCCAAAGAGCCGTGTTCAGATAGCAGCTGGATTTGTTTTGTTTTGTTTCAAAATTTCTATTTCACTCTGCGCCTCTGTAGAACTCTGTGGCCCATTAAAAGAGCACCGAGACAAATGACGATATAACAGTAATAGCCCACATTTATAATCCACCTGAGTGGCTTCGGCCAGGCTGTAGTGGAAAACGCGATTGTTAAAACGTGCAGAGATGTTTTGACTGGATTCCCTGGTGCAGACGCAGACGTGCCAAGTCAGCAGTCGTTATCAGAGATAACCAGCCCATTTAGTCAGGCGATTTATTTACAAGCTCTCAAGGATGAGCACTGAATGCAAGGAGCAGGGCTCTCAGCGTCAGCCAGACCTGGCTTCAAATATTAGCCCCTCCACCTCCTGGCTTTATGACCCTGGGCAAGTCACCCAACTTCTCTGAGCTTCCTTGCGGTGCCCAGCACACAGTGAGTGCTTTAAATATTAACTGTTTTAGTTACAAATGATAGTACTAATTCTACTCTCACCCTGCGGCTAGTATTATAAACTCAAGTGCTGCAAAGGCTTCTGGGGCTAGAGGTTCCCCCTAACTCAATATATTAGCTCTCTCCCCACTAAGCAGACCTAAGCCATGGACACAACCTCTGTACACACCAGTTAACTTCATTTTGCTCCGTCGAACGTGTGCACTCTTACCCTAAGACGGTATATGCTTCAGCCCCATATTTCACAAAGTGTAGAAATAGTAGACCTACGGGTATTAATTACTGGAAAAGGGGAATTGGTGATCAAATAAGTTTGGGATACACTTGGTTAAACGTAACGTTAAGCAAAATGGGAACACTTGGTTAGAGATACTCGTTTAAACAAAGTGAAACAGATTTCTTTCCTGCAGGACTTGTCAGAAACTTTTATGTCCAATAGGATTTGTGCCTCTCTAGGAAGCAGATCTAATATTGTATTAATCTTGACATATTTGATTGCCAATGGCAGAAGCCCAGCTGAATTTAGGTTAAGCAAAAAGACGATTTGTGGGTTCATGTAACTCTAAATCCTAGGATTGTATATACTTCAGGGGTAACTGGGTCCAGGGGTTCAAATCATGCCATCCCATCTCTCCCTCCCCCAACTCCCCCTACTTCTCACCCTTGTTTGTCTTCCTCCTTTATTCTCTCCCCATCTCTTTGAATATCTCTTCTCTGTTTGGCATCATTATCAGGCTTTTGCATCTGACAGCAATATTGGTCCATGGGACTCTCAAGTTTACAATCTATGATACACAGAAAGAGAATATTTCCCCCTAATTTACTTACCTTGGGTCATGGGTCTGAAGTATCACTGCTTTAGCCTCCTACCAGGTCTCTCTTGATTCCCTCCCAGCCACCTTCCAGTCAGTCCATTGCCAAGACAGCAGCCAAAATGTACCTCAAAATACTGTAATTTGGTTTTTGTCAGTCCTCTGCACCAAACCTCAAATTGAGTTTCTCATTCACTTAGAGAAAAATGAAGTCCCTGTAGAGTGGCCTACAAGCCCTACATGATTTTGCCCCCATCCCTGCCTGGCATCATCCTCTACCATCCTCCTCCCATCTCATGCCACTCCAGCCCCAGGGGCCTCACTGAGGTCCCGCAAGCACACCAGGCATGCTCCGGCCTCACAGAAGATACACTTATTATTCTCCTTGCATGGGCTGTTCCTCCACAAGCCTTCTTCCCCCACCTCCTTCAGGCCTTCTCTCAAATGCCACTCCCACTCAGACCTTCCCCGATACCCTACTTAAAATGACAGTCCTTCAACACCCTCAACCCTCCTTTCTTATATTCTTCATTTTGTACCATCATACCATGTATTTTACTTGCTTATTCATTTTATTTATTGTATGTCTCCTGAGTAGCCCCCATTCTGAAAAGATAAGCTCCCTAACGATAAGGAATTTTGCGTGTTCTGTTTATTGATAGACTTTCAGTGCCTAAAACATCGTGAGGGGCATAGCAGGTGTCCAATAAATATTTTTCAAATAAATGAATAAACAAATGAATGAGCAAGTCATTTGAATACAAACTGCCTAGTATATAGTAGGCACTCAATACAATTGATTGAATCAGTTAATTAATGAAGCCTGATGATAAGTCTAAATGAGTTTTTTTTCTCTAGCATTCTTTCTCAACCCCCTTTTCAAGTTTGTAGGTCTCCAGCATCCTATTCAACTGTTTGTGGAGTTTTTCTTGGTCTTTGGTGTTTTTGGGTTTTTTTTTTTTTTTGCCACTTTCTGATATGATTCTGTAAATGTCTTCTCCAGTAGCAAGAACAAAGTCAATCAATGAGTAGCTGACAATGAGGGTCATATCCCAACTGACAAAGCCCAGCTCTGTTCAGGAGAGTCTGTCATTCTTAGTGACACAAAGCCAGACAATGTCACAATTCTTTATCAAGAGTTCCCAAAACATTGGACTGGGCGTTCATCTGCAGGCAAAACTAACCAAACTCTTTGGATCCTAGGAGTCTATAATAAGGGCTGGATAGAGTGAAACTGATGTTGAAATCAGCAGGTGAGCCCTCAAAGCACATGGGGAATATATCTGAAGACAAACAGATTTCCACACTTTCATACAAGTAGAGATATGCATAAAATATGTCTCCATTCAATCTCTATGAGACTCAGAGAGAACTTGGCATTAAAGGGTAATAATTAGCATGAACACAGAATTTAATAGTTTGTAATAAACTCTGACGTGTACGATCTCATTTGGGCTTCATGACCATCCCGTGAAGAAGGGAGTATTACGACCTCATTGCGGTAGGCTATATTACGATTCCAAACTACTTGCTGCCCTGCCTGTAAGAGGGTTATATGACCCTGCTAACTGCCATGTGATTTCCACTGCCTCTCTGGGGGAGAAGTGTAACATCCCTGCCGCCACGGCAAGCAGAATGTGAGCACAAGTGAACACAGGAGACATCTGAGCAAAAGCTTTAGAGACGTTGCACGACTACCTCATTCCTTATCCCCTGGGCACAAAACCAAGCTAGTAAGTGGGTGCTCCTTCATCCTGGATCTCAGAATGAAGAATCCACATGGAGAAGAGCCACAAAACCACAGCAGAGGGCTGACCACAGCAAAAATATAATATGAGTGATAAATAAACCTCTGTTGCTGTCAGTCACCACGATTTGGGGGGCTGTTTGTTACCACAGCACAAGTAACTTAAGCTGACTAGCACACCCACTTTACAGATGAAGAATCTGAGGATTAATTAGTGACTGTCCCAAAGGCACTCACCTAATAAGTAGCAGATCCAGGACTCAAACTCAGGATGTCTCACGCCTAAAACCATGTTCATTTTCCCAGATCATTCCAAATAAGGACAGTGGCTCCTTCTGCACATCTCCTGGAGTGATCTGGGAAACTGAGTGGTATCAGACTCCAAGCTGGTGTGTTTTACACCACCGAGAGCCCTTTCCTCTCTGAGCCCTGGCCAAGTCCGAAAAGGGCTCTGAATCTCACAGTTATTTAGGAAAACAGAGTTGGCTCAATCTAGCTGGACTGGTCTCTGGAAACCATCCCAGCCCAGGGTAAAATATGAAATGCAATCACAGCGGGAATTCAGCCAGACCACGAAGCCCCACTGACTGTTCCTCTTGTTTCCTTTTAGGACTCAATTGTTTTTCAGAAGCCCTTGGATGGGTCTGGAAGAGCTCCTGGGGGGACAGGATTAGAACATTAGCTTTACCTAGTTCTTTCATACTCCTGGACCTTCCCTAATGTTCTTAGAAAAAAGCGGGACACCTGGGGACCCGGCAGGCTTGCTACCAGGCTAATATTCCTGATCATGTACCTTCTACACATATAGGATTTGTTCCCTAGGGGTGCAGTTTGGAGCATAAACATTTAATTCCCAGAAACTAAAATCTGGGCCATGGGTATCAAGCATACGAGGAAATGGCCCGCGTCACCCAGGCAACCTGCCTGTCCAGCAATGTTTCCAAGAATTCTACAAAACAAACGTCCTTGGGCCCTCCTGGTAGAGAGTAAAAGCCGGCAGTGCCTGCAACCTGCTTGTGAGGAGGCTGGAGAGAAAGGCTGAAGTCAGCTTGGCTGGCCCACTACCTTTCTATTTTGAGCTCCAGGGCCACGAACAAGAAAGCACAGGAGGAAATCCGCTAAGTCTGGGCATGGTTACTAGTCCAGGAGCTATGCCGGGAAATGCAAAAGAATTTCACCTATTTAATAAACATTATCTAGCATTTACTATGTGTCAGATACTCTTCTAAGCGCTAGGCAAATATTCTTATTTAATGTGGCAGCAATCCTCTGAGATATAAAGTCACATTAGCCCTGTTTTCCAGACAAAGAAATGCAGGCACAGAGAGATCAAGTATCTTTTCCCAGGTCTAAGTGCTAAAAAATGGAGAAGGCAGGATTTGGATCCCAGAATTCTGCTTCTGGAGTTCGCACTCTTTACCTCTATGCAATGATGCTTCTAAGGCATCATGGAAGAATCAGACCTTGGCAAAAACTGAAATTGACTGAATGTCTCCGGCAATGGCACAGTTTCCCGTTCAGTTTGACTCCACTCAGAATGAGAGGGCTAAGATCCCACCTCCCAAGGTGGAGGTTGAATGCAAGACACTCTTCCCATGTCTCATGTCCTTGGGAAACTTCTGGCCTGTGAACTTGCAACGTGCAGGAAGAGAGCCACTCTTGGCACCACTGTCTCCCAGCGTAGTGCCTGAACCAGAGAACTCCCAGTAAGTGTTCGTTAGAGGGATGGGAGGGAGGGTGGAGGGGATGCAGGGAGCTTGGGGAAAAGGGAGGGAGGGAGGGAGTGAGCAGGAAAGAAAAGAAAAAGGGAGGAAGGGAGAGGCTGCCCAGTTCTCCGCCAGCCATGGTCCATCGTCTAATCCCAGGTAGGGGTTGGCTGATGAGAGCGTCAGGTGTTGTTCCTCCTAAGGACATTGAGAGACGCTCCCAAAAGAAACACCTGCGGAAACTGCTGTGACTTCCGTCCCTTCTCATTTGCTCTTTGGCAATATCTTTCCAGATCTTTCATTTACTGCTGAAGACACACACACACACACACACACACCCCTACAGAACACCATTTGTCCAACAGTCAAGCCACGAGAGACCTCATGTTCTGCTATCACTATTTTTTTCTCCACAAAGAACCAGAGAAAAGGACCCAAGAAGGGGCACCACTCTGACCTCTCTGTGTTTTTGGCAGCAGGAATGCCCACAGTTCCCACCTCTTCTCTGGCCACGAGAACCTCAGCTACTAATAGTACTTGGCTGCAGGTGAAATGTCACAGAATCAGAGAATGCCACAGCCCAAAGGGACCGGTTAGATTACCTTGTCTAGGAATTCTCTGTCGTAATTTGGAGGGAATCCATTATTGTCCCTCCAAGGCTTGATCCTTCTCATCACACTACACTGTCTTCCCACTCTCATGTCTTTTCCACTCTTTCCTCAGAGCAACATCTTCAAACAAGGCAGTGTGGCATCTTAGTTCAGAGTGTTCGAACTGGAGGTGGAGAGACTTCAGTCTGATTCCTGGCTCAGCCAGCTACCAGCTGTGAGCCTTAAGCTCATGTCCTGCCCTCTCTGAGCCTCAGTTTGCCCACATATCAAATGCCGATAAGAACAGATGCTACATCCTAGAATTTCTATAAGGAACCAGTGAGATCCTGCACTACAGCACTCAGCACAGACACTAGCACATAGTAAGTATCCAATAAATACCCAGGATTATTCTAACTCTTCATGCTCTGTCCCCACTCCAAACAGTAGCAGCATGTTCGTGATTCCACATGATTGCTCTTGTTTCCACAGTCAGGAATAGCCCTCCCTTGTTAACCTTCATTTGGAAAGCAATTTAACTCTCTGACGTTAAAATTAAAATATAAACAGCCCAGCGCCTGATTTAATGGACAATTAAAAATTAAATTAACACTTTGTAAGTGGTGAACTAATTTTGTTATTATAACCATATTAGCCTCATACTTGGAGGAATATAAAGGGGAAGATGGACTCCTTAAAATAAACATATACATATATATAGAGAAAATATTTACATTTATATATCAGCCTTGACAGATTCACTTTTTGAAGCCACTCGCCCTAAAACTCGACTGTCTGCTATTTATGCAAAAATGTTTAGATGCCAAAGTAATGAGAACTAATGATCCGGTAGAAAGAAAAAGAATACTAAAGAAATATTTTACTGCAAGATGTAAGGAAACAGCTTGGTAAAGCAGCCTGGGTCATCTTACCCCACGCTCCTTGGCAGCCCCTGGAAAGACCAAAGGTTTTCTTCCTTGTCTTCAAATCCAGGGATTTGCTGGATGTGCTAATTGCGAGTCTCCCATGCAACACTCTCTGCTGGGATCCTTACGCTCAGTTCTGATAGAAGGAGAAGGTGGAAAACAGCCCAGGTGACCTGAAGGGGGGGCAGCAGAAGCTGGGGCATGGAAGAACTATACCACCTTCTAAAAAAGGCACAAAGCTCACCTTTCTTTCCCGTGTCCCTTTCATTCTGTGCCCCTTCTCCCCACTTCCCCCAGGGGCACACCGCCCTCAGAGCTCACAGAGTATCATTGCATATGAACGTGTCTGTCCTTTCCTGCGGACCCGTACGGTCCATGAGCGAGCACTGCTTCTATCTTATTTACCTTTATATGCTGGCATACGGCATCATGTCCGGCATGCAGTAGAGAGGTACTCAGTGTTTGTCGTCTCGACTTGATTTAATGTAAATGAGCGAAAAATTTGTTCCATCTCAGATGTTAAAGACCCAAGATGCTGCCCTTTCTAGTGACATTTGCCATTTCAATAGGGGGACTGGAGACAGCAAGGCTGAATCCAAAGAGGTGGCTTCTGCTTGCTGTGATTCCAGGCTTCAAGAAGTGGCCAGAGGCTAATGGGATAGTGTTGGGAGGCGAGGCTCCCAAGAACTCATCAAACCACAGCTTGCGGATACCTATCTGCTTCGATTACATTCTGGTCTGGCTTCAGTGAACAGCAACTGTCTTAGGAGCAAAGAACACCACTCAGCTCTTACGATGTGTGAAGTGTCTGACAAAATACAATCTGATTCTGTTACGAAGT
This sequence comes from Camelus bactrianus, assembly GCF_048773025.1. NCBI lineage: Eukaryota > Metazoa > Chordata > Mammalia > Artiodactyla > Camelidae > Camelus > Camelus bactrianus. Next base: position 10,364,204 of record NC_133570.1, read on the forward strand.
GATCTGAATGGGGCAGCCTTCTGCCCACAGGGTCCTCCTCTCTCTGCTTTTTTGCGATCCCTACTGTCACAGTCTCTGCTCTGGAGTAAAGAACGTTTGCTGGCTGTGGGGAGCCCAGGATCCACACCCTCTAGCTTGAGGAACAGCTCCTTAATTTCCTCTGGGAGATTTCCTACCACTCGGTGTGTGGAGTCTTAATGATACCAACAGTCAAAGCACATTCTAGCTCCCACCCAAGGGGGTATGATTCAGGCGCTGCAGGTCAGCCCTCTCCTGCTGTGACTTTGACTCCTGAGTGGAGGACCACTTGGAGGAAAACTGGTTGCCATCACTTCTTCCAGAGCGACACCTTTCAATGAATGCTGCCCACTAGACACCACCCAGATGCTAGAGTGTTCCTTTCCTTCTCTGAGCCGGGTTCTCCAGCCTTCTCACTGATTCTATGATCCAATATCCTTCTAATACATTTATTTTCTGCCTCAGCCTGAAGCTGTTTTAACATCTTAAAACCCGAGATCTCTAACAGATACCTTTGGGTTGGAGAGTAAGAGGGGAGGCCAAGAGGCCACCGGCATCTGGGCTTCCAAACTCCTTCCCAGTAACACAGTAATTTATCACGTCTCTTAGCCTCTTCTAAGGAAAATAAACCAAATAAATTCAGTATCTAGTGAAAGAAAGGAGGGGGAGAAAAAATGCAGTAGAATCACGAGAAGGACAAGTTCTAGTAGTGGCAAAAGCTAGCAGGAGAGGGCTGCCAGGGGAAGCCAGTCGTTTGCCTACTTTGCTGGCTTCAACCTCAAGTAAATTTAAAGATCCTAATCAGCTTAGCCCCAGGCAGAGAGGTCGGGATTCTGCATGGCCGGCAGGGCTCCAAAGGCCTTCCTGATACAAGCTCCCCCTGAACCTAGTTTCTCTGTCTCATTTCTCAGAGGATCCAGGTGCCCAGCCAAGGGATGCCCCAATTTACCTCTACATAATGGTCCAACCTCAAAGGCCGCATAGACGGAAAACCTCAAGGACATTGTGGGGACACCACATCTGAAAATATCATGGCTTTCCAACGGTTCCGATGTCAGGAAACAGACTGGAGATTTGTGAGGTTGGTCTTCCACCTTTAATTGCCACCAATCACATACCACAGAGGTAATGTCAAGTTATTTTACTGAACCCAATATAAGGGAAGAGGAGCAGAGAGCATCACATTAGGGATGGCATTCATTGCTCCCCACCCCCACACCCATTTAAGGAAAACCATCTACCCCATGTTCCCCATTGCTTCAATCACCTTCTCCTCCTGCCAGCTAACTGGGCCACGTGTGGACCATGTCACCCCAAAATGATGGATCCAAAATATGGTTGATGACATGACCTCTCTGACCCAGGAAGAAAAGATATACTTGGCCAATCAGACTAGTCTGAGATATTGAACATTGTAAAGCTGGGAAAGGGAGATGGCACAGGAGCTGGGGATGAAACGAGACCCTGAGATACGAAAGACAAACCAAGGAATTTTGGTGAAGAGACTGAAATTCTACCAGAGCAGAAACGATGAAGTGTGAGGGGAAATTAGCCAACAGAGAGAAAGGAAGACTGAACAAATAATTGGAGAGAAGAGGAGAGAGGATGAGAGAGAGAGAGTGAAAAAGAGATGAGTCTCTAAAGCAGCTGCGGGTCCTGACAACAGCTTCCTGCTTCTCATCACAGCTCACACTTGCCCTAATCATATACTGTTGTTTTTGAGGCAACTTGAAGGGAGTCTGTTTCTTGTAACTGGAAGAACCCAACTGAAACAAAGGGAAGCTGGGACATAGAGACCAAGGCGAAGACCACGTGAACCAGCTCCAGTTTCCTCCGGCCTTAGCTTTCAAGCCAGAAATGGATCTGTCTAAAGTAGCCTCTCATGCCTGCAACATGTTCTGTTTCTCAAACTGTGTGCAGTATTATCCCATCTGAGCCTTATGACAACTCTGCAGGATAATAATGTCGGACACACATTCATTCAACAAACATTTGCTCCACTCCTGCTATATGTATCAGCAGCCCTCTTCCAGGAGTAAACAGTGGAAAGAAGAAAGGCCAAAGAATCAAGGCTCTTGCCCTAGAGGATGCCAGCTTGTGGAAAGAGGAATCTGCATTGTACAAATGAGGAGACAGACCAAGATCAGGGCAGAGGTGTATTCAAGTTCACCCAGCTAGGCAGTCAAGGAGATAAGATTTATTAGCTCAGGTCTTCTGAACTCACCATCCTTCTAAACTTCTATTACAACAGGACCCTACGTCTCCCACAGCCATGATCTTGTAAGGAGTTGGCAAGCTTTTACTTGAAGAGCCAGATAGTAAATATTTTAGGTTATGCAGGCCATTTTTGGTCTGTCATGACTACTCAGTTTGGCTGTTACAGCACAAAAGCAACTTTAGACAATATGCTAACATATGGGCATGGCTGTGTGCCAATAAAACTTTATTTATAAAACAAGTGGCTGGCGAGGTTTGGCCTCTGGACCAGAGACCACCAACCCCTACTAAATCCCTGCGTGCTTGAAGGGGTCTCCCCCTCCCATGCCCATCATGGGAGCCCTAAGAGCTTTAAAGAGGCAAAGCTGTGTGAGTCAAGTAATGTGCAGACACTTTATTAACCTTACGATGCTGACAGGTTGGGCCACAGGAGGAGACTATACACCACCCCCAACCTGACTTAGAAATGGATCATTTCACATAGATCATATATTTTCTCCAAGAGCCTCTCAAAATCTCGGCTGCCCATCCCCATAAAAACTCACGCTCAATAATGGAAAAGTAGAAGCAATAACAAATAAGAGAAGAATTAAGGCACTGACTTCTCTGGGTATGTTTTGACATTTCAAGATATGTTACTAACAGACCCACCATCGGCGCCTTCAAACATTCTGAATTTCCTGGATCTTCATACTGCAGTAAATGTGTTTGTGTTTTCCTAAAGGCCAGCAGCTGTATACCACGAATCTTAAATTATTTAGATCCTATGTACATTCCAAGAAGAAAACTCGGTCTCTATCAGGAGAGGCAAAAATGTAAAATCAGAGATGACAGATCTACTACAAAATTACCTGAGAGGAGCTAATAAAGACCATTGTGTAAACACAGACAAGTCACTTTTATGCAAATTCCTGGTGGGGCACATAAAGAGGGAGTCAGAATGTCTTTCACATTTTTCTACCCTCGGGAAGAATGCGTTCCAATTCTGTTTGAATGTTAGGCTTTGCTGCGAGTATTGTTATAACTTGTCTCTCATCAGAGTCCATATGATTAGAGGGATGACAGACGGACCTCTAAGTCATACACGTGTCCTTCCCACTTTTTCTGGAGCCATTGAGATACAGGGCTAAAACCCCAGGAAACACTGGATTTCCCTATGGACTAAGATATCTGAGTACACCATTTTTTTCATTCTTGCATCCCAAAAGCCTACTACAGAATGGAGAGCTTGTAAATAATAATCAGACCACTGATTCAGCCAGCCAGCTCTCTACCCAGCCCTCCAGTGTCTCATGAGCCTGGAAATTCTTCAACTGATTCACCCATATTGAATCCCCCAGTTATAGCCTCACCCTTGCACCCCTCCCCACGAAACACAGGTGGGTTTTTTTCACAGATCTGCTCTTCAGAGGGAGGCTTCCAGATGAGGAGGCAGCGATGCCTGCTGGTTAAAGATCCAGACACTAAAGACAGCCATCTGGATGTGAGGTCACAGCCATGCCACTTCCCAGCTCTGTGACCTTGGCGGAGTCATTGCACCTCTCTGGGCCTTCCTTTCCCCAGTGAGGTACACAGTGAAATAATAACTACTTTGCAAATTAAATTGGGTACTTACCTGTGCCATGTGCCAAATGAGGACTTCACGCGTACGCATTATTAATGGTGCTCACTCCACGTGGCTGTTATGCAAACTAGGTAAGTGCTCAGCACAGAGATTAGCATACAGTAAGTGCTCCATAAATGCTACTTACTGCTGTTATTACTCCCCCACTGGGGCCTGAAGGCTTGATTAACTTCTATTTCCTGGTCCAGTACCAGTCTGATACCTGAGACAACTTCCCTCTACCCAAATAGACGGGTGATATTTCCAACAGAGAATAAAAGCTCAGCCAAATAACCAGACGTTGATGCGCTGCATTTGTGAGAATACGGACACCCACATTGTTAGCAACAGGTGTTATTACAATAATACTGAATACATTTGCAAAAACCCCTTCCGGTCTCATGTGAGATAAACCCAACTGTCAGCCCTTACAGCAGTGTCTGCTTTCCTCAGGGATTCACAAGTTAACATACTCACACGCAAAAGCCGTAATCTCCGTCAGGAGGAAATTCTACCATCGAGGTTTGAGAGCACTTCCCTTTGTTTTATAAAAATGTCTGCTGCTGGCACAGGCCGGGCAGATGACCAGAGGCAGGAGCCCCTCCCTACATTACCCATCATCCGGCCCCGACGATGAGCCCCCACGCTCACTAAATTGCTCCTAACCCTTCTCATCTCCTATTGTGCATTACCACCTCCACTACATCGCGGTATTAATTTGATTTATGGCCCAGCCGCCCCACCTGAGGCCCGAGAAGATGGCTCCCCTCCGATCGCTTCCATCAGCAGCATAAGTGGAAGGTAATAAAAACCCATACGTGGCTCAGACTTTCAATTTCAATTGGAAATTGAAACTGTGCAATATGATTAAAGTTTAATCTGCATCATCAATAAACATGTGTGCTAAAGCAACGAGGGCTGCTTCACCTCCTGGTCACAGGCATGGATTTGATTTGATGAGAGCGTGTCCGCCGTCTCTTGTCTGAATGATGGGTTGACTAAGGCAGGGGCTGCACACACCGATATCCATGCCTGGGCTGTGGGGGAGTTGATATATTTGCACAAAAAGATGAAAGCCATCACATGGATATGTTTGGGAAGAAACGGTTGCTCATGCTCAGATGAAACTAGATTGAATCAGTAGCTCCACAAGGGTTGGCTAAGGGTGCAATGGTTTTTCAAGGAGTGCTAATATTCATGCATTCATTCGTTCAATCATTCATAAAGTATTCATTGAGTGCCACCTGTGTGTCAGACCCTGTGCTGGGTCCTGGGGTCACAATTATGAAGGGGAAAAGTCAGACGCCATTTCTGCCCTCATGGAGCTGACAGTAGTGGTTGAGAGGGATGCCAGTCAAATAATGAGGCAATTAAATGTAAAACTGCTCCCGTGTGGAGTGCCCACGATGAAGGGGTTTATAATGCTCTGAGTGCTGTAAAGAGGGAGATGTGACCTATCCTGTAAGGTCAGGGAGAGCTTCCTAGAGGGGGTGATGATTGAGTTAAGGTCTAAAGAGGAGGTTGTATGGGGTTAACAAGGCTGGCGGTGGGGACGAGGTTTGGGAGATGGGACAGACACAAGAGTGTGGTCCAGCCACAGGAGGCTTTATATGCAAAGGCAGAGAGGCAAGAGGAAGTATGGCAGATCTGAGGAAGGGCTGACAGAAGGCAGAGTGGCTGGAGCAGGGAGGAGGAGGCTCCAGATGAGGGTGGAGACTTGTGCGGAGAAACCACACAGCACTTGGTAGGATGTGGCAAAGGGTCTAGATGTATTTTTTCTTAAGTGTGAGGGGAAGCTATCAGAGGGTTTTAAGCAGCGCAGTTATGTGATCTATTTTAAAGGCTGCTATGTAGAGAAGGAAATGGAGGAAGCAGGAATGAGTGGGCAGCGACCAAGGTGGAGGCTATTTCTGTGGTCCAGGGCAGAGGTGAGGATAATCTGATGACAATTTCACTGATGACAGTGAAAGTCAGAAGTAGACGCATTTTCTACAGGGTGGAAGTCAAACACATAATAAATTAACTCATCGCATCTCCATTCTCCTAGCTCATGTTCACAATATCTCCGTTACCTCCATTCCTTCCCCAGCCTCCTACTCGCCAAGAAAAACAGGCCACTCAGCGTGCACTTGGGCATCTTTGACGTTCACTCTCAAACTTACCTGCACCTTTACCCATCCTTACTTATGTCTGTTTCTCCTGTGGGTAAAAGGTGGACCACCTTTGCTGTGGCCCCCAGACCATCACACATGCTGTTTTTCTTGCTAAGAACACTCTTTCCTCACCCCTCTCAAGTCTCAGCTCAGAGCCTTTCTTTCAGGAAGTCTCCGCTGACCCTCACGTAACACCTGGGCTGGAGACCAGGTATCACAGCGACCACACCTGCCTGCTTAGTTGGCTCTTTGCAAATAGGAGACTGTGAAAACCTTGAAAAGATGGCAAGGCCTTGTTTCCCGTTGTATCCTCCAGGGCCCTGCACAGCGCCACATGAAAAGGCGTGTGTCGGATGATTGAAGATTTCCTTCTTCCCAAAGCCAACTTCTGCCCATGCGCTATCGACACCAACTCTTCCCAATTCAGCAGGATCTGTTCCAGCGATCATCCCTTCTGTCTCTCTCATTCTCTTAACAAGCTCCTCCCTCACAGCAAGAAATCCAGGCTTCCCCATCCTAAAGGGCACTTTCGTTCAGTCTTGGCTCCCTCCCAAGAGTAGAAGCATCCTCCAAGCTTCTACTGTTCAAACTTCTAGAAAATAGAGTCTATTGACTCTTTTTACTTCCTCACGCCCTGCTTCCTTTACCATCTGGCTTCCATTCACACAATTCCACCACAATAGCTCTCGAGAGCCCTCGGGACCTCTCGATGCTTAATTCAAGGGTCACTCTTGAGCCTTTATCCTATGTGATCTCTCAGTAACATTCGATGCTGCTGACCACCTGCTTCTGCTTGAAACTCTTCTACAATATTTCCTGGCTCTTCACTTATGTCTTTGTGATTTCTCACTTAATACCCTGTAATGAACTGTCTGGGTTTTTCCCGTGCCATTTCACAGATGAATAAATGAAGGATATAATAAGCCATGTGACTGTGAACATGTTTTTTTCAAAAGTCCTCCTCTGTTGGAGATACTCACTAAAGTACTTTTGAGGGAAATGATCCATCATATCTTGGAATTGCTTAAAAATACTCCAGATGTGGTCATAATTTTTTGTGTAATTAAAAAGGTAAGCATAATTTTAAAATAAAATAAAAAGCTATCTGATCTACACCACCATGATCCCATCCTACAAAGCCAGGTCTCCTTTGGAATCCTAAAACCACTGGCTTTTCTACCATTGGTAGAAGGTCGACACACTTCAGGTGATCCAGGAGAGGTCTTGGAGCAAGCATTCCTAGTGTTCTGCCTGATGTATGGGAATCAGGGACCATGCGTGTATGTTACAATATAGAGGAAGCTTGGACAGGTTGTCAGGACTGGCCCTGCCAGGACCCTTATGTGGAACCTTGAATGGCGTATTTATCCATGCTGAGGTCTCTCTGTATCTGAAAGCATACTTTAGAAAAACCGACTTCTGTAAGAGAAATCAATTTTGGATCTCTCAAATCTTAGAAATGATAACTATCAAAAAATCTGAAATGTTTTGTGATTCGTAAAGAGGGGGCAGCATGGTGCCACAGTGAAGAACACAGGCTCTCGAGTAATAAGAGAGACCTGGATTTAAACCCCTGCTCCATGACTTAAGCAGCTGGGTGAGCTTTACAAGTCACTGGGGGGCTTCGAGTGTTAGTTTCCGTATATATGCCAAAAGGGGAGAGAAATTCCCTACCCTGAGGGGTTATGGAGAGGATTAAAATGTGAAGCCACCTGGAATACAGTAAATGCCTGCCAATCCTTACCTACGGGGTGTGGCGGACCCGTGGGAGGCGGGGAGAAACACCAGCCCTCCAGAAGAACCTGACGTTGGTCCCTCTTCCCACTTCCTGTGCATCTCACTCACTCAGGATGATTTGTAGTTGGTGGCAAATTCAGCCCTGGGACCAGAGATCTGAGACTGGTGATAAAACCGTCAGCCAAGATTTGCTACATCTTTTTTTTTCCACCCTCTAGCCTCCCATTAAAAATGATTTGTCGTTAGGACGAAACATGGGAAAACAAACGTGATTAAAATTTTCCCATATTAAATGCCTGTGTAGCAATGGCAGGCTGGAGCTGTGCTCTCGAGAAAGGCTCTGATTCATCCATCTGGAAGGGGGATGAGCAGCTGGCAGAGTCAGGGAGCAGAGCAAGAGTCTGGGTTTGTTCCTTTCCTGCCTCATACGCATTCCAGCATCTTCCCTTCACCGGCTTGACTTCATCCCGTTGACTCCGCAGGTATAGCTAACCGAGGATTAAAGGTGTCTCGGGCAGGGGGTGGATATCATCATAGCCCTGGGGAGGTAGCAGAGGAATGGAGGGGGAAGACGTGCCCATCTTTTCATACTCTGCATTCCTGGATGTGAAAAAAAAATCTCTTGCAACCTTTGGAAATGTGATAGATCTGTCAAAAATCCATGAGGTCAGCTACATAGGTTATAAAACCTACGTCACAGCTTTTACATCTTTCAAAAACCTTTGCTTCCGTAAGTTCTGTGGGAGGTCAATTGCAAAAGCATCTATAATGTGTCACCCCTCCCTGGATCCATGCCCCATGCAATGCGATTTTGCAGCTCCTCTCATCAAGAGGCAGACTCTCCCCAGGCCTTGACCTGGGCTGGCCTCGTCAGTTGCTTTTGTTAACTGAATGCAGCAGAAGTGAGTGTGTGCCGGTTCCAAGCTTAGGACTCAAGAGACCTTAAACATTTCCACTCTCTCTCGTAACAAGCTTGGGTTACTCCACGGGATGATGAAAGACACAAGACTCAGTCACCACCTATCACCCCATTCAATAGCCACGTAACTTCTAGATATGTGAGTGAGGTCATCCTAGACTAGAAGCCTCCAGTCAATCACAGTCTGACCACGGGTTCATGAGTAAACCCAGCTGAGATCAGCCTATCTTGTCCTTGATCAGTAGAACCGCCCAGCTGACCTGTAGACTAGTAAACAATAATCAGTGTTTACTGTTTGAAGTCACTGATCTTTGAGGTGCTTTATTATGCACTGAAATTAACTGACACAATGTCCATATGGGTGTGACTTTCCACGATCACATCCTCATAACATGTTATCTCCTGCCCACCTCCTTCTGGAAATAACTTTAATCCATTGTGCCCTGAAATTGAAATGGGTGTTGTGTTGGTTTTCTTCAGCTCTTTAGAATCTGATGAAAATCCTCGCTCAGACCGTAGGAATTTCCTCTTGAAAAGGCCCGAGTGTTCAGTCGCTCAAGGACCAGTGGAGAGATAAGCCCCCCTACTAAACCCACCTGAGCCTGATGAACAGGGCTTCTATCAGCCCACCCCAGGCACAACTCGCTGCCCTGGTTTCTTCTCCTCAGAAAACTACGATGACTGTAATATACTTGGTTGGTAAGAAATTTCAGTTAATAGGAGAAAGAATCAAAAGTAGAGGTATATTTATTTAGTCAAACTCGCCATTCTCATAGAGATTTCCCTTCCCTCATTTGATCACGAAAGATGGGGAGGGTTGATCTGGATGGGCCAAATCAAGGATATATAATTGGGCAAAGTTTTCACTGGACCAAGGTTGCCAAGGTGACTTTCAAAACTCTCTTTCTCGCTGCCCATCTTTTTCTTCTTTTTATGAGACTGGAGAAAATATACTATCTCCCTCTTTTTGGGGAAAGATATTTCTCCCACCCCTTTGGAATCTAAGGGGGAACCAGCAGGATTCATATGTTCTCTTAATGGCACACATGCTCCTAATGGTACCCGTAACACACCCACTCCAACTCAAAGACTTTGTCAGGAAATGTACCTCCCAGAGGTCAAACATGAAGGAGGGGGTGCCTAGAAAGTTACTAGACCCAAAAGAAACATAGGTAGAGCTGCTTAAAAAGCTGATGTTGACAAGGAGGAAGGCAGAAATGGCATCGGCAAGGTAGGAGTCACAGTGTTGCAGGTAAAACCGCATCCTGTGGAAATACCAGGATGTAACTCGAGTGTCTGAGGTAGGACTCTTCTGGACACGAAGCCATCAGTCATCAATTGATCACAAAATGGAAATTGGAACATAAAAGAAGAAATTCTTCAAGTGTTTCCCTAAACAGAAAGCTTTCCCCAAAGCAGAAGCCTTTTCTCCTCAAACCCATCTCCATGCTGCAACTCTTAACATTATCAGAATTTTTACTACAAGGCCATTTCTCCATCTTCTGGGCCCTGCTTACCACCACCAACCACATTTCCCTACACTCCTCTTCTTGGATTTTGCCTGCTAGTCATTGTTCCACCTTGGGAAACACTGGGTTAACTCCTCTCTTTATGTCTTTGTAGATACATTGTCTCTGTTTGGGACATTCTTGTCTCTTCTTTCCCCCAATAACTCCTACTCATCCTTAGATGTCCCCTTCTCATAGAATTTGTGTCAGGGGACCTTTAGACAGTCCCGTTTCAGCAGGTGGAGGACCCATGGGCATGTTCCACGTGTTACTGCTTCCTTCCCTTGAAGATACATGGCTGGATAAATTGTCACTTGGGACTCATAGCACCATAAGGCTTGGGCCATTCCATGCCCATGAGATGATTTCTATGAGTCACAACAAGGGAAGAAGCAAAATCATGAGCCTTTAAATTCATCTTGCTTTAGATCATTAAAGTTCTTTGCATGCTTGCTAGTTATTTCCATCACAGTGTATAGGGAGCATGCCCCTCCATGCCCAAATATAAATAAAAAACTGTAATTGGATGTCATCACTGTCAATCATCCTTCTTAGGGAAGGAGCAGCGCAGGAGTGAGCAGGCTGTGGTCAAGGAGTTTGACCTGGACAAATCTTGTTCTGTCGCATCATCCTAAGACCAAGGCAGGAGAGGGGAGATGGAGGAACCTGTATTTCAGTTAGACCCTTGAAATCATTTAAGGAGAGAGCCTCCTGAGCATGGAGTTAAGGAACCAAGCGGGTAATATCTTACTATTTCTTAATGGTACCCTGAGTAGAAAGTAAAGGAGTTCGTTGGGGGGTGGGGGGGAAAGCTGTACTGATTGACTTCTGTTCCTTGGAGCTCTAAACCTTTCCCCTACTACTTTATAAAAAGAAGCAATAATGAATGCACTACTGGCAAGAAGACAGGTGTCCAACCTGTTCTTTGAGTAAGATCAGCCCTAAAATAGAATTTCACTAACCCTGCCAAGAATAGATTTGGGGCTCCTCCTCTCATCCCCATTGATCTGGTGGAGGCTAGAGACAGAACACCTCCCAGAGTCTGTTTCCATCCCCTCTCCCCACTGCCGATTATGAGCTTCTTGAGGACACAAGCTATGCCTTGTTTGCATAAGTGCTGACTGGTTTTCAGAACTTACGGGAACATCAACCAGTGAGTCAGGCCCATGCTCATGGGTCAGTTCAGTACTCCTTCGGCAGCGACAGAGCTAAGTCTCAAGAGAGGATCTGATCACCAATTTGGTTCAGACCGAGGACCCCAGATCAACCAACCAACTACCAGCTTTGGTCTCACCAACTCAACTGACTTAAAGCCAATGATCCTTGAATCTATCAGCTAGTAATTTTCTGGTGAGCAAATGATCCAACTGGCAGTTGACCTGCCTTAGGTATCGAGAACAGAACTGGGCTCAAGTCCCAGCCCTGTCACTTACTTGGGGAAGTTACTGATCCTCTTTGTGTCTCAGTTTCTTTATCTATAACATGGAGATACTGAGAGTACCTCCTCTAGAGAGTGGCTGTAAGGAATTAGGCTATATACACATACACATATAGTCTTTGCGGTACACGGTAGACCTACATGAGTGTTCGCTATGACGACAATGACAGTGATCACACTGTTCACAACATCACCAATGATACTACGCCCGTTTCATTCTTGGAGAGTGTTAATTGGCTGGGAAACATTCCAAACAGGATGAAGAATGGATATGGACCCAATATACATCTGGTCCCTGAGGCAGGCTCAAAGGGAATTAGCACACTTTGGGTAGGTTGACGGGATGTTTCTGTGTCCTTGTTTATGTTCCTTCCCCCTTGTCTCTCAGCGTATGTATCAGCTGGTGATTTGCTACGCGCAAACATTTCCTGCTGACAGGAAAGTTAGGGAAAGTGCAATCTTACAGCTAAGATATTAATTCAGTTGCTCCGAGTCTTGGTGGTATGATTGATGGGAGTTTTATTGCAAATGTAAAAAATTTGTATTCCTTTCTTCCTGTGTTGGCACATCAGTGCTTTGGTCTTGCACAACACGTCCTGGCGCACTGAAGATAACAGCGCTCTAATGTGCTTGATGGCTCTGTTTCAGAGCCGGTCAGTGCACCATCCCCACGACAGAAGCCACGGGATCAACAACACTCAAACCACCCACTGCCTGCTAATGGCAGCACAAACTCCCAGGGCCAGAGACGGTGAGTATTTGCTGGTATAACACTAATTTCGCCAACATTAATGGTGCACCTGTAGGGGTGAGGCTTAAGCCGGTACAATGTCTACTGCATGGGGAGGTGTGAAATAAATTCTTGTTACATAAATCAATGGATGAGCGGAAGTCTATATACTGTGAAACCACTGAGGAATCTATAATGCTTCCTCTTTTGGAAACTGAATTTTCAAAAAGCAATCAAATCCCAAGGAAATTAGCTAGAAGAGATGAATATATGGCAAAACCCCAATGACGTTCGTCCAGCTGCTGCAAAAGTGACGAATACACAAACCCAGGGGAGTGGGTAATGGCTTGGCTGCTAAAAGACAAAAATCCACAAAGAGACTTAACTTCAAGGAGAGCCTATTTGACCACCAGCCACAAGCAAGAGTTGGATCACGCAGATATGATGAGGGTGAGGGAGGGCCTTTGTTTCAGTCTACGTGCTTCAAAAACCTTAATGTCATTCTCCTCACTGGTGATGGGATTACTGTGGGGCTTAGGAGAAAAGGGTTTTTAGTCTTGAGAAGGAGAAGGAGATTCTAGGCTCTGTCTAGAAGTTCTGTCAGTCTTTTTCACTGCTACATCCCCAGAAGCTTGCACGATGTCTGGCACAGAGTAGGTGACAGAATATAGTTGAATGGATGAATGAGGACATCTACAAAGTATACCACCTGTCTCTGTCATGATACAACACATTATCTGCAGAACCACTCAAGTAACATATAGTCTTTAATTTATGTCTAGTATATCTGAGTTACTTTCATGGTTCTGGAAGATAACATTTAGTTTACAATATTGAATCTATAATCTATGATGGAAGGTACCATGATGGAGATGAAGTTGTATGAGCAGCCAGTAGAAAGAGAAGTGCCCTCAGACCTGGGGAGACTGGGAAAGGCATTACGGAAGAGGAGACGTCTAACATTAAGTCTTGCTTGGAGCAAAGGCAGAATCCAGGCTGCCTGGCCACTGTACACTTCAGGCTGAGGAAACAGTAGGAGGAAAGTTTCAGCAAAACATAAATATTGAGCAATGCTTCTCCAAGCACATCCTAAGGAACCATTTACACAAAACCCTCTAGGAATGACAGTCCCCAGCCTCGTGAGTCAGAATCTCTGATGAGGGTTCTGAGTCTGAATTTCAACAGGCTCCCTAAGTCATTCTTACGAGCTACATTTTGGGAACCATTTCTAAAAGGTACCAAGCTCAATATTTTGTTCAATCCTCTGAGCTATCCAAAGAGGTAGGCGTGATTATCCTCAATTTATGGCCAGGGATATTGGGGTTCAGGGAAGTGAAGTAAACTGCCCAAGGTCACTCAGCCTACATGTAAAAGAGCTGTGATTCAAACACAGAACATCAGACATCAAACCTCCAGTCTTACCCACTGCTAGTCACTGCCTCTCTGCAAGGCTATAGGACAAGGTGTGTCACGAGGAGGTCTAGGAAGTGACTTTGAAAGAGTGTGTTCTGATAATAATAGTGGTAGAGATCGATAAGGACAATGATACTATTTATATCTCTTAAAAGAAAGAAAGAACACACCACCGCTCTGGCTGCAGCAGCCTTTATCAGGAGGCTCTGATTAATGAGCAGAGCCCTGGACTCCGCTCCCTAATAGATGCCTGTTATATCACGGGGAGATTTCCATCTCGGCGATACACTGCTACAACGTGCTCGGGCTGCAGCGCCAGCTCTGCCCGGTGTTTGATCAGGCCCATCTCTGTTTTTAAATAAAAAGGTCAATGAGTACACGCATCCCACGGAGGAACTAGTGATCAGGAGATGAAGTTAAAACAAGGGGTTCAGCTCAGCACTGGATGTGAATTGTGTGGCTGGAGATTTCGTGTGTGGCCAGCTAGACATGGAAGGTTAAAACACCCAAGGTCAAAGGTCCAAGGTCATGCATGGGTCCAACTGACCAAGGGAACCCGTCTTTTCTATTGTTCCAAAGCCTCGCTTGCCTCCCAAGCCTACCTGGCCACCCGAAAAGTCCAGGGAGGGGAGGCCATCTCAGAAGGCCTGGTGAATCAGAGGTCTGGCTTGCTCCTCCACTTCCTCCAGTTCCCCACTCAGATGTCAACTTCTGAAGGACTTCTCTGACCACCCACAGGACAAGCATGGCTTCATGCTTTCCTTTGCTTTCCTTTGCCTTTCTTCATGAATCTTAGCGATACCCAATATTATATTATCTAATTATTGCTCTTTTGTTTACTGCCTTTCTCTCCCCACTGGACCGTAAGCTCCCTAAAGGTTAGAGACCTGTCCTCTTCTCTATTTCCTCAACATCCAGGGCTGTGCCTGTTCCATCAGAGACCCTGCCTACATATTTGTTGAATGAAAAAAAAATGTGTTGTCACAAAAGCATCCTCTATTCCAAAACGGAACTTGAGTCCGTTTCTGTTTTCACAAAGTGATGTCATTTAAAATTAAAACTTTTTTTCCCCTGGTCAACTCAACAGCTTTCTTCTCATCATCCCTAGGACAACTTGTAAACTTTGTGATGTGATTTACTAGACCCTCTGGTTCTGGCTGAGGCTTCTCCTCCAGCCCACCCCATGCCCCTCTCAGCCTTACGTCTGTGCCCCATATAGTCTTTCCACTGGACAGCAGTGCCCTGCTTCCCCCCACTTCCAGTATTTTCTACACGCACTCTGTCATCCTACAATATCCTTTCTTCTTCCTGGTTCATTCTTATGCATCCTTCCATTCTCAGCTTAAACTTTCCTTCCCGGAATTCCTGAATTCCTGAACTCTCAGGCTCAACCATGTCCCCTCTTATATTTCTCCAAGGCATTCTGCATTTCCACCTTCTGTCACATTTAAACATTGGAACATTTGTTCAGTGTTTGTCTTCCCAACAGACTCTACTTTGCGAACTCCACCAAGGTGGGGATGGGTCTTCCCTCCTGACTGCTGAATTCCCAGCAGTCAGCACGGTGCTGGAAAGAGTGAGTGCTCAATAAACATTGCCTTTATGAATAAATGCATGCATGCATGAAAAACAGAGCCGGAGAGTTGTCTCCTACTGAAGTTACCTCCCAACCCAGGACAAATGCAGATCCTCGACTCCTGAGACGGTGTTCAGGGACACATGAGTGACTTCAGGTCTCAGTATTGGCAGCAGAACATCACTCACCCCCACTATTCTCCAGGTCCAGCCCATCACTGAGCGAATTAGGTGATCATCTTATCACCTAAGATCCCTGGCCCTCTCCCCTGGAGCTAAAGCCATTCCCAAGTCCACATCCTAAATGGCAAAAAATGTTACAGGGCTGGACATTTTTGCAAATGTATTATTTAAGCCTCTAGCTAAGAAATAACACGCTTGTTTTTTGGAGGTGAAAAATTTGCAACTAACTCAGCATCTCGGAAGCTAGCAAAATTTGAAGCAATCTAGAGAATTGTGCTGAAATTGCAAAGCCAGGAGGCCAAGGGGAAGAGGCCATGCTAGTTTTATATTCACAGAGAACCCCAGAGCCAGGCTGGAGACCACAGGGGAGGAAGAGAGGGGCTGAGCAGGGGAGAAAAAAACACATGGAGACCTTTTACTGCTTTTGTTTAACTCTAATTACAAAAATCATAAACACACGCAAAAATCTCCCATAATTAACCACCCAGACATAACAACTTTTAATTTTTTGTTGCATGCCCTTTCGGTACTGAAAAAGATGGGCTGGAGGCTCTGCTTGTTATTTAATAGCCAGCTTTCTTACTTAGCGATGCAACACAATTATATTCCAATGGGAGGCAGATGGCATCAGTTAAAAACATGGACTTTGTAATCAGATAGGCTTGCATTTCACTCTTGCTGAACCACATACTATCTAGTTCCTTTGCCAAGATGCTTAAGCCTCAATTTCCTTATCTATAAACAGAGGACAAAGTGGACTCAATATTGCTATGCTGAGAAGATTAAATGAAGTAAAATATGTAAGTTATTAACACCAAGTCTGTTGCATAGTACATGTTCGAGCAGCCATCACGATTACTGGCATACCATCAGCACTTGCTTCTCCCTAGCATCATTCCTGATAGCCAAAAGCGCTAGCGTAATTGGATTTGCTTAACCAATCCCCTATTGTTGGACACATACGTTGTTGTCATTTTTCTTTTCTGTTGGGTAGGGCTTTGGGATGAATAGCCATGCCAAGAATCCCCAGGGGAAAAGAGAGCACAAGAAGAAAGGATGGTTTCAGCAAATGTCCTGGTGACAACAAGTGGCAATGCCAATGACAAGTTCCCAAGACGGAAGGGAAGAGCGAGGAGGATGACAGCTGAAATCACTCAGAGGGCAAACAATTCTTATGCTAACTGACCAAGTTGTTTCACCGTATTGAAGAGTGACGGAACAAGCCACAGCAGCCAGAGTGATATTTTAAAATGTGATTCAGACACGCTTTAATGTAATTCAGCCTACAAAGTCCAGGACAAAGATCTAGCACCTGTCTCCCTCTCTGATTGTAGCTCCTATCACTTTCAACGCTGGCCTCCTTGCTAGTCTGCAAATATGCAATGCTTATTCCTGCCTCAGGACCTTTGCACTTGCTGTGCCCTTTGCCTGGAATACTCTCCCCTAGATCTTTGCATGATGCACTATTCATGATGCAGGCCTTCGTACCTCCTCTGAAAAGTTTTCCCTGACCACTCTATCTGCATAATAGCTGCCCTCTGTGCCGCAATCATTCCATCACTCTATAAACTCTTATAGGTTTTGTTTTTCTTCCTAAAATTTACTTTTCTTTTTCTAACATTTACTTTTGTGTGAAAAAATACATGCATTTGTTTATCTCTGGTCTCCCCTCCTAAAGCATAGGCTATGTATGGAAGAGCAGTTGCTGCCTGTTCACTTACGTATCCCTGGTGCCTAGAACACTGCCTGCAACATAGTGGGTAATCACTATATATTTTTAGAAGGTGTAAGTGAATCTCTCAGCTGGCTCGAGGTGCTGGGACTAGCACCTGCCTATGGAGTAAAATAAGTCCACACATTTCTGGTCCATTGTGGTTAAAGGCAGAGATGGAAGCACTCATTGGGATGCTGGCTCCATCACTTCCTGGCTGTGTGACCTTGGGCAAGTTATTTGACCTCTGTATGCCTCAGTTTCCCATATATAAAAAGGAAATAATAATGGTGTCTACTCTGCAGAATTGTTGTGAGAATTAAATGTATGTAAATTGCTTAGTAGAGTGTCTGCTACTTGGGATGGCCTTAAGAAAAACTGTTTCTTAGTGTTCATCAATTAATTCATTAAACCATTCCCCCACTAATTGTTTCAGTCATTTATTCATTCATTCCTCCACAGAGATAATATTATTAAAATGTCCATACTATCCAAAGCCATCTATAGATTCAGCGCAATTCCTATCAAAATGCCAAAGGTATTTTTTCACAGAAATAGAAAAAACAATCATAAAATTCATATGGAACTGCAAAAGATGCCACACAGCCAAAACAATCTTGAGAAAGAACAAAGCTTCACAGTTCTTGATTTCAAACTATAATTAAAAGCTATAGTAATCAAGATAGTATGGTATTGGCATAAAAACAGACTCACAGACAAATGTGACAGAATGAGGAGCCCAGAAATAAACCCACACAAGCACAGTCAATTAATATTTGACAAGGAAGCCAAGAACACTCGATGAAGAAAGGATAGTTTCTTCCCTAAATGGTGCTGGGAAAACTGGTTATTCATATGCAAAAGAATGCAGTTGGACCTCTGTCTGACTCCACCCACAAAAATTCACTCAAAATGGGTTACAGACTTAAAAGAACTGGAATCATAAAACTCCAAGGAGAAAATAGGAAAAATCCCTTTGACACTGGTCTTGGCAAGGATTTTTTTGGATATGACACTAAAAGCAGAGCAACAAAAGCAAAAAGCAGTAAGTGGGACCTACATCGAACTGAAAAGCTTCTACACAGCAAAAGCGACAAAATGAAAAGGAGACCTACAGAATGGCAGAAAATATTTGCAAACCATACATCTGTTGAGGAGTTCGTATCCAGAATATACCAGGAAACTCATACAACTCAACAGCAAAATCACCATTATCCGTGTTACAAATGAACCGAGGATCTGAATAGACGTTTTTCCAAAGAAGACATACAAATGGCCAATAAGTATATCAACAGATGTTTGACATCATTGACCATCAAGGAAATGCAAATCAAAACCACAATGAGATATTACCTTACACCTGTTAGAATGGCTATTATTTAAAAAAGAAAAAAAGGCAAGACTTAGCAAATGCTGGCAAGGACGTGGAGTAAAGGGATCCCTTATGCACTCTTGGTAGGTATGCAAACTGGTACAGCTACTATGGAAAACAGTACAGAGGTTCCTCAAAAAATTAAAAATAGAGCTATCATGTGATCCAGCAATTGCATGCCTTGGCATATATCCGAAAGAAATGAAATCATTATCATAAAGAGGTATCTGCACCCCCACAATCTCTGTGGCATTATTCCCCACAGCCAAGACATGGAAACAACCGTCTATGGAGAGATGAATGGAAAAAGAAAATGTAATAAATAGACACATACACTGGAATATTATTCAGCCACAGAAAGAAGGAAACCCTACCATTTGTAGCAACATGAATGGACCTTGAGGGCATTACACTGAATAACGTATCAGTTAAACAGAGAAGGACATATACTGCACGATCTCACTTATACGTGAAATCCAAACAAGCCAAACTCAGAAACGGGGAATAGACTGAGGGTCACCAGGAGCTGCAGGGGCAGGGAAAATGGGGAGATGTTGGTCAAAGGGTATAAACTTCTAGTTGTAAGATGACTAAGTTCTTGGGGCATCTGATGTGATTATATTAGCCTGGTGACTATAGTGAACCATATCATGTTATAAATTTTAAAGTTGCTAAGAGAGTAGATATCAAATGTTCTCATCACCACCACAACCACCAAAAAAAAAAAAAAGATAATTATGTGAGGTGAAGGATGTGTTAACTAACCTTATTGTGGTAATCATTTTGAAATATATAGGTGTATTAAATAACCACATTGTACAACTTAAACTTACACAATGTTATATGTCAATCATGTCTCAATAAAGCTGGAAAAAACAAATATTCATCCACTTATCGGTTCGTTTTTCAATGGTTTTCTTATTGTTGCACAGTTCATATGTCTGTCTACCCACTGAATCCCATCCAGCCCCATCCACCCATCTATTTACAGTTTAAATTAATACTTATCAAGCTTATCTTGAAGGATTCTGAAGTAACAATAGAAAGATTAGAAGCATGAGGTTATAACAACACCAGCATTTTTAAACACCCTTCTGAACCCAGCCCAATTATGCCTAGGGGCCCACCCCAAAATGTGTCTCCTCTTCCCTCCCCCAGCACCTCCTCATTCCGGCCCAGGCATCCATCCCTCCAGCTGCGGCAGCCTGGGGCTGCCATCCCTCTCTCAGCCTGTATCAGTGTTTAGTTTGCAAACAGAGCTAATGCCTTCTGGGCCAGGGAAGTACACTTCGCCCCAGCCTGAAACACTAGTGAAATCTCTTTATCTCGTGCTGGGATGGCACTGGTCCCCAGGTGCCTAAAACACCCAAAGCTGTGGTCACCTGCCCCCACTCAATTCTAGCAGTCATTCCTAAAGTCTCATTCTTTGCATGCCTCCAGGGTGGGGAGGCCAATGGGGCTCAGGAATGATGATGGAGATAATCATGATGATGATGATGGTACCAGAACCAGTGTCTGAGAAATTGGCTCCTACTACGTGCCAGTTATCAAGAACAATATTCAAACATGCTTATTAACTGGGACAATTCAACCAGTCAGAGGAGATGCTCCCTGCAAATAACTGGCACAGCTATCTCAATGCCTACCAGCTGACTATCCGCCCTGCTTGGCATATCTATTAATGAATGAAATCCCTCAATAGGCCAGGAGGCAGGATTATGAGCCCATTTCTCAGATATAGAAATAGAGGCTCAGAGAGAAAAAAAAAATCACTCACAGAGTAGGTAAGCAGATCTGGAATTCGCTGAGTCCTTAGCTGCTTACTTATTACTCATTTCATATATGTGCGTATTTGTATTTATTATGAAAATATTTGCTTTATTTGGTCAACACCTTAGCTGTTTTTCCCCTTTTTTTAATTTTGAAAAATTTTAAACCCACAGTAAAATTAAAAGAATAGTTTACTGAACACTCATATATGCTTTACCCAGATTCATCAAATTCTTTCTTGCCTTCTCCCCCTCAGAAGGAACACACACACTTATACAGACATTTTTCCTGTTCCATTTCTAATTAAGTTATAACCAACATGATGGTTTGTCCCTGACTCCTGCATTAACTTTACACTGGTAACCACTGCCCCATATGTAATCCTGCTCACACAGCCCGCTACAGGGCTTTTCTTATTTCCTGAGCTCACTCGTGCTTCCAGACAAGCTCCTGAGGTCTGCTGCTGACCTCTGCCCCCTAATGGGAGGCTCCTCACACACTGCTCTGCTGAGTGGACCCCGTCCCCCGACATGGGGAGCAGGGAAGGTCTCTGACCCACCAGGCTCCCAGACATGGGCTGGCAGGGGCCTTTGATTCGGACGGAATGAATCAATCAGATTTTTCTCTCTCAGCAACTTGAACTAAGAGGAGAGGACAGTTTTTCGGGAGTTACAGGCAAGAGAACTTAGAAGGTCATGTTGATTCAAGGGCTGTGAACTTGGAAGCCACGAGGAAACAAAAGGAGAGTGGAGCAGTTGCACAAAAGTAATGTATAAAAATATGATGATAATAATAATAATAATAGCTAACATTTATCGAACAGACGATATGTACTGAGGATGGCGCAGTCATTAACCCAGTACCATTTCCCTTGTTGAGAGAGAGGCACAGAGAAGTGAAGTAACTTACCTGAGGTCCCACAGCGAACAACTGCAGGAGTCTGTCTGCAGCCAGCATCCTGTCAGTTCCAGGTATTCTCACTGCCCTTTCTGAGGCCCACTGCTCTGCTTTCCCTGGATTCCCACGAGGTGTTTCTGCGTCTCACAGCAAAGCCTCAGTTGCACTTGAGCTCACTGGCGTGGGTTTCTGCTGACTCCCATCAAAGGGAGCCTGACCAAAGCCCCTGGCTTTACCTGTGACTGCAACGTTCCTCCACTCTGAGACTGGATTTCCTTAAGAACAACACTCACGCCCACCATGATGACTAGTTGCCTGGAAGTTTGCAGAGATTGGCCCACACACCGGGGAGCCAAAGATGATGCATGAAGATTAATTATACACGACCTGTTATCAATAATTTAACATGCATAACCTATCTTTGATGGTTTCCTTATTTAGATGCCACCTTTGCTTTATGTTATGTAAAAGAAAATTTATCAGGACTCTCACACTTTCATTTGTGACCTTATACAACATAACCCAATTTCTCAGAGAAAATCCTAAGCTTCAGGGATTGAATTTTTCCACCACTGAAATTTTCAGGGAACCACTACTTGCTCAATTAAAGAGAGACTTTTTTTTAAAATCATATTTAGGTAACCAATTTTTTTGAAAATCAGCATTCCTCAAAGTACAGTTAACACTAATGACAGCAAATATAGTTGAATCTCTTTCCAATGATTTAGGAGGTAACTCTGAATGTCACTTCCCTCCTACCAATCCTTCTCAAACTCTTCCAAAAGACTGAAGAGGAGAGAATACTCCCAAACTAATTCTATGAAGCCACCATCACCTTGATACCAAAGCCAAGACACTACCAAAAAAGAAAGCTATAGGTCAATATCACTGATGAACACAGATGCAAAAATTCTCAACAGAATATTAGCAAACAGAATCCAACAACACATAAAAGAGATTATACACCATGATCAAGCTGGATTCATCCCAGGGACACAAGGATGGTTCAATATATGCAAATCAATCAACGTGAATGTCACTTCCCTTTATTTGAGACTGAGAAAAAAAGAAACCTGGATAATAAAATTAAAGCCTTACCTTTGCTTGTTGGAGCTTTCTGGGTGTTACATGCTTGTGGGGCTAAGTCAGACACAGATGTCACATCCAGTATCTTGGACTGCTTATCCGCATCATCTGAGTCACAATGAACGGTGTGGGAAGACACTCAGCTCTACTGTCTGGGGTCGGTCTACTGAGTCTACTGCAGACTGTCTCCACCAAGCTGGTTACATGCCTAGATTAGCTCCTTTAGCAGCTGGACTGGACATTAGCTCTGAATTCCAAGGTGGTGGGGAAAAACCAGGGCGTTTTCATGTTTGGAAGGCAACAATTCCACCTAGCAGAGATGTTTCGAGGATTTGTGATTTACATGTCACGTTTATTATACAGTGTCTTTGCTTAATAAGTGCTCAATAAATAGTGTTATGAGGAAATAACTACTTGAGAGTTTGAAAGGAGCCCAAAATCCATTCTTCCAGCTGTCTCCTGTATTCGTTTTCACAGCAGATGGAAAATCAATTCTGCTCCATTATATTCCTCTTTAGAGAACAATCCAGGCCCCCTTAGTGGAGGAAGACCCAGAGAGAAACAAAAGGGATGCAGGAAGAAGGAAGAGCTTCGAGGAAACTTTGGTGTCATGGAAATTCATGGGACCTGAAGGCAAAAGAGGGAGAATTCGTGTCCCCACTCTGTGCAGCCAGCATTTTTGAAGCAGCCTCTGTTGGACATGGCTCAATACTGTGTCATGTTTTCATGGAATCCACGTCTGTTTCTCTTTAAACTTCCACCTGCTGGCTCATTTGTTTCTTCTTTCATCCAGCAAAGGCGCATTAGGCACCTATTGTGAGCCTGGAGCTGTTCTTGGTACTGAAGGAACACCAGGAAATGAATCAGACCTGGACTGACCTTCACAAAAGGTTTCAAAGCAGAGGTGCAGAGTGAGACAAGAGTGCATGATGGCCTTATCCAGTCTTGGGAGTGGCGAGGAGGAGGTTCAGAAAAGCCGTTACGGAGAAAGTGACCTTTGAGCTGACACCTGGAGGATAAGGAGGAATTAGGACCCAACATTTTCTTTGAAGAGCAGCACAGAAAAAGTCTTTACCTTCCAAACATTTCAGGTCAGCTCTTGGACCTCATTTCCTAGTACTGCCCCATTCTCAGTCTGATTTGACCACACTTGTCCACCCTGAGGATCTCCCTTCTCCCAAAATAACATTCTCTTCCCCCTAGATGACATAACTCTAGGCCCTTTACCACCCTAACTGATCCACCATCAACAGTTCCATTGGTCAAATATCTTAAAAGGGTGATGCCTGATTAGTTTCTATCCCTGGCCACAATGCTATATGATGAAAAATTCTACTTTGATGGCAAAAAGAGGACTGGAGTGTTCTTGTGTGCTAAAAACTCCACATCTAGAATGGCTTTCTTATGTCCACACAAAACTTATATTCAAACGTTCACAGCAGTATCATTCATGATAGTCAAATGGTGAAAACAACCTGAACATCCATCAACAGACAAACGGATAAATTAAAAGGTGGTATATCCACACTGTGGAATATTACTTGGCCCGAAAAAGGAATGAAGTACTGACACTTGCTACAATATGAATGGACCTCAAAAACATGCTAAGTGAAAGAAGCCAGTCACTGAAGACCACATATTATGATTTCATTCACATGGAAGTCCAGAATAGGGAATTCTATTGAGACAGAAAGAACAGTGGCTGTAGGTGGGATGGGCAGAGGGGTGACAGCTAAAGAGTAGGAGGTTTCTTTTTGAGGTGATAAAAATGTTCTAAATTGAATGTAGTGATTGCTTCATATTTCTGTGAGTACATTAAAACAACTGAATTGAACACTTTAAGTGGGTGAATTGTATGGTGTGTGAATCATACCTCAAATAAACTGTTAAAATAAAATTTTAAAAAATGTCTTTCTTCTCTCTGTTTGTTTGGAAGTGTTTTAGAACGCCAATGATGTGCTAATCAATGTGTCAGACACTAGGAGTTTCTGCAAGTTGGGTTTCCTGGGAATCAGATGTCAGGACAGAGTGAGGAATGCAAAAGGGTGACTGGGAAGTTAGCCATGTGAAAGGGCAAGGGGGGAAACTGGATTGGGTGGAAGGAGGCATTGTACCCCAGTGTAGATCTAGTAACATCTCTGAGTCCAACAGGGGCTTTGGAACAAAGACTAGGTAAAATAATCTTGAAAAAGAAGAACAAAGTTGGAGGTCTCTCACTTCCTAATTTCAAAACCTATTACAAAGTTACAGTGATCAAAACAGCTTGGTACTAGCCTGGGACAGACACAGAGATCAATGGAATTGAATTGAAAGTCCAGAAATAAACCCCCATGTCTGTGGTCAACTGATTTTTGACAAGGGTGCTAAGATCATTCAGTGGAGGAAAAGAATAAACTTTTCAACACATGGTGGTAGAAGAGTTGGATAAACACATGCAAAAGAATAAAGCTGGAACTCTACCTTACACACAAAGTAACTTCAAGCAGATTGAAGACCCAATTGTAAGAGTTAAATTAAAAACCTCTCAGAAGGAACCAGAGGTATAAATCTTCATGACCTTGGATTAGGCAACAGTTTCTTATATATGAAAATGAAAACACAAGCAACATAAGAAAAAATAGAAAAACTGGACTTTGTCAAAATCTAAAAACTTTTGCACATGAAAAGTTACTATCAAGAAAGTGAAAAGACGACCTATAGAATGGTAGAAGATATTTGCAAATGATCTATCTGATTAAGGGTCTGTCTAGTATCTAAATACATTAAAGACTCTTACAACTCAATAACACCAGCAAAAAACAAACAAAAACAAACAAAAAACAACCCCCAAAAAACTATTTTAAAGTGACCAAAAGAACTGAATAGACATTTCTCCAAAGAAGATATACAAATGGCCAATAAACACTTGAAAAGATGCTCAACATCATTAGTAATTAGGGAAATGCAAATTGAAACCAGAGAGATACCACCTCACACCCACCAAGATGGCTATAATTTAAAAAAAAAAAGAAAAGAAATAATCAAGTATTGAAGAAAATGTGGAAAAATTGGAGTATATTATTATATATTGCTGATGAGTATGTAAAATGGTGCAGTCATTGTGGAAAACATTTTGGCTGTTCTTCAAAAAGTTAAACATAGAACTACCATATGACCCAGCAATTTCATTCCTAGCTAAGAGAATTAAAAACATATGTTTAGACAAATGTTTACATACAAATGTCCACAGCAGTATTATTCATAACAGCCAAAAAGTGGGAACAACCCAAACATCTATCAACAGATGAATGGATAAACAAAATGTGGTATTTCTAGACAATGAAATATTATTCAGCCATAAAAAAGATGAAGCCCTGATGCATGCTACAACATGGTTCAACCTCAAAAACATGTTAGGCCAAAGAAGCAAGTGATGAAAGGTAACATGTTGTATGATTCCATTTATATGAAATGTCCAGAACAGGCAAGTCCATTGAGACAGAAAATAGACTAATGGTTGCCAGAGGCAGAGGGGGAGGACAGAATGGGGGGGGGGGGTGTGACTGCTTAGCAGGTATAAGGTTTCCTTTCCAGGTGATGAGAATGTTCTGGAATTGGATAGTGGTGATGGTCACACAACATTGTGAACATACTAAAAACCACTGAATTGTACATGTTTAAATGATTAAAAGGATGAGTTTTGTGCTGTGTGGATTTTACCTCAATTTTTAGGAGGGGAGAAGGAGTAAGAAGGGGTACAGGATATAGTGAGAACCATCTAACAGGAGAGTCATGCCTGGTCTGGGGCAGTCACACAAGGCCTGAGGAAGGACAGCTTGTTAATTCTTCTCAAAGTCCATCTGCTGACTTTCAGGTGGTGTCCTGCTTGAGAACAGGGCTACAAGTTTTGGATCACAGGATACACAGGAAATTTTTTTTTCCTGAACAATGGAAAAAAAATAATTTATGAGTTAAAGAGATGGTAGAGTGAGAGTTGGGAAAAGTCTGTGTGACCTCTGGAGCTCTGATGACCCCAGTGTCCAAAAGAGGATGAGCTAGGTGAGGACTTCTGGCCAGGCTACTTTATCTTCTGCAACTGACCATCAGGACAGAACAGAGAAAGAAAAAAGGGAAAAGAGAAAACAGCGCTCAGGCACAGTCCAGGGAGAGACGACAGAGAGAGAGAGAGAAAGGACAAGAAAACATTCTTTTCTTCCTTTTGTCTCCAAAGCCAGGTGACAGAGAGTGGAAATGGGGAACGTAGATCAAAATGTAATTTTCCCTTACAAGCTGCGGGGAGGCCAGGGGCTGGGGAGGTAGCCTGCCCTGGGGAGCTGCTTACTCGGCAATAACTCACTGGCAGCTCTACACAAAAGCAGCACTTATTAAAGGTCAAATGGAGCCAGCGCGGGGTGGGTGGGGGGAGGGAGGGCTGATGGAAGCAATAAAGGGGCACAAGAGGGAGGGGGCCATGGGGGCAGCTGATTCTGATTGAGAAGTTGTCCCAAGCAGGGCAGAGGCCAGTCATTCAAGCCAGCAGGTGATGCCCCTGACACCCACCGGGGTCCCCTGGGCTGGAAAATGCTGCTTTTGTCTTCATGGCCCAAGAATTTCCCTGGCCCCATGCAAAGATCAATGGCCAATCGATAAAACACTGGCTTGTATAAGAAACAATTACCAGCAAGCCAGAAAAAACAGCACAGGGAGCCCTCTGCCAGTAGATGGGAAGGTTGCTAAACTCTTGGAGGTCAGGTAGCGGAAGAATGACCCCAGTTTCCAGGTGCCCAGGTCAGGCTAATTCTTCATCATTATCATCAACATCATCATCACCATCACCATTATAACCATCATCATCAGTGACTTCTACTATCTATCAAACATTCCACACAGCTCATGATCTTATTGAATATTCTTAACAACAAACACACAAGTGCTGTTATCATTCCCATTTTACAGTCAGGAACACTGAGGCTCAGAGAGGTTAAGACACCTACCCAATAGCACTTACCTAGTGAAATGCAGTCAGGATGTGACCCCAATCTGTCTGTCCTCAAAGCCTGTGCTCTTAACTATGACACTTATCTGCTTCTCACAATAACCAAATGATTGTTGAGGGCCTACTGTGCGCCAGGTCATGAATGCTTTGTTGGGATTTGGGTAATTCATTTCTTCTCTCAAGGCCTCAGCCTTCTCAGCTATCTCATGGAGAGTTGACACTGATGTTCTTATCGAGGAGGGAGGTTCTGAGTGTTAAGCCATAGTCATTGGCATCCACTTGGAAAATGGAAACTGTGAATCTAAGAGGTTGTCCCTCTCAGAGTCATTCCCACTGGGAATGCTATCCTGCCCAGAATGTAGGCCAATCCTGACACAGACAGGCATCAGTGTCCCAAACTGAGACTAGGTCAGATTATTTGATTTATCACTGATTCCAGAGTAGAAAAAAAAAGTGGAGGGCCACAAGGTGGGAAAATAGGGCTGAGAAATTGCAGCTGACTTGGCAATAACAAAATGCAGTATAAATAACAGGCATGGCCCAAACCACCAGGCCTCTGACCCTTCCCTGTGAATAGATAATCAGTAACCCCTCGCTGGTCACGGTCTTGTTCCCAAGATGCTGACTACCATGAGCTTTTATGTGCATGCTTCAGTTTTTTTTTTTTAATTCAATTTTTTAAACACGAAGCATTATTTTCACATTTAAAAAGCCATAGATGGGTCCTTTTATAGCTCTCACTTGGGCTGCTAGAAAGGGCAGCATGAGAAGTTTGAGAAGCATCCAGCAGAGAACAAGACTGCATAATTTTTTTTTTCTGCACAATGGAGAAAATTTAGGAGTTAAATAGATGGTAGAGTGAGAGTCAGGAAAAGTTTGCATGTGTGTGTGTGATCATAATAGACCTCATAATAGAACATTAGAAAGCTCAAGAACTTTTATCTATTTTGGCTTTTAGATATACTTTTAATACCATTTTATTTGTTTCCTCCTGACCTATTGGCATCTATGAGACTCAATCTTGCAAACAAGGGCTTTGCAGGGATAATAGGTGCTCCTGGTGCTCAAGTCACAGGCGTTCAGCTCATCCTTGACCGTGGCCTCAGCAGCCTGGGCACACCGACACCATTCGACTTCCAGCACCTGCCCAGAACCAAGAATCCCTCTGCTTCTCTGCCACAATGTTTTCTCTAACACCACAGGAGCCTGTTCAGCCTCAAGCAGGTGAATCCTGAAAGTGTGGAGCAGTGAACACCCGCCGGGCAACCCTCAAATGGGTGACCAGAGCCAGTGGCTAAGTACCTCAGCTTTCTGGCCTCCCACACTTCAGAGACTTCTGGGAGGCAGTGTGCACACTTCTCAGATGCCCCAGTGTAGTTGAGCCCCACTGCCTACAGCAGCAGCCTGTAAGTAACGAATTCTTTCTTGGCTTTTCATCATTTCCTGATTTCACTCTTCCTGGGAGTAGCTCCCAGACAAACCACTTGGCCCCAAGTACTTACATCAGGGTTCTTCTTCGGGGGAATCCAAAATAAGACCATGGTAGGTGTATTAGTCGGAATCCAAAATAAGACCATGGCACTTGTATTGTTCAGGGTTCAATCAAAGAAGAAGTTCCACTGGGAGGTGCATATGTATTAAAGAACTTGTCCCAGGCATGTGACCTTACTCGATTGTGACTGATTAACCAGTCTCTGTAAGGCTGTTGTTGTCTTTGTATCTGATGCCAGAGTTTGAAATCTGCAGGGCAGGCAGCCCCGAAGGGCAAAACGATGAGAAGTGAGGGAGAGCACAGACAAGCCCGTAATCTGTGAGCACAAACTTGGATCCACAAGGACAGACTTGAACCCAGTTTGGCTCTCGTTGCCTCTGACCTTGGTGATGTGTGTGTGTCCTCAAGGATGTGTTGGTACCCTTCACCAAACACACACCTGGCCCAGGAGCCAAAGAATCTGAGGAAGGATCCAAGGGAAGGTGGCCCCATACCAACGAGGTGAACCCGAGACAACGTGAGCAAGCTATGAATGTGCCCTCCCTGACCTATACAGCGAAAACCAAAACAGCCGATGCCTCACATCCACCTTTCAAATCTCTCACGGGAATCTCTCTTGTGGTTCTGCAAAATATACCAGGAAAGGGACTCTGGGAAATGCAGTTCAGCCTGACCAAGTTGACACTTTACAAAACCACCACAGAAGAGGAAGGTACAGAACATCAAAATTGGGCAAGACTTGACCTCAGGACCAACTGTTCTCGGAAAAGTCTTATGCTGACTTGCAAACATTGAACAATCAGCTTCCACCTTCTCAGCTGCTGAAGGAAGAGCCACTGCGTACCGTCAGTGGGGTTGTGCACTGCACAATTCCAGAGTGTTCTATTCACATGGACTATAATGTAAATGACGCGCCCGTGAGCCAGGCTCTTCCTCCATGAAAGCAACCACACCGACCCATAAGGTCTTCAGCTGGTAGCAAGAAGGAACCTATCTCAGAACAGACCCCCAGACCATGTGAGGCACACCATGTTGATTTGGGGGGCAGCCATATCTTGGCCAACAGAGTATTGTTATTAACAAGACTGAGCTAAGCAGAAGGGAGGGACCAGGGCTAAGAGTGGACAGTCACTTGAGTCTAGGGAGTAATGGTAGTATAAACAGGCAAGAGGTGAAGTCCAAAGAAGTTGCCTGAGACAGGTAAGAAGAAGCACCTGGCTCTGAAACCAGGTAGCGAGCAGAGCCCAGAGGAGCAGAGAGGCAGGTGAGTACCCCCCGACGGTACGTTCCAGTTTGTTCCTGTATATGTTCTCTGGACTCAATCAGGCCAACCTGGCTCTGGGTGTCCTTACATTAATTTTAACCAGGGAAGATCTCAGTGGGGGCATTTTTAAAGGTTCTAGAAATGCTAGGGTTGAGACAGAATGATGGAGTCGGATTTGTAACTGGCACACATTTGTGGTTTGTTACTACTCAACATTCTTCCTAACTTCTAACAACACAATACTTTCCCTTGTGGAATAAGGCTCATCCAGCCTCAGTCAGTTTAAGATAAGGAAACAGGGGGAGGGAAATAGCTCAGTGGTAGAACGCATGCTTAGCATGCATTAGGTCCTGGGTTCAATCCCCAGTACCTCCATTAAACTGCCCACCCCCTAAAAAAAAAAGATAAGGAAACTGAGGCCACAGACATGTGAAATAATTTGCCCAATGTCACACAGCATGGTGAAGTCTGATTAAGACCCATGACTGCACGCCTAGAGCAGTTAACCTCTCTGCAAGTCCACTACCAAACAAAGGTGAGTTGACCCTGCACTGCAGGGCTGGGTCAGATTTGGGGTGAAATTCAAACAGGAAACTGGAATTTGTTTTCTCGCCTTTGCCCTCCCTCTCGTTCAGTCAGAGAGTAAACACTTGAATAGCACAAACAGAAAGAGACCTGAGCGCATTAAACCGCTGAATCTCTCTCTCCAGCGGTCCCCAACATGGCCCCAAAGTCAGCAAAACCCGTTATCTACTTAATCTGATTTTACGCCACGTGGCAATTTATTTTTGAGATTTTTTTTTCCTTGTTGGATAATGGCAACTCTGAGAAAGCCCTATTGATTTTTTGATGGCAGGTTTATCGGGGCTGAGTCAGCTTAGCCCTCTGCCAACTGGAGCCTCCATTCAGATCTTTATCTTGTCTCCCCATAGCTGGAAAGACACAGTTTAGTTAAGGCCGTAGGGATGGGTCCTGAGGGCTGCATCCACACTCATAATGGAACAAAATTAGAAACTGCTTCAGGCTTTAATAACCACTGTGCTCACTGGGCTGAATTACACACGGAGGAAAGAGTGAAGTTGGTATTTCGCATATGCGTGTAGTCAAACTGCAGCCGTCGGTGTGCAGGGGAGAAAAGCAGACAGAAAATCTAAACTTTGCCCCGATGTGACATTGTGTTCCCACGCTAAAGTGCCCAGCATCTCCAGGTCTGTTCTCCATCCTCACATGAAGGAAGTATCATCGACCTCCCTTATGACATCACAGTCCTATCAAAAAAATAAATCATCCTCGGTAGAAATACACTGACGAAGAGATGATCAGTATCCACGTGCTCCCCAGACTCGGCACTCAGACACTGAAGGGGGGTCATAAAATCTCGCTTCCTCCAAGAACCTTTCCGTCATCTTTCATTCCTTTATTCACTTAGAGCACATTCATGGAGCAGATATGAATAATTTCCACCCACACTCACACTCTCTTCTTAGACATCCTGCCCATGCCTCTGGCGTGAGACAATTTGCTCCATCTCTCTTCCTCTCGGCCCACTTTTTGGCTCTAGTCATTGTTGCAGCAAATCACCTGCTTGTGGGTGTATCCTGTGATCCAAAGGGCCATCCTTTGACCCATGGGGGCCAGAAGCTGAAGAATCCGTTCCTCCCACTCCTACTTTCAGGAAGGCACGTCTGAGTTGCACCCTACACAGTTCTCAGAGGCTCTCTGCTGAGTGTGAGCCTCAGTTCCCACATCAGTTCAATAACACATCTTTGGACTGGCTTTCCCACCTTCTCTGTTTCTCTCCCAAGTCCCCCCCTCTCCTGTTCCCCAGTATCTCTTCCAACCAAACTACCTGCTGCATGCAAGCCCTTCTCACTAGCTCTGCTTTCAGGGAGAGCTGGAGCTAAGACCTCCTCCGTACTGCAATGAGACATTTCTGATCTTCAGAGAAGCAGGGAACGTGACCCCATTCCCCTGCCCGTAGCAGCAGCTGATTGGCCCAAGAATGAATGCCTGGCAGGAGTTAGAGCCAATCAAATTTCCTCTTCCCTGGGAATTTAGAATCAAGATGCTACTGAATCTCTGTAATGATTGAAGTGGAAAAGCATCATAACGCCTGGGCTGGGCACATCCATGTGCCCATGGAACAAAGAAAGCCAGCTTGCAAAGAGAAGGAAAGAAACATCAGGCAGCCATGGAGAGATAGAGGGAAACAGCTAGGTTCCTGGTCTTTTTTCTTTCTTTCTTTCTTCCTTTTCTTTCTTTTCTTTTTTTTTTTTTTTTTTCGTTAGACTTCCTTCCTAACCCGACTCCCTTTCCTACCTTTTGGTTCTCTGAGACCCATCTGTCCTTCCAATAAATTCATTTCTCTGCTTATACTAGCTTGAGGGAGATTCCATTCTTTGCAATGAAACCATTTCTAAATCAGAATATCTCCTTACATGCCAGGCACTGTGTTAAGCTCTCGATGTACAATGATGGGCAATATATAGCTCCTGCCTTCAAAAAGCTTCACATCAAACCGATCAATAAAAAATGAGGCAGTGTCGCCTAACATTTCCTAGGCTGCCAGAGCAGTCCTGTATATTACCCCAAATAATGAATGAATCCATTCATAATCACTGCAGACATTTCCTAATCCTTTCCACGTGTAGGGCATTGTGCTCTCTGTGTGTCGGATCTTCTCAGTCCTTACTGAAATGGTTCATTTCTTTAGTGTAGGAATATTGCCGTAAGTTCTTTTCAGGTTATGATAAGTGCTGAAAGAATATCAACCAGGTGATGTGACAGATCATAGAAAGCGTGGAGAGAGTGGATGAAAACTACTTTCAACAGAGAGGTGAGAGGTTCAGAAAGAGCTTCCTTGAAGAATTAACATTTTCAATGAGACTTTCAGAGTGTGAAGCAAGTAAATGTGCAAAGAACCAAGGGAAGAAAATTCTGGGCTAAGGGAAAGTGCAAAGGCCCTGAGGCAGGAATGAGATGAAGGAATAAATGAACAACCAGATTCCACATAAGACAACTCTCTCTGATCCTTGAATCATATCTGTCATTCTCAGCTCTCTAGCTGCACAGTGAGGTTTTTTTTTCCCCTAAATACCCATGTTTAGGCTACTCATTCAGAGACTTAGATTTGATCAAGTCTTTTGGATGGATGGAACTTTTTTTTTTAAAGCTCCCCAGCAACTCTGCTTCAAAACAACTAGACTAGATGGACATTGGTGCAGTAGAATTTACATAAAAAGGAAGAAAGCATGATGGGGAAATGTGATGTCTGGGTATCTCTCAAATCTTGGATCAATTCCTTGGTTCCTATGGCAATTGTCTGTATCCAGGCAACCGTCTCCCAAAAGCGGGTGTTCAGAGACTGGGTGAAAGGATGTGTATACATCCCAACCAGGAAGTGCTTCACTATAGGAAACTTTGTCAATGTTGCCAGACCCTCCCCCAGGCTGGTTAGGCCCCCCTCCCTGCTCCTCAGCCCCTATATTTAGCCCCACAAAGCACTTATTATATGGTGTGATATGCCTGTATATTTGCTCATCCAATAGAATTCCATGAAGGCAGGAACTGTGTCTTCTTCCCCATGGCATCTTGCATGTCTTTCAGGTCTCAGATTAGATGCCACTTCCTCCAGAAAGCCACACTTGACTTCACCCAGGAAAGTTTAGGTGCCTTCCTTGGGAGTTCCTTTATCATAGAACATATTGCCCTATATTTTACCTGTGTTTACGGACATCTCCCTCAATAGTCTGGGCAGTGTTTGAATCTGAGGCTTTATTTATTGATTCATTCCACTAATATCTATTGACCATCTTCTATGTGAGGCATATTGTTCCAGACATTGGAGACACAGCAGTGAAGAAAAATGGACCTGCTCTCACGTGTCTTAGGTCACTGTGGTGGGAGGACAGGCAATAAACTCGTAAAGTACACAGTATGTCAGACGGTGGTAAGTGCTCTCAGTGCGATGGGAAGACACGGGAAGCCACTGGCTGTAAACAGAGGAGGGAAATGACCTCACTTTCTTTTTCAAAGCATCATTCTGAATTCTTTGTTAAGGAGAGAGTGTGAGAAAGCAAGGGCAGGTGCCAGAGGGGCCTGTCACGGGGCTATTTCAGTTAACCAGGTGAGAGATGAAGTGTTAGCAACAGACATGGTGAGAAGTGGTCAGGTTCTGGGTATTTGTTTAGTAGCTTTATTGGGGTAGATCCGGCATACAATAAACTGTACGTACTTAAAAATACAACTTGATAAGCTTTGATATATGTGGTACCTGTGAAATCAGCACCGCCCTGAAGGTAATGGCTCTGTCCACCACCACCACCACCCACCCCCAAAGTCCCCTCGTGCCCTTGGCTTTCCCTCCTGCCTCCTCCTATCCCCAGGCAACCACCGATGTGCTTTCCAGCACTACAGACCAGTATGACTTTTCTGGAATTTTCTATCAATGGCATCATATATAGTACTCTTCTGTGTCTGGCTTCTTTCACTCAGCAGAATTAAGAACTCATGTTGTTGCGTGTATCAATAGTTCTTTTGTTTTTTTTCCTCCTGGAGTATTATTCCATTGCATGGAGGTACCACAATTTGTTTATGCTCTTACATGTTGATGGACATGTGGGTTATTGTCAACATGCCAGGTATATTCTATAAATGTACTTTTTATTTATACATAACAAGACCTAGTAGCAGGTCTGATGACGACTAAAATTTTAAAGAAGGAATGAACATAAATACTTTAAGATACATGCAACAATTGTATATAAAAATGTCTAATTTCTATTGTGAAAAGTCATTTACATTCCTAATACTACTACAGTTTACTTCCAACATTTTATAATGGAATGTAATCTTATAAGGTGAGTGAAAATAAAGACATATCTTCCTGTCATCCAAAAAAAAAAAAAATTCCGGGTATATTCTGAGGATAGAGCTGAAAGGATGTGCAGGTGGACAGGCTGTAACTTACTACAGAGAGAGCAGAGTCACGATGACACCTAGCTTCTTCCCTGGGACTGGGAAGATGGAGTTTGCAATTGCTGAGATGTGAAACCCTGCAGGGTTAGAGCAGAAGGCCTCTAACGCCCAACATACTGCTGAGCACATAGTAGGAGCCCAATACATGTTTGCTGAAGAAAGGATGGGGACAGGGAGAACAAAAGGAAGACATGTGAATTCAGTTTGGGGTGCTGATTGGTAATTCAGGTCCTAAGCTTCAAGCCAAGCTATATATATTCTCTCCTTTTCCACATCCCGCACCTCACTCCTGAAGCCCAGGCAGTCATCATCATAAAGAGACTCCTCGGACACAAAGGAGGCGGAAGGCAGATTCCATTAGAGCAGGGCCCCTTGTTCTCAAATGGCCTGGGTCCAGGAAGCACTGTTTTCTCCCCAGCATGGGGCTGAATGCACAACTGTCCTTCTTTGGTTTCTGAACAATAAGCTTCCAAATTACTCTCCACCTGGCTGATCCACTTGAGACCTACAGGGCCACAAAGAGGCTCCCTCCCCACCCCCATTTACCCTGTCCTTCCCAAATGCTCCAGCTTGAAATGCATCTAAACGCGTTGAGCCCTAGTGTGAACTGTTATTAAAATCCACACACTCCAAAGTTTTCACTGGCAAAAGGCTATAAAAAGACAATTTCACATCAGTAAATACAAATAGCTAATAAACATACCGGAGGGAGGATGCCCAGCCGGACTACACTCAGAGGAAATGCAAATTCCTACAATCTTGAGAAAACATCTTATTCCTATCAAGTTGGCATGATTAAAACAAATGCAAATAAGCTAGTATTGGCAATAGTCTGAGGACGCGGACAGCAATGTACTTTGCTGGTGGAAGTGCAAATTGGTACAAGCATCCCGGAGGAAGTATAAAAAGTGGCCATAGCCTCTGATCCAAAAATTCTATATTTAGGAATTTGTCCTGAGCAAATGGTTATGGATGTCTGTAAAGATATTCATCACATCACTATCTATAACAAGAAATGCACCCACAACCTTAATGTGGACAGAAATGACGACACTGCCCATCAACAGGACAGATAAATGCACGGTGGATAGTCACACAATGAATTATACACCAATGAACAGGAACAGAATAGTGCCACCTGCAACAACATGGATGAATCTCCCAAATGTAACACTAAGTGAAAGACGGAAAAAAGAGTATACATGGAGTATGATTCCATCATATGAAGTTAAAAAACAAACGGGCAAATTTAAACTATATCATTTAGGATGCAAACACTAACGTTAAGATCCTAAGGAAAATCAGTAAAATGATTTCAATAAAAGACAATATAGGGGTTAACTCTAGGGAGGAGAGAGAGTGTGCATACAGGGAGCTCCTGGAGTTTGGCCATGTTTTAGTTTTTGCCCTGAGTGGTAATTAGGCGGGTCCTCAAATTGCTATCATCCTTTATGCTGTATTTGGCTACCCTTGGTCATTTCACTGCTAAGCAAGATCAGGGAATTAGATTCTTTCAAAGTTTATGATGGAAACAGACACAGAGCAAGGTTTGACCACTTGCATCTAGAAATTCTAACAAGCTTGGCATAAATAATCTGTCCTTAAGATCTCCTCTTTTAGACCTTGAGATCTAAATTGGCTCTACTTTGATGGGACTGTTCTGGAAGATAACAGGGCCACCTCATGTCTGAATTCACTGGAATTTGGCATCACTGAGACAGAGAGAGAGAGAGGGAGAGAACAGGTGATATTTCTTGCTCAGGTTCTGCTCTTTA
This sequence comes from Camelus bactrianus, assembly GCF_048773025.1. NCBI lineage: Eukaryota > Metazoa > Chordata > Mammalia > Artiodactyla > Camelidae > Camelus > Camelus bactrianus. The sequence goes on from NC_133570.1 coordinate 10,401,017, forward strand.
AAGAAGTTAGTTAAATGAAAATGTGGCTGAGTTTGGGGCAGTGGTGGAGAGAAATTCCCCAGATATTCAGGGAGTCACAGAGTGAGCCATGATATACAGAGCTCTGCTAAGTGCTAAGCATTGTCCTTGACAATGGGGCAGAATTAAGGGATAGCATCTGGCCTTAAGAAACTCATAGCGTAAGGGATGGTGGCAGAAGAGCAATGAAATCAGTGCATTTGGGGAATGAGAGAAAAGTCTGAGACCACAGAAGAAAAATGGAAATGAGGGCATCTCTTTCTTTTCCGAGCCACTGTTTCTATTCTAGCCCAGTATGGCAGGATTTAGAAACCAACTGGTACCCAGAATAAGAGAACTGCTTCCTTCTTCCTGGTAGGCCTAAGTTCAAACACATGTCGATGCACCTACAGCCTTCTGCTAGGAGGTAACAAGAAGCACTGCTTTAAGGTCTTCAATGTCCTCATTCATTCCCTCAACAAAGTTTCTAATAGGTGTGGTGTGCTGTCCAAGGTACTGGAAATACAAATATTAACCCAGGAGCCCTGCCCCTAGAGATCTAGTCCCACAGAGGAGCAGATGCTGTACAAACCATGTCACGTTCAAAGAGCTTTGATGGAGAAAGCCCAGGAGGCTGAAGGAAAAGCATGAGGAGGACAGGGACAGCTTTGCAGAGAAGGGTCCCTACGAGGTGAATTCTGAAGATGTCAAAGCACATAGGTAATGAGTTCCCTGGGAGAGAAAACTGCTTCATCACCCATATGAAAAAGGCAGATGTTGGGCTAGTCTATCCCCATTCTTGCTTCATGATCATGATCTTGGATGTTCCTTGAGCACTTCCTATGAGCCAACATCCTTGACCTCACTTAAGAGTCACATACACAGCAAACACACAAGGGAGGTCCGGGACTGTCACCTCTGATTTACAGATGAGGAAACTGGCCTAGAGAGTAATTTGCTCGAGGTAACGCAGCAGAAAAAGGCAGGTTCAGAATGAACACCTGAGCAGGTAACTTCAGTATGCGTGCTCTTAATCACCACTACATTCTCTCTCACTTTCCAAATCATTGAGGAGAATGGAGAGAGGGAAGTAAAAGCAAGAGTGAGGAATGGCATAGAGGTCAGGAGATCTTGAGATCATCACTTTATGTACATAATCCTGACAAGTCCGCAAAGTAGGTACAATTATCATTCCATTTATAGAGAAGGACAGTGAGGCTCAGAGGGGCGTGGTGACATCCTTCTCCACAGCCACATCCATGTATGCTCCAGCTCTGAGTCCCCACTGCTCAGGCTCCCAACTCCCTGCTCCAGAAGGTGGAAAATCCCCTTCCTCCCAGGCCTTTGTGGGGAAGCCTTCACTGCCGGCCTCTCTGATGAGGCATCTCATCTCCAGCCGGGAAACGTGGAAGCCACACACCAGCAGCCCCCAGCCCCAGAGTAGGCAAGGCCACTAATGAGATGAGTCTGTTCTGGTGTCTGCCCAGACACCAGCAGACAGATGGAGATGGGATGGGAATCCCAAAATCACTATTTTAGGGCCTCGGAGTGCAGTGCCCAAGTAAGATGACACTTCTGGAGAACTGCAGTGGGGCCCGGCTCTGGGAAGAAAGAACAGGGAAGGGCTACAGGAGGGGAAGGAGGGCCGGTGATGACCATGGGTGAGGAGGGGATCTTCCTCCCCCGAAGGCAGAAAACAGAGATGAGGACTCACTGACCTGATTTTAAGTCCTTGGGAGGGTTGGCGTGAAATTGCTTTGTAAAGTGGGAAGAGCCCAGGGTTTGGGCACAGAAGACATGGTTCCAAGACTAATTTCTCCTTGGAGCAGCTACAAGTATCCTCCTTAATAAAATGGATGTAAAAATTGTCACATCTAACATTGATGTAGGACTCACTATGTGCCAGGCGTTGTTCCAGTGTGCCACATTCCATGATTAACGAGCTTAACCCCTAAACAGTCGTATGATAGGTGGGTCCACCATCATCCCCATTTTACAGAAGAGGAAACTGAGGCTTAGGGGCAACTCAGGTCATAAGTGCAAGACACAGGACTTGACCCTCAAGAAATGCCCTTAGTTACTTTTTTTTGCTGCCACAAGGAAAAATAAATCAGGGTAGCAGCTGCTCCCTACTGAGCACATATCATATCCACCTACTCTCATTTGATTTTTTGGTATTGGTCTCATCAGCCCCATTTAACAAATGGGGCAACTCTAGGGCCTGCAGGTCTGCAGTGATATGCACGGGGTCCCACAGAGGCCAGGATTCCATCCAAGGCCGGGCTGCTTCCAAGCCCACATACACAGCCCCCACACTCAAGGTTCCCCTGTCTGGACAATCATAAAAATCACCTGGGTGGGTACTAAACATTCAGACTTCCAAATAGAGCTGGTCTGGAGTAGGTCCTAGGAACACGTATGTTTGAAATACACCCATGGTGATTCTAATTATCTATCACTTGCCAAAAGCGACACGTTAGAATTACATGAAATAATGAAGGAATGCATTAGTAAACTTCAAAGTGCTATAAAAATGCCATAAAATATGATTTTAATGGTAATATATTTCATTATTAATAACAACAAAACCATTGTAAATGCTGAAGCATCAGTGAATATGTGCTAAGTTCTAATGAGCAGAAAAGCTGAGAAACAGAAGACACAGTCACTGACCTCAAGGAGCTAGCAGTCCAATAATTGAGATAAAGGATGTTTTGGGGTTTTTTCAAGAGTGAGTTGCTAAGGAACGTGTCAAGAAAGACCAAGATAATTCATGCTACTGTCAGCATGTGAAGCCGGTGGAGTTTCAATTACCCATGTACAGAGCAGAAGGATGCTACCGTGTGTCTGAATTCCTTGAATCCACTCTGTCAGAGCGTGAGAAAGAAGGCTGGCGATATTCTAGCCAGCAGGGAGGAGTGGCTATCTTAGACCATGAGCTCAGCACCTGGGCACAGAGGTGGGGGATTCTGTCAGAAATGGGACGGAACTGGCAAAGGAACATGAATGGATTTACTAGTTAGTTGTCTGACAGCGTGTAGGAATTACCCAGTTGTCATCAAGACAGAAAAGAAAAACAAACACTCCAAGCGGTTTAGTATTTTTAACTCAAATTGAACTGCATCTACTCGGCTGGCGTTCTGCTTACGCGTTGATGGAAACCGTGACTTTGTTCTCGGGAACACACATTTCTCTGTCTCCTCCCATCGTACAAGTTACAAAGATGTTTTGGTCGCCTTTCTCTCAGTCCACTGTGATTCACTGAAAAACAGATTTAAAAAAAAAAGATTCTGGGGGTTCTGTCCATTGACAGTCCTGGCAAACCTCTTCCAAATTCCCTAGCACTTTTCCCAGGATCCAAGCAGATATTCTGAACCTGAAGACCCAAAGGAGGGTTCAGGAAACCTGTATTTTTATCAAGATTTTCCAGTTGACTTTTATGTGTACTCAGGTTTGGGAGACACAGGGAATATCAGTGGACTAATTCATTCACTCAACAGTTATTTACTGAGCACCTAGTATGCACTGGGGTCCAACTAAGCCCTAGAGCCACATGGAAGAAAAAAAAAGAGGGTTCCCATGTTCCATCTGCATGGAGTCTAGCATTAAGTTCTATCAACGGAAGGAGCATGAAAGTCCAAGAAATGCGTAAGGTCAATGACAGTTGTTCTATAAAGGACAAGAATGGAGAGCGACTGCGGTCAGCCTCATTTAGATTGGGGGTTAGGTGGTCATTTCGACCAAGACTGAAAAGATTAGGCATAAACCAGGAAGAGAGTGAGGCAGGGGTGAGAATTCAGGTGAGAGGGGAAGGAAAGGCAGCGTGAAGACTGGGAGGCTGGAGGCAGAGAGGTCCCCATGGGATGCAGCATTTTGATCAAGGTTAAGGGTGGGAGCAGGGAGAGAGGAGACCAGGGCCAGGTTAGCATGTGTCAGGAGTTCCGATTTGATCCTAGGAGGCGGTGGGAAGCTGCTGGAGGGTTTTAAGCAGAAAGTGATATGATGTGAATTTACAGCCTTTCAAAAACATCACAGGGCCTCCTCCTCCCCTTGCGCTATTTTAATCATGTCATGCCCATGGATCAAAGTCCACTCTGCAATACGGAAGACCTGATTCCATTGCAGAGTCACGGGAGAAAAACTAGCGAGGAATTGGAGTCTCCAACCTCCTCTCTTATCACCTCTCCTAGAAGGTGGACAGAAGTCCCTCTTTAAGCTGAGCATGGGGTCACAGGGCAGGAAGAGGAACCCCACCAGTGTTGCACCCTGCCTCCCTCCTACTGCCTTTTCAGTTCCACACCTGCTAGAAATCAATCAGAGCTATCTTCTCCAGAGAGCAAAGTTATCAAGTGCCCACTGCACAATAAACTCCCAAGAAGAGTCTCTCCCTGGAGTCCCCTGGGGGAATGGCCATTCTGGGCTGGAGAAGAGCAGAGTGCCCTGGGACTGGGGGTGACAAGTGTTTAGGATGCTGTGGTGGACGTCCTGTTTCATCTGCTCAGCGCCCAGGCCTCCTCCTAGTTTGGGTGAGGTTGACTCTAAACCTGGCTCTAAGACTGGGGATGGCCCAGGACTGGCCACTCAGATGTTCACATAACCCTGGTCTTACTAATTAACTCGATGATGGAGTTATGGCCCAATCAGAACCAAGGAGACGCTATTCTTTGACTTCTGGGGAAATGCTGGCCAGGGAGAGTACCGCCCTCCTTTTTAATGGGTTTGCTGAAAGGACAGGACATGAGCCTGGAGCTGCTGGTGGCCTTCTTGTCACCACAGGGGACAGCCTACCTGAGAATGGAGCCCACATGGAAGAAGTAAAGAGCTGAGATGCGGGAGAGAAAGAGCAGGATGTGAGGGTGTCACGTGAGCCTAGAGATCCAGCTGGAACTACTGGTGGTTCCACTGCGTGAATAAATAATTAAATATATATATATATTTGCCCAATTCTCTTTGAGTTGGGTTTCTGGGTCTTGCCACGCAGAGTCTCAACTTTTACAGAAGCATTCTCTCTCCTTTCCCAAACTCTCACTGCACAGGCTCAGCAAGATTTGGGAATAAATGAGACAGAGGTGGGTCACGCCAAGGAGTGTTACACTGGCTGTCTCCCTTCAGACGTGAGTTAACAGATGTGAGTCAGAATTCCCACGAATGGGAAAGGAGAGAAGAGTAAGGAATGATGCAGTTGCGGCAGGCATGATTCAGACTAAACTCCTGGGAAAGAGGACCGTTCCTCCCAAAAGCCTTTCTGTGGTCCTTCCCTTAAACGGAGCAGGAAGCTCTTCCTCAATTCAACGGTCTAGGGAGGGAGGGAGGGAGGAAGAGAGGATGGGAGGAAGAGGAAAGAAAGGAAGACAGAAAGAAAGAAAAGAGGGAGACAGGGAAAAAGATTCTTTCCCAAATCAACAGTTCTCTACCCCGACCACAAGCTAGGGAGCTTTTGAAAAATACTGACGCCCAAGTTCTACCTCCAGAAATTCTGATTTAATTCATTTTGGGTGGGAGGAAATACTAGCATTCTTTGAGAACCACTGAGTAGTACTGGTGTCGCCCCTGTGTGGCCCTTGGACCTGAAGCAGCCGCGTCACCTGGGAGCTTGCTGGAAGCGTGCAATCTCAGGCCCCATGGTGGACCTGCTGAATCCAAATCTGCATTCTCACCTCATCCCCAAGTGATTCCTGTGAGCATTCAAGTTCAAGAAGTACTAAGATGCAGGGACTCCAGCTTCAGTTCTGGGGAGAAAGCTGGCACAGCCCTGCGCCCTGCAGCACTGACGGTGTCTAGGAGGAGCCGTCTGCCCTGGGGGAAGGGCAGGTGTGGCTTCAGAAGCGGAGAGGAGAGGACGACCGGTGCGGACCGCATCCAGGACGGGCTGACCTCGGTCAGTGCCCCCACAGCCTCCCTGTCGCCCCTGTTCGTCCAAGACAACTCGCTGTGCTGTGTACGGGGCGCTTAACTCACCCACAAACAGAGCAGCCCAGCCACAACTCCGGAGCAGCGGCATATAATTACACCGAGAAAATCATTTTTACGTTTCATTAGTGCTGTTTAATAGAGACGGTCTGCTCCCAGGTGTGACAGCCTGGGTGACAGGCTGGATTATCCACGTCCCCTTTCTACCAGCCAACGTTAATGTGCCTGTGAATCACCCGGAGATTCTGATTCAGGGGATGGCGGGGGCGGGGGGGCTCCTGCCTCTCTAACCAGGTGGTGTTGATGCCACTGGTCCTTTGAGTATCGAGAAGGCCTCAGACTCCACAGATACACCCAGAAAGCCCACCTGGAAACCTTCCTGGGGTGAGGGTTTTCTCCAGCGTGGTCTCATTTAGTCCTAATGATGCTGTAGGGTGAGGCTGTTTAAAAAGTATTCCCATTTTCCATCTGAGACAACCAAGGTTCAGAGTCCACTCCAACCTCAGTCAGCTGAATTCCCAAATCAGCTGTGCAACAGAATCTCCCAGGGACTTTTTCAAACCATGCTCAAAATACACTCCCTGGAGGATTTCGATTCTGAGGTGGGTTCAGGAAGATGTATTTTTAAAAGGTCCTCGAGCAATTCCAGTGCAGCTAGCGAGTGGCAGGCCCCTGGGGATTACAGATGAAGCTGTCACTGCCTGTCCAAAGCAGCTCAGAGGAACTCGTGTGCTGCCCACTTTCTTTAAAGAGTAACTGAGTAACTGCTTCTTATTTTCTTTGTGTCCTTGACACCTAGCCCCATACCTGCCAAAAAAGCAACGGCTTAATAAGAGTTATCACCTCTAAATGAACTGAGAAACGGATGGCGGATGGATAGACGCACGTTGCGGTGGGGGAAGAAGGGAGGGAGGAATCAAGCTGGGGGTTCCTTGAGCTTGGCATTCACCCACCAACCTGCATCGAGTCCTTAGATGCATTTTTTAAGATCACAGATATAAAATAACAGGTACTATCTTAGCAAGTCAGCAATTCAAGATGACATGTCTGTGTTCACAAGATGCACTGAAACTCTTATCAACTAACGGACAACACGGGCAGGGACTGATGGAGCAGGGAGGGGAGCCGGACGCTGCCCAAAGATGTGGAAGGAGGGTGTCAGCCTCTACGCCAACCAGCGTGACTCGCCCCCGCGCTGTGCGGCATTAACCTGCAGCCATGGCCTATCTGCAGAGAGCAGGCTTCCCTGACCCCTGGGCTCATTCCCACCCCCCTACCCCGCCCTTACATATTCGCCGTCTCCCTCGTTCTCCCAGTCTCCTTCTTGACCTCGCCTCCTTTTTATCTCCATGTCCTGCCTTCCTGTCTGTCTTGCTCCCTCTGGGATCTTAGAACCTTCTTTTCAAGGCTCCAGGCTCCCTGCCTCCACCTTTCTCTAGAGGTGACTTTGGGACCACTTTGTCATCAAAACCCATCCAGCCGCCATCAAGAGTGCAGACCCAGCTTTCAGCACAAGCATGAATTAAGTGAAGGTGGTCTTCATATTCCCACCATCCCCAGCCCTGTTGGAACTCAAGCTACCCTTTTCCCACCTCCTCATTCAACAGCCATCTCCCCATCCAGTCCCATGGCTTCCAAGAGCATATCTGCACTGATGATTCTGAAATTTATGTCTTCCATCTCAGCTCATCCCTTGACCTGCAGGCTTGCATATCCCACTGCGTGATTAGGATGTCCACCTGGGACTCCAGCACAGCTCTGAAGCTTACCATGTCTAAAACCAAACCTCTAACTCTCCTCCACTCTCTTCCCACGCTCCTCCGCACCTCAGTTACAAGACCAGCATTTGCCCAGTTGCTCAGTCATCCATGACCACTTCCGTCTCTCACTCCAAGAGGAAATTCTTCAGCCAATCCTGAGAGCTCAACCTTCACGATACATCTCAAATCTGACCCCTTCTTCCAGCCCCGCTGCTACCACCGTGGTCCAAGCCAGCACCTCCTCTCTGCTGGATAATTACAACACCCTCCTCACTGGTCTTCCGGCTTTTCCTCTTGCCTCCCACTACAGTCAGGCTCCATACAGAGGCCAAAATGAGTTTTTCAAAATAGATATCAGCTCACCTCACTCATCTGCTGGAGACCCTCTCAAAGTGTGACGTCCACCATACAGACACCCAACCGTGGCTTCCAAGGGTCTACACAACCTGGTTCCTGGCTAGGTCTTCAATCACACTTGCTGACAGTACTCTTGACTGTTTCTGTCCAACACCACGCCACCCCACCACCCCACCACCTCTCTGCCTTTGGACTTCCTGCTGGTCTAGTCTTCACTCAGAAATTCACGTAGTTCACTCGCTGCTTCAGATCTTTGCTCAAATATCACCTCTCCAGAGGGTGTTGAAAGTGATACCCTACCCCTCCTGCCCCGCTGCCCCTGCCTCGCTGTCCATATGACTTTCACCGTCTCATTATATTTATACACACACACACACCGCTACTCACACGTGTATTTGTTGATTGTCTGTCTCCATCCAACAATATGAACCTCAGGAGACCTTTTCTGTGCTGATCTCACCTGTATCCCTCATGCCATGGACAGTGCCTGCAGCATAGTAGTTATTTACCCTCACTGTTGAACAAATGGGTGACCTGTCTGTCCCTACCTTGCTCAGCAAGGTGTTATCTGAGTTATAAGAACCAGGCCTTGTCCCTTAGCATGTAGCTCATTGTCCTGGCATCTTGCTTTTCAGCAGATTACCTGATAAATGCTTGCTACCGCAGAGCTTGTTAAATAAGTAATGCAACATTCACGTCCCAGAATTCTACGTATTCTTACCCCATCTTTCTTAAAAAGCCATAATGCCTCTAGAAAAGAAGACAAGGAGGGTACACCCAGAACTGAGAATGAAATCACCTCTGCGTCTTGAGATTATGGCTAAAGGTTGGTTTCTTCACTGGCTTTGCTCCATTTTTTAATTTTCCACGATGAAAATGCATCCCTTGTGCAATCAAATCCAATTTTTAAAAAAATTTCACTGTGTTCTTGTTTAGAGGTAAAACAACGAATCGTTTAAGACTCTGAGAGACGCTGTGCTGAGACCTGGATTCTCACCTCTGCTCCTCAGGCTGCCTCAGACACGTCACAGTTTCTCGGGACTCAGTTTACTCCTCTGAAAAATGGGGGCATCACCTGGTATTCTGGATAGAGAAGTGTGATGAGGCTCCCATGGCAGTGTCTCCACACAAATATCCGGGAAACAGTAGCACACTTTGAGGGGTTAGCACTAATGAACTATTTCCAGGGCACTGGTGGGGATTATAACACTTAGTCCCTACTTAGCAAAGACGTGCGCACATCCCCGCTTCACCCAAAAGCCTTGGTGGAAATGTAGGAGTGGAGGGAGGCAAGTGGAGAAACCAGTTCTTCATCAGGCAGCCCCTTTGTCCCCTCCAGGTTACCATTAGCTAAGTGACCACCCACTGTTTATGGATAAGACCTAGGTTTCAGGGTATTCTCCTGAAATGACCCTTCCAGGGAGGAGAGATACAGAGGAGCTCAAGGAGGAGATGGAACCAAGTAAAACCCCCTTCCTTTCCTTTTCTTTTTCCCTTCAAGTCAGATCCCGATTCCCAACTGTCCCCCATCACCTGCCCAGACACCCCCCCCACAAACACATGCATATAACTAAACAGCCTTCATTTCGCTTGTGATGATTTCCCCTTTAAAAATAAAAGTGGGTCTGAGAGTCTGTGATATTTTGCTCAAATCGAGCTGAGTGCTGCCGACAAAGGATGACGGCAGCCCCAGGCACTGGCTCATTACCCTTTCCTAATGTCTCCACCACCATCTCAGAGGAGAAGGCTCACTGGGCAGCCACCAAATGAGAACTCCATTAGGGCTCCTCCCCACGACAGGGGCCTCAGTCTCCCCATCTGTAAAACCAGGAAGCTAGACTGGAATGAGGAAGCGGACAGTTACGTATCTCATATAGATCAAGTGTTTGAAATACGAAAGAAACCAGCCCGAACCCTTATCCCACAGGCAGTGACAGACCCAGCGCCCTTCCCAAGTGGCCCGGGGACCTGTGGGAATGGGGATGAAGGCTGCATTTCTCCATCTCTGAGTTCCCCAGTTTGCCAAATTTGGTTTAGTTTACAGGTCATCAGTTTAGCATCCTACAGGCTCTCTCGGTTTTCCCATATTATATAACATCTCATACTGGACGCTCCCCTATTCCTTCATTCCCGTAAATGCCACCAACACAAGTCTCTGTATGTAAAACAGACTGTTACTTTCAGTTTTGGTCAACAAACTACTTAAAATTGGTAATGCGGTATACTGAGCTTTGAAATCCTCTCCACCAGCACGAGGTCCCCATGTCTTCCCTTCTGTCCGAGGGTCAGCTATCCGTCAGGTGGTGCAGCCTCTCCTCCCTACAAGCCCCTTTCATTCCCTCTCTTTCCTTCTCACCCATGACCTTGAAGTCCTATTAATTATGCAGAGCAATTTAGTTCTGTTTTGCTGTGTTCTTACAGCTTATGCTTCTCAGGGCCTGTCTTCAACACTTAAAATAGCCTAGAAAAATACATTCCAAGACAAAGACTGTTTTTTTCTCTAAAAGGGTTCTGATAGTAAACTGTGTACAGCTTTTCTGACCCCTGCTCAAATACCTGCCATAAATCCCTAGTACCATGCCTGAAGCAGACATCACCAATCAATCTCACCATTATTTGCCACTAAAGGCGTCTCTTCCCAACAGAGAACTATAAGCAGCCACCACTGATCAATTACAGCTGCCACCCTAAGTGCAACCTTTTTTGGCAAATTCTGAGCCCCAGGTGACCTCAAAGTTTCCTTCCAGCTTTGGCTTTCAAGGGTCTGGTGAGACTAGAATATTCACTGAATAAAACCAGCTGAGGACATCATTAGTCCATGGAAATGTTGCAGGAACTCTGAATCGGATATACTCCGACCTCAGACTTCCCTCTTCCCTCAGCTCCAATAGTCTGCCACAGATCTGCAAGTGGCCCACATTTGATTATTCCTTGGGATTAAAATATAAAAGATCATGGTTAAATAAGAATAGCACGACCTCATTCTCTAGAATGGTGTCGCCTCATCCTTTTCTTTGAGTTGACTTCCTCCGAGTCAGCCTTCTGGGCTCGGCTAAAATGTCACTTTCTTCAAAAAGACATCTCTGCGACCTCCCCCTCCAAAACAGAGATCAGGTCCCCCTCCCCTCACTATGAGCCCTTATAGCACCATGCCACTCACCTCTGTAAACTTCATCATCATTTAATTCTATCATTATTACTTGTCCACCTTCGTATGGACTCCAGCCCTACCACCAAGACGTGCCTGCACCTAACAGATGCTCAATCAGTATTTGCTAAATGATGAATTGATTACTGATTAATTAATATCTACTTTCTGGGGTGGCTGTGAGACTTCGAGATGCATGCTGTATATAACGTGTTTAGCAAAGTGCACGTGTTCCACAAAGGACAGTAATAAAAGTATGACTGATACAGGGTTCTGCACCCTCTCTCTATACAGCGTCTCAGTTAGTCCTCACAAAATCACACATGAAGGCACTGTGATTGTTCCCAGGCGGTAAGAGAGGAAACTGGAGCTCGGAGAAGTAAGTGAAGGGCGCCAATGCTGCAAAGTGGCACCACTGAGATGGGTGCCTAGGCAGCTTAGCCTCAGAGCCTCCGCCTGAGGGTGGTCCAAGAGGGATGGGGGAGGGCCTCAGGGTAAGGACTGGAAGGTGAGGGAGGGCCCCACTGGAAGGGAAGGGCCAGTGCAGTAGACTGGCTGAGACTTGAGCCTTCGAGTCAGAACAGCCTGAGCTCCCATCCCTCTTGCAGCCACTTCCCAGCTGGGTGCCTTGGGCAAGTGATTTAACCTCGCTGAACCTCAATGTTCTCCTCCATAAAATGGGGGTAGTAAGACCTGTATCTGTCATTGTATGACGTTGATGAAACAAGATCCTATTAGCAAAGCACTTGGTACACTGCCTGATGCATTATATAGTTCTCATAAAAACAGAACCAAATTATTCCTTCCTCCTCATGCTCTTCTCTTCCCTCTCCCATCTTCCCCTATCCCCCTCAGTGCTTGCATATGCCATTTGAGTCTTAGAACATAATCATTTTTAAGTGGGTAAAGGAGCTAAGTAGAGGCTTCTTGACCCACCACCCAGTGGTATGTGCATTTGGAGGAGAACTGGGGTTTTTTCCCTTAATGCTTTGAAACAAAGAGAGCTTACTGGGCACAATGAATTGTTCAAACTGCCAGAGATTTGAAAGTGGAGGGGTAAACAGATGCTGCTTGGAGCACTGTGCTCATTAACTCAGAGAAAGGATGCATTTCCTATGCATGATTAACTCCCCATCGTCAGTGATTTATACAGCAGATGATCATATGAGAATTCATTATTCCACAGACGGAGTCTGGGCACTAGGCATTCAGCCTCCCTGGGACAGCTCTGTTCCCTAAAATTCCTGGGGTGTCTGTGGTTTGTGCCTTGACCCAGGAAGATGCTGTTTGTTTCTGGCCCAGTTCTCCCAAGGGCTCTAAAAAGGGCAGTGATCCAAAGCGGCCCAGGAGGGAGCCACAAGACCTCCCTCTGCTCCATGACTGGAAGGGATCCGGAACCCAGCTGTCTTTGGTCTCCATTATGTCTCACCATTGCTTACAGGAACACCTGTACATTGGAATACAAAGCCAAGAATGGCAGGGCTCATATTCAACAGAGAAAGGGCCAAAAAAAAAGAGTCAGCCTCACAGATTTCAAGCTCTAGAGAGGTATGTCAAGTATTAACTGAGCACCTACTATGGTATTACAAATCCAGAACATCATAGCCTTTTCTCCCTACATTGGATGGACAATGTCTTCCTCGAAGGTTACGTGAGTACCTTTGATGCTGAGTTAGCAGGCAAAATCTGAGGGCTCTCCACTGCCCTTGCCTGCCAGAAAAGGGTAATTCTACTGCAAGGGCTTTCATTAACCATCAGTGGCACAGAGGCCAAAGGATCAGGGACCAAAAGTATTCCAGAGGGAGATCTCTGCCCTCCGTGACGTCCAGTCAAATAGCCTTACATCGGTCACCTTGAGCCAGGCTTTGCTGGGAAGATGGTGCTCAATTAGACACATTCCCCACCCATGAGGAGCAGTGATGGTGTAGGGACCTGGAGAATTAGGGGACAACGTTTCCAAATGTCCCTTTCTAGGTTTTTCTGTGATGAATTCTTTACTAGGGACTCATAAACAAGGGAAAAATAAGAACCACCCTTGCATGAATTTTCCATAGAACTAAATTTATTTCATTATTAAGATGATTCCTTATTTTGAAATAATGCCCTTCCTTCCCCTTTTCTCTTTTTCTGTTTAAACGAATTGCTTTTATGAAATGATGGTGGTGATAAGATTTGAGTGTTTCAAGGTCTTTTGGGCAAAGTCAAAAGTTGCTAAATCTATGTCAGACACCCCCCCCCCCCTTTCAAGTGCTATTGGTTCAGGAAATCTCTAAATTGGGCACCTACAGCTATATATAAAAGCAGTACAGATAAAACTCAGCAAAGAGGGTGAGAAACTTCATTTGGGTGAAATCAAGAAAGGCTTCAAAAGAGCTGACATTTGGGCTGAGACTTTAAAGATGGATGGGCTTTGTATACCCAGAGTTTGAGGTAGATTTGAAAGGGCACTCCAAGAGGGGGACACAGCTGGAACAAAGGCACCGGGATGGGAACAGAATCCTGCAATGAGTCAGGCTGCAGGGATAGTACAGACCTCGTTTGTAACCAGAGTAATGGATTCCAGACTGTGAGCCACCGCCTTCTAGAGGGCTGTAGAGGTATTGCAAGGTGCCTGCCAATTTTCATACCAATTTGCCAAAGCCTTAGCCCTAGCACGACTACTTTTCAAGTGTCTGTAGATCTACTTATTCAAACACATTATTGAATTCATACATGCATTGGTCAACAAATGTTTTCTCGAGCAAAGTATACTAAAATATCAACTATAATTATGTCAATCTATGATTTTTTTTTTAATGTCAAAAAGGGAACCTCAGACTATTCCCTAAGCATTCATTCATCAGGTATTCACTGAGGGCCATATGTGCCAGGCATATGACACAACTTGCTGTGCTTAGCAAGATCTGGAGGAGGGAGGCCGGTGAGGAGGATGTTGCAACTTGGATGACAGATGAAGAAATGACTTAGACTGGAAAGATAGCAAAAGAAAGGATGAAAAGTAGCCAGACTAAGGCATATTTCAACAGTAGAATAAACCAGACTTGCTGGTGGATTTGATGGCTGGGGGTCAGAGAAAGAGGAATAAAAAAATTACTTCTGGGATTTTAGCCTGGATGACTGGTTAGATGGTCATATGAGAAAATGGGAAAAGGCTGGAAACCACTGGACAACAGAGTGGGGCTTGTGAAGGTGGGGGTGAGAGGGTCACTGGAAATAATCCTGGAGGTCAGATCAAGAGGGTTGGGGACCTTAAATGCCAGAGCAAGAAGTCTAAATATTCATAAGTGAAGGCACTTTCTTTAACCATCCCAAAAAGTCAGCAGCTTGGAATCCATGAGAATGCTTAGAAGAGATGCTCTTCATTCAACTCCTCTTTCTGAGTACCAGCTGTATACAAGACACCACACTTGGCATCACGGGGAACACAAAGATGACAAGACATAATTTCTGCCCTGAAGGCATCATCAGCTGATCAAGTGAGTCTCAAGACTTGCAGATGAGAAGATCAAGTGTCCTGTCTTTGAACAGTGGCATAATAAGATAGGCTCTGGTGGGAAGCTGGGATTCTGGAAGGTGCCAAGATCTCTATGAGGAATCGGTTGGAAATATCCTAAGTTACATCAGGGTGGGTCTTCCTTGCATCTTTTTGTCAAAAGGTTCATCCTCATGCTACATAAAAACAGGCTTGTTTGTTCAGTTCCCACTCTGCAGCCTTACCCTGACAACTGAAAGGGACCCCACTGGTGCACCCAACCCTGACACCCTTTTCTAGCCCAATGCATCCATCACCCAGAGGCGGTGAGTACGGGCTGCTCGGCTCACATCTGCCCTCGGGGAGAACTGCTCTCAAACAGGAGCCACCTAGCCTAGAAAACCCACTTTGGGCACACCCCTCCCCAAGGCATCCTGTATCCAATGACTAACTGACCTGGAGTTTAAAAAGGCTCACCCCATTGCCTCAAGGCAGGATCAGTTCTGCAGCTCAGTCCATACTCTCGAGCCCCCTGTGGGATCAGGCTGTAGTCAGTCTCCAGTTGAGATCACATCCTTATTTAATTCCTTCTCCTGCACTTTCCTGCCTCCCTCACTCCCTTGCTTCCAAGACCTCAGCCTATCACATGCATGAAAACCCCAGGGAACCCAACCTCAGATATCAACTCTGCACTTTACTCTCGAACACAATGCTATTGTTAACAATAGCTAACATTTCTGAGCTCCTACTATGTGCCAGACAGCACGAGAAGTGCTTCATGCACCTTACCTTCTATGATCTCAAAGTTCAACATCATTGCATCCATTTCACAGATGAGAAAACTGAAGCCCTGACAGGTTATTATGAGTGGCATCCCTAACTAGTTTCCTCCAGCCTCTCAGAAGGAACCCAGATCCAGGGGGCTGCACTGCTGTTTCTGCAAAATCATCGCTTCCTCCACTTACATGTTCCTCTGAGCATCTCTTCCTCCTACCCTCTGTTCGCTTCTCATGCCCACCCTCCTCTGAAAACCACTGGTCAATTACATGGGTTTCATTGTTTAAGATCTCCTAGGGCAGAAAATTCAATTGATTGCCATCTATTTTAGTTTTCTCTCAGAATGGCTTTTTTAAATTGGCAATAAGCACTTTAGTTCTCTCAAGAATTGTTCATTCAACAAAATGTTCCTAGCATTTTTAATAGTTATGTGTTGAGGGGAGAGAGGATGTCCCACAGCCTTCTCTTCCAGGTGCTCAAAATAATTAAGGAGATACGGGTCTGCTGTACAATCACAGAGGCTTCTCTCTCCCAGAGAATCAAGCCTCATTGCCAACAGAGTCAAAGGGTGAATACTGTGAAATCCTAAACCTTTCTCTGAAGGAAGGGGCATAAAAGAGTGAGGATGACTTACTTAAACTGGCCATCTCTTAAAAAAAAGTCGGGGGAGAGGGTATGGTGGTCATAGCTGGAGGCAGAGGGAAACAAATAAGAAACAAAACTACATGCTTTGCATAGGCTGTTTCTTCTGTCTGGAATGTTGCCTCTCTTTCTCCAACTACTGAACTCTTATTCATGCTTCAGAACCCATATTAAACATCATCACCTCTAAGATTTACATGAGCTTCTCCAGCCCCCAACATAGTCACTGACTTCTGTGGACGTACAGAGTACAATCCACTTGGAGAACATGGAATGGCAGGTTCTTAATTAAGAGCTCATTTCTGGGTGAGATAACCCAGGATCAAATTCTCACTCCATCACTCCACTGGCTGTGCGACTTTTTGCAAATCATTCAACTTCTCCAAGCCTCAGTTTCCACATCAGTAAAATGCTAGTGCACACAAACAACATGATGCCTGGAACGCGATAAATGCTCAGTAAAATGGTAGCAAATTTCTTCATTACTATCATCATGATCACTCCCTCCTCTGAATTCCCCTAAGCACAATTTTTCTGTTGTCCATTCCATTAATTTTCTATTTACTCTAGATGGCCTTGCTTTGTTAATCAACATTTCATGTGTGCATATCTCCTCTCCTTAACTACACTGCAAGGTCCCTGGGGGACAAGAATGCATCTTATACTTCTATATCTTCCACAGCTCCAAAAACTGTGCCAAACATGTAGTATGTGCTCAAATATTTGCTGAATAAATTCTTAAAGCTTTGGCTACAAGAATAGGTGCTTATTTTGCTTGGCAACAGAGTAACATTTGTATTTACATTCTGGTTTCTAAGGCTAATTTGATGTGGGTCTTATAATCATAAAAACCCCTCTAAACTCTCCCCTAATAATGGCAGAAGCCATCAATTAAATAAGCCATTAGATGTATCAACAATCTATTAATCCACTCTTAGCAAAGGGACACTGGTTGATTTCTCAGCTGTCTGGCTGCACAGAGGAATTAGATTTAACGGTAATATTCAGTGTGGTTTCCAGCTCTCCATCAACACTGCTTACTCTATGAAATGAGGATTAGATGATAATGTAGCTAATATACATATGGAGATAGAGAAAGCCATGCAAATCGCATCAAACTCAGTTCCTGGCATACTGTGAAGCTTTGATACATGGCGGCTCTCGAAATATGGGGAGATAGATCTTGAACTTCTAGCCTCCAGAACTGTGAGAGAATGCATTTCTGTTTTCTAAACCACCCAATTTGTGGTACTTCGCTGCAGTGGAAGCGGATAACTGAAAGGATGTTCAACTCTGGGTCTGGCACTTAACAGCTGTATGACCTTGGGCAAGTCATTTGATCCCGTTGATAACCAGTTTTCTCATAAGCAAAACAGGGGGGGAAAAAAACATCTGCACTGCAGAGCTATTATGAGGACTGAGTGAGCTAATATGCACGATATGATAGCTGTCCGGATTGGCACAGGTGACACAGGGCAGAAAAAGAGACAGAGCATCTGTCCTCCTGAGGTACACAACCTAGGGGAAGACACAAATACTCAGGTAGGACAAGAGGATAGCAGATGCTACGACAGAAGGCAGTACACAGGACTGAGAGGACACAGGGAGGCAGAAGACTAGCCAGGGCTCGTGTGCTGAGGTCACTGAAGGCTCCCCGCAAAGAGGGGAGTGCTGGCCAGTGCCCGACTTCACGCCCTCCCTTCCATCATCGTCTGTGCGCTGGTGCTGACCTGCCACTACATCCCTGCTCCACCAGCTGCATCCCTGGTCGGTCTTGTAAGATGTAAGCCAGGTGGGAGGAGGCTGTGTGATTTCTAGGACCGCCACAGCGAAGTACCACAAACTGGGTGGCTTAGAAAACAGAAATGTATCCTCTCGTAGCTCTGGAGGCTGCAAGTGCAAGATCGAGGTGTCGGCAGGGTGGGCTCCTTCTGAGGGCTGACAGAGTCTGTCCCACGCCTCTCTCCTCGTTGCTGGTGGGTCGCTATCAGTTGCTGGCGGGTCGCTATCAGTTGCTGGCATTCCTGAGCTGGTAAAAGCATCGCCCTCATCTCTGCCTTCACGTCCTCATGGACCGTGTGTGTGTGTGTGTGTGTGTGTGTCTCCAAGTTCTCCCTTTTTACAGGGACACCAGTCATTCTGGATGAGGTTCACCTCAACTAATTACATCTGCGATGACCCTAGTCCCAAGTAAGGGGTACTGGGGGTACTGGGGGCTACGACTTTACTGTATGAATTTGGGGGTGGGGATACAATTCAACCTTTCACGAGGGCAGAAAGGATTGCTCCTTCCAGTCTGCATCCTGTTCCTGACAGTGTGACTAGTTCTCCCCTGACCCTGGGTGGTGCCAGTTGGTTCCAGAAACAGAAGTTAGCCCCTGTGTCCAGGTGTTTCTCCTGGAAACCCCTTCATTATGCCCCATCAGAGTCACCAGTATCAGCTGGCCAGGGCCACCCCCTCAGAGGCAATCTCCTCCCCAGGGGGACCCTCCTCCAAATATGTAGATTCTAAAACTCAGCCTCTCCCCTTTAGGGGTGAAGGGCAGCCTCTCACATGCCCCCCAGTGATCCCTGCCCCCTGATATTTGTGTCTTTGTGTAACCCCCTGCCCTGGAGTGCAGGAGACACTTGCTGACTCGCCTGACGGGATGTCACTTCAGAGATGAAAGAGTAAGACTGTGGCCTGCATCAAGGGTATTCTGGTTTGCTCACTCGATCAGATGAAGCCAGGAGCCGTGCTGAGAGCTTCCCTTTGGACAGGTCCCTGGGGCAATGAACTGAGGGAGGCCTTCAGCCAATAGATAGTGATAAACACAGAGCTTCAGTCCAACAGCCCACGAGGAACTGACTCCTGCCAACAACCACTCAAAAGACCTTACAAGCAGATGCCTCCCCAGTCCAGCCTTCAGATGAGACCCCAACCTTGGCTGCCACCTTGACTGCTGTAATGAGAGACCCTGAGGGAGAAGATCCAGCCAAGTCGCACCCAGTTTCTGGACACACAGAAAATATGAGATGATGAATGGTTGTTTTAAGATACTGAGCTGTGGGGTACTTTGTTATGCAGCAGTGGATAACTAATCCACTGCAGCGACTATCTCTGTGACCTCAGTGTTCCCTTTTTATCTTTTCCATCTTCAAGTAAGTGCTTAACCAATGCCCTATTAAATTCTCTCAGTTCAGTTAACTCCTTTGATTTCTATTTTCCTGATTAGATACCAACTGGTACAAGATGACATCTAAGTTGTGACCTTGAGGACAAATGAGAGTGAGCCAAGCAAAAGGATGGGAAGAGTGTTTCAGGAAGAGGATACAACATAGGCAAAGGCCTGGGAAACATTTATTCTTTAAACACATTCATTAAGCACCACGTACTATGTGCCAGGCCCTGTCCAAGGAATGAGATTACAAGTGAGAGAACAAGGTCCTACCCTCATGAAGACTGCACTGGCATGTTCAGAATAAGGCAGCAATAGGACAAAAGCCAAGACCGGTACATCAGAGAGAGCCTGGGGGACACGTGCATCCCATTAAGATAGGAGCGCTTGGCGTTCTTAATTTAGGCATGACGTGAGTAACCACCTCCCAGCTTCAGCATTTTCAACGGAGACGCAAGGATGACAAGCTCTCCCTCCCAGGACTGGAGCATCGACCAAATGAGCTTTGGGGGGGGCCTTCACGTAGATTTGTGCAGGAGGCAGGGCTCGACTTCTGTTGAGACACAGGAGTCCTACTTTAATCACTGGCACTCCCCACTCAGAATGATCCAAGCTCTTCATCTGCCCATGCGGCCAGCGGCCCTCTGTTGGCCTGGAGTTGGCTGCAGACAAGGCCCAGGTTAACAGGATTAAACAAAGAGCCTGTTGCTTCTGGCTCCAGCCGGCGGGTTGCTGGTCATTGATAAAAACAGGCTGTAATACAAAGAGCAACCCCCCTATGGCTACCCACCCCATAGATCATCAGCTACCAAGGGTTATTGAATTACCTTTAGAAGACGGATGACACCAAGCCGGAAGGCTGCTTGAGAAGGTTTCCCTTTGAATAATTCTGTGAAGAAAGCTGGGTTTGAGAAATGGGTCTTTCCACCAGCTCAGCCCCCTCCATGCCGTCTCCACCAGGTGCTTTCAAGATAAACACGTTTCCTTCTGGGCTGCCAGAGTATCTGCGACAAAGGAAGAAAACTTGCTGCCAGGCTCCAGGAAAGCATCTACTTCCGCCCAACGCACAAAAGGTGGTTTTGTTTTATTATTATTATTATTCATTTTTTCTGCTACTAACCATTAACAATAGCTATGATGTTTTAAGCATATTCTATGTGCCAGGCAATGTGCAAAGCATTTGAGATCATTACATCCTTAAACAGCCACATGAGGCAAGTCGTGTTACTGTCTCCATTTGATGGATGAGAAAATTGAAACTCAGAGAGGTAATGTGACTTCCTCAAGGTCACACAGCTAGTCAGTGTTGGAGCTGAGACTCAGACCCACACTCTTAACAGGAATCAGCAAACATGCTCTGTAAAGGGCCAGACAGTAAGTATTTTGGGCTTTGTAGGTCATCCAGTCTCTGTTCCGTTGCAACTAGTTCCCTCTGTCCTGGTAGTACAAAAGCAACCATGAACAACGCATAAACAAATGGGCGTGGCTGCATTCCAATACAGCTTTATTTACACAAACAGGCAGAGAACCTGATTTGACTGATGAACCATGACCAACTATGACAACCTCTACTCTTAGTGGTTACATGGCACTACCTCCACATTTGGACTTTTGCAGTTTCCTTCACTTCTCTATTTCCACATCGAAAACATGCTGGCTCCTCGTGGAGTTACTTAGTTTATTCAGTTCATTTATAATTCCTCGATGGCCTTCTTGAAGGCTCTAGCTTTAAGGAAAACAAAGAGATTCTGCAAGGTGGAGAAGCAGGATGTGTAACAGATTTCAATCATTCGTTGTATCAGTGAGGAAAAGACTCATTACGCTGCAGTAACAATAAACCCCCAAATCTCGGGGACTTAGGAAAGGGCTTCTCAGCCTCGGCACTATTGATTTTGGGGGCTGGATGATTCTGTTATCCTGTGCACCGGTGAAAAAGGGGTGAAGGGGGATGGCTGGGGAAGCCTTTCCCACGGGAGTGACGAGAACTCTAAAGGGTGTGTGGGTATCAACTAGGTACAGAGGAGGGGGAAAGAATTGTAGGCAGAGAAGTGGGGAGGAGCCTGCCGCCTCAGGAGAGCTGAAAGGTCAGCGGCACGAACACACAGAATGTAAATGTGAGTGGTGTACGGTGCGGTTTAAGAGGACCACAGGGGCCGGATCATCCAGGGTATGGCAGACCAGTTTAGAGGGTTTGGTTTTTCCCTTGCAGGCAACGAGGAGATACTAAAAGTTTTAAGCAGGGATTGAAAAATCTACTCCGCATTAAATATACATATAATAGAAATACAATCAGTTTACAATGTGGTGTCAATTTCTGGTGTTCAGCACAATACTTCAGTCAAAAAGGAACATACATATATTAGTTTTCAAATTCTTTTTCACCGTAAATTACTACAAGATATTGAATATGGTTCCCTGTGCTATACAGTATGAACTTGTTTTACTCCGCATTTTGAACAGACCACTCAAGCCGCAACGTGGAGAATGGTGTAGTGGGGGACTGAGGGGGCTGATGCAGGGAGACGGCTCAGCTGACTGTCCCCGTCTTCCAGGTGATGGGAGCTCAGGCCAGGGTGGTGGTGGTGGGGAAGACAGAGAGGAACACATGTATTTGAGAGATAATTGGACGTGAGATGTCAAGAGAGGAGAGGTTTTCAGACTGCCTTCTACACTTCTGGCCTGTATAACCAGATGGATGATTGTGGGGTTCACTGAGATAAGAAACACTGGAGAAGGATCAGGTTGGGGGTCAGGGGAGGGGGGAGACACTACAGTCTGTAATAGACGGTGAGCTCAAGAAGTCTCTGGGGCAGCCAGGTGAATATCAAGGAGGCAGGTGGATATATTCGTCTGCAACTCAGAGCAGAGACAAGGCTGACGTTATTAACACAAGAATAGAGATGCTCAACCCTCCCACTGCAGCCTGTGGCTTGGACCCCAATCCCTGGCTTCATCCTTTGTGCCTGGTTATCCTTGACTCCGTGGCTGTAACCATAACAACTCTACCAAGAACCATTTGTCTGCTTCCCTCAGAACTCATTCGTTCATTCAACAAACAGTCTTGGACCTCCTCATTTGTGACTGGTTATCCTTGAGTCAATGGCAGTAAGCATAACAACTCTATAAAGACAGAACCATTTGTCTGCCTCCCTCAGAGTTCACTCATTGATTCATTCAACAAACACTCTTAGATGATGGTGTGTACCAGACTTTGTCCTTGGGGGCTGATGATACAGCAGGAAATGAGGACAAACAAGGTAATGATGGTCCTCAAAGGCTTTTAATATTTTATGGCTTCTTATTGTGTGTGAATTGCTCACAACAATGGACTTTTGCTCCTCCATGTCAGGTCTGGAATAAATCATCCCACGCTGAAGGAAATGTTTGCCTGTAAAATGACCTCAAGATTTTCACATGAAAATAGAATTACAGTATCTCAGCCTTATATTGGTAGGATCCATTTAGTTCAATGACATCAAATAGATTTCTTCTCACACGGCCAACTTTAATTGAATGATGGTGGCTGCCTGGAGAGATAGGCCGAGAATGATTCAGTCAGAAAAAAACCAAAGTGATCAATTAGTGATTTTTGTCAGGGGTTTGATATGGCAGAGTAGGATGCCGTGTGATCATGGTTCTGATCTCAGATCCACCTTTTTTACGTACTGCTGGCTTCTGCTTGATGGTATCTTGTTAAGGAATTTTGTGTCACGTTTATGAAAGACAATGGTCTATTACTTTAAATGTCCTCATCAGCTTTTCTTATCAGAGTTATGCTAATCTAAAGATACGCTCTGGAAATAATTCTCTTCTTCATTTTCTGAAAGGGGTTTGTGTAACCTTGGAATAACTTTACCCTTAAATTTTGATAAAATGGGCCTGTTGTGGTCGGGGAGGGAAGTTAAGGAGAGATTTTAGTTGTGAATTCGATTTCTTAAATAGATACAGGGCTTTTTAGATTTTCTATTTCTTCTTCTGTTAATTTTGGTATGTTGTATTCTTCAAGGAATGTGTACCTTTCATCTAAGCTATCAAATTTAACCCATTAATTTAAAAAATTGTGAAACCTAACCTTTTATGACAATTTATAAGCCCTGCAATACACAGGAAATAACAAGAACTCAGGGCTCCAGAGGCTGATTCAGTTGCTCTCAATCTGCCCGTCCCGATTTATCCTGCTTGCAAAAGCCACAGGGAAATGGTCTAAGGATCTTTCCCCAAGTGACATACACATGCATTTTTGAATGCCCACGTGCTGCAGTATTTAGCACAATCTGATGACTGAGAGAAAAAGAGCTCTCCAGGAGAAAAATCACCTTTATCAGCACCAGACTGGAGTCTCAGATTTTAGCAATCTTACCTGCCAAAGAGGCCTGAGAGGCTCTTTGAGAAAACTCACAGTTCGCAAGAAAGAGAATCCACTTGGTTTCGGTTGCCCTGGGAAGTAGCCCAGGCTGCCCTCCCCTCGGCCCCCTCAGCTGAGTGCAAGAAGCCATTCCGTCCATGCAGATTCCTCCCTGCCCCGAGTCTGGGCCTGGCCGGGGGAAGACCAAGTCCCTAGGGACCTTCTCTGCCTGGCCTGACCTACTTGGATGTGACAAGCCTAATGAGAGTGGGAAGGGAGCTGATGGGGATGGACTGCGGTGGCCCGTGGGGGCTGAGCTAACAGGACTTGGCTCAAAATGCTCCTGTGGGAAGGTCTCTCCAGAGGAGAAGCATGTGTTAAATCTGGAAACATCAGTGCCCTGCTTACAATTTTTCAGTGACACCCTTTGTGCCCTCATGAAATAATCCAAACTCCCTCCAGAAGCTTTGCACGACCCTGATCACTCCATGCTTCTTCCTCCATCCTTCCCCCAGCCACTGTCTTCTTCAAGTGAGACTGACCTACTCTTAGTTCCAAAATGGCAACTCGCCCTCCCTTCCCGCGGGGCCTGGCATGGGCGTCTCCCTTTGCCTCAACTCTGTCCTCCCTCTATTTTCACTTGGCTTGTCCTGCTTAAGTCAAAGCTGCAAGATCACTCACGCCAGTGGCATTACCCACCAGCACAAGGCTGTGCCTGTCTGACGTGCTCCCCTAGCCCCCTGCACTCACTCATCCCTTTAGAACAGTCTGCATATTGGTTGACCGGTACCCCTCACTGGTCTGTGAGCTACATGGCCTCTCCCCCGAGTCCCGCAGTCCTATGATCAATGGGCTACTGGACGTCTCCATCTGGATGCCCATAAGCATGTCAGACCTAACACGTCCAATACTGAACTCCCAATTCCTCGTCCCAAACTCTTCCTCCCACAATCTTCCCCATCTCAGCAAACGGCAACTCCATCCGTTTAACTGCTCAAGCCGAAAACCTTGGTGTCATCCTTCACCCCTCGTGTTTCATCATATCGCACACCCCTATCCATCGGCAACACACCCTCCAAAACGTGTCTGGAGGCCGGCCGTGTCCCAGCACGTCAGAGCTGCTACCCGGATCCAAGCCCCACCCTCCCTCACCCAGGTTATTGCAACGGGCGCCCAGCTGGCCTCCCTGATCTAACCTTGCTTCTGTAAGTCCTGTTTCTAATGCAGCAGCCAGAGGAATCACTTGAAGAAAGAAGTTAGATTATGTCACTTCTCTGCTTACAGCACCCCCTCCCTGCCCCATCTCACACACGGTATAAACCAAAGTCCCGGCCACGGCATACACATCCGGATAGGGTCTGACCCCAGCTACCTTCTTCCCACATCTCCTCCGTGCCCTCACTCCCTCATTCCCTCTGGCCACTCTGGCCTCCCTGCTGACCCTGGAACATGCCAACCACACTCCTGCCTTGCACCTTTGTACCTGCTATTCCCTCCGCCTGGAATGCTCGCCTTCCAGAGAGCCGTGTCATTCCTTCTCCCACTTCCTTCAGGCCTCTGCTCAAACCTCACTTGATGAAGGACATCCCCGTCTACCCTTTGCAGAATGGCAATCCCCACCCCTTCCAATTCTTCCATCCTCCCTCACTCTTCTATTTTCCTACATAACACCATCACCACCTGACTTACACATTCCACAGTTGCCTATTTTTTATTTGTTTCCCTCACAGCAATGTAAGTGCCACGAAGCCAGGGACTTCTGCTTTTTCACTGCTGTAACCACAGTGAGTAAGAGTGTCCAACCATATTGTTGGTTGAAAGACTAAACTTCCGACCACATGGTGGACTGACAGATGTAGACAATTCCCATTTCCCGAACACCTGTTGTTAGGAAAAAATGGAAATTGACACAAATGTAGACTCAAAAATAAGTAAAGGAACATCCCAAGGGGTCAGAAGTGAAAAGCATGTAAGACTATAAACACTTCAAGCAAGGTCCAGGTGAGACCAGGGCAACCAGGGGGCGCCACACACAGAACACGGCCCCGAGGGGTTAGGAGCTAGGGGCTAGGACTCTAGTATCACCAGGATAACCGGAGACGTGGTCTTGGGCCTCTGTACGGAAGGCAGCTGGATGGGAGACTCCTGCCTCAGAATCAGGCCTCTCAAAGAGACTAGAAAACTTCCCCAGCAGCCCAGGGAGGCTGCAGATGACTGTGCCATCGGCCTGGGCTCTTGGCGGTCTCCTAGTCTGGGTTCCTCCAAAGCAGATCCTGAAACAGGGATTTGGGTTCAGAGAGTTTATTGAGGCAATAATCCCACAAGGCATAAAGGAAGTAGGGGAATTAAGAGAGAAAATGGAGAAAAGCCAATAAAGGTTGCATAATAAGCAAGTTACTGCTAGGGGAAACTGAGGCTCAGTCCTGCCAGGGAACCTCTGGGAGACCTCAGAACCATCCCTCCGAGGATGAGGGGTGGGACATGAATCCATCAACTCCCATCCCCCAATGGTCTAAGGTTGCTCTGAGGGTGTTAATATCTCTGAACTTCCGGGTTATACCAGAGCTCAGACAAGACAAGCTCTCAGGCAGGAAGAAGGGGGAGAGGGGGCAAGCACTTGCGGTAAAAAGCTGTCATCAGCACCCTCGGGAATGTTTGCAGCTTAAGAAAAGCTCATGGGGACCAAAGGGATGCAAGGTGGGGCATCTACCATGTTGGGGGAAAAGAGTCTCCTGTAAGAAATTGGAACCCCAAGCATATATGTACCATGGTACAGGAGTCAGACTTTTATACTCCCATGTGATACAGAAATCCTCAGCCAAAAACTCAACATAAATGTAAGTCTGGACTCTGAAGCTCTTGAGACGCAGGAGAAACAAAAGCAAAAAGACTGCATAAGATGGAATCTATTACCAGGGAAGTCTGTTGGAGTTTCCACCTCCCTCAGCGCAAAGTCCATGGACAGCAAGCTGGACCAGTGGAAATGACCAGCAGAAAGAGGACAGCCACGACCCCCTCAGCGTGGAGATTCTCCCACGTAGATACAGCAGTTAGAACAAACTGAGAGGACAGCCAGCTCACCAAGGACACGTCAAAAAGAACTGTTCCAGCAATGAGATACCACCACACGCCTTTCACGATGGCCAAAATCTAAAACACTGACAACAGCAAATGCTGCAGAGGATGTGGAGCAACAGGAACCCTCACATGTTGCTGGTGGAAATGCAAAATGGGACAGAACTAAACATGCTTTTACCACGTGGTTCAGCAAACATGCTCCTTGGTATTTTCCAAAATGAATTAAACACTTAAGTCCACACAAAAACCTGCCTGCAGATGTTTATAGCGGCTTGATTCATAACTGCCAAACCTGGAATCAACTAAGTTGTGCTTCAATGGATCAGTGGATTAAAAAAAACCATGGGACATGCACACAGTGGAATATTATTCAGTGCTAACAAGAAGTGAGTTAGCAGACCACGAGAAGACACGAAAGAACCTTAAATGCATCTTACTAAGTGAAAGAAGCCAATTTAAAAGGACTATATATCTTCTGACTTCAACTATATGACATTCTGGGTAAGGCAAAACTAAGGAGATGGTAAAAAGGTTGCCAGGGGCTGGGGTGGGGGGGATGAAAAGCTGGAGCACAGAGGGTTCTGAGGGCAGTGGAAGTATTCTGTACGATACTGCAGTGGTGGATCCATGTCATCATACAATTGTCCAGACCCACAGAATGTACAACACAGAGTGGACCTGAATGTCAACCACGGGCTTTGGGTGATAATGACGTGACAATATAGGTTCCCTGATTATAGTAAGTGCCCCACTCTGGTGGAGGATGTTGACAGTGGGGGAGGCTGTGTGTCTGTGGGGACGGTGGTTCCAGGGAACTCTGTGCTTTCCACTTAGTTCTGCTATGAATCTAAAACTGCTCTAAAAAATAAAATATATTAAGCCCCCCCCCCAAAAAAAAAGAGAGAGAGAGAAAGACAGAAATAGCCCCTTCCTCTCTCTCCTTCCCATCTCAACACAGCAGGACAAAAGGAGCAGGAAAGTGCAAGGCCAGGGGAGTTAGACCAGACCCACCCCGGAGTCCAGCCAGGGCTGGGAAACAGAGGGGGAACTTTGAATGAAATCTAAGGTGTAAGCTGAAAAACGGCCTGGTGACTTGGCTATTTTAATAGCCCACGGAGATTGAAAAGTTATGGAACCCAACTGACTTATCAGGCAGCAAGAAGGCACGGTGTGGGTGGGAGGTGTAACAGAAACTGGCTTCCGCGTAGTTACCCAGGAAAATAAGATAATTCCATGTTTATTCTTCAATGAGAAAACACTTCTCAATGTATCGGGCTCCAGAGGCAATTTCTGAGATCTTTCAAAAATCAGATAAATTCTCCCTTGTTTCTATGCTTAATGTTTACCCTCATGTATACATGCACTCACACGTGCACACACACACACAGTGCTGAGAAAAGCCTTCGTGGCTGGCAGTATCCCAACACCTGTTTTCATCTTGTTGGCAGAACACAGGGCATTTTAACAAGAAGATGCTCTGACTGTGCTGAGAAGCAGAATATCAATCACAATCACAATTACAAAATCTCACACTTCTATCCCATCTCGTTTCAAGAGATTTAAGACACCTGGCGGACTTAAATTCATTAGCATGGGGACACACACTCACCACTCCGGAGAGGAATAGCAATTGTGAGATGCTCCTGCCCAAGCCTGATACGATGTAATAAGGTCCTGGACACCTGTCAGACGTTACATGCAGCCCCATGTCCTGCACCTGTTCTGCGAAGGTTGAGACAACGACTCCCTTCAAGGGTTTCCACATCACCGGTGGCCAATGGGCTGCCATATTGGCTCTTTAGGTTTTAACCAAAGAGGTCATTGCTTCTCTACTTTGACTTGGGTCTCATCTTCATCTCACAGATTCTAGGGATATATAAAGACAGGCAAGGCCCCCAGAGAACAGTTCTCTAACAATGAGGGTTATGGTCATGAACCACCTGTAATAGCGTTATCTTTTCTCTTCCCACAAAGCACAGCAGTCTTCTCAATTAAAAACTCGACCAAGTGCAGGGAAAACGCCCTGAACTGTATCACTTTCCAGGATCAGAGAGACAGAGGTGGAAATCGGTTGGGAGGGGTAGGGGTGGGGGTCCCTCACATGCCATGTTCCTCCCACTACAGGGCCTTTGCAAGGGTTGCTCCCTCTGCCTGGGACACACTCACACTCATGTCTCTCCCTCACTTAATTCCAGCACCTCCTTTAGAGCTTGGCACAAGTCACTTCCCCAAGTCTGGAGCAAACATCTTTGTTAGATGTTCTCACAGAAGCAAGTCTCCTCCTGTACATTCTGTTCACTTTGTAACAATTTACCCATTTTGGGGATTATTTGATTATTTGACCTGCTTCCCCACTCGGACTCTATTTCCAATAGAGCAAGGACTGTTGTTAATTTTACTCAGCAACATAGCTCCAGAATTTAGCACACTGTCTGGTTCGTAGTCGATACTCAATAAATATTTTAATGAATAAATCAACCAGTCCTATTTTACTGAGAAATGCAAACACATTCAATAAATACTTGTTGAATAACCAATATCTTTAAAACTGGCTTAATATTAATACCTACTTAATAATAAAATCTACCTCATAGAGTTATTAGGAGAATTACATTGTTAACACAAATAAAAGTCTTAAACAGCGCCAGGCACATAATAAGCACTCAATAAATATGAGTTCATCATACTGTTAGCATCGCCTTATCCCCGTAATAGGAAGAGACTTTGAATTACTACGCGAAGAGAGTTTTCTTCTTTACATTTGCTGCTAACCCAGCCCTTCTTTCAGCCTGGGCAGCATTTTTCATATGTGGAAACAGAGACTCAAAGAGACTGCGAACGAAAAATACTGCAAACCATACCAGTAAACAAAGAATGCTGAAGCCATCAAGTCATCAGTGGCTGCCGCCACCCCCCAGTGAAGACAAGCATGCAGCCCAGCCTCCAGAGCCACTCACAGTGGTGCCCTCTGAGGGGACTCAGAATAAGAAAGGACAGGACACTGGCCCTAGATAGCTAGGTGCTTGTCAAAGGAATGAATTCAGTGAGCCCGAATGTTTGCTTCCTCCTATACATAGAAAAGCACCAAATTCTTTAATTTCTTGAGATGCCTGGTTTTCTTTAATTAACAAGTAATCTTTTAATGTTCCAACTGCCTGGTCTTTGTTGTAAAACTCCTATCTATCCTAGCCCCTCCCCTTCCTCTTGGGAGCAGTCCCTCAGAGCAATCTGAGAGGCTGTCACCCTGGGCTCGAAGGGGTTCGGGTCCTCAGAAATGTCCGCCAAATAAAACATAACTCTCAACTTTCAGGCTGTGCATTTCTTTCAGTGGACAAGACCTTAAGCTGGGCAGCTGGGAAACGGCAGGACTTGGATTCCAATCCACTTCCCTCAGACGCCAAAACACTAGTGTTTAACTCACTTTTTTTTCAAAACATCTAGCAACTGTAGGATGAACAAACAAATAGAACTTGGACTTTATTCATCTGAAAGATCAACTTATTTTTTATTTGTCCTCTGAAGAGAAAGTACCACTTGACTGAAGAATCACCACCATTAGGAAAGGAACCTAAAAACGGTAACAATCCCATGTCTGGCTAAGAAATAAATTCTCCTGTTTTATTATAACAAAGGCAGCGGTGTGCTGAGGCATTATTGGAAACAATTATCTCCATAATACTTGGTGTGGGCTGTAGCTCACCAGAAGCTGCTGCCTCAGCTGGTATTACTTAAAGATGGTGATTTTTTTTTTTTTCATTTGTTTTAGTCCCATAAAGTGTATTTTAAAAGTGAGTAGGGGGCAGGGTATAGCTCAGTGGTAGAGTGTGTGCCTAGCATGCACAAGGTCCTGGGTTCAATGCCCAATACCTACATTAAAATATAAATAAATTAAAACCTAATTAACTCCTTCCCTGCCAAATTTTTTTCTTAATTGGAAAAAATAAAATAATAAAAGTGAATAGGGAGCCCTATTTGAGAAATCAACTACATATTTCCATTTTAATGTAAACATTGAGTGTCCAACCCTCCACCTCACTATCTTATTAGCATTTGAATGCAAAGCACCATTGCAGACAAGTATTTCAAAACCTTTTTAAAAACTTTTTTTTCAGGCAAAGAAAGCAAACAGAGCAAAGTAGAGCGCCTAGCAGATAGCTGACCAAATGGAATAATCCCGTCAAGGAGTCAGGGGCAAACTGCAGAAGAAATGAGAAAATAAAAGGTAGCT
The DNA here is from genome assembly GCF_048773025.1 of Camelus bactrianus. Classification (NCBI taxonomy): domain Eukaryota; kingdom Metazoa; phylum Chordata; class Mammalia; order Artiodactyla; family Camelidae; genus Camelus; species Camelus bactrianus. Next base: position 10,431,889 of record NC_133570.1, read on the forward strand.
TCAAATCCATCTGCCTCCAGGGAGCTGCTCAGGCATTTATTTGGATTTTTAGTTTTGCAGAACTTTCAAGTTCTGTTTTGCAAAACTTTCAAGTTCTGTTTTGCAAATACTATACCTCCAAAAAGTAATAATAAACAGATAAACTGGATTCTATGATGGTCAATTTCAGCCCTAAATGACCAAATTTTCCTTTTCTCTATGCTGAGGAATCAGCACAGAGAGGCTCTGAGAAAGACCCCTCGGCTAAAACGCACAGGGTCAGAGAGGAAAGCGCTGTTTGAAGCCCAATGCTTCCCCCACCAGTGACCTGGTGCCCTGTCTCCAAAGCCACAGAAAGCAGCCAGCGCTCTTCCGGATGAGCATTCAGTCTACCTGCGCGGCACACTCAGCACGCCAGGGGTGATTGAGGCAATTTAGGCTGAGTGCGAAGCGCTCCATTTCAGGCTGAAATCACGCCAAAGACTCCTTACAGAAGCTCCACTCAGCACCTCCAATTTCACGTTCCATTCCATGCACTGTCTGCCGTGATTACCCAGGATTCCAGCAGCACTTGGCCGCATTAAATGAGAGTCAGGAAGGAAAACAATAGCAAGGGACGGCTTGAGGATGCAAAGCTGGATAATGCAGGGAAGTTGTGGGGAGGCAGCCAGCGATGCCAGCTGAGCTCTGAAAATAGACGCAGCTCAATGAGCAGGAGGGAGGTTGGGGTTTTCTCCAAAAAAGGGGCAGATTCAACCAGGTAAGAACTGGATCATCACCCTCCACAGGTGAGGTGTGCCTGGGTTCAGCACCTTTGGAGGGCTGCCTGGCAGTACTGACTCCAACTAGAAGATGCATGTGCTCTAGGATGCAGGCATTTCTCTTCCTGGTATCCCTCCTACAGAGAAATGCAGACGGCTGCAACGTGCACAAGGAGGGCTGCACCAGAATTTCCAACACTGAGTTGTAATAGCCCGAAGGCAGAAGATGACCTAATTCCATCTACAGGGGACAGTCACCGTCCAGTACTAGCCCGGAGCGAAGGGATTACGCCCTAAGCAGAATCAATAATAATGTCCACACATACCTGTCCAGGGGTTGAGACATTCCAGAAACTCTCCCAAGTGCCTCACGCACACTGAACCATTTAATTCTTCTCACAGTAGGTTCTGAGTACGTCCTGTAGCTATGCTCACAGACCACCTCAGGCACCAAGATGGTAAGTGACCTGCCCAGAACCACACAATACACAGGGCATTGAAACTCAGGCCAGCTGGGTCTGTTACGGAACGCAAATCTGTGTGTGACCCATGCACAGTGAGGCCAAACAAACCAAAACATCAGAGTTTTGGAGCAAAGAAAGGTGTATTGCAGGGCCAAACAAGGAGAAGGGGTAGCTTGTGCTCCAAAACCCTGAACTCCTCGATGGTTTTCATGGGGAAATCTTTACAGGCAAAATCTGGGGTGAGGGCTGCAGGCTGTGTGACTTTCTTCTGATTGGTTGGCGGTGAGGGAACAGGGCGGGGCTCCAGGAATCCTGTGCTCAGCCTGAAGTTACCATCCTCCACCTGGGAGGGGTTCTTAGTTCCTGCAGAAAAACTCAAAGATAATGTTATACCTATTCCTTGAGGAGGAACCAGGACCCTGCCGCACTACTGCCCGCTGCCCTGTTGTCCTTGACTGCTCCTCCTTTGTTTCCGCGTTCCCTTACTTCCCTGATAAGTAACTGTTTGAATCTGCCCTTTGGAATTCAGGGAAGGTCAAGGTGGGTGAATGAAGCCTATCCCTGCAAATAAAAAACAGGGGACACAGTAGGGATATGGACCCAGAGTCTTGCTCTGTTTCAGATGCAAAAGTCACACTGCCTCTCAAGGGATTTTAAAGCATATTTTTGCCCTTTAAAAAAAAAAACAAACAAGTTGCAGAATGATACCTACAATATGCACCTGCCAGCCAAGTCTCAGGTGCCGGAGAGCCTCATGGCCTGTGGCCTCCCATTCCTTGTACAGTATTGAATGAAATTCGCCACCAAATGCCTCTCATGTACTCCTTTCTCTGTTTCCCAGGTTCCTCATTCCCCTCTGATAGCACATTATTATTACGTTTAGGTATGTTCATTCATTCAGTCAGGTTTCAATCAACTTTGTAGCCCTGGGGACCCTTTTGCGTTTTTAAGATGTGGCTTGCCCCAAATCGGAAGTGGGAGGAGGAAGTACATGGAATGGTTGAGAGCATGGATTTTGGAGTCTGACAGATCTAAGTTTGCATCTGGGCTCTGCCTCTGTGTCCTTGAGCAAATGACTTCACCTGTGTAAGCCTCATTTTCCTCATCTGTAAAATGGGGACATTAATAGCTCCTACCTCATGGGTTGTGAGGATAATGCATGGGTAGTGTTTAGCATAATTCCTGATACATCATAAGCCTCTCTCTGGTCCATACTTGGAGGGGGAAAAATTACATTTTCTTATTTCTTCCTTCTTTGGGATGTGCCTGACTCTATCCAAAGGAGGAAAAGTTGCAAATTCAGTCCAGCATATAACATTTGCTGACCACCATCTGGTCCACAACTCCTCTTCCCTGTTGGCACTTTGATTTCCATTTTGGAAACTCTCCCATTGACAGTGGTTCCGGGATGAGTGCCCCCTCCCACTACGAAACCCATAAGGGGCAAGGAGCATGACACAGGTTTCTCTAGTCACAAGCTTCCCTCCAGGAACTTGGAATCCGAAGCTAGTGACCAAAGGATGTAGAGATGACTGAAGCTGTGAACCAGATGATTTCTGCTGCCAGACATTTGCTATAATTCCTGATGCTTATTCCATCACAAGCCTGGTCCTTCAGCCCACCATTCATTCCATACACCCCATGGCCTTCTAATGCATCCTCTTCTAGTTGAAGGAAGCTGGAGTTAGGTTTGTGTTCCTTGCCGCCAAGAATGATGACGGATACATTTACTATCGACAAGATGCTGTGGATATGGGAACTAGTAAGATGCCATCAGTGCCTGCACTCAAGTTGCCCACAGCCTCGCAGGGAAGTTCAGAGCACTCTCATTAGGTGCATGGTTGTGGAGTACATCCATCCTCCCCATCTCCCCCAAATAACGTAACATCTGATTAGAGCTGAGAGGAGAGAGAAGGGCAGGAGAGCGATGAGTGGACCAACGATATTTGACTTCTCTGCACACTACAGCCCCATTTTGGAGACCAGAGACCACACCCAAGCTTAATCTTATGGGCCTATTTAGAAGTCTGGCTAATTAACGGTTGTAAAAGCAGTTTGGACTTTGCAAGCCTTTTATAATGTGCCTCACTTAGACATAATGGGCTCAAGATTGCCTCTGGCATCCTCAAGGAAATTAAAAATCCAGTAGGCAGTGGAATTGCCTCTACATGGTTTTCCTATTAGTTTTATTTTTATTATGATTGAAAATAGCAGCATTACTAATGGTACTTTTTTCTTCCTGGGAAGCCTTTCCAGGGAAGGCCCACCTGTCTCCCCATGTCCACAGTATGGTTTACTGGTCCTCTGGCCAGCAGTGTGCTGGCTCCTCCCTCATGGTGTCATTTAACAAGCACCAGATGGAGGGGCGCTGGGGGGCTCCTGAACACGCGGGATCACTACAAAGGGCAACACTGCCCATCACCCTCCAGCCTGACAATACAAGTCCTAACTGGTATTCGTCTAATCCATGGCTCTAGACAAGCAGGCGTCTGGTGTGTGAGGGCCGGGCAAGATATGGTATTTGGAAGCCTAGAGTGGCACGTGGTGCAGAAAGATGGCAGCATATAAACGTGACCAAGAACAATACAAATAACTCTAACCATTCATTATTTGAAAAGAATCAAAGGACCACTACCAAGTTTAAGAGAAAAATAATTGTAATAATATCAAGAAGTTCCTGGCATCTCCAATGAGGGTCAAAGAATCGCGATCAGGGATTACATGGCCAGGAATGAAACCCAAACTACAGCATTCAGCATGGACAACTGCTGTGGCTACTCGGTACAGACACCTCGGTTAACAGTGACTCTGGGCTTGAAACACCACCACCTGCCAGCTCTGCCCCTAAAAAGCGGGCCGTGTCTGCCACGATGCTCACTCAAAGACAGGATCCACCCGTACCTGCTTACCAGCACTGCTCACCTCCAGATTTCAATTTTCAGTTTTGTACACGCGAGTTAAAAAGGCAGGACTAGGTAAGAGGCATGCCAAGGGCGGTGGGAATGGTCTGCCCCTGGTGCAAACAGTAAGAGAATGCATGGTTAAAAGAGAACTTAAAATCGACATAATAAAACTGACTACAATCACCCTGCTTTATATTATTACCATGAGCCGGTAACTCTAAATAATGTCAAAGGTATAATACACCTCTGGGTGGAGCAGACCAGGCCCACCCTCCTCCTGGCAGGCCACTGGGTTAGTTTACATTTTTGTGCCCCAGCTACAAATGACAGACGCATCTGTCAATGAGGGTAACAACAGAACCTACCTCATAGGGTTGTTGGGGGTGGTGGTGGGGGGGAGAAAGAGTCAATGTTGTAAAAAAAAAAAAAAAAACACGTCATTTCTCCTCCAATTGATCTAGAGACAGTAATCCTAATAAAAATTCCAGCAAGTTTTTCGTTGTAGTGGAAATTTACAAGGTAACTTTAAAATATATGGGGAAAATCAAAGAGCCAAAATTATCACAAAGGAGAACAAAGATGATTTTTCACTACTAGATACTGGGTGTCATTATAAAGCCAGAGTCATTAAGGGAGCGTGCTTTGATACGAGAAAGATAAATAGACAGTGAAACAGCACAGAGAGCTCAGGAACAAATCCACACATGTAGAGACACCTGATTTATAACAAAGGTGTCACGGGGGAGCAATAGGGAAAAAACGGCTTTTTCAACAAACGGTGCTAGGGCAGCTGGCCATCCATACGGAGAAATCTGAAACTTGATCTCCAACTCATTCTACACACAAAAATCAATTCCAGGTGAATTGTAAATCTGAATGTTAAAGGAAAAAAAATGATAAAGATTCTAAAAGACAACAGAGGAAAATACCTTGAGCTTGAGGCACAGATGTCTTAAACAAGACACAAAGGACCTGGGATGGAGGAAGGCCCATTGCCCAGGTGGCTCAGAGTAAGGGGGAATCCACAAATCACACTCCTCATCTCAGTCCCATCGCTTAAAGTTTCACTGCCTCAGAGCCTTTTTAAATCTCATGATGTTCAGGCTGAAGCATTCAGAAGGAGGAGGGAATTTCCTGTCATGCTCTTCATGGGAAGCATCGAGGTCTAGGCAACTTTTACAACGGCAGCGACTCTGATATCGCATATAGTGACTGTTTACTATGTGGCAGCCACCATGCAAAGCACTTTGCAGTCATTTCCTTATTTATCTGTATTTCTGGCTGTGGTTGGTGCCTGCGAGTTGGTGACCATGGAAACCATAACACAAGAAAATCTATCTTCCAAATCTCTCTCCACTACCTCATCCTTTAATATTTGAAATTTTTAATTTACAAAATTAAGACACGAAGAATCAATCATGAAACTGAGGTTTAAATGAGTGCTTCGTGCTTGTTTTGTTCAACTTAAAGTAAACCTTAACATCCAGCTGATGGCTTCAACTTTTAAAAATCCATCCCTGTGCACTCCCTTAGAGGATCTCTGTGCGGTAGCTATAGCTGATACTGCAAGTCCCATTTTCCAAATGGGTAAACTGAGGCACACAAAAAGCACCTCTGAGGGTCTGGAGCCAACGCTACACATCGTAAGTGAACGGAAGAGCTGGCTTGTGAGTTCTGTAGAGGCATGCTCAAGTGAAGACTGGAATTATTATCCGGGACTGTCTCTTTAACAGTCAGTAACTGCAGAGGGTGAGGAAGGAATGTACTTAGCCTTCACCTCTTTTAATTCAGAACAACCTCACCTCTTTCCTAAACTGGTCCCCCTCCCTCCGATTCCACCATCTCATAGCAACACGTTCAGATTTATCTTCCTACAACAGAGTTCTAATATGCCATGTCCTTGTCCAAATACCATCAACTGTTCCTCTTTTTTAAAAAAAATATAGGATTTGTAATCAAACAGCATCAGAAATCATCTTGGGTCCACTAAATGTTTCCAGTTTACTTCTCTGAATCTCAGTTTTCTTGTCTGTAAAATGGGGATAAGACTAGGGTTGATGGGAGGGTTAAAAGGGATAGTTTAAGTAGAATGACTTAGTGTATCGATGTGGTGGTTTTAAAAGACAGAATGAAACAATTCAGTTACTAGTAAAACCAACTTTCCTTCCTCCTTCCTTCTTTTCTTCCTTTTTCTATTTAGATTTTGCTGTGCATCAGGTTCTGTGCTCACAGGTTTCATGCAGGCCATTATCAAATCTGCACAACTACCCCCAAGGTAGGAATTACTTTTTTCTGCATTTTTATATACACAAGGATGAAACACAGAAGTGTCAGTGTTTACCCAGGTTTACCCAGCTGGTAAATAGTACAATTTAGTTTTAAACTCAGATCTCACTGAGTTCACAACTCATACTCTTATAATTACATATAATGGAAAAGAATCTAAGAAGAAAAAAATATATATATATGTATATGTATAACTGAATCACTTTGCTGTATACCTGAAACTAACATTGTAATTCAACTACACTTCAGCAAAAAAAAAAACAAAAAACAAAAAAAAAAACCCTCATACTCTTCACTGCAATATTTGGACCACCTACATCAAAATCACCTAGGGGAAAGCTTGCAAAAATGCAGAGCTCTATGCCCCAGTCCAGAATGCTAGACTACAGAATCCATTCTCTCCTTTCTCCCTAGCGGCAGAGAATATGGCTGCATGACTAGAAGACTTTCCCTATGCTTTTTTCAATGAGATGCAGTCATGTGACAAAGTCTCACCAATGGAATGTGAACAGAAGTAATGGGTACCATCTCCAAGTCAAGGTAAGAAACAGGTGCATCTTCCACTGACTGGAACCTGGAGGAGGTAGGAGCTCAGCCTTTGACTGAACAGATGATGACAAGCTTATAGAAGCCAGAGAAGCCTCATGATGGAAGGGTCTCTGGATCCTTCTGGCTTGCATGGTTTGGTTATCAATGGCTGCACAGCAAGCCACCTAAACAGGCACAATGTTACTGCCACAACATTCTGTTGGTCAAAGGAGTCACAGACCCTATGCAGATTCAAGAGGAGGGCACATCAACCTCATTTCTCAATAAAAACAGCATCAAATAATATGTGGCCACCCTTAATCTGCCCCAAGAAACAGAGATATCCACCAATAAGGAACCCTCACCTTGCACTGCAATGTGTGTAAGAGAAATGAGGTCTTGTTTATCTAGGCCATATTATTATTGGGCCTCTAAATAGCTTAGCCTTTTGCCATTACAAATACTCCTATTGAATCAGAATGGGGTAGGAGGTGGCTGAGAATCTGCATTCTAACTGGCAACCTCATGGCTTCACGCACATCAGAATTTAAGATCCATTCTGCTAAGCAGGACAGCTACTCCATCCCGAGTCTGACCTCCCAGTGACTCTGAGATAGTTAAGCCCTTTTATCTGATTGTTCATGGGGTTCACATCTTAGAATAGACAACCTCTCCACAGGGTTGGTTTGAAGATCCACGACCTTGCTAAATCCCACTTGGAAATACTCAGAGGGGACTTGGACTTCATCCAGGGAAATCCTCGCTGGTACAGGAGCTCTTAATACTCTCGGGCTACAGGATGTTCACTTCAGTGGCAAAAATACAGAAGTCCGGGTAAAAGGACGTGTTTTTCTAAAATGCAACTCCTATAGGCAATCAAATAAAAGGATCAAACTATGTGAGAGGCACCCGGAGATCACACACTGGAGGTATAACAGTGTTGCTTAGCTGAGTGGATCTTGAATACCAGAGACATGACATCAATTAATAGGGAATGACTTTGTAGGTGACACACATTTTAGGTAACAAGAAAGCCAAGCTCCTATACCAGCATGTTAAAACTGTAAACAAGAAAGTCACAGGAAAGAGCAAGAGTATTTAAAGTGATTAGTGAAGACACCCAACTGAAAAAAAGGACAGTTTATAAACCAACATCTGGCTATTCAAGACCCTCAGCACCTGGAGGGTCTTAGGAAATCAGGTCTCTAATTCAAAAGCCTTTCTCCTCTCAGCTCACTTCCAGTTCTATTTGAATATTAAGCTTCCTTATGGTTAATATTGGGTCCCCACAGGCTTAAGTTGGCAACGTTTCTCAACAGAGACAGTAACACCAGCCCCAGGAGGCTGTTGCAAAGATTAAATAAGATAACACAGATATTCATGCAATGAATATTCACAACAAAGATTGAGAGAAGACGTAGTACAATGTTCAGAGCGATGTGGCTGCACAGTAAACGTAAGCCCCTCCTATTCCCTTTCCATTTTTAGAAAATAACTTCTAAATCAGGAATGGCAGCTGTTATTGACTAAATTTTTATATCCTCCCAAAATTCATATGTTGAAATCCCAACCTCCAAGGTGACTGTATGGGAGGGTGGGGGGTGGGGGGGCCTTGGGGACGTGTATAGGTTACATGGGTGGAGTCCTCATGAATGGGGTTAGTGCCCTTATAAGAGACAGCTCCAGGGAGCTCCCTCACCCCTCTCACCTTGTGAGGACATGATGAAAAGACTGTGAACCAAGAAGCGGGCCTCACTGGACATTGAATCTGCCAGCCCCTTGGTCTTGGACTTCCCAGTCGCCAGAACTGTAAGGAATAAATGTCTGTCACTCAAGCCCGCCCAGTGTGCAGTATTTTTGTTACAGTGGCCCCAAAGGACTAAGACACCAGCCCAGAGAGACTTAATTTGCTGTACAAAAGGACCTTTTTTTTTCAAAAAGTTTTAAATTAGGTTCCAACATAAAACTTCGAAGCATTTACACGAAAATTCAGATTTCTGATTTCTTTGAAAAGAACAGAAGCTCTAGAAATGCAGACCAGCCTGGCCCCTACAGGCATGAGTTTGAGAGCCTAGGACCTAATAATGTTCTCTCTCGTCAATTCTTGCCTCCTGGGCCTACTTTCCTGGACTCTAATTTGTCTTCTCAGTCTGAGGCAGTGAGCAGGGAAAGAATGTGTTGAAGGTTTTGACATCACCATGGATTCTGAGTGCAGAATTTTGCCTTTGATTCTTGGCTATGTGCTGGGTGCATGAAATGAGGAAAGACAAGCTAATAATACTGTTTGCTTTCAGAGTCATCATGTTTCATTCAGCATGGATTTGGTGAAACCCTACTAATGCTCAGGGCACTCTGCTCTGTCCTATGGAACATACAAAATTGGCAAGAAAGAGACCTCATCTAGCTAACCCCTGTTCACTGTTTAAGTCTCATTGTTAATGTCCCTTCCTCCAGAAAGCCCTCCCTAATTTCTCCAACTAGGTTACTCTTCAGGTATACTCTGCCCAACTTTTTCTTTGTCACATTCCATGAACTCGGTCAAAGTCTTTCTCTAGCTCCTTCCTCTGAGTTCCTTATAATGTGCTGTTAATTGCTGCATCCCCAGTTCCTCACCCAGTGCCTAATATCCACTGTGCCCTTAATGATATGCTAAAAGAAAGAATAAATGAAAGAGTACATGAATGAATGAAAGTACTAATGGCAGAAGACTGGATGTTTATGTGTTTAATTGCAATAAAAGTGAGAGGTGGGGCAAATGTATTCACTGGTCAATTGCTCATTTGTTAAACATTTTAAATATCACCCTTGAATATAGAAGAGTTAAGTGTCCAGTGTATTAATAGCTATAGTGAATTAATATCTATAATGATACAAGCAGGTAAAGTATTTTCCACTAAAAGGGCCAGTTCTCTCCCCTCAAGGAAATCTGATATAAAGTTCCTTATATAAATTAAGCTCCTGACACACAGTAGGGCCCCAATCCACGGTACAAGATTATTATGAGTTCTGGGATTTATAATATAGCATCTGCTATCTTCCCTGCTATATTCTCAGCACAGAATATGATACAGTGATGTTTAGTAAATATTGGGTAAATTAATTAGGTAATTAATAATGAATTAACAATATTAGCTCAAAAAAAAAAAAAAGCAGCTAGTCTGATCGTCCTGAGGACTGTCTGGATCTGCTGCAGAGTGCCTGAGTGCACTCTGGGACCCCGGGGTCAATGGTGGGAAGGTTAGCAGTCAGCCCAGGATCCCAGAGGCCACACTTCTTATCTGGTCTCTCTGAGGGTCATGTCCAAGGCAACCCTGCCACAAAGGGCACCTTATCTCTGGCAGCACAGGAGGCTGAGGGCCCCAGATAAGCCCTGCAGGAGAGGGGGCCAGGCTCAGATGGGGATCCTGATTAGAGCTGAGGTCTGCAGGGCTCTGGGGTCTGGCCAGGAGTATTTCAGGCTTCTCGGCAGGACGGGTTTTTTTTTTTGTTTTTTTTTTTTGTTTTTTTTTTATATTTCACAGAAAAGCTGTAGAGCTGAGGGGCCAGAAGGCAGAGTGAGGGGGTGAAACAGATTTACAAGAGAGAAGAAAAGGACTGGAGATAGAGAATAATGGAGTCTGTCTGTCCATCCATCTCTCTCTCTCTCTCTCTCTCTCTCTCTCTCTCTCTCTCTCTCTCTCTCTCTCTCACACACACACACACACACACACACACACACACAGAGGCACAGATGCACATAGAGCTGTGGGCAGGAAGAGAGAAAAAAGAGATTCAGGGTCACAGTGAGAGCCAGACAGAAAAGAATCAGAGGGAGAGACTCACAGAGACACACCCAGCAACAGAGCCAGGAAAAAGGAGAGACAGAAGGGAGACATAGAGAGCCAGAGGCTCAGAAACATCCCCCCAGAGAGAGGATGCATCAAACTCAGAGAGAAAGAGATGAGAGAGAGGGAGAGAGGTTGTTAGGGAGACACAGAGAGAGTAAGGAGGACAAACACAGAAGACAGAGACAGAAACATAGTGAATTAAAACTAAAAAACCCACAGAGACCTAAAACAAGAGATCCACAAACCATCAGAGAAGGAGTAGAAGGAGGGAGTGCACCAGTAAATCTGTGGGTCAGCTTTATCTGGAATATAAAGCACTCTCCAGAGATTCTGACACTGGAGTTCTGGGGAGGACCTGGGTATCCCAAGTTTTATAAGTTCCCCAGGCGACCCTCACTCACAGCCTGGACTGAGAACCGCTGCCTAAAGCAAGGTTCTTCATCGGAGGGAGAATTATATCAGAACTACTTAAGGTGTTTGTTTAAAATCCTTAGTTCTTGGATATGAGTCCTTCCTGGGCTCTGAATTAGACCCTAGTGGGAGGCCCAGGCAACTGTATTTTCACATGTTCCTCTGGGTATTCTGAGGCACACTTCAGAGAGTAACTGTCCTCAGCTGGTGGCTTTGGGGAAGCCATACACATGCACGCACACACACACACATCTCAGAGCAGGTGTGGTGATGCTGTCGCCGGGTACTGGGGCCGGCTTTTAAAGAAGTTCCCTAGTCCAACCTGTCCTTATTTGTGGGAGCACGAGACTAGACTCAAGGTCAGGAAACCAGGTCACAGCCCGGCTTCCTACCTGCTGAGTGGCCCCAGACATGTCACTTAACCTTCCTGAGCTCCTCCCTACTTAGGAAGACAATGAGGTTAATAATCTCAGCTCTGTCAGCCTCACAGGCCCTCTGGGTGAAAACATGAGACGAAACCACAGGCGTGTTTGGAAGCTGAAAAGCTCTCCAATGCTATCATTATTATTATTACTAGCTTCATTATTATTAATAGGTATGTTGTCCTTTTCCAACACCAACAACCAGTCCTCCAAATCTCTGATTCTCTGACACTACCTGGGTGTCCGACAATCAATTTTGACAACACCCAGAGTTCGCGCAGACACCACAGGTGAAGCACTCAGTCCCACCGGACTGACTCCTCTGGAGACACCAGCCACAAATGGGGTGTCCAGGCTACTCACACTCCTGTCCAGCCAGCTACAAATTCAACGGTTCCCCAGACCCCTTCCTCAGGTTTGATAATTTGCCAGAACAATTCACAGAACCCAGGAAGATGCTATGCTTGCTATTACAGCTCATTACAAAGGACACAAATGAACGGCCAGGCGGGAAGATACACAGGGTGAGGTCCGGGAGGAGCACAGGAGCATCTGTGCCTGTGGATTCGGGCTGCCCCGCCCTTCTTGCATGTGGACCTGTTCACCAACTTGGAAGCTCTCTGAATCTCATTCAAGAGCGTTTATCACCTGGTTTCCAAGCCCCTCCCTTCCTTACAGGTTGAGGGAGCTGAAAATTTCCACCCTTTTGCAAGAGTTTGGTCTTTCTGATGACCAGCTCCCATCCTGAGTCATCTCATTATCAACTACTCAGTTGTCTAGAAAAGGGTAGAAAATTATAAATAATAAAAGGGACTGCTACCACTCAGGAAATTCCTCTGTATCAGGAAGGGACAAAACCAAATGTGTATTTTATTATATCTACCATAGCAGGTAAATTACTGAGTGCCTGCTAATTACTAACTGCCCTGGTAAGCATTTCACAAGCCTTGTTTCATTGGTTCCTTATAACACAATGGGTATTTTACTATCACTCCCATTTTACAAAAGAAGAAACTGAGGCTGATAGAGATCTAGTATTTTGCCTGGAATCAAAAAACAAGCAAATGGCAGAGCCAGGTCCCTTACCATCTTAGACCTGAAAGGAATCTCAAAGACCAGATGATAAAATTACCTCCCTCTATAGGTGAAGACCCCCAAAGTTTAGAGAGATCAGATGTCTGACCTAGCTCATAGAAGGAGTCACTGCTCCACTCTATGACAAATTATTTTAAACAAATCACAGTCATGACAGACAACTTGATTGTATATGGGAAAAAAATCCTAATAAATTTACACCAAAAAATTTACTAGGATAAATGAATTTAGTTAGGTCACAGCATATAAGTCAATATATAACAAAAATAAATTTTGTTTCTGTTAATAACAAATAACTGGAAAACAAAATTAGAAAAGCAATGGAATTTACAAAACCATCAGCAAAGATACAATAATTAGGAATAAATTTAGTAAAAAAAAAATGTGCAAGATCTGTATACTGAAAGCTAAGGAAGAATGTTCAGGGCAATTAAAGATGACTTGAGTAAATAGAATGATATACCATGTTCATGGATCAGAAGACGTAACACTGTTAAGATGCCCATTCTCACAAATGGAATGTAATCCCAAGCAAAATCTCAGACTGAAAAAATTGACAAGCTGATTCTAAAATTCCCTGAAGAAGCAAAACACCTGTGCACTAGTTTGCTTGAGCTGCCACAACTAAGTACCACACACGGGGGGGCTTAACAAAAATGTATCGTCTCACAGCTCTGGAGGCTGGAAGTCCAAGATTGAGGTGTTGGTGGGATTGGTTCCTTCTGAAGGGTGGGAGAGAAAAAAAATCTGTTTCATGCCTCTCCCCTGGCTTCTGGTGGTTTTCTGGCCATCTGTGATGTTCCTTGGTTTGTAGAAGCATCACCCTGATCTCTGCCTTTGTTTTCATGGGGTGTTCTCTTTGTGTGCATGTCTATGTCCAAATCTCCTCATTTTAAAGGACACGAGTCATACTGGATTAGGGCCCACCCTACAGACCTCATTTTAACTTGATAACCTCTATAAAGACCCTGTCTCTAAATAAAGTTACATTCTGGGGTACTTTGGGTTAGGATCTCAACATATGAATTTGTGAGGACACATAACAACCTAGCAAAGCCAAGGCAATCTTCAAGAAGAACTTACACTCCCTGATTGTTATAAAATAACAGTAATCAAGATAGTGAGCTAGAGTGATACTAAAAAGGAAAAATGTATCAATGTGACAGAGTAAAGAGTCTAGAAATAGATTCACATGTTACAGTCAACTGGTCCTCTACAAAAGCACCAAAGCAATTCTATGGAAAAGGAGTTTTTTTGACAAATGAGGCTGTAAAAACTAGATACTCATATGAAAAAAGTGAATCTCAATTCCTATATCATACTGTACAAGAAAAAATCAATCCTAGAATGAGTCATTGATCTAAACACAAGAGTTAAAACTATAAAGCTTCCAGAAGGAAACGTGAGAGTATGTTGTAATAAGCAAACATTTCTTAAGATGCAAAAGCACTAACCATAAACTTTTTTTAATTCATAAACTGGATGTCATAAAAATTGAAAACTTCTGTTCATTCAAAAGACAGCATTAAGGAAATTAATAGGGAAGTAACAAAGTGGGAGAAAATGGTTACAGTACCTGTATCTGATAATGTCCTTGTATCCAGAACATAAAAGATACTCCTACAATTGAATAATAAAAAGAAAAATAATCTAATTTTTAAACGGTCAAAAATCTTGAACAGACACTTCAGAAAGGAAGACATACAAATAACCAATTAGTCCATGAAAATGTACCCAATGCCATTAGTCACCACAGAAATTAAAACCAGATTGAAAAAACATCAAAAGCCCATCAAAATGGTTTCTTAACAATCTAACCAACATAAAATGTTGGCTAGGACGTGGAACAACAAAAAGACCCAAATATTCCAACCTGGGATACAGAGTGTACAACAATTTTTTGAAAAGATCTGAAAGTGTCTTATAAATGAAATTTACATCGACCTGGTAACCCAGAGAAACTCATTCCTAGCAATTTACCCAAGAGAAATGAAAACATACGTTCACCCAAAGACCTGTCCACGTTTTATTTATAAGAGCCCCAAACTGGAAACAAGCCAGGTTTGAAGAAGAGATAAACTGTGGCACAGTCATACCATGGAACACTATGCAGCAACAAAAAAGGATGAACTGCTGCTTTGGGCAACAAAACGTGTCATCCTCACTGACGCGATGATGAGCAAGAGAAGATACAATGGAACACACACAGCACGGTTCCACTTTATATAAAGTTCAAAAACAGGCAAATGGAATCTATGGTGGTAGAAACCAGCAAGGCAACAGATCAAGGGCACCTTCCCAGGATATCCAAGTGTCCCATCAGTGGGGCAACCACAGTCTAGTCCAACAGTGCTGCAGCCTATCCATGGTGCCATGAAATTAATTTAGTGGATTGAAACTAGCATTTTTTAGTGGAATGGAATGGAAAATATCCCAGCACAATAGTTATGTGTGTGCCCGTGCGTGAGAGCATGTGTGTGAGTGTGCAAGTGTATGCAGGCACGTGCCGGGTCCTGGTTGTGACATGAAATGCATTTCTTACCAAGGATCGCATCAAAATATCTGAACCTGACTCTAGTCCTTTCTCCACTCACGCAGCCCCATTGGGGCACAGACACACCTGCACCAAAAGGCACCTTGGCTGTTGATTTGTATGGAGACTCCTGTGCTGTCAACATTTTAATCAATCCAAAAGGCAAACTCGCCTGCAGCTATGGAACGAGAAAGGTCTTCTGTGTTAATTGAGACATTTACTTTAAGCAAGGCAGGAACCCCACGTGTGCGCTTGTATTGTAACGAGTGTGTACTTTTTGGTTTGCTTAGTAACCACAGTCCCTGGTGTACAGAAGAAACCCCAGACCCAACAACATCCCTCTGGGTCCAGATACAATGGAGGAGGGGAGGGGCTGGGGGCTCCCTCTCAAAAAAGGGCCAGGCACCTCACAAGAGGAATTATTGGGATCAGACAGGTATAAACTCCAGTCCTAATGCTGTTATCTCCCATCTGTATGACCCCGGACAAGCGAAATCACTCCTTTGAGCTTTGGTTTCCTCATCTGAAAAAAGGGGTGATGGTCAGACCAACCTCATAGGACTGTCATGGGTTAATAACAATGACAGTTTATCTCTAACACAGCACTTACAATGACTATGCCTACTGACCCAGGTAATCCTCACTATGACTCTGAGAGATGAAGGGTCACAGATGAGAAAACTGAGGCCACAGTGGTTCAGTGACCTGCCCCGGGTTCCCCAGCTGCTGAACTGCAGGGCCTGGGCTTCCCACTCACTCTCCCTGCTCACTTTTAGCTACTCAATGAAAAAAAAAACTAAGAGCCACTAGAGAAAATGATATCTAAGAGAGGATGCCAGTCTTTGAGGCTGTTTACCAAGAATTCGGGCTTCTCTTTCCAGGCACACAGTAGGATTACTGCTCTCTACCCTCGTGAATTTACAGCTATCAACTTGCTGGCTTTAGCTAATAAAATATAAGTGGAAGCGGAGTGTGCTGCTTCTGGGCAAAAGGTATGAAAGAGAGCATGTCCAACCCTCTTCTTCCTGCTGAGGGGATCATGAAAACATGTCAACACGGAGCCTCCACTGACCTGCTTTCCTGCACAGCTGCGGTGAGCGCAGACCTCCCCACCAATATGCCTTCATCACACTACGTGATTGAGAAATGAAGTTTTGTTATTTTAAGACTCTGAGATTTGGGGTTTTCTGTTCTTATAGCAACATCTGGCCTATCTTGGCTGATACAGGCCCTTCCCAGGTACTGTTTACTGAGTGCCGTGGGTCAGATTAAGATTATACACTTGACCTACATCAACTCATTTAAGCCTGACTACAACCCTAGAGAGAAATCCTATGAGCGTGCCCATTTGCAGATGAGGAAACTGGGACTCCAGGAGGTTAAGTCAATTGCCCAGGTTCATGCAGCTCATAAGTGGCATGGTCAG
Organism: Camelus bactrianus; assembly: GCF_048773025.1. Lineage (NCBI taxonomy): Eukaryota > Metazoa > Chordata > Mammalia > Artiodactyla > Camelidae > Camelus > Camelus bactrianus. The sequence goes on from NC_133570.1 coordinate 10,448,524, forward strand.
GACCCAGACTTAGACCAGAATAATGACTGCCTCCACCACTTATGGGAAGGGAACACAGCAGTGCACTGGAGCTGGCCCATGGGAATCCCTTCCCCAGTTCACGCTCGGTGATGTCACACTGGGACCTTGAAATCCAGCACAGTGGGAGTATCTACACCATGGAAATTGGCAAAGGCTACCAATCAAGGCTTTTCTTTTTAATTGAAGAGCCAATGTACCACTACGTTACTCATTAGACCCCTATTATCAGAGCCAGCCATGCTGAGTTCAAATCCACTAAACTTGCCCAGGGAAATTCCCAGAAGCTCATCCAGGACCCCTCAGGATTCCCTGAAGTGTTTTTAGCTGATTGAAAAGAATCTCTAGTGGGACTAGCACCAAGCAGGGGAACCACAGGTTGAATTGCTAAGAGCAAGAGAGAAGGTGCTCAGCAGGGTGGTTAAGAAACAGGGTGAGAGAGCAAGAGGGGGAAAATCCAGTGGAGGAGAGCAGAGCCTCCCAGTAAGGAGAATAGAGTCTTCCATCTGTGGAGCACACATTTTGTTAAGTCTGCATAATTCATAAAACACAAGAACATCCTGAAGACAGCTCAGGTTCAGGGCAGAAGATCAAGTTGACAAGACTGGCTTTGGGGTAAAGCAAGCAGAGGGTGGGGGTGACTGCTGGAAGTGACCTATATTTTCTCTGTGTTTACACTGGAGCAGGAGCTGTCTCTGCTCATCCATCACCCCAACCAGGCTTCACCAGCAGCCCAGTTTTCCCCAGGGGTGAGGGACCTCTGGAGCACAGAGCCACAAGGATGGCTACTGTGTTGGCTTCTGGTGGCTGCTCCCATATCTCCAGACCACTATATTCACTCTTGGGATAAGAGTGATGGTAACTCTGCCACTTGCAGGCAGGCTGACCTTGGACAAGTGGCCTTGTCTCTCGAAGCTTCAGTTTGTTCTTCTGCAAAGTGGGACTGAGACGAACTCCTAATTCAAAGGGCTGTAATGTACAGTGCCTGGCATGTGGTAAGTGCTTAGTAAATAGTGGCCTTCAGCTTTTATAACTACAAGGAAGAAGAATAGGAACAATAAATATAATATTTAACAGTGTCAGATGCTATTCTGAGAGTCTTACTTAAAATAAATCCTTTAATCCTCACAGCAAGCCTCTTAGACAGGTACCACCACTGTCCCCATTTTCTAGAGGAGCAAAGTAAGGCAGAGAAGGAGTGTCATCTGACCAAGGCACAGTTATTGAGCCCCCAAGGGCCAAGGAGTTTATAAACATCATCTTTCATCATCACCTGCACAACTTCGAGAGTTAGGAATGTTTGTTTCCATTTTAAAGATGAGGAAACTGAGGCTGGAAGAGTTAAATGAGCCAACCCTGGGTTACTGAGCGAGTGAGCAGCAAAGTGGGAAATTCGACTAGCTCTTTTCGTCTCTAAGTGTTTGTTTCATTCAACCATCTGTAAATTCCCAGAAATAAAACAAGCCACCCTAATACAGCTAAGTAACATTTATTTGGCACTTAGGATATGCAAGGCACTAGACTAAGCAGTCTCCTATCACAACAGCCACAGGAGGAGGACACTTAGCCCCATTTGACAGAGTGGGAAACTGAGGCACGGGGAGATTGGCCACACAGCTAGAAAGTGGCAGAGCTTGGATGTGAAACCAGCAGTTCTGAGTCTAGAGCCTCTTGGCTTAACCACTGGGCTGAATTCCGTCCAGTTCTGGTATCTATTCAACAAACATCCTGGACCTGAGATAAAGTACAGGAAGGCAGACTTTACTCAGGGGGACCACTGCCATGGGTGTAGGGACCACTGCAATGGGAGTCTGCAGAAGGGAAGAGAGATTGGGCTCAACTCTGAATACAACAAGGAAAAGTAGGAATTTATAACCAAGGAGCAGGGTAGGGGCTCAGCGGATGAAAAATTACTAAGAGGAAACTTCAGGGGGTAAGGAAGGGATTCTGGCTGAACACATCCATTAGGATTCTTGCTGAAACTGGCCAGGGTGATCAGACATCACCTGGGGGATGGTGGAGGGACCCATTCAGATATCCAGGGCGATGAGACACTGGGGAGGGGTAAACAGACTAAACAGGATTCTTGTTAAATGCAGAAAGGAACACAGAAGCCCAAAAGTCAGAGCTTATTTGAGGAGAGAGTTTAGAGGAGACTGAGTGAAGTTTGGTCAAGGAGAGAATCTTTGCCACCTGCCAGGAGGTCCTCTCATTCCCTCTGACCAATATTGGAGTAGGATTGAGGAGGAGAGGAGGGGAAGAAGTGGGGAGAGCCAGGAGCTGGAGAGAGAGGGGCAGACAGCTGAAGGAGGGGCAGTGTTGGAGCGACAGGTGATGGACAGGAAGCTCGACCAATGGCCATGGAGGCTGGGCCGGCCCTCCTCCTCCCCTGGGCATTCCTCTCTCCCTATTCCCTCCAGGAAGGAAACTATCCCAGGTGTGTCCTGGAGGTCTCGGAACTACCAATTAGGACGGGCCTGAAGAGGTCCCTCGGTTTCCTTGGAAACGGAGCGACTCTCCCTACTTCACACCAGGCTTCCCCTTCCTGGGAGGGCAGCGGCAAAGACCTGGGAGGTCCGTGCGTGCCTCGGCTTTCTTGGTTTGAAAGATTTATTAAAGCAGAACCTTCTGAAATGACAAAATAAAGGTCGGAGGCTGCCGGCTGAATGGACTTCCGGGCAGAGTCTGACAGCCAAGCCAGGAGCCGGAGGAGCCCTTGGTTCTATTAACACCACCCTGACCTCCGCGCAGGGTGGGCCACCCCCTGGCAGGGCCGCACCCCGAAAGGAAATTTCACTTCTCCTGTAGGTGCTGGACTGGATTCTAACGTGAGGAGAAGTCGGCCCAGCAGGGAGCTCACCTTCCAGAACCCCCAGACCTGTTCAGGCCGCCAGAATTAGCGCCATGTCTCTCCTGTGCTTATGCCTCAGACAGCTCCTTGGCCCCCACATGAAACCTCTAAGTGGCCTCCAGGACCCTGTGTGAGCTGGGACCCGCTGCCCTCCCAGACTCATCTCATACTAGCCTTTGCGTCATTCAAGAAATGCTGCCCGGCCTGCAGATCTTTGCCTACCCCAGGCTGTTTCTTTTCTCCTGGACTTTGATCGGGCTGTCCCTCTGCCTGGACTGCCATTTCCCTATCCCCTCCCATCTGCCACTTTTGCTAGGAAGACCCCAATCATCCTTCAACATTCTCCTGACTTCCTGGTTGCTGTCTACCTCCCCAGTGCTGGGTCACGTGCTGTGTGAAGTCTCCTAGGGTGGCTGTGAGAGAAATCCATTCTCTCACAGTTCTGGAGGCTAGAAGTCTGAGCAAGGTGTCAGCAGCACCGTGATCCTCCAAAGGTTCTAGGGGAGGATCCTTCCTTGCATCTCCTAGCTTCTGGTGGCTTCAAGCATCCCTCGGCTTGTGGCCACATCCCCCCAATCTCCGCCCCCATCTTCACGTGGCCTTCCTCCCCCTGTGACTTTTCTCTTCTTATAAGGACACTAGTCACTGCATTTAGAGCCCCTGCTAATCCAGTATGACCCTACCTAACTAATTATACCTGCAAGGATCCTATTTCCAAATAAAGTCACATTCTGAGGTTTCTAGGCAGACATGAATTTTGTGGGGACATTATTTAACCCAGTATACCCACTGTACAGATGGGACCAGCACTGCAGCCTGGGATGATCAAGGAAGGCTTCTTAAAAAAAAAAAAAAAAAGAGCTGATCTCTGAGATTGACTACTATGTCATAGGCAGATATTCCGTTTGAGAAAAATGATTTGAGCCAACACCCAGTAGGGGGGAGACAGTGATTCCTTTAAAGCCTCCCTGGCAGGTTCAAGCCTATACCTGACAGTACCTCTTCTCAAGGCTTGGTCTCCCATTTGCTTGCCCCGCTTAAAACAGACTAGCAGGAGACGAGAAATACTCAACCCCTTTAACCAGACCCCATCAGCTGATAAAGCTGAAAGCAATAATCTGTCACTTTGAAAGTACGAGCCAACACGTTTCTCAAGCAGCTTTCCATTCTAGCAATAACACGGGGCTAGTAAACGGCTTGCCTCCCTCCCTCTCTCTCATTTGTGCATTTCCAAATAATGAATGTCAAGTCATCTTTGGGAGTATTAAATACCCAGGCGACCCATGCAACTGGAGAGCAGGCACAGTATTAATTCCAAAGGCAAGGGGAAAAAATGAAACACAAAGCAATAGAGAGGGATGGAGTCAGCGACTTGGGGGTTCAAATACTGGCTTCATCACTTGCTGACTTGTGACTCTCTGACCTCTTAATCACATCTCCCTCCCCGGTTTGTTTTGGGATTAAGTCCCCTGCACCAAGTGAATACCTGAACAAATGCTACCTGGTGATGTTTTTTTAAATAAAAAATTTTGAGTAATCATATTGTTTGTTATTGTATAATCCTGAAACAAAATATATTTGTATTACTAAAAAAAAAAGCAAATTAACACCTAATTTCTCATCATTTAGATTTAAAGCTTTCCATTTAAAAGAGACACAAATGTAAGATCAAAATAAAAACAGTGCATCCCAAGTTTGAATTAGAAATATCATTATGAACACGATGTAGCTTCTCCTAAAAAAGTATGTATTTCCTAACCATCTTCTTAAAATCCCTAGAAACAATAGCTGACCTAGGAGAAATGAGCCCTTCTAACACTTAGATTACGGTCTCAAATACCATTTTCCTATTCAAAGAAATCAGGGCTCCTTGGAGAAATGGCAGACTCCTGGCCTTGGGCAGAAAATGTTCAAGATGAGCCTGAAATCATTATCATATCAGAGAATAAGAAAGCTGTTGATATATTAGGGTCATTTTCAAAGGACTCAAAGGCCAACTTTAATAATCTCCCATCAGGTAAAGATGGGATAATTTGAGCATTAATAAGAATAATGCAAGGGAGTTAAACACATCAATTACATTAAAGACCCATGAATTCATAATGGTATAAACAACTAATTCAGTTGTTTTATTTAATCCTCAATTTAATACTATGATGGAAGATCTCATTAGCCTCTGTGTCACAGATGAAGAAACTAAAGCTCAGAAAAGTGCAGTATCTCACCCAAAATCACACAGCTTACAAGTGGAGGAAGTGGAATTCCAAACCAGGTCTGTGACACTACAAAACTGCAGAAAGTGTTCAATAAAGTTTAACTTTCTCTCCACTACCCCCACCACATCAGGGCTATAGGAAGGCAGATAATAAATGGTGAGAATGTGGCACTATTAAAGTTTCATCCTGCTGTCTCGTATTCCCTGGTTACAAGCAACAGATGTTGATGGTTGAGTGTGTAGCATGATATATATGTAAAATGATAATGATGAACCAATTATAACCACTCTTGTGAAAATCCATGAGAGCCATTAAATGGTCTTTGGTTTTAAAGTGGTAACTGGCAAGATGTTTCTAAGACACTTCCTGATTCATGTCTGTACCTTCCTGCCCCTTAGATCAAAGTTTCTTAAAGTGTGGTCTGGGAACCACCTTTACCCATTACCCAGAGTACTATTTAAAAGACAAAGATTCAATGGGCCCCATCTCAGACCTACTAAAATGAAAGTAGCTGGTCATGTTATATGCTAGGAATCTCCCCTCTGACTATAGTTGATTGGACCAGGACTGAACACTTGATTTAAGTGAGCCAATCAGGTTCTGTCTTGAGAATTTGAACTAGAAAAGAGAAAGGATTTCTTTGAAGGTCATTTTTGGCATTTTTGGATCCTGTAAGCTGAGCCAGTGTGCAGAGAAAAGGAGAGAGGACCCACTAGGTGGTCTCAGAAAGAGAGAGAGAAAAAGAATGGTCTTCTTGGCTTCTGATCTCTGCTCAGGGCCCCTGTAGGAATCTCTTGTGAGAACCAGCTCTGCGTCCTACCCTTGGGTCTTAGGAGTCCCTTTCCTAGCTTCTCAGTAAATCCTCCATCTGACTAGAGTTCATTTGTGTAAATTTCTATTCCCTATAAACAAACAAGCCTTGACCCAGCTGGGGCTGTAAGCAAAAGAAAGAACACTTGGGAAGCAGAAGACCTTGGTAGTTTTGCCACTGAATGACTGCATGACCTCAGGCAAGGCACTTCATTCCCTGGGACCTCAGTTTCCACTTTTGTAAAGTGGGAGAAGCGATAATATCTACCATACAGGATCAAATAAGTAACACACATAAAAGCATTTTTTAGCTATATGACTATTAAATGAAGCAACCTGTCCAAGGTCACTGTAATGGTAGGAGATTCAAGCACCATGGTGGGCAGCCAATGGCAGAACTATGAGGCTCCTTTCAACCAGGAGCCACTTTCTACAAACTACCTCCCAGGAGTGGGCACAGAGGTTACCAGCTTCCCAGAGACACCAGCCTACAGAGTAAGACCTGGTCACCCGATGGGGGAAGGGAGCATCTCCCTCTGGCTCCTTCAGAGCATCAGTTTCTCTCTCTGAGTCCATGAGTTCCAAGGGTAGGGTTGCTGTCTTGCTAATAGGCTTATTTCCAGAGGGCACAGGGCCTAACACACAGCAGGTGCTCACAGGTGAATGAATATCTCCATACTTTCCGTCTGTCTGTCTCTATGTGTCTCTGTTGTCTCTTCCTATGTTTTAATGGTTCTGCCTCTCTCTTTACGTATTTTTCTGTGTTGTCTCTCTCTCTCTGCCTCTCCCTCCCTCACCCCACCTTGCTTGCCTCTCTCATCTCTTTCTGTCTCCCCCTGTCCCTAGTCTCACTCTGCCCTGTGCGTCTGCCTCCCTCTCTCTCATCCTCTGTGTCTCCTCCCCACCTCACCCCACACACACTCACACCTGGCCCAAGCTGCTCCCTCCCACCGGCTCCCTTTGTCTTGGTCCCTCTCCAGTTGCCTGGTAACCTTCCTCCCTGGCAGCTCTGCAGAAACCATAGCAACGGGCAGCCTAAGACACGGCCATTCCTCTCTGTTTTGTCCCTTACTTGCACTTGGACAGTCCAATTACAGGTACTCGTCGGCAGCGATGCCTTTGTCTGTGGCCCATTCACAGCGAGCCGGCTCCCAGGCCCAGGAGCTGTTGGGCGCTGCCTGACAAAGCGCCTTTTGTGCCTCCTCCCCACGCCCCACCACCAAGCTCAAGGACAAGGCATCTCTGAACTGGCGCTCAGGCTGCTGCTGGTGGTGGGGAAGGGGAAAAGGAGAGGGGAGCACCCAGCAGATGCTCCTACAGATGATTCAACAGCCCTACAAGAGAAGCCGACATGGGAAGGGCAGGCAGGGAAATGGCTGGATCTGTGCCCCTCTGGCCTCTGACCTTCTGTGCATTCCTCCAGCCTGTAGGGCATCCTGCAGCCACAGAACCTGCCCACATTCTGTTCCCTCTAGCCCAGACCTTCTTGCTCTTTGCACACTCAACTGCTACCCCACCTCCAGAGCCCAGCTCCTGCACCCCTTGGACACCTCCCCACCCGGCTTCACTGGTGACCACAGCTCCCTACGCTGTACTTCTACGTGTGCAAAAACACACCCATTTCTTGGCTGGCATATTAAATCCCTAGGGCTGCTGCAAAAAATTACCACCAACTGGACGGCTTAAAGCAACACATTTATTATCTCACAGTTCTAGAGGCTAGGAGTTTGAAATCAAGTCGTCAGCGGGGCCGTGCTCTCTCTCAAGGCTTTAGAGGAAGATACTTCCTTGCCTCTTCCTAGCTTCTGGTGGCTGACAGCAATCCTTGGGGTTCCTTGGGTTGCAGATGTGTCACTCTGTCATCACATGGCCTTTCCCTGTGTCTCTCTGTCCAAGTCTCTCTCATAAGGACAGCAGTCACTGGATTAGAGTTGCTCTAATCCAGTATGTCTTCACCGGAAATTGATTATATCTGCAAAGAATCTATTTCCAAATAACATCAATTCAGAGATTCAGGTGACCATGAATTGGGGGTGGGGGAGCTATTCAACCCAGGATAGCCCTGGGGTCTCAGCAAAGGCATCTCCATTGGGTACCACTCTGGCCCCAGCGCCTAGTACAACGTCTGGTCAGTTAAGAGGTGGGTCAATATTGAGTGAATGAATGAGTGAGCATGAGCTTCACCTCCATGAGCCTCAGGACCCCTGAGGCATGAAACAGAAATAAGAGCATCACTTCAAAGCATCGCTGAGGCCTCCACATGTGGCACGTAGAGAATGCTCAAAAATCGGCAACCGGGTATTCGTTTCCTGTGACTGCTGTAACAACGCTGGGACTTAGACCACAGAAGTCTATTCTCTCACAGTTCTGAAGGCCAGGAACCCAAACTCAAGGTGTTGGCAGGACCACGCTCCCTCTGATGGCCCTGGGGGAGAATCCTTCCTGGCTTCTGTCAGCTTATGCTGGGTAGCAACAGACGAGTGTATCACTTCCTCTGCCTCCATCTGCACATGGCCTTCTGCCCTGTTCCACGTCTTCCCTTGTTCTTACAAAGACACTCGTGGTTGGATTTAGGGCCCACCCAGAAAATCCAGGATGATCTCATCTCCAGGTCCTTAATTACACCCACCCAGCCCCTTTTTCCAAATAAAGTCATATTCACTGGTTCCCAGTATTTGACCTGAACGTATCTTTGGGGGGAGCCCCCATTCAGCCCACCACACCACGATTATTTTTTCTGTAATTAAGGTCCAAGTTCTGGTTGCTGATAACTTGTAGTCAGTACATGAGGACCAAGAGGCTACAGTTCTGAAACATGACTCCAGAGGGGCAAATCTGCTATTCCCAACTTAGAGCTGAGGCAAATGAGAGAGGAGGGGTGAAGTGATTTCCACCCCCAAGTCACAAACCAGGGAATTAGAGAGAAGCCCCACAAAGCACCCTGCTCTTTATCCCCGCCGGCGTGTGCACAAGCCATTCCCCTGCAAAGCCCTTACTTTCTCCTGATTTTACTGCTTATCCCTCAGGTTCCCTCCAACTGGATGTCCTGTCCCTTCTCCAGGAAGACTTCTCTGCCCACCCCCGGGCTGTGTGAGGACCCCTCTTTCAGTTTCCAAGGTATCTATCTATTATCTGGTGTCTCTCTGTGTCTCCTTCCTCTGAACTGTGAATTACTCGACGAGGGTAAGCACTGAGTCTAGTATGATGTTACATCATCACAGCTCAGCATGGAGCCAGACATTGAGCGAGAGCTCCATAAATATTTATGGAAGTAAAATTATGTGTATAACGGCGGGGCCATAGACTTGTTCAACTGAAACACATCAGTATCAATTATATTATTACAAATATTATTATTATTATTATTATTACTTATTATTTAATGGAGACCTCAGTCCCACAGAAATCCTGGTTTGGGAGAAGGCTAGTGGAGACTTATTCGTAGGATTCAAATACTGCAAAGGTTTAAGGCTTGGGTAATTGGTAAAATGCTGGTGCCATTAATAAAATGCAGAGAATCAATAGCATAGACCAATGCTTATCAAACATTCATGTGCACGCAAATCACCTGGGGCTTGTTAAAAATGCACATCCTGTTCGGTTGGTCTAGGGCAGGACCTGAGATTCTGCACCCACACGCTCTCAGATGATGCCAACGCAGCTGGCCCTGGGGCGAACTTGAGAAGCAAGGATGCAGCTGATTTGAGCAGAAGGTCAAAGACGATGAGTTAGGTTTGGAAATGCTGAGTTTGAGTTGCTGAAGTGATTTTTCAAATGAATATTTCAATGAGGCAGCTGTAAACGCAGGGCGAGACTTGGAGGGAGAGGTGTGGGCTATATCTTCCAATATAGCGTATCATATCAGATGTTGGTGAGCTTGCATGTGGACAAGCAGAAACAAAGGTATTGGGGGCAAATTCACATTTTGGGGGGAGACAAATGAGAGAAACAGAGAAGGAGCAATTAGAGAGAGAAAGAAACCAGGACAGTGCAGAGTCACAGGACAGCCCACTGCTGCAGAGCATACAGATGGCGAGCCAAGAACTTGCCAATGGAATTTGTGACCTTGAAATAAACATTCTACTAGAGCCCAGGGGTGTGCACCAGACACCGTTGAGCCCTACCCCATATGCCCTTGGCCCACCTGAGCTCGTCTGCAGCTGCTGCCAATAATTCCCCCAAGCGCAAGCTTCCCACCGCGAACACCTGTCTGTCTGTCCTCCCAACCTGAGGACTTCCTCCAGCAGCAAGGGAGCTTGCTTGGCCTCAACCTGGATGTGTAGGGGAGTTAGCACCCAGGGGCGAAGGGGGCAACCCTTAACCAGTCCAGTGTGGCAGTAGATTGATAAATCTCTAGGCGGGTGGGTCTAAGGCATGGTTTCTCAGTGGAACGAAGTTCCAGTTGTCCACAGCAATAATGCCCTCAGTAACACACCTCTTCTTGGTTTTTCTGCCTTCCCCATCTTACTTTTCCACTCCCTCAGTCGTGCTTCCTGAGATCACCTCCCAATAAATTCTTTGCACTTAAGTCCTTGTCTCATGGACTGCTTTGGTGGGGGAGATAGATCAGCAGCCAGAATGCAACATATAAAGTCTGAATGGTTAATATAGAACAAGTGCATTAATACAAGAAGTGGAAGGAGTTTTAACCCAGTCTTGCAAATAGCCCCGCATCCACTAGCCCAGGCAAGTAAAGAGCTGAGCCAGGCACGTAATCTAGTGATTAGATTTGGTGATTTCTCGTGGATAAGGGAAAGCCTTTGGGGACAGGTCCACAGGAGCACCCCTCTCCCCCTGGCATCACCACCACCATCAATCCCCCTTAACACTTGTCTGCACGCAAAAGCGCAGATACTGTCCCGGGAAATGGGCCCAGTCTGAGGAAGAGAGGAAAGTCTGTCTTGCTCAGTTTACATCTCTGGAGAGAGTCTCTGGGTGCAGCTGAGGTTGCTTCTATATATAACACACAAGCACAACAAATAAAACTGACTGTAAAGCACTCTGCAGATCCAAAGTGCCACGTAAACGCTAAATAAGAAAATTAATCTGAGCTCCAAAGAACTCACATTGCGGGACTGGAGTGGTTTTGAGACTGTGCCAGGGAAAAGGGAGTAAGTGCCCTCTTCTGCTCCCGGTCTTCACTTCCCCACAAACAACATACAGATACGGGCACCTGAGGAGCACGGGGGTGTCCCACATGCACCCCCGACACACACAAGCACACATTCCAATACATATATCCCGCCCCCAACATACCACCCAGATACATAGGCACCCAGAGGCATTTTCACAGCCATGCACATACCCTAGATGCACCAACACATACACACCTGCCAAGACACAGGACCCCCCATACACACTCTCCACCCTACACACACGCACCCAGAGACACCTTCACAGCCATGCACATACCCCAGATGCACACACATACATACACCTACCTACAGATGTCCACACACACACAATCTCTCATATACCTCCCACCTTCCAAATGTCCCCTGGGACCTTCTTACACACGTGGCCACAAATTCATCCCCTGAGGACCCCTCACCCACAGAATACCCTCTTACAGGCATACCCAGCACGCACACACCATCTCACACGTGGTCCTTCATACAAGCTTCAGTATCTCAAATCGTGGTTTAAAATTCTTCACACCCTCCATGTATTAAAACCATACATCCATGCCCTTTCTCATGTAACTTCCGCTCACTGTGAACTTAGTTGACTTCCCCACCCACTGATGGTGAACTTGGCCACATGGCTTGCTTTCGTCAATGGAATGTTAGCAGGTGTGACACAAGGAGGGTCTAAATAGGCTTGTGAGGCATGGATTTTCTCCTCTTCTCTAGTTATCCGCCAGGAGTCAAACATGCCCCTCCAGCCTGACCCCAGGATGAACACAGAGCAGATACAAATCCCATGGACACCAGTAGCTCAGCCCAGCAGGACTCACAGCCTGAAGTAAGAGCTACTAGCTGAGCCCAGTCTACAGCAGCCACAGGCTGACCCACAGGCCAGTAAGCCTGAAACTACACTAGAGGTTGGAAAACTATATAGCCCATGGGCCAGAGCCAACCTATGACTGTTTTTGTAAATAAAGGTTTGGGTTTTTTTGTTTTTTGGGTGTTTTAACTTTTTTTTATTGAGTTATAGTCATTTTACAATGTTGTGTCAAATTCCAGTGTAGAGCACAATTTTTCAGTTATACATGAACATACATATATTCATCAAATAAAGGTTTATTAGAACACAGCCATGTCATTCATTTATGTATTGTCTATGCTGCCTTCACCCTAAAAGGGCAGAGCTGAAAAGCTGCAACACTGGATAATCAAGGAAACCAAAAATGCATGCCATCTGGCCCTTTACAGAAAAAGTTGTCCAAGTCCTAGAATGGATGCAAGTTGTTGTAAAGCATTAAGTTTTGGTGTAGTTTGTTACACAGCATTATTGCAGCAGTAGCTGACTAATTAATATGTACAGATACAAGTACTTCAGATATTTTCTCACATCCAAGTATTTTTATTCCCATGTACTGATAGGCCATTATGTTTCATCTCATAAATGTACCCACAGACATCCTCATCTCTGACACACACAGATACCTTTTCATGATCTGCATATATACATGTGCTTGCACACACTCTGACACAGGGATCCACACACAGGCTTACATACAAGTGTACACACATACATAAACAGACACATCGAAGATATTTCCACAAAAAGGCATACAACGTCCTCAAAATCACTCATACATTCCTCCATGTGCCACTCATGTAGTCACATGCCTACATGCTCCCACACAGAAACAAAAACATGTGCATGGTTTTTGGTCTTATTTCAGTTTTCCTGTCTGTTACAAAAAAGCTTGAATAGTCCAAAAAGTCCAGGGTCTTCCATAAAAATTATTTGGGCTGACAAAAAGTGCTCCTGTAGCCTAGACCTCAAAGGACTAGGAACCTTGACTCTGATAGCCACAGGAACCCTCTCCAGGAAGGAGGAACTAGGCTGTCAAAGAGTTTGTACACAGTGGTAGCCATGACTCCAGCTTCTGATGTTGTTGAGAGCAGAGTAAGATGCAAGACTGCCAAATGGACAGAGACTGCCTAGTCAACAGATTGACTTCATCTCCTGCCTCAACAAGCCCTCTGTACTCAGAGTTGCTTCCTCCGAGCACCTCTGGCTCACTCTTTATACCCCCTGTCTGGTCCTCATTGCTGTACTGCCCCATGGCAGCTCTTGTATACACAGTCTTACAATGCTAGGTGGTTGCTATGGAATGACTTGAGTTCCTCCAAATTTCAAATGTTGAAACCCTAACCTCCAACGTGATGATATTTGGAGAGGGGGCTTTGGGGAGGTAATTAGGTTTAGATGAGGTCAGGAGAGTGGAGCCCCCATGATGGGATTGGTGCCTTTATAAGAAGAGACTCTAGAGAGCTTGTTTCTTCTCCCTCCCTCTCTCTCCCTCCCTTCTCCCTTCCATATGAGTGTACAGCAAAAAGGTGGCCATCTACAAGCCAGAAGAGAACCTTAACCAGAAACTGACCATACTGATACCTTAATCTCAGAATTCCAGCCCCAGAACTGTGATGAAATAACACAATAAAAATCGTTGTTTAAGCCAGCCAGTCTACGGTATTTTGCCATGGCATCCTGAGAAGACTAAAACAGTATTATTTCCCATAGGTTTGTTCCACCAGAAAGCAAGTTCTATGAGGACAAAGATTTTTTTTTGTTTATTCCTATAGCCCTAGTATGTAGGACCGTGCCTGGCATGCAGCAGGTGCTGAATAAAAAACTTGAATAAATGAATGAGCGAATGAATGAACGAAGGCACTGCTTCCACAGCAGGATTAAAAACATCCTGAGGACATGAGTGTTATCTCATACATTCTTGTATTTCCTACTGAACATTTCAACATAAATGCAGGAAGAAAGGAAGATGGCAAAAAAAAAAAAAAAAAAAAAAAAAAAACAAGAGAAGAGAGAAGGGAGAGAGAGAATTGAAGGGCAGAAAATGAGAAGGAATGGAGGAAGAAAACTGAAGGAAATAAGAAAGAAAATGCGAAGGAGGAAAGGAAAGGGGGGAGGACAGAAAGAAGGAATGGAGAACAGAGTTTGAATTCTTAGTCTTATCTCTACCTGCTGTGTTTCCTTGGACACATTACCTAACCTGTTTGAGGCTTGGTTATTTTCTTTGATAAAACAGAGGTGAGAAAAGTTGCTAACATGGGATTTTTTTTGAGGATAGAATGAGATGATATAGTCAGTGCTCCATGCAGTGCGTGGAGTGGAGTAAATGCTAAATAAATGCAGAGCTGCTGGGAGAATGATAATGAAGATGAGAGCAATTAATACAGGAAGGGGGAGGGCAAGAGGAAGAGAAAAGCTGGCTAATTTAAAAGCAGCCCCTTCAAAAGACGCTATTCCACAGCCCCATCCCCCTCTGTCTAGCCTCATTTCCCCCAGTTCGTGCCATTCTCCTAGACCCGTGGTTTTCAACCCTGGCTGTCCATTAGAAATTCCTGGGGAGCTTTTAAAATTCCTGTTGTTCAAGTCCCACTCCATACCACGGTACCTGGCACTTGGGAAAGGCTCAATAAAGACTGTTATCTTCCATGATTACCAGAAGCACACATTCTTGTCTTTTTTCCAAAAGCTATAGAGGCAGAAGCGGCTTCTACAGAAGCTCCTCAAAAATCCGTTGTCAATCTCCCAGCATTCACACCAGCTTAAATACAATACAGCACCCAAGCCTGCCCTATTTGTCAAGCACAAACAGAAAGTCAAACATCAGATTTTCCACGCATGGAGAGCAGCCATCTGAGCCCAGACAGGAACACGGATGCCCTCGCAGAAGGCTCTCGCGAGACCTTGGGAATCCACAGCCCAGACAAGCAGGGGCCTTGATAAATCAGAGCAGCTGGTGGGACTTCTAACTAAGCTGGAAAGAGAAGGATTTAGGCTCTTGATCACCTTCAACTCTGACTACCATGTTCCCACTTTACAACGGAGGCCAGGTGGGAAACCTGGGTAGAAGATGCACACCTGGAGTGCAGGGGACCAGACCAGCAGGGCAGGTAAGCACATGGCAGTCAGGAGGCAGCCAGACTTAAGTTCAAGTACCAGCACCGCCAAGTTTTTAGCTGAAAGATCTTGGGGAAGTCGCTTCACCTCTCTGAAACCCCAGTTCCCCACCTATAAAAGTGGCTTAATAAAATACCTCCCTGGTAAGGTGGTTTTGAAGATTAAAAGTGACATAGAAGGTTGCTTTGTAAAGTGCTTGTCACTTAACAAGCACATGATAACTGGCTCCAATTTCTCACTGCATGGGTGTCAACATTTATGGATTTTCTTTAAATACCTGAAGGACCTAGACCTTTTCTCTGTCACACACACTATCCTGTTTCTTTCCTGTTTCTTCTGTTAAGTAACATTTTTTAAATGGACATTCAGCTGCTCCTCACCCCTTCTGTCTTGTTCCCATATAAATGCATACAAATAAAATCATCTTAATGAAAGGAGAATTTCTTCTTTTCCCTTAAAGTTTCTTTAGTGATGGAATTCATGTAAAGCTCTGAATTATGAAAACGTATCCTGTTTAATTTTTTGTGAGTGGACTATTTTCAAATACACACCCCCAAAATGCTGGGGAAAAAAACCACCTATGAAGTTGGTATTGCCCTCTGTTCCTTGTCATAAGAATAAGCATTTAATACCTCATACCACATTTAACCCTCACAACCTCCTGATGAGACTGGTACCATCTGGATCCCAGTTTTTCTCAATAAATTAATTTACTGAAGTATAACACATATTCAGAAAAGTGCACAGAAGTGTGTAAGTCAACGGGTTTTCACAAAGCGATCACAGCTGTGCCACCAGCACCCAGCTCAGAGCCCCCCACGTGTCTCCTCAAGGAATAGTTTAGCTGGCGTTGTACTTTGTATAAATGGAATCACACAGTACTGTCTTAGACAGAATAATGAACCCCCTTAAATATATCCAAGCCCTAATCCCCAGAATCTCTATGTATGTTACCTTGCACGGCAAAGGGTACTTTGTGGGTGTGATTAAATTAAGGACTTTGAGATGGGGAGATTCTCTTGGATTTGGATCCCAGTTTTAAAGTTGCAGCCCAGGTTGCTTAAGTCTAAGGCCAAAAGTCATACATTAAGTGGCAAGGCTGAGATGTGAACCCACATGGAATCTAGGATCTATACTTTGAACCACCACTGCAGGTGGAAAAACAGGCTCTGAGAGGCGACGTGATCTGCCCGTGATCACAAAGGTCAAAGTGCAGAGCTGGGATCTGGACGGGGCCTCCGCCTCCTGACTGCATGGTGCTTCTTGCCAAGCTGACATGCCACGGACATTCCCAGCCTAGATCCTTGATACTAAGAGCTTCCCCTGATAACCTGCTCTTCCCAGTGCGCCACTCTGTGCCAGCTGCGGATGACAGCTGCATGAGCCACTCACCAGCCAGAAGGCAGCTCGGTTGCCTCCCGAGTGTCACTTGCTGTCCCCAGTCCCCTTGGGTGGAAAGGTAATACCACCAGCTCTCTACCACTTTCTGAGGAAGGCTGTGGTCTCTAGGCCCCTTCACACCGGCTTCAGATAGCACTGACCAGGCAGAAGGAAATGTCGGCTGCATTTTCTGCATCGTGTGCAGATTGCGGAATAGCTTAGCAGATAGGAATGAACATTACGGCTGCTCTGGAGCCAAAGAGGTATCAGCCATCCCCTTTCTTCGAGGGTAGCCATGAGATTTAAGCTGGCCACAGGACTAAATGCAAAGCCAGGGTCCCAAAGGTCAGAGGTTCCTTAATTCTCAAGATGAGGAAACCTAACACCTACAGTAACACTAGTTGGTCTTTACTGAGCACCTGCCACACACTAGACGCTGTGCTAGGTGCTTCTGCACTGATTTCCCTATAATCCTCACTACAGTCTAGAGACATAGACCATTATTGGGCCCCCTTTACTCAAAAAGAGTGGAGATCCGAAAGGCATGCTCAGGACCACCCAGCCAGAATTGGCTTTCTGACCCCAGAGATAGGGTGCCGACCCTCTACAGTTTACACCCTCCAGAAAGGTAAAGTTTTCTAGTCCCAGTTATTCTCCAAGTCAGTGACAGGCTGAGACCTAACACCAGATTTATCTTCTGCACAATGAAGCCGACTTTGCAACTAGTACTGGGCACAGATAGAGAATGAGTCACAGGCAAGAATTCACAGTATAGTCGTCACAAGCATGGAGGTAGAGAACAGATGGCTGCCCATCATGGCTGTTTCTCCTTCCCCTTCTTGACTCAGAAGTCAAGTCTAGTTGTCTAAGCCATTCCCACTCTCTTGCCAGGGACTGGTTTGGGAATGGGACAGGGAACTTAGTTTTTGGCCCATGGCTCATTGGAATATTTCCTTGCTCTTAAAGAGACATAGTCAAGGGAGGAGGGACAAATTAGGAGAATGGGATTAACAGATAAAATAGATAAGTAACAAGAACTTACTGTGTAGCACAGGGAATTATGCCCAATATCTTGTAATAACCTATAATGGAATATAATCTGCAAAAAAAATATATATAAATCACTATGCTGTACACCTGAAGCTAACACAATACTGTAAATCAACTAAACTTCAATAAAAAAAATAAAGAGAGACATAGTCAAGAAAAGACCTCTCATCTTCCCTGGATGTGTTATTTGGATGTGACACCTGGAACCACAGCAGCCACTTCGTGACTTTGAGAAGAGCCAGACTGAAGGTAATTCCTATGAGTTTAGAGATGGAAAGAATTCAGGTAAGATGAATTGTTAAAATGCTAATTAACCAGTCACAGAACCAAATGTCCTCCAGACTGCCTGTTAGGGATATTATGAAAGTCTTTCTTGTTTCAGTACATTGAGTCAAGGTTTTCTATCACTTGCAGCCAGAAGCACTCTCACTAATACAATGAACCTTGAATTCTGGTGTCAAATTTCATGAGTTCTAGTCCTCACTCCACCACCAGTTAGCCATGTGACCTTGGACAAGTCTCTTAACCCTTCTGAGCCTTGGTTTTCCTCCTCTATACAAACTGGTGGGTCATAACAACCCTGGGTCATTGTGCAGATACAATGAGAGGATAAAAATCAAAACACTTTGCAAATAGAAAACTCAGGGGTATTGCTGGATATGAGTATTGTTGCTGATGTTACAGACGCAGTAGGGCCAGAAGAAGCCTGGGGAATCCTGGGGCGGGGCGCCCAGACCCTGCTCTTGTTCCTGGCGAGAGACTCAAGGAAGGGAGCAGCTGCACAGGCTCAGATAAGGCCACATTTGCATTCCCCCAACCTCTGCCACCCCACCATCTGCAGGCTGAGCCAGACAGCAGCCCTTCCCAGGGGCACAGGGCCAGCAGTGAGCATCTGATGGAGGGAGGGATGCTGAGGTGGGCAGGGGCTGAGAGGAGACTGCACCTCAGCCATGGAAGCCCCACCAGAGCAGCTCATACACCAGTGACAGTATATGATTCTACCTATCATATTCTGACAGTCTCCTGGGTGGCCAGATCCTCTGCTTTCAGCCTCTCATTCAACCCTCATAACAACTCTATGAAGTAGATTTATTCCTATTTTATGGATGAGGGAATCGAAGCTCAGAGAGATTAACAAACATGTCCAAGTTTAAACAGCCAGGAGTGGGAAGGCCAGACCTGCAGGACTCCAAAGCCACGCTCTTAATCACCATGCTGTAGCCGAGAAAATCAGATGCCCCTCAAGCTGCATGGAAAGAAGGCATGAGCAGTTCTGGGAAGAGCTGGACTTCTGTGTTCACTGACCTGGATTTCGTGGAGCTCACCGCCGAGCCTGCGACCAAAGCATTCAGACTTCAACTGTTCCTACGTTTTGCCTTTGACATCCTGGCCTATCTCAGAACTTTCCTCTTCCTTCTGTGTCATCTCTCTCGGTAGGGGTCCTGGTCTCCAGGAGAGAGTCCTCAAGGGAAACGGCTCCAGAAAAGTGGGAACAGTACCTGTCTCTAAGAGTCTGGGGGCCCAAGCGCGCAAGAGAGAAGGAGCATTTGGGAGTGGACTGGTTACTCCCTGCTGGATACTCGCCCAACCAGATCCGCTCTCTGCCACTCCCTGCCCTGCTCTATGCCTCGGGAGGCTGACCCACACGGATGGCATCCATGGGCTCCTGGTCCTCAGGCTTCCCTTTGGGTTTAATCAATGGGAGGCATGGGGAGAGGCTGGAAAGCTAGAAGAAGGAGCTGGAGCCATTTCTCCCATCCCTACTGCCTCAGTCCTGCTGTTCTGGCTGTGACTAAGTCCTTCCGTGACAACAGCTCCTGCTGGCCTCCCCTCCCTGTCCCCACGTCTCACCAGGTTCCGATAACCCCATCCATCTCCTTGACATTCCAGCCTAGGGGTGGTAGCTGCTCCCAACTATTACTAGTGTCTGGGTGTCTCAACACCCCTCATCAATCCCCCTAACCTTGCCCACTCCTCTGTGTGTAGCCCGTTCATTAAATATTCTTCAAACTGCCAGCCTTCTGTTTCCTCACGAGGCTCTGAGTGTTGGGGGGTGCGGGTGGGGTGCTGGGACAGGAGGCCAGACTGCAATATGTTCTCAGGAGTTGGACAGTCTTGGCTCAGCTATGCAGGAAATTGTCAGTGCGAGGAGTTTTAAGGAACTGCCAGCACTTGGTGATGCTCCGCTGATGCCGTGAGAGGAGGGCAGAGTCTGGCGGCCAAGGCAGCCCTCTATTCCTGGAGGACTCAAGCTTTAACAAAGCCAAGTTCCATCTGGCCTAGGTGGCCTGGCTCCCAGTGACCTTCAGATGGAAGGTGGAAACAGCCTACGACAGTGAGATGGTACCCAGCTCTCAGACACAATAGCTCCCTCTTTTCAGCTACACGGCACTTTTAAATTGACAAAGCAATTTTTCATGAATTCACTCAGCTGAGCCTCACAATTATTCTGTGAGGCAGACAGAGAAAGGCCACTCCCCCACCTCTCATTTAACAGATGAGGAAATGAAATTTGAGAAAGGAAGAGATACACCTAAAGCCATACAGCCCCAGCAGGTCTCAACCCCCAGCCGTGGTGACCCCAAGTCTGAGGCTCCTTTCAACACATCTCACACTTTAAGTTGATGTACTCTTTGCCTCAGTGGCTGAAGGATCACTTGGCAAACCTAAGAAGGCTGGCCTTCCCTGAGGCTCAAAAAAGAAATAAGTGAGTAAGAGCTAGCCAGCATTTGCTCACTGAGCACCTATTATGTACCAGACACTGGGCAGAATACTTCATATATGCATTATCCCTTTTAATCCTCAACAGTGCTGTCAGGTAGTTACGATTATTCCCCATTTAAATGTGGAAGGAACTAGGGCTCAGAGAGTCTCAATGATTTGTCCAAAGTCATACGTCCGATAAATGACAGGCTTGAAATTTGGAACTAGACCCTTCTTAGGCCTCCTGTGCTACTCCACTGCACTGAACTGTCTCTAGTCCAAATGCTCCAAAAAGAGAGCACTGACATGATGGATGAAAGGCATGTCCTTCCCCTATGCCCACGCCTGGAGCTATGTTAGCAAGTGCCCGTGAACTGCATATTGGAAATTGATCATTCTGCAGGAAACCCCTCCCCTGACAGCTGGTCTTCAGTTTTCTGGTCCCACACAATGCTGCTCTGGACTTGGGGGGGATGAGGGAGTTACGTTTCCAAGGATGGAATGAATGATGCCACACACATCTCCAGCATTTCACATCTCAGGATGTGTTTTGACAGTCACTGGGTCATTTCATCCCTACAGTAAGCTTGTTGGGCACACAGGACAAATACTCTCTATCCTATCTTTCATCAGAGAAAACTAAGGATGCAAAGAAGTGAAGAGATTTTCCTAAAGTCGCACTGCTGGTACGGGTGAAGCCTGGATTTCAACTTGCATAGATTAGGCTCCAAAGCCTATGATCACTCCACTACAACATGCAGTTTGGCTTGGGATAAGACTCTGAGAGGGGAAGTCACTTGCCCATGGTTACACAGCAAGACAGTGTTGCTGGGATTAAACTCAACCAACGCCCCATGCTGCACCCCCATCAGCTCCCAGACTTCCTCTTCTCCATCTCCTTCTCCCTTGCTGGCAGTTCTTCCCACTTGGGGCTTCTCTCCCGCAAGTTCCCCCTCTAGAAGCAGCTAGAACTAAGAGATGCCTCCCAACCTATAGCCTCCTTGGAGCGAAACAAAGGGGAAGGGAAGACTAATGAGAAGGGAAAAAGCCGTTATGGGCCTTATTTGCATGAGCTGGTTATAGCCCGGTTTCCTGAACTCTTGGCAGTATCTGCCTGCGGGAAGGAGGTGGAACAGCTGTGTGCACATCTGCCGGAGGATTTCTTTAAAGAGCAGAGACGACACTATCATTCTACCAGCAGTAGCAGCAGCAGGGCAAGTGCCTGAGGCTCATTTTGGGTTCACTTTCTCTCTGTCTGAGGCTCACGTCTTTAGAACAGCTGTACACACAGAGCAAGGCTGTAAGGCAAAGGAGGCCTCTGAAGCCAGATCAGGAGCCCCCAGCCAAATTCATGTGAACTGACTATTCACAGAAGCTGCTTACAAGCAGAAAATAGTAGTTAAGACACACTGTGTGCCAAGAATTCTTCTAAGCTATATACATATTTTATTTCTGTATTCATATTTATATTTCATATATATTAATTTCGCCCTGAAAACATACAATCCAAAAAAATCTCTATGCCATAATTACTATTATTACCATCAGTGGTTCTCAAATTTTAGTGTGTGCAAGCATCACCCAAGACATTGTTTAAAAATCAGATTCTTGGACTCCTGCCCTCTGAGCTCAGGAGAGCTAGAGAGCCCAGGAAATCTGCACTTTACTAAGCTCCACTGTTTGATTCTTGTACAGGTGGTGGATGAACCTCTCTTTGAGAAAGACTGGCAAAGAGATTCTTTCATTTGCAAACTTTATGGGGCAAAAACTATATGCCAGCACCTGGGACAGGTATACACGATTGAGGGAAAGTATAATGCTAGATGTTACCTGGATTGTTACCTGGATGTTAACTATATTCCAGGTACCTTGCTAAATGCTTTCTACTCACTAATGATTAATTATTACAACAACCCCCAAGTCAGGCAATATTACCTCCATGTTACAGGTAAGTAAACTAATGTCCACAGAGGTAAAGTAACTTATCCAAAGCCTTAATTGTCCAAAGTCTCACAGATAACAAGTAGAGAAACTGGGATGTGAATGCAGGTCTGTCTGATTCCAGACATTGTGATCTTAACTACAGATGCACATTTCCTACTGTTGTAGAACTCCCAGACTAGTGGCAAAGCCAAGATGGGGACCTAAACAGTCAAAGCAACACAGGAAAAAAAAAGAAAGAAAGAAAAAAAACCCCAGAGAGTTTTAAAGTTCTAAAAGTTGTGAAGGTTAGTGGGGAAGATAGATCACTTCCTATCAAAGGACAACACTGGTGGGCTTCCTAAGGGAGGTGATATTTATATAGGGTCTTTTAAAAAGGGGTATGATTTGAACACGGTAATGATAGGAGTCGTAGGGAAGAAAATTTCAGGGAGAGGGAATATCACAAGCAAAAGCACTCGTATGAGAAAGGAAAGAGATTTGATGGGAAACATGAGCAACACTATCTGGTTGGTGTGAAACTACAGGCAAATCTGAATAGCTCACTCACCATATCTTTCAAATGTTTATTCATATGCCAGCATCTTCATAAGGCCTTAGCTGACCACCCTATTTATATATGCAAAGAAAACTATGCCCTACTTGTTGCATTACTCTGCTTTACTTTTCTTCCAAAACACTTTTCACCTGCTAATATACAATTTGCCTTTTTCTTTAACTTCTTGTTTGACTCCACCCACTAAAACATAAGCTCCAAGAGGGAAGGGATTTTTGTCAGTTTTGCTTATTGTTGAATCCTGGGGTCTACAACAGGACTTGGGAGGTAACAGGTGATCAGTTTCAATTTTTTTAAAATTTTAATGAAGGAAGCAAGAAAGAGCATCAAAGGGAGAGTGCTCAGAGAGTTCAGCACCTCGGACAGAGACCCATCGTTCTTGCTCCAGGGAGTTACATCCCTGGCTGCCCAACTGATTGCGATTTGGTAGATCTGGGGTAATTCCCTCTCTCCCTCCCTCCGTCCCTTCCTTCCTCCTTTCTAACTCTCCACTGAAGAATCTAATGTACATCCAGGGTGAACATCACGTTATGTCCAGCGGTGGCAGCCTACACAAAAGCCATTCCTATCACAGACATCAGTAGACTTCCCAGGATCCTGATATTTTGACCAGGTTCATGACGCAGTGTCTGGGCGATGCAAGTGGCATTCTCCCATTAAGCCCACTTAGCCTACCAAGGCGATTCCTGAATCAATTCCCCACCACAAGACAGCCTTCTGCACTCTCTTCTCCACCAGAACATCTTTGACAAATCCTATTCTCTCCCTCCTCCTTTCTGATGAGTCCTCAGAGACTCCAACCAGTCTGTTCTGATTCATATTTATCAGCTGGGGGGTTGTCCTCCCTTCTACATCACCCTTGTGTTCTCCCCCAAGTTAATCAGGGAAGATGGATGGATGATGGTACCCTGTGTAACTTAATTAAGATAAAAACTTCCACTGATCTTCCTGCCAGAGAGACATAAGATGTTGCCAGCAACAATTCCTGGGGCTGACATATCTGATATGTGTAGCCTCACAGAGGCTAGGGGTTTTAGTGGCTGCCTTCAGAACCATAGGATCCCAGTAACACAAGCCCCCATGACACGAACAGCTGTGGAAGGTAGAGCAGATAAATCCTGAACCTTATGTTTGCTGAAAATTCTTAGTGTCTGTATCCAGAATCTTCACCTGGTCCAAATCCCGCATCATGTATTACCTGGATTATTGCAGCAGCCTCCTCACTGGTCTGCCTGATTTCATCCTTGCCTCTCTATAACCCACTCTCAATACAATAATATTGTCATATTATTGTGTTCCTTTTGCAACAAATTGGCTCAAGTCACTCCTCTTTTCAAAACCCTCTAGTGGATCCCCAAGTCACTGAAAGTAACAGCCAACGTCTCCACATGGCCCTACCTGTTTAGTTGCAACTCCCTCTGTGATTGCATCTCTGACTGCTCTCCCCTTGCTCACTCTGTTCAGGTCATGTGGTCTCCTTGATGCTCCTAGAACACCCAGCATACTCTGGCCATCTGCATTGCACTGCCCATTCCCTCTGACTGGAATGACTTTCCCCCAGGTAGCCACCTGGTTCATTCCCTCACCTCATGATCACCTTATTTAAAACTGCAACATAACTATCAATCACCCTTACCCTGATTTATTTTTTTCAATAGCAGATGTCAACTTCTACTATACCAGATAATTCATTTGTCCATTATTGGAGAACTAGCATGTGAGCACCACAGAGACAGAGATTTTTGTCTGTTTCATTCCCTGCTGCTTCTCCAGCCCCTTGAATAGTGCCTGGCACATAGTAAACACTCAATAAGTAAATCAGCAGGATTACAAAAATTTGCATTACTAAAGACAGCTAGAAGGAACAAAGGTGACTGTGACAAAAACATGAAAACCAACATAAAATCACATTCCCTGAAGTATCCATCAAGTGCTTGACAGTTCACAGGTATGAAATCTGACTGTGTCAGTTCTGCATCTTATAAGTACACCTGAAGTCACATTAACATCCTGGCTGTGCCACTCCTGGCTGTGTGACTTTGGGCAAGTTACTTAACCACTCTGAACTTTTATTTTCTCATATATAACATGGGGAGAATAATAGAAACCCACCTCATGGGGTTATTGTGGGAATTAAATGACATCTAATGGGCTTAAAATAGTGCTCTAAGCTTAATGAGTAGTTATTCCTTGGAGTCCTCACGTGCTAACATAGTTCCTGAGCCACTGACTGGAGGAGGGACAGAGAGCAGAAAATTGGGTCTCACAATAGCTCAAAGCTCTCTCTATGACTCCTGTCCTCTGGCTGTATCCACTAGAGGCCCTCATGAATCCCCAGGGGCCAGAGCAGCGTTGATGCCTCAGGCAGAGTTGTAGAGATAAATTTTCCTTAAGTCAGGCTCCCACTTCACTCCCTAAGAAATCCTGCTTGGGTTCAGAACCACATATTTCTTGAACCTGACAGCTCTGACTTTTCTTCTTAACTGCAAACTTCATTGGAGCTCAAAATTAGGCCATTGGCTGGGTGTGGAGGTGGATGTGGGAAAGGGGAGGGACAGACACTTGGCTACTCTTACTTCCCTCTTCTTCCTCCCCCACCCTCCCTGGCCCCAAATTTCCCTTCTCCTTAACTACAGAGCAACAGCACCCATGCATGTCAATGAAAGCAAGCAGTCCTAGCCAAGACAGTAAACACTTGTTGTTTAAGCTGTGAAGTTTCAGGGTTATTTGTTATGCAGCAATAGATAACCAATACATCTGGAAAGAGACCTAAAAATCTTTACTACTGACAGCTCCGAGGGGATGCCCATCTTCTTCTATGGACTATACTCTGGGTAACAAAGAGATTAGATGATTTATTTGCTCAAGAAAATATACTTAGTCATAAGTGGAAGAACATGACTCTGAACTCAGATCAACTTGTCCATATCCCCTTAGTACTCACTGTTTCAACATACGCTGAGAGTGTTCTAGTGCAAGCACCACAAGTCTCCACCTGAGGGCTTCCTCCCTGCCCATTCAGGACGTTCTGAGAGTTAATGCCCAATGGCAGCAGTCACCCAGTGATGGGTGGGAATTGAAAGATTCCCCAGTTTCATTACCTCTTAAGTGGGATAACTGAGGTGTGTTCTACAACACCTCCCAGAAGTCCCCAGTGAGACTGGGTTCCAGTTGCCCACTGCGCTAATTTGCTCAATAACAATTCTTTATTGGCTTTCCCCCCTCCCCCATTCCTTATATCACTTTCCCACTACCATACCAGTAGCTCTTGGGATCATCTCCCAAAAAAACTACTTGAACTCAAATCCTTGTCTTGGAATAAATACTATGTGCCAGTTACTGTGCAAAGAACTCAATATACATCATCTCAAACTGTATAACAAGTCATATTTCCTTTTTATAACACTTAAGGCACAGAGAGGGTGGGTGACTTACCAAAGGTTACACAGCTAGGAATGAGCAGAGCACAACTTGAATACAAGCCTCTCTGACCTGAAAGCCTAGGTTCTTATACCTCTAGCCACACTCCACCCACTGCCACTTGCTCTCAGTCTTAAGCCATCCATCCACATTCCCGGGTCCTTCTTCCTGCCCTCCTTATGAAAACTTCCATGCCTCTGGCTCCATCTCAGTGTAGTCTCTTGACCTGGGAAGAGGTCACTAAACCAGTATGAATGTTCCCCAAACTAAGTCACTAAAATCTTCTCAAGACTTGTCCCAAAAATGTGATGCCAGCAATGTGGAATATCGTCAGGTTTTAGAGCAAGTCTGAGGATCCAAATGGAAGAGAACCCACTGTGACAAATGGATCCTAAATCAGTCTTCACAGGTGACAATTTAACTCAGCAAACTCCAGGGCTTCTCCCCAGGAATGGGGGTAGGAGCTTTGCTAAGCACTCTCTGCTCCAACTCATTCTCACAAATGTTAAACAAAATTTACCCAATGTCTGGTTCATAGCAGGCACTCAGTAAGTATTTCCTGAATAAATTTTTAAAATCAGTGAATGGATTAATGAACTGATGAATACAAGTGGGCCATCTAGCTGAGCACGAAGCCTTCAGCTAAGGCCCTCCCCACTTCCAGGACACCTTCTGCCCACCTGACAAAGGAGCGAAGTGCTGAACCACACGCACTAGGAATCAGGACTCTGTACATGTGGAGTGCTTCTGAAATTTTTCAACTCCCTTCACGATGTCTTATTTTATTCCCACCCAACCCATGAGAACATTTGATCCTGTTGGAATGGGAATAGAAGGCAACTGAGTGGGAATGAAAGAACTTTGGCCCCTAAGTCCAAGAGACATTAAGCTCTAGCCTTGGTTTTGCCACCATCTGCCACTAACCTGGGAATGGCCTCTTCCCCATTCTGAGGACAAGCTTCCCTGTCTTTAAACTGAAAGGGGTTACGCTGAATTTAAGATCCAAGAGTCCCTTCTGATGCTAACATTTTAGGATTCCAGTATCTATCCAGACAGAAAGGGAGGGCAGAAGAGGGCCAAATTTTACACACCACAAATTTCCCAATGATTCCTCAAATCTCATCTGTGAATCTCTGGGTACAGTTATTCCTGCCAATAATAAATGCTGTTTTACTGTGTGCTTATTATGTTCTTGGGACTCTTCAGGGAATGCACTATACATTATCTTATTTATTTCTCACAATAACCTGTAAGCCTGGACTTGGAATGTCATTTATAAATGCCTTCAGCTGCCAGAAGCAAGAAGCCTGGCTTAAGCCATAAGGACATTCTTAACAAGGGAACTGGATGTCACACTGCTGGTCCAGCATCTCAGTAATATCACTAAGTATCTAGGTTCTTACATTCTTCTCTTCTATCATCCTTAGAGTCCTGGTTTTTCATTTACAGATTTTTTGCCTCATGGTCATAAGATGGCTACCATGGCTCCAGACATCATAATCCAGACATTATAACCCCACACAATACCATTCAAAGCAGAAAGGAGGAAAGGGAGAGAGAGATCTATCCTCAGAAATGTATTGCTCTCTTTTTTACTGGAGAAAAATCACTCCCAGAATCCTCTACGCCAGCTTCCCTTTTATCTCATTGGCCAAAACTCAGTCTCATGGTCACCGCTGGCTACAAGGAAGGCTGGGAGAGTATCTGGCTTTCTCAATTGCTACGGTGGGTGATGGACATGAGGGAAAAAAGTGAGGCATGCTATTGGCCAGGGAAACAACAGTCTGCCCTACTTTTTATTCCCACTTGAAATTCAGAAAACTGAGGCTTAGAGGGGTAAGGTAACTTGCTCAAGGTCACACAGTGAATAAGTGGCAGAACCGTAAGAAAAATTATGCCCAGCTCCAAAGCTGGCGCTCCTAACTACTATCAAATCCCAACCTGGGCACCAATTAGACCTTAAACGGTTGAATAGTGGACAATTTAAAGGGAGTCATTTTTTTCTAAAGGGCTATTGAAAAAGAACAAGGACTTCAAGCCAGGCTTGAAGATCCAATGATGAGAGAGAGAGGAAATGAGTCTCCTCTAGGAGACCCAAGGGTCCTGCCCAGAGACCTGGCAGGCCGGTGAAGATGGGGCAGCACTCCCCTAGTCACAAGTTTGGCTTCACACAGCTATGCCTTGCCTTCATGGGCATAAGCAGCTGAGTCAGAAGATGGTTCTCCTAAGAAGGGATGCAGGAACCCTGGGGTGGGCTGGTCATCCCTGGGCCATGTGTCAAGGGGCCTTTAATAGCATAATCACTCTCTCCTATGAAGGCTAGTGCTGACAGGCCTTTTAATGAAGGATAATGGTATTTTGCATTTAAATATACTCAGCCACTGACTCATTACTGTGGTAGCTACCAGAAAGACAAATAAATCAGAAGGGAAGGAAGAATTTGTCAGGCTTAAGGAGAAATCAGGCTAACATGTGGACCACCAGGGACCTCTGCAGCCAATGCAGGTACCTCCTTAGCCCTCTTTGGTGGAGAACCGGACTGCATTTCCATCATCGGGGAAAGTTCTGTTGGACAGTCCTAATATGAAATGAAGCTGAAGGAGGGTTAACCCTGAAAGGAAAATCAAGCAGGTGCTGGGACCTGAAGAAGGGTGGACGGATGCGGGAGAAGCAAAACAGATGCCCACTGAGAGTCATTCTTAATGCAAGAGATGTCGACTTCTGCAACTGAAGAGAGCTATGGACCTTCTCCCCAGGGCGGAGAAGGCTGCAAGCAATTCCACAAACACAGAATTCTGCTTAGAGTTCCAAATGGGTCATAGGCTCCCTGAACCCAAACAATGAGCAGTGACCCCCGTTCAGAATGGCCAGTGTTCAGGGAATTTTAGCAAGACAGCGAGGGCTGGAGGGAATAACTTTTAAAGGCTTTACTGCCTGAGTGCTGTCTCCAGAGCCTCCTTTATTCTCCACCCCAATGCCCTTAGTCTAGGAACAAGAAGAATTTGTCTCTACTCCTAATTATCGGGTAAGACACAAACGATGCAAATATTATGCTAAACAAGGCCCCTTAAAATAGCAGAGAGCAAACCAGTGCTGAGGATGCCTTGTCATTTGCAATTTGCAAAGGAGTTTGATGCCTTTCTTCATCCTCTCCCCACTCCCCACTCCTGTGGTTGATGTTAATCTGAATTCCTGAAGGAGTCACCTTCCCCCCAGAAAGGTGTCCCTTGAGGGGAGGAGGGGAGGAAAATGGGGAGATGTAAATGCAGCTTGATTGCCTACATCTGATTAGTAATTACACACCAAGAGCCGCTCTGGAGAGAAACACTGTCACCCTCTGATGAGGCAAAGGCTTTGAGAGGCAGATCTCCCAAGTGGAGGGTGGAAGAGGAAGGTGATGAAAAGGGGTGGGGAGGGGGTAATCGATATGCAATCGGGGGACTGCTGCTAGTTGGGCTGGGGGAGAGGCAGGCAGGTCATCCTTTGCCAGAGTTTCCATTCCACCATTCCTCAGAATGGATGACCTTGAGCTTTGTGTGGCTTAAACTGCGTGCTTCAGTCTCATTATCTGTAAAATGGGGATAAAGCTGGTACCTGCTTCTTAGCGCTGTGGTGAAGACGGAATAAAACCTATGACTGTGCATGCATCCAAACACGTCCCAAGTCAGCCTCCAACTGACTGGATGTTGTGCTTGGGACTCTACAAGACGTCAGGAAGGCCACTTTGGTCTCTGCCAACATGACTGTAGAACCACATCCTTTGAAAATGGGAGACGATAGTATATAGCCAACTTTCAGCTACTTGTGTCTCCAGAAAGGAACGCTGGCTTGGGCAATCTTAGACAAAAGGAACCCAAAATCCCATATTTGGTTTTAGCTATTTCTATGAACTTCCTCACCATCGGTGAAGAATGAGAAAGGTGACTCAGCCCATTCAGCACTGTCAGTTGCTCTCAATGCAGACAAGACCCTGGAAGGAAGGACCTCCATTAAGCATCCCATCCCAAAGTGCATGGATGGCACAATACCTAGTGAATGTCCCTCCTTATTCCTCAAAAATTAGAGCATGTGACTCAGCCTACAAATTGCTGGGTGAGCTTGGGCAACTGGCTTAACCTGCCTGGTCTTCAGTTTCTTTGTGAATAAAATGGAGATAATACAATGAGGCTTCTGCACAGCTGGTTCTTCCCTCTACATTTCTTTTTTTTCTCTAAATGATTTGGATCAGAGCCCCTCTCTTCTGCCTTTATGAAGAGCATACCTACCTCCCCCCAGGGCATACAGGCCCCATCTCATCCCCCCAAATCTGCCTGGCTTCACTACGCCCTATTTTCTGCTCCAAAAAGAAAAAGGTCCACTTTGGTATTGGGCATACAGTAAATGCATGCAGTGATTAGTTTTTTGTTTTTTTTTTTTACTGATCTGTACTGGTTACATCATTCTGATGGTGACCCTTCTCACTGTGGGAAGAATGGGGCTAAAGCAGTAGTCCTCAGCTGTGGCTGCCCACTGAGCTCCCCGGGGGAGATTTTAAAATATCAGTGCCCAAGTTCAACCCCACCTCCCTACCCTTCTCTATACCCCTACCTTGAGATTCTAAATTAATTCATTTTGGGTGTGTCCTAGGCATTGTGATTTTTTTTTTAACCCAGGCTATATTAATTTGCAGTTATGTTTGAGGGTTGCTAAGCTAGAGAAACTAGGGCTAGTGCATGATCTACAGTGATAGGGTAAAGTCTGAAATCCCTATTTTTAAACTTTATCATAAGGAAAATAATGATACATCTGACCACAATTTTTTTTAATCTTTTTGCTCTCCCCAAAGCCAAAAGACAAATTAGGAAGCTAAACAGCCAACTTCTTAAAAAGAAAATGAAATAGATATGGAAGATTAAGCAGAAAGTATACATCCCCCCCAATTAACTGCCAAATTTTTAAAGCTCTGTCATATGTAAAGAGCTCCTGTAAGTCAATAAGAAATATAAAAGAAAATGAAAACTCCAACAAATTAACAAAAGATATGAAAAACAATTCTCAGTAGAATAAATACACATGTCTAATAAGGTTATGATCTTTTTAAAAACCTGGCCTTTTCAGTAATTAAAGAAATGCAAATAGAAACAAGACACCAGCTTTATACTTATTAAATTAGCAAGGACAAAAAGAAAACCTCTCTGCTGGCCTGGGTAAAGGAAGCACTCTCAAACACTGCTGGTGAGATTGTAAATTAGCTCAACATTTCCGGAAAGCAATTTGGCAGGACAATCCCAATTATGTTAAAAAATATATATATGTACACTTAGGCATATGAAAAAATACTGGGAGGATATAAAACAAACGTTAACAGCAATTTTCCTTCTATAATAAGATTAGGGTGATTTTTATATTCTTCTTTATACTTTTCTATATTTTCCAAATTTCCACCGTGAACATGAATTGCTTACATAACGAGAAAAAAAGAAAAGAAAAACAATGAAAAGAGACACATTTTTTAAAAACCTTGTTATGTTCTTTTGAAATGTATTTTTTACCGTTTCATATCAGGATGCTTAGTTTTGCAATGCCAAGCTCTTTAGGAAGAGTTTTGTACTTCATCCTGAGAGAGTTGTCAAATAAAAGGTACTGGTTATTTTAGTGTGTCTAGCAAAAAAAGTAAGCACACCTGCTCTGCACTCAGCAGAACTGTGTAAGTGTTTTGGCTTTGCCCCTTCTTGGCTGTGTGACCTTGGGTGAGTTATTCAAACTCTCTGAGGTTTGGATTCCACAGCTTGAAAGGAAGACATATAAACATTCCTACCTCATGGGATTGAATGGGATCCTTTGTGTAAGTGTCTGGGACAATGCCTGGAGAATAGGTGTTCAATAAACGGTAACTAGTACAAACCAGATGGTGGGGGGAAGGCAGGAAATCCTTGTAAATGGGAAATAGTCATCCAGAGAGAAAATGCAAACCACCCGGATAAAATTATCCCAACAAGTACCCCTCATGTCATCATTCCCTTTTTACAGAGGGCGCTTTCTCAGAAAGGTAGAATGCTTTACTCAAGACCCTCCCAGGACGTCAGGATTAGGGGCTGAATGAGCAGCAAAGCCCAGCTTCCTTTACTCTTGGACTAATGTTCCATTGCTCTCTCCCGAGCCCAGAATGACACATCGCCTGTCTTCCCACGTTTCCCCAGACCAACAGCAACAGCTCCTCCCACCTTCCAGCAACACGATCCTCTAGTGTTCACTGCAGCACATTCGTAACAGGAAAACTTTGAAGCCATCCAAACGTCTGGGAGCTCCCTGAGGACAAAAACCTTGTCCATTTTGCAACCCCCATGCTATGTCCCTAGCTTCTTTGAGTCAGGGTTAAGCTAGAGCTAGAAAGGAAACAGGAAGATTCAAATGGTCCCTGGCCCTTGGCTTATGGGCCAGTCCAAACAGGCGCTGTCATTCGTCTTCCAGCTGCTGTCACGTAGCAGTGAGAAAGTCAGCCACTGGCTGACCACCATGGGGGCAGATGGTGCAGGGTCTTGTAGTCATGCTAAGGACTCCGGCTTTCACTGGAAGGTGGGGATGTTTGCCTTTTTGTTCCCTGGTGCATCCTCAACACCCAGAGCACTGCCTGGTACATAGTAGACACTCAATAAATAGTTGTAGAAATAAAAATAAATAATTACCACGCAGCCAACAAAAAGTCCTGCCATAGGAAGATATGTATGATACACTGCTTAGTTTTTGTTGTCTTTAAAGGCAGATTACAAAAGAGTATAACACTGGGTGATCCCAAATTGTTGACAGTGGTTGGCTGTGAATTTGACTGGGGTAGTGAATTTGTGCCCTCCCTCTTCTTTCTAACTGTCTGTTTCCAAAAAGGAGCTTGTGATATTTGTGTAAGAAAGGAGAAAAATAAGTAAATCAATTGGATGGAGGAGTGGGAAGGAAGAAAGGAAGGAGCCAAGAAGAGGAGATGAATTCAGGCTGTGAAATCCTCCCCTCCCCTCCAATCTCCATCCTTTACACACACACACACCCTCTCTGGAACCTCTCCTTCCCTTTCTTGGCCTTGCCCTTGGCGGCATTTCAGGCTCTTTTTGCTCTTGGCAGCTCCTCCACCTCCTCCCTGAGGCCAGTGCCTAGCGGGCCCCCTGCTGCCCCCGGCCACAACGGAGGCTGCATTCAGAGCCGCAAACAAAGGCAATTAGCAAGGGCCTGCTGCCTGGTTCCTCTAATTGCCTGTACTCCTGAAAAGAAAGAAATGATGGCTCTTTCTCAGGAAAATAAAAACATCTCAGCCATTAGCCCCACAAGCAGACAGAGCAGGCGTCCCCAAGGAATACCCAGACATTGCCAGAGATGGGAATCACATGACCAGAAGGCCACTGTCCCAGGAGAGATTGAGGCCAGCTGACCAGGATGGTCCCTGACTGGCTCTCTGGGGACTGACCATCAATCCCCTAATGTGAAATCAGGCCTCTGAGAAAGAACTAGGTTCAAATGCCATCTCCACCATTCACTAGCTGGGTGGCCTTGGGCAAACCATACAGCCTCTCTGAGCCTTGACCATAAGTGGGGACAGTGACAGCACCAGCCTCAAGGGCTTACTGTGGGGGCCAAGTGAGAAAGCGCCCAAAAAGAGCTTCTGATTGTCGTCATTTACAAGTGTACTTGTCCCTTTGCCTACGCACCCTTCCCCCACCCCTTTCACTATCTCACTAATTCTTACCCATCCTCCAAGATTCAGTTCAGACATTACCTCTCTAAAGATGCCTCCCTGACCCCTCCTGGCTGAATGGGGTGCCCTTGCCCTGTGCTCCCAGGTTACATACTACGGCTCTGTGTAGGTCAGGGCTCACTGGTTGTGAGTGACAGACAGCCCAGGGTGAACTGAAGCAGCGAGGGAGTTTATCAGAGGGATCTCAGAGCTCAGGAAATCAATGTGAGGTTGGAGGATGGGCCTTGAGAATGAACTCCGGATGCTCCAGGGAGTGGGGAAGTAGAACCTGGGCATGAGGCCACAGCTGGGATGGAAACAGAACCTTGACCCTTTCAGGCACCTTGCCCTTCTGCTCAGAATCAAATTGCAAGAAGAGGGTGGCAGACTGCCCTTGCTCAGGGCACAGCCCATCCCTTGACCAGGATGAATCAGAGCCTCCAATTATGGCCCAACCACGGACAGAAGTCACCCCATAAAGGAAGCGATCTGTGAAATAAAAGTGGGTGCTTGTCAGTGAACAAACAATGGAAACCTATCTCAAATATAAGCAGTGATTTCTTCTCATTCATCCCCTCTAAGTCTCTAACACTTTACTCAGTGTCTTGCAGAGTTTGAATGGATGAGGGATGGGGCAACCACAGCCTTCAGGGTGGTGCTAAAGGCCCCAGCTGAGGCACCAAGGGGGTTAGTGCTTAGAAACACGGACTTGGGAGTCAAACAGAGCTGAGTTCCAGTTCCACCGCTGCCTCATTTTTGACTTCACTATCTTTGACTTTGGGCAAATTGCCTTCCAGGCTTCAGTTTCCTTATCTGTAAAGATACCTTTATGAGCTTGTTGTATGGCACCAAGATTTATACAAAGAATGGATACAATGCCTGGGATATTGTTATGGAAATGACAAATGCCTGGGATATATTAAGTGCTCAATAAACCACATTATTAATACCCTTTTGTTTTTATCACTTGTTATTACTGCAGGAAATAGGGCGGGGGGGGGGATGCTGCCAACTGAAAATGAGGCCCCCAGGGAGGAGTCCCTGTGATGTGTGTGGGCCCTGTGGGAGGTCCCTGAATGAACAAGGTGAGGACCCTGCCCCAGGGAAACTCAGAGTTGAGTGAGGGAGACAGAGGAATTCTCACCCCAGATAAAGTGTGAACGTCATAAATTTCTAAAAAACGAACAAGAATAAAACTAACATATGATGAAAAACTTACGCAGCCAGTAGAACCAGATGCAGGGAGAAGCAGAAACAAACGTAGTCAAGGGCTGACTTACACAACTCACTGAATTTGGGGGCAGTGATGAAACGCCCCAGCCCTGGGGAAGGGAGCAGACTCTGCTCCGGAAGTCTTCTCAAGTCAGAACTTGAGCTGAGGCTTGGGATAGTTTGGAAAGGTCAAGAAGGAGAAGGGCACTCCAGGCAGGGTGCAAGGAAGCCAGTGTGTCAAGCCTTAGCTCAGGCTGCTGTGGCAAATACCACTGGCTGGGTGGCTGCCACAGTCGACATTCATTTCTCACAGTTCTGGAGGCTGGGAAGCCTCTAAGATCAAGCTCTTGGTAGATACAGTTCCTAGTGAGGACTCTCTTCCTGACTTGCAGACAGCCACCTTCTTGCTGTGTCTTCACACAAAGGCACGAATCCCATCATGGGGGCCCCACCCTCATGACCTCATCTCAACCCAGTTGCCTCTGAAGGGCCCCACCTCCAAATACTGTCACACTGGGAGTTTTGGCTTCAGCGTATGAATCTGGATGGGAAGAGGACACAAATGTTCAGTCCACAACGGAGACTGAGGTGGTGGGCAGGGGGAGCTGACAGGGAGATGATGCTTCTGCAGGTGGCTTACATTTTGGGCAGACCCTGTCTTCCCTCTAGATCTCTATTTAGCTCAGATAGGAGCACCCAAAGCTGGTTTGGCACAAGTACCTACTGAGGTCTCCTTTTACAATTCAGAATCCTGGGCTCTGCCCCAGATATACTAATGCAGAACCTCCTGGGACAGAGCCAGGAAATCTGGATTTTTTTCGATTCCTCAAGTGATTATTTTTTATTGTGGTAAAAGTCACATAACATAAAATCAACCACTTAGGAGTGTAGAATTCACACTGGAATTTGACACAACATTGTAAAATGACTATAACTCAATAAAAAAAAGTTTAAAAAAAAGTGTAGAATTCAGTGACATTTAATACATTCACAATAATATGCAACCACCACCCCTACCAAGTTCCAAAACATATTCATCATCCCAAAAGGAAATTTCTTACTCATTTTTTTAAAAAAGGAAACCCCTGTATGCCCTGCTCCCTTCCCCCAGCCCCTGGCAACCACTAATCTGCTTTCTGACTACGAATTTACCTACTCTGGTTATTTCATGTAAATGGAATCATACAATGCGAGTCCTTTTGTGTGTTTTGTCTTTCACTTGGCATCATGTTTTCAAGGTTCATCTATGTTGTCACATGTGTCAGAATTTCATTCCTTTGTATGGCTGAATACTATTCCATTGCTTGGATGGACCACATTTTGTTTGTCCATTCATCCACTGATGGACATCTGGGCTACTTCCATCTTTGGGCGATTGTGAATAGTGCCATCCTCCAAGTGATTGTGAGTTCACCGACTTGAGAGTTGCCATTTGGGAATTGTACTGAGGTTACAATCCTTTAAGAAAACCAGAGTTCTCAAACTTCAGTGCGCCCTCCTCCAAATCCCCTGGAGAGCTCGATGAAAATACACATTCCACGGTGTGCCTGGAAATCTTCATTTTCAATGAGGCCCCACCCTCATCCCCCCAAATTTTGATACAAATGAGCAACCCGCCATTCTGTAAGAAGGAAGTCATCATCCATGGTTATTTGAATTATGGGTAGTTTTTTTTTTTTACTTATTAAACATTTGCCATAATTGTCAAATATTCAATAGTGACCGTGTCTGACTTTTATATTCAGAATTACGCAAGTATTAAAGAATAAAAAAAGGCAAAAGGCTCTAATGCCCTGCCTGATTCTCAGTCTCTTGCTTCTCTCCAGCCCTTACCCCCACCAGTGAAGATTTCCTCAGCCCCCTCCTGCGCTCCCCCAAAGCTCAGGCTCTTTCTGAAAACTGCACACACATATTAAGAAAGTCAACGTCTGATTTCTATGCACGGGACACTCTTGCCTACGGCGTGTCATACAATTTGCTTACTTACCGAGAGCTTTTGGAGCATCTGAGGAAATCAAAGCTGGTAGCTGGATCTCTGTTTGTTTTCCTACAGATAATGATATTCCCCCACCACCTAAGTTAATAGATTGAGGCTCGCAGGCATTTATGAGTGGTGTCTTTAATATGGTGCTGGAATATTTGCCCTATAAATTCTTAAGAACAGACTTACAGATTGCCTATTACCAGCATTATGGGCTATTAATAAATCAGTTACAGCCACGTATATATATGTATTTTTTTTTGAAATTGTATTTTCCCTGTGTGTTCACATTCTAAGCAGCGAAAAGTCGGAGACTGAGCACCCATGCTGGGTGAGGGTTGCAATTTCCTCCAGAGAGAGGGCAGGGGAAGGGAACTGACAAGTAGGTCTGCAAAGGTAAACAATTTGGAACAAGGAAGGAAAAGGTGCAAAGGGGCCCCAGCAGCCAGGCGTCCCTGTAATGTTTTAGAGCCACAATCCAACCCCCACCACCACCACCACCGGTGTCCTACGGCAGCAAGGCAGAGCCTGCTAGTGTCACCCTGGTTCCTTTGCTATAAATCCCCCCAGTGTTTCTATACTCAGGCTGCTGTTCTGTGTTAACTTTGCACTTAATGATATGCTGCCTGGTGTGTGAGTATTGCCGGGGCTCTCCAGCTGGTGTGCACAAACGAGGTCACACAGGAGGACGATTCTGAGCTCCTACTGTCCCCCGTAGCCCCTTCCCCTGGTAGGAGGAAACCTGGTCCTCCTTCGAGGCTCCTGTCCCAATCTGGAAGCTGGGGAGTCCCGGGGGGATGACAACTCCTTCCTGTTCGGCACCTCAGAGAGCTGCTGGTTCCCACTCCGTCCAGTGCAGCACCGCTTTCCAGCTGTGGGACTCAGAGCTCCCTAGAACGGTGCTAACCTCCCTACGGTTGAGCATCTCTAACCCCTCACCCTGCCCCACAGGAGGACCCCACAGCACTGGTGCAGGACCACAGTGCACTGTGCATTTTGCACAGACAATCCATTTCTCTCAACAGTGCCAAGGCCAGGATGACAAAAGTAAAAGCTGCATTTTCAGGGCTTTTTTTAAAATTAGCTTTTTTGTTTTTGTTTTTTGTCAGAACTACTCTTTTCAATGAAATAATGCCATTTGTAGCAACATGGATGGACCTAAAGATTGTCATACCAAGTGAAGTCAAGCAGAGAAAGACAAATACCATATGATATTCCTTAAATGTGGAATCTAAAAACTTGATACGAATGAACTTATTTACAAAACAGAGACTCTCAGACATAGAAAACAAATTTATCGTTACCAAAGAAGGGGAAAAGGATAAATTAAGAGTGTGGGATTAACAGATACACACTATTGCATATAAAATAAACAACAAGGTCCTACTGTATAGCACAGGGAACCATATTCAGTATCTTGTAATAACTTATAATGGAAAAGAATATTTATATATAACTGAATCGCTATGCTGTACACCAGAAATTAACACAACATTGCAAGTCAACTATACTTCAATTTTTTTAAAGTAAATTTAAAACTTTTTTTTAAAAATTAAAAAAAAAAGAACCAGTCTTTTCTTTCAACCCACAAGCCTTCTTGGGGGCACTGAGTCACTCGGCCCACTGAATTTTTTCCCACCAGCAGATCCACTTGAACAGATCCCAGTCTCTTCTCATTGCTCCTCTTCTCCCCCAGCCACGCTGTGTGCATGTTTGTTGTGTCTGAACACCAGTCATTAAGGCTGGTGGCATTTTTTTCACCTAGAAGCCGCCAGTGCAAATCAGTAGATGCAAAAAGATACAGAGAACAGAACTCTGGCATCATCCACCCTGTGTGATGGGAGAAGGCACTGCTACTCACTACAACCAACCAACCCCAGATCTCAGCGTCAAGGTTCATTTCCCACTGACCTCCCAGTCTGATGTGGATTGAGAGGCTTGCCTGGTGGCTCTCCTCCAAGTAACGTCTTAGGGATCCAGGCTCTTTATATCATGAGCTGCTGTAATCTTGGGGACGTCACCTTCACAGTCCCTGTGGAAGTGAGGAGAGAGGAACATTCAAAGAGACATCCACATTTGAGCCAAGGGGCTAAACCCCAGTTACGTGGTTCCATCTTAATTGCAGAGGAAACTGGGACGTGAGATCTTCTCGTGTGCCCAAGCAGTGGCAGCAGGATTGCTGGGCATCTAGCCATTCTCTGCCATAGACCCAATTTCCACTCTGCCTCAGCCAGGCACCCAGACACACACGGATTCTCAAAGACTTTGTTCTCCTAATGAGATTATAAAGTGCCTAAGGGTAGGAGTTATTACTCTCTTGAGTCACTCCAAGCCCATGGGCAGTGCTTAGCATACAACTGATCTTCTTCAAAGGCCACAGAATCCTAGAAGTAAAGGAGATCTCCAGAGGTCATATGGGCCAGTCCCCTGCCTTCAATTCCTAAAAGTGTGGGAAGCCACACATCACTTTAACAGATGCCAAGCACCTTTATAAATATAATTGAAGGAGTAGGAAATGAACTAACCTCCCTGAAACTAAAACTGTTTGCTGATTCTTTCTGACTAAGTAATCCTGCATTTTGCTTTCTCTCCCTTACCTTTTTTTTGTGCCAAGCAACCCCCCAAACTTCTCCCTTACATTTTTTACAACCATTTTAACCCAGAGGCTATGTTCCAGGAAGAAGGTAACGGGCCGAGAATCTCAGAAGAGTGGACAGACCCTCCGCAGTTCCCCCATGAAGCCCAGGTTAAGAAGAATGTAGCAGCACCCTATAAAGTTCCTGACTGTTCTCACCTTTTCTGATCCATCCAGTTTTTCCATAAAACTTCAAGACCCCAACCCCAAGACGGACCCACAGCTCCTAAGGCATAAGCCTGCTGTGACTCCCCTTTGCCTGGGAAAGCAACAAAGCTGCTCTTTTTCTCCCAAAACTCTGCCTCCGAGTCTCAACCTGGCTTTCAGGGTGCAAGAGGCCGGTTTTGTGGCAGTGTTATCTCATTTACTCCTCACAGCATCTCCAAGGGGTACAGAGGATCAGAATTCTTATCCCCGCCCCATAGAAAGGAGAAAAGGGAAGTGCAGTCTAAAATATAAAAATAGTGATATGGATTAACAATTTCTGAATGCTGGGATGGTTAATTTTATGTGTCGACTTGACTGGGCCACAGGGACCCCAGACATTTGGTCAAACAACATTCTGGGTATGTTGTGAGGCTGCTTCTGCATGAGATTTACATTTGCATCGGTAAACTGAGGAAAGCAGACTGCCCTCCCCAGGGTGCGTGGGCCCCATCCAATTTGCTGAAGGCCTGAATAGAACATAAAGGTGGACCCTCCTAGGAGGAAGAGGGAAACTTCTGTCTGACTGCCTTCCAGCAGGGGCACTGGGGTTTTTTTTTTTTTCTGCCTTCAAACTGAAACATTGGCTTTTCCTGCATCTCAAGACTGCCAGCCTTTGGACTGCACCTACACCATCCACTCTCCTGGGCCCCAGCAGATCGTGGGACTTCTCAGCCTCCATGATCATGTGAGCCAATTCCTCATAATAAATCTCTTCATATATATTTACATACACACACATATCTGGAGAACCCTGACTAATACAAACACCGAGGATGGGTCAAGTCCTCTAAGATGTGCATTGTCTCATTCAAAACTCACAACAGTCACGTGAGATTATTTTTGATAATTGTTCCCAAGTCCACGCAGTAAATGGGATAACTGAGATCTGAACCAAGGCAAGAGATTCTAGATTCCTTGCTGGTAACTGCTACCCAAAGGAAAATATAGTAAGAGTTGTCTTTTTTAAAGACCCTACTCTACCAAATACCCAGATCCTCCTCATTTAACTGCCACTGAAGTGCCTGAGCCAATTTGGGGCAAAGAGAGGGGGCGGGGGGAGGTACCAATCCTCCTACGTGCTAGTGGCAGCTTCTCACCCACCCTTGTCATCATCTCTCCTTGGTTTCACACAGCCCCGGAGACCATTCAAGAAACTATCTCTAGCCTAACCCTAACCCCAAACCCCCTTCCAGATCGGGTGCCCCTTGGGCATCCGTCCCAACCGCCCAGCCAGAACAGGTCAACAGGTTGACAGTTACCCAGGAGACAGGAGAGTCTGAGAATCGTCAGAAGCTTCCCAAAGTATCCCCCACCCAGGCAACTGTTACTGAATCCAAACTTCCCCTAGCGGAATCACTCCTGGGAGGAAGGAACTGACTGCAGAGGGCCCCTGTTAAAACTGTCCTTCAGAGGCGAGTCCTTCATATGGATTTGCTAAATTTGCTGATCAAATGAGCTCAGTTGTTGATTCATTCAATGTCACTGATGCCTACGGGGCGCAGGACTGGGGATACCTAGTGACAAGAGTGTACCCTTGGAGAGCAGCAGGCAGAGTTCCACAGGATGCGGACCCAGGATGGAAACGGTGGCCCTTGATCTGGTCACGGGGCTCTAGAGTGGGGGCGCCGGGGGGATGACCTGAGGCCTTCAGGAGGCACCAAAGGGCTCTGGGTAGGAAAAACAGGAAGCTAGAGAAGGGATGTTTAATGATTTGGCCTGAGGCTGGTACTGCCCCTGAAATGACTTTGTCCTCTAGCCTCTGTCACATCCTCTGGCTTATTTCTTTGAAGATAAGGTCTGGAGTTTAAAACCAGAGGCTTTCAATTTATATAAACAGAAAGCCCTCGTTGGCAAGGTCACTCAGCACAGTGGAAAGGCTGGACCAGAAGGCAGAAAACTGGCTCTGGTGCTGACTCGTGACCCAGGGATGGTAGGTCTGTCACCTCTCCTCTCGGGGCCTCAGTTTCCTCGTGTGCAGCTGGGCCACACCAGAAGCATGAGGAATGGTGGAGCTGTGGGAAAGCCTGAGGCTCTTATTAAGAGCTGGGTTCACATCCCAACTCAGATGTACATTTAGCTCATGTGACCAACACTATGGGTTCACCCCCAGAGCCATCCACAGCCCTTCTGCTTGTCTTCCTCCTCAATAGAGGCCAGAAAGCTAAGTTCTCATATTTCTAGAGGTTCTCACAGCTTGAGGTAGTTATGGCCAGTGGGAGACACAAATCTCTACGGAAAGCATCCCTTCTAGAATGAACAGACAAAGCTTTAAGAGAAAAGGTTTGCCACTCCCCATTCCTATTGCCTGGATCATGGACAAGACGCTTGAAGGTGCAGCAGCAGCCACCTTGCAACCGTGAGGAAGAAAGCTACATTATGCGAATTAACAGTAATAGTGCAGGAAGATAAAGGCAGCCTGGGTTTCTGAAGATGTTCTTGTGGATGAAATCATGAGCAGCTGACAGCAAGCCTCTTATT
The DNA here is from genome assembly GCF_048773025.1 of Camelus bactrianus. Classification (NCBI taxonomy): domain Eukaryota; kingdom Metazoa; phylum Chordata; class Mammalia; order Artiodactyla; family Camelidae; genus Camelus; species Camelus bactrianus. Next base: position 10,490,777 of record NC_133570.1, read on the forward strand.
TCACTGACCAAATAAAACCCCTGACAGATCTATCAGTCTTCAGTTACTTGCAGCCACACAAAATTCTAACCAGTTCTTCAGTTCTTTCTAAAACTGATATTTATTGAGTACTTACTCTGTGATTAGCATGTACTAATAAGCACATTACATCTATTCTCTCCAGTTTCTCACAATAACTCATTTGATAATTGCCAAATTTGAGGCTCAGACAGGGTAAGTATTGGGCTCAAAGTGAAACAGCATGAATTTGATCTCTAGAGCCTGGGCTGTTAACCATGACCCATGCTTCACTTTCCTGACCTTCAGTTCCCCTATCTGTAAAATGAGACAGCAGACAGCACTGTTGTAAAGGAGCTAAGGCTGTGGGCTCTGGATAATTCAGTGACTTCAGCTTAAGTCCTGCCTCCACCACTTGGTGCTGTGTGACTTAAGAAAATAGCTAAACCTCTCTGACACCTAGATTCTTCTTCAACAAGTGGGGACAATGAGAGGATCTATCTCATAGGGTTGTCATAAAGATCAAGCACCAGCGAGCGCTGCAAGCACAGTGCCCGGCACAGAGCAGACAGTTCTCTGCAGCTGAGATCATCTTGCCTCTCCCTTCCAGCACAGCATTTCCATGACATTGGTGGCTGATTGTACATCAGTGAAGTATTCAACATCCTTCCCTGGGGGAGAAGTGCTACTGTGGCTTTCTAGGTACAGACAACAAATTGAATACAGAAATTGTTCATCTGAAACCAACTATTTTTTAAAACAACTGTTCACAGCTTTGTTTACTCCCGACAAGGGTGAGACCAAGGCATCCAGCCCCTCCCTGCTGCGGGTAATGGAGGGGAGAGAGAGAGAGAATCACTCTCCGGGGGGCTTCACTGGACTCCGCAGCTGAGCTAAAAACTTAAACACCTGAAAACGGGAGGGGAAGAGGGAGGCGCGGAAGTAATAAGCAGCACGTTCCAAGGAGGTTATATAAAAACAATGAAATCGCCATATTTTCCAAGACAGATTTCATCAGTGCCGCCTGAGTGCATTCTATTAAACCTCATTTATTAAATTTTGAGGAGCATAACTTAGATATAAGATCCTGGACAAACAGTTTGCAAAAATAGCTGAATCCGGATGCATCAACGTCCCCCCATGCGTGGAAAACAGGCTGGCGTTTTTCATCTTGATGGGCTCCCAGGGTCCTCCCCCTACAGCATGTGTGGGGGAAGGAGACAGCGAGATGGAGGATGGAGGGGCCTCCACACTGTTATTTGCCGTCTTTCTCCCCCCTCAACAGCCATTTGGAGGTGTGCTTCCTGCCCTGTAGCACAAACATCTCTGAAGTTGAACGGGCATGCTTCGTTGTGTTCTGGAATCCGTGGGCGAGAGGAAATAGGCGTACAGGTGCCAAAAAGGCAACAGACACACACAGCGCAGTTTATCTGTTTACCTAAAGGTCTCCCATGAGCCTCCCAAGACTCCCCCCACCCATCCAGAGAATCTCATTTACTGCTTTTATGAAGCAGGACTTGACCAGGGTCTTCCCTGCAGATGAAACAGATGATGTTTTTATTTGGGGACTTCCAGGTCTTTGGGACGTCTCCCTGCCCCGACCAAACTCCAGCCCAAAACACTTCCTCAGTCCTGTTTTTTAATGCCAAAAATGGCTCTCTGGGAAAACCAAACAAGTTAAGACATGCCAGAGGCTGTCTGCATGACTTCATTTACTCCTCTCCTTGGTCCACTCAAGGCATGGATTATTGATCCTGCTTAATGGATGAAAACACAGACTCAGATTGGTGAAGCGACTTTCCCAGGATCACTCAGTGGTTAGGTGGCAGAACCAGGAACCCAAGCCTAGGGGATGTGGTATAAGATTTAAACATTCTTTCAATGTCAGGACACAACACGCTGACACTTAGATGACAGGGAGAAGTCTTTGTCTTATTCAGGCTCTCAACACATTGGATGATGCCCGCCTGCATTGGTGGGCATGTCTTTAACTCAGTCTGTAGATTCAAATGCTAATCCCTTCTGGAAACACTCTCACAGACACATCGAGAAATAATGTTTTACCAGCTCTCCCGGCCCCGCTCAGTCCAGCCAAACTGACACTTCAACGATAACACTTGAAGATGGACCTTTGAGTAGCTACCTTCCCTCTCTCGTCTCACTCCTCCACTCCCCCACCTCCATCCTCTATTCACTCCAATTCTTGCTTCAGGGGCTGCTTCTAGGGGAATACAAATTGGCACGGAATAGTAGGGTAATCCCTGCTGGCTGCGAGATCTTGAGCGTGTTACTTAAACTCTCTGTGCCTCAGTTTTCTCATCTGTGAATGAGAATACATCTACTTACGGAATTGGAATTCGAGGATGGGATGAGCTAAGCTAAGCTTGGAAAAGTGCCTGAAAAATAGAAAACACTATAAATATTAGGTCTTAGTCATCTCAAGGTCTACCAAAGGACCTGGCATAGGCTAGGGCTTCAAAAAAACGTGTGCCGTTTAAAGCACATTGAGTCTCTCAGGATGGAGGAAGGCTGTATATGAAGCCTTTTCATTCCGCATTAGTTAGGTTCTTCCAGTTGCCAGGAACTCAGTCAGGCTAACACGAGCAAGGAACCTGTATCAAGGATGTGTCTGCAGGAATAGAGACAGGCATCTCTAGGGGACTACAGAACAACCAGCTAAGCAGACCGTAACAAGGCAGGAGCTTAGCTGGGAATCGGAAGGTGGCTCGGATTCCGAGAACAGCCCTAGAGAGCCAGTTATCTTGTCATCTTGTGTGAGCTGCTGGGTGTTTCTCCTCCTTCCCTCTAGAGACCTATCGCTAGAACAACTCACCTGCTCCCTGTCTTGACTCTGTACAGCTTTCTGGTTCCACTGAGGTCTCTGAGTTTCCAGTCACATCTCTTTCCCCCGTGGGTTCTGATCCAACTGAGAAATAGTCATAGGAGTCAAACTGGGATGAAGATACCAGCTTTAGAGGCAGTAAAGATGTGCTGAAGAACAGAGTGTAGACTTGTGACAACAGGCAAGAATACTACTCCTTCCCCCCAGGTCTAGACCATGGTTCTTCACAGAGCCAAGAGTATGCTCACCGGCCAGCCTGCCCCACACCTGCTGAGCAAGAAGAGACCTGAGGAGGGGATGGAAGACAGGTCCTCTCACTACATGGAAGCAGGAGCTGAGAACAGACGTTCCTAAAAGCAGGGCAACTCTGAAACCAGTGCTTGAAGATGAGATGGAGCTGGCCACGTGCAGACCTGTTCCCAGCTACACCAATAGATCACCTATGCACCCCCATTGGTGGAGTGAGAAAAGGAGGAGGTAGGATGCACTGACAGCCTCCCCAGGACTTCTAAAAGTGTAGAACTTATTTTAATGGACTGCGGTAGAATAGACAGGGGAGGGATGGATTATTTTTTTCCTGCAACTACTAACTGACCAACTTTGTCCACGTCTCTAGATTCCCGAGAGAGGACCTGATTGGTCCAGGGGTTCATCTTCATCTCTGTTTGAACAGAGCATCCATAAAAGGGTAGCTCAAAGGCCAATGACCAGCCTACCCCTTAGTGCAACCTGAAATTGCCCTGTTCATGTAGTTGTTTATCGTCTGCCCATACCCCCACTAGAAGGTTCCTGAAGGACAGGAATCGTGCCGGTTATGGTCATTGATTCATCCCCAGCAACTAGAAAGGTACATGGCACCAAGTAGGAGCTGGATAAATGTTTACTGAACATATGACTGAACGATTGATTAATGCAACGAATAAATGAATGAACAAACCTAACAGGTTTAGGAAAAGCACCATCTACATCACTGGAGCCGATCCTCTACTGCCCAGAGAACTCAGCCCCAGCCCGCAGCCTGCTCTGCCCACTGGGCAAAGTCCAGCAGGTAATGAGACCCCACTTACCTAGAAGGCAATTGAGTGAGTTTCCATTGTCAAGGCAGCATGCCTCCAATCCCCATCAAAGCAACTTAGCCAAGTGTTCCTTCCAACCACTGGAATCTTTCTGAGAGATGTTCTGGCCAGCATAATTTTCTCCATCTTATTCTATTTCCAGGGATGTTTTAGCCCCTCTTGAAACTGGACCACTGCCCTGATTACCTGCTTCTTCATCCAACTCTGTCTGCACCAGTACCCTTGATTAACACATTTTCCCATAGACTATAAAGTCTCCCTCCAACTCGCTCTCCAGGGCATTATTTATCAGAAACCTAAACCCAGTACGCTGATGAAAACAGCTCTTGCAAATAATCTTTTACAGAGATTTTAAGTGCCCAGTTCCTATTAAACTGACGCAAATTAATGACGTTTAGGAGGCTTCTAAAAACCCACAATGTCCTTGACCTCACTATTATTTTACCCAGAATGGAGTAGCAATGAGGTCACAGATCATAAGAAGCCCCAAGGACAAATCAGCTGCAAGTTTTATCACTGCTGAGGCTGACACAGTGTTGGAAGGGGACAATGCCCTGGAGAGCTCTGAAGAACGAGGACCTCAGCATTGCCAAGAGACATAGATGGGGATGCCCCCAAATGATGAGACTTTGTCCCAGTTTCCTCAGCATTGGTCAGAGGGGCTGGGAAGCTTAAGGAGTGAGCTGCACTCATGAATAAATAAGACCTACAGGGCCATTCCGCAGATCAGAGATAACAGGTAAAAAGTGCCAGCACATAGCAGATGCTCAATAAATGATAAACGTTGTTATGATGAAAACCACACAGCAGGGACCTGGAGAAAGAGGCTTTCAGCCCAGGGCCAGAGGTATTTTGGCACCAAAGGGCTTTCTGCACTCAACAAAGTGGTGGCTTTGGAGATACGAGTTTTTGCAGTTCTAGGACATGTTAAGGGGCCTCTAAGGCCAAAAGGGCTGATTGAGGATGGTCCTAAGTTAGCTGACTGGTTGAGAGGGCAGAGCAGAGAATTCCTCTCAAGGGAGCCGATGTCAGGGTGAACCTCTCCAATCCTTTGAGTCTGTGCTGGACCAGAGGACCTTTCCTTGTACTCCTCTTCAAAATCACAATGCTCTCTCTACTCCTTCTCACCATCCCTGTCCTCTGATTTTCAGCTTTGGGTTCACCTTCCCCAGGAAGCCCTCCTAGACTTTTGCAAGCTATGTGCTCTTTTTTCCCATGTCTATAATCCTATGCCATTCAGTCTGCAGCCAACAGTCTGACCTCCTCTTTTCACTGTACACCTTACTGGGTTCTGGCTTGTGAGATCTTGGAGCCCTCTTAAGGGTTCATACTCTGGTTCATATGCCTCATGTATGCCTCATGGATATGCTTCCTAGTCCAGTGCTTCTCACACTGAAACAGGCACACGAATCCCCTGGAGAGCTTGTGAGAATGTAGATTCTGTAGGGCTTGCGTAGGGCCTGAGACTCTGCATTCCTCACAAGCTTCCAAGTGATGCTTCTCAACCCACTGACTGAAGAATTGATTGGGAGTGCCATGCAAGATTAAACCCACTATCCTACCCTCACCTGGATGTCCACACTCCCTATGTAGTCCTCACGATTATAATAATGTCCTTAGCTAGTTCTTCTGTGTGTCCCTAACAACATGATCCCAAAGGCATCCCATGTCATCTGAGCAGACTACTGGCATCTTAGCATATTGCCTACTCTCTCTAGCATCTTCTTACTTCTCTGAATTGCACTTTAGTAAGACATAATATGAAACAGTCAAATAAAATCATATTTACTATAAGAACACTGTTGAGGCTATTGTTCATTATTTTATACACTATCTTCTATGAGGTTCCAGGAGAAAAAAAAAAATGCCTTTCTGATCTTAGAATCAATAATGGATGTGTCTCTCCTGAGCCACCAGATTCTTAGGCCTATGTATTCTGTAACTGCCATGTTTCCCCTCTTTGCACTGGCTGCAGGAAGCTTACAGACCAGGACAGCACTACTTGCCTTATAATTCGTGCATTCATCTCCTTCCAGAATCCTTATTATTTTTCTGGGTTGTTTGCCTCCCTTGTCTTATTTATCTTAATTTTCTTTTATTTTATTCTGCTGTTTTTTTTGCGCGTCTCTGCAAACCACCTTGAATATTCTGGGGAATAAGCTTGGTATATTAGATGGATAACCAATATGCTGATGAGTAGAAAGCATTATTCATGCTTTTAAATATTCAATTCAGGTGCAAATGTCAGGGGTGGGGTGCATCAGACTGTTTATTGGGAGAGGGGAGTGCACAAGACCATTTTTCTCTTTAAGCATCCAACCTTGCTCCTCTTACTCTGAGGGACCTAAGAAAAGGTTATGTATGTGTGTGTGTGTCCTCACTTCCCTGCTTCATATATACTCTTTTTTTTAAATATATTTTTATTGAAGTATAGTCAGTTTACAATGTTGTGTCAATTTCTGGTGTACAGCATAATACTTCAGTCATATAGGAACATACATATATTTGTTTTCATAGTCTTTTCCACCATAGGTTACTGCAAGATATTGAATATAGTTCCCTGGGCTATACAGTATAAACTTGTTGTTTATCTATTTTATGTATATTAGTTAGTATCTGCAAATCTAGAACCAATTTATCCCTCCACACCCCTTGTCCTCCCCTGGTAACCATAAGTTTGTTTTCTATGTCTGTGAGTCTGTTTCTCTTTTGTAAGTGAGTTCGCTTGTCTTTTTTTTTTTTTTTTTTTTTTTTAGATTCCACATGAGTGATATCACGTGATATTTTTCTTTCTCTTTCTGGCTACTTCACTGAGAATGATGATCTCTAGGTCCACCCATGTTGCTGCAAATCATATATACTCTTGCAGACGTGAGACCACCTCACAGCAACCTAAATCAGCTTGCCAGGAGGCACACAGTTTAACCTTGATACCAGATGCCCGGGGGTACTTGAAGCAAGGAGAGGAAAGAACAAGGACTCTCATTATTCCCCACCATCACAGCTCTCCACTGTCTAAACCCCTTGTCCAAGCCACTTGTGGTTTAAAGTTAAACACAGGGACTTTGAAGCTCACATACCTGTTTTTAAATCCTCATTCTGCCATTCAAAATGTATTTACTTAACCCCTTTTCTAAGCCTCAGTTTCCACATCTTCAGAATGCCTGCTTCCTAGGGTTGACGGCTTAAGTGAGATAATATATAAAAAGCACTGAGCACAATATTTGGCACATGGTGAGTCCTTAATAAATGACAGCTATTACTTTACAGATTTTATTACTCTTGTCTCCACTAACCTTGTAAAATGTTGGCTCTGTTCCCTATACGTGATGGAGGCAGAGAATAATTTGGCCTATTACATCACTGTTAGCATCTAGCCCAGGATCAAGTACATGTAGGTGTTTAATACCTGGCTGCTGAGTATTTGGAAGAATGCACACCTGGAGACATTAACAATCAATGTATTTACCATGCAGTGCAATATTCCATTAACTGTACTACTTCCTCCTTAGAAGGGTCTCTCTTCAGACTCCCAATTTGCATCAGTTGTGTTGACAGCGCCCTCTGCTAGCTGGCAGTAGCAACAACTAACCTCCCAAATCAGAATGAGATTTGCTCTGAAGGAAAAGAAAGGAAGAAAACTGACACACACTGAGTACCCGCTGTGTGCCAGCCAGTGTCCTGGACATGTCCATCATCTGTGCATGAAACTGTATGGTCGGTGAGGGAACAGCCGCATCAGCCTCCATCAGGTCAATTTTCCCTGTGTGTAAATTCTACAACCTGAGCACCTAACAATCTATATTCTTTTCCAGGTCAAGTGAAATGACAAGAGGATTAAAAATGTGTCTCAGAAACCCACACACAGAGCTCAAGACGCCAGCAACAGGGAGAATCCTGGTTAATTTCAAGATGCCAAACAGCCAGCTTTCCATCAATTTCCAGGACCTCATTTCCCCCTCACCCCCTTCATTCTCAGAATTGATGTTTACGTTTCCACCAGGATGGAGACCAATTCTCCTTGGCATCCTCCGTCAGAGAGAATCAGAAATTTTCCACCTGGGATGCTACAAATTGCATTTCTCAACACAGTTCTGGAATACAGGATATGACCAGCATAGCTAATGCTGAGTGATCAAAACTCAGGTGTTCTAACTTTATAACAATCATCATCAGGCAGTCAGAGTTTCACCAAGGGAGGGAGCCTCCTGTCCTCTAAGATTCAAAGAGCAACAGCACAGCCATCTGAAAGCAGCTCCCAAGGGAGACCGCAGTCAGTGGGGCGGCTGAGTGGAGGCTCTGCCAGCTCCACCCATGTGACCTGGGGTACACTGCTGCATTGCTCTGGGTCTCAGTTTCCCCATTTCTGAAATGAAGAGCAAAGCAGCACCTAATTCAGTGCACTCCTGGGAGGATTAAATAATAAAACACGTGTGGAGTACTTAGCCCTGTGCCCGGATCGTGGAAAGTGTGTGGTAAGTCTCAGCCAAGCTGTAGTAGGCAGCTTGTCTGGTGTTTGTCCTCCTTCTCTAAAAATCCCCCTCACTCCACACCCCAGTTAACCCCTTGGAAGCTTTATTTATCCTACCTGGAACCCCCTCCCACCCTCGCAAAGCTCCCAGCCAATGGTGGTTAGAACATGGAGGAAACCTCACTCAAACCAGACCAATCAGATTCTCCCTCCCGGAAACCTGGGACGGAGCTAAAGGAGCTAGTCTCTGTCGGCTGTTCAGCTGAGGACAGGTAACGTCAGGAGCCAGGATGGTGCCGCGTTCCATGTGTGATTAAAGAAATACAGAAAGAGTCTATGGAGAGAGAAAGTTCTCCAGGTCTCTAGCTCCTGAGCAGCAGAAAGAGAGAGAGGGAGAGAGAGAATTTGCCTCAGTCCTGGATCTTTTCTGGCTCATGGTTCCAGGGCTGTGGGAGGCCACATTGCATCTGTTCCCCACGGGCTTCCTGAATCAGCACCGTGGGCTTTTAACAAACTCCACATTTTCCTTAAGCTACTCTAAGATTTCTCTTAGTTGAAGAAAAAAGTTTTGAGGCCAAAGCAGAGATTTCAGGCCCCAAACTCTTTTCTTGGGAATATGCCATTCCCCGGGATTTAATGAGGAATTCTATGAGGAAGGAAAGGGACAAAAGAAAAACACCATCTAATGAGCACCTGCTGGGTACCAGTCCCTCTTGTTAGCGTTCTCTCATATTACCATCCAGGTGTAAGACAACTGTCTATGCCAGGGAAATCATCATCATTTTATGCAATATTTTATCAATATTTTAAAGCTCAGAGATGTTAGGAGTCTGGCCAAAGGTCACACAGCCAAAAACATGGTGGAGCTCAGATTCAAAGCCGGATCTGTCTGATTCCATGTAAGGGTTTTTCATACCTCTGGGACTTAATTCAATGTCTCTGCTGCATCATCACCACCATCACTATGATACCATCATCACCACCATCACCATCATCACCACCACCATCACCCTGTCACTGCTGTCACTATCACAATCATTACCGTCATCATCATCACTAGCAGCAGCAGCAGCATCCTAATGACTAACATTTATTTACCAATTCCATTCCATCAGTCTTTGTATTGAGCATGGCACAGATACACATTAGCACATAACAAGCCTTTGAAGAAGGTATGATGATGATGATGATGATGATGATGATGATGATGATGATGATGATGTTTACTTTACATATGAGGCAACTGAGATTTTGCGAGGTTAAGTCACTCGCCTGAAGTCACTTAGCTGGTCAATAACACAGCAGGGACTCAAACCTGCTGAGCCCGCTCTGTAAGACTACAGTGACCTGCAGGGCAGGGGCTGCATCTCCTAGCTCTTTTGTATCCCCTGTGACACCTAGCACTGTGCCGTGCATGCAATAGTTGCTGAATAAATAGCTGTTGAGATGATGAAAAATGTGGAAAGGATCCCAGAAGTGCTGAAAGGGAAAGGGTTACATGCTCTGCTCCGGGTCACCGGGAAAGACAGTAGGAAAGCCGGGCTCTGAGCACCAATCTCCAGGCACAAAAGGGTCTCTTTCATGTTGGTAATAAAGATGTTTGTCAAAATGCCTTTGGCGTAGGGCTGAGAGGCTGACAGGAGCGTGCCAAGCATCTCAAAGGCTGAGGTTCACTCCTCAGTCCTTTGCCTCATCTCCTGGGTTAAGGCAGACCATGAATAACTGTCAGAAACTCCTCTCTGACCCCCTAGTTCAAGACAAGGAGACAATGAGGAGAAGATAAGATCCCACTTAGCGAGCGCATGTAGGTGCCAGGATGAGATATGCTGAGGTCACCTGATGGTACAGCACAGTGATTAAACAAGCCTCCAGAGTCAGACCGCCTTAAGCCCTGGCTCTACCACTCACTGCTTATGTGTCCTCAGACCTCAGTCTCCCCAGATATGAAATGGGGATGATGTTATTAATAATGCCTTCTTGGTGGGGTTAGCATAAGGGAGAGATGAGCACATGGTTAGTGCTCCCTAAACATTACAGTGTATTACTCCTCCTGATGACCCTGTGAAGTAGGCGCAACAACCCATTTTGCAGATGAGGTTACTGAGGCTCATGGGCAGAAACAACTTGCCCAATATGACATAGCTAACAAGTATGGAAAACAGATTGGAACCTAGGTCATTCACATCCCAATGCTGGGCCCTTTACCATTCATACTGTCATAGGACTAGAGGGAACCTGGTCATTGTGTCCTCAGCCTTGGGAAGAGGGGAAAGCTCAAACCCTTTGTGTTCTGCAGACCTTCTGTCCCTCTTCCAAGGGTTTAATTTTGTCACACACACACATATGTGGATGCTGTAGGCACAGAGAGGTCAAGTGTCAGGGTTTCTATCACTCATTTCTTCATCCATCACATACTTATTGTGCCATGCACTGAGAAAGTGACCAAGAAAACAGACTCGGCCTCTGACCTCATGGAGGTCAGTTTAGAGGAGATGCAGACACTAATCACCGAGTCATACAATTGTACCATTGTGGCCATAACATGTGCTTAGAAGCAATGATGCTGGTGCTCAGAGGGGCTATAACAGAAAGAAATCGAAAGAAAGGAGTCTAGGAAGGCTTCTCTGAGGAGGCAATGACTGTGCTAGTGCATACAACGGTCGACAGCCACATGAAAAATGGAGGGAGAGCCATTTCAAGTGGAAGGACTGCATGTGTAAAAGCCCTGTGGCAGGAGGGAGCATGGGAGCAGAAGGGACTAAAAGAAGACTTGTGTGGCTGGAGCAGAGAGCACGAGGGATGCAGATCACAGGATTCAGTCAGAGACATTACCAGGAGTCAGGCCAAGCAGAGACTCGGAACTGGAGCAGGAGCCTCAGGCCGGTGCAACAAAGCAAATCTGAGATTCCTTTATTCACTTGTGCATTTTGTGAGTTTCAGGAGGGCAAGGATGTTGTCTGTCTGGTTTACTGCTGCATCCTGTGTCTAGAGTGGTACCCAGAACACAGGACATGCTCAATTAACATTTTTCAATGAATGCATTTATTTATTCATCCCACAAAACTTCACTGCTTTATATCAAGCCCTGGCCTAGGTCCCGAAATGAATGAATGATGGTCCCTGCCCTTGAGTAGTTCAGAGTTAATGAGAAAGGCAGACAGTCCAGCAGACTGTAAATACCCTAAGGACAGGGACTGTGTCCTTGGTTGACTCTGCACCCTGTACACAAGCAAGTCTTCACCTTTATTATGCAGGTCCATGGGTCTTGGTCTCAGACAGTCTAACCTTGTGGTTCATGTGTGGAACCTGGGACTCTGCATTTTAACAAGGGCTCCTATTGATTCTGAAGCAGGTGGTTCCCCAAAAACACTTTTGAGAAACACTGTTCTAGAACACTGCCTGACACATAATAAGTGTTCAGTATAAAGCTGACAAATGAATAACTGAAAGGATTTGAGTCATTGACTGAAGACAACCTATAATATAATGAGATTAAATGCTGTAATAACAAAAGCACGTAGAAAGAACTACAGAAGTGCTTATAGGAATGCAATGTCAGGCCTGGGAAGGCTTCCAGGAGGAAGAGGTTTTTGAGTTGCACCTCGAAGCCTGTGAAGACATTTTCCAGGTAGATATGTCTTTCTATGCCTGAACCTCAGTTTTCTCAACTGTACAATGGGAATAATAATAGCTTCATCAGGAGGAGGATGTTAGAATTACATGAAATTTACTCATTCATCCCATAAATATTTACAGAGCACCTGCCACATGCCAGGCACCGTTCTAGACGTGTACAGGCAGATCTGTGAGCAAAACAGTGAAAGAATCCTGTCCCCGAGTTACTTACATGCTTGGAAGAAGACACAGAATAACCCTAATACACAAGGATGTTGTCTAGTATTTTAGAAGGTGAGAGATGCTATGGAAAACGATAAGGTAGAGTAGGGTCCTGAAATGAATGAATGACACGCATGAATGTATCAAATTGACACATCGCACACCTTAAACTTACACAAAGTTATATGCCAATTATAATAAAAATGTAAAAAGGAAGACAGTACTTGCTGCTATTGTGGTCAAACAATTGTCAAGGAAATAACTGCTCATTTGGGCAGATCTTTTATTTTTAGGCCTTTTTCCTTGCTTGGGATAAGAAATCCCTACTCCCTCAGTTGACTCCATGAGGACAAAAGAAGTTCCTTCTCATCCAGAGAAATGCCCTTTCGCCATTAAAAACAAAAAAAGCAAACAAACCAACCTCCTACTTCAAGCACTTGACAAGTGGAAATATAAAGTCTGGTGGCCAAGAGCACCCTTTCTCCTGAAGCATAAGTTCTCAGTGGTGGGTGCTGCTGCCCTCCAGGAGGAGATTTGGAAATGCTGAGGTGGGGACGGTCAGATCATTGCTAGACTTGGGAGTGTGCAGTGCGTTCACATCAATGTCCTGCCGGACAGCCAACGTCCATAACAAATGAATTAATCATATCCATCTGAGCCTAACTCTAGCGCCTTTGTACATGGAAACAAAACAAAAATTGTCTGCATGTTTTGGTGTCCGTTGAATCTTAAAGGAATGTAACGACTGGATAAATTGAGCAAAGGTTATTCTCTGCTTTGTTCAGAACAGTACCAAAAGTTGTGCACCATTTCAGACAGCGGGGCCGCAGACAGCAGTGCCGTGCATGGCACTTTTTCTTGTAGGTGACACAACACATCTGTACAAGTTTGTCTCCGAAGCTGCAGCAGTCAGAGTGATTATATATAGAAGCAATTATCTGGCTATATCATTATGTTTTATTGTGGAGTCATACCCAGGCATTTACATATTGAAATATATACTATCTTATTATAGACTACTTTCACTCTATTCTCTGTTATAATGCTGTTAGGACGTTATATTGATTTTTTGGAAGTTATGTGTGTATGTACAGATTCTATTATCTGTGAATTTCACTTCTGGATAGTAAAGAGGGTGTTATAAAATGTTTTTTTCTTTTATGAAAAAGGGGCATTGAGTCTGGCTGAGGACTGTTTCATCTAAATGCTACTGTTTGAGCTTCAGAGAGGATGCCTTGTAGATTTTAGCACTATTATTGCCTGATTGCTCCATAATTCAAGAGAAACTGGACATTCAGATATTTATATGTAAGCTCCTGATTTTTAAAGAAATAGCAAAAATTTTAAATATATATATATAAACACACAGTGGAAAAAAATCAGTGGTGACAGGGGTTTGGGTGAGGGAGGGATAAACAGAGCACAGAGGATTTTTAGGGCAGGGAAACCATTCAATATGATACTATAATGGTGGACATGTCATTATACAGTTGTCAAAATCCGTATAATGTACAACACCAAAAGTGAACCCTAAAGTAAACTATGGCCTTTGGATGATAATGATGTGGATCCATCCATTATAACAAATGTCCCACTCTGGTGGGGGATGTTGCTGATGGGGGAGGCTGTGTCTGTGTGCGGGGAGGGGGGATACGGGAACTCTTCCACCCAATTTTGTCATGAACCTAAGACTCCTCTAAAAATACAGTCTATTTTTTTTTCTGGAATCACTATTCAGGCTGAATAATCACATCTTTTGGCTAAATGTAGCCAGACTGTGATCTCAACTTTAAAACGAGATGTGTCTGATGGGGAAAGCAGGAGAGATGCGTGAACCTCTCCAGAGTGTGTGCAATCATTCCAGTTGTCAACTATTAAACACAAATACGCATTGTGCAGTTTTATACATATTATCACTTCATTTCACAAGAAGCCTCTAAGAAAAGAAATGTCCATGTCACAGAAGGGGAAACTGAGGCTTGGAGAAATGAACTGACTTGGCTTAAAAAGTAAAGCCAAAGATCCCCACCTAACTCTGGAACCTTGTGGCTAGTTATAGTCCTTACAGCCAAAAGCATTTTAGGGCCTACTGTCTGCATGACCCGGTGCACAGTGCATGTCAAATATTCTCTCATCTAACTGCTACAAGCACCATGTTTTGAGGCATGTATTTTTATACCCACTTTCTAGACCGTGAAGCTGAGGCTCAGAGAGCAACACTTGCACAGACCTGACAGCCAGAAAGCATCAGAGTCATCTCAGGGTGACCCCAGCCAGGTCTGGTGGATTCCGAAGCTCACACAGTCAACTCAATTTCTGTATTTCCTCTCAAAAAACTAAGCAATCCTAACAATGAGATTCATGCCAGGGACTTTCCTCACTGTGTCTATACTAGAGACTATGAACCTGGAGGTCACACATTAGAATCCCTTGGGCACTCTGGAAGCTATTCACGCCTGGGTCTCACTTCATCAGCCCAGGATGTGGCCTGGGCATCGGGAGGTGTAAAAGCTCCCCCAGGTGATTCCAATAATTAGCAGTAATTATGATAGTGAACTGTAAACGCCAGGGTTGGGTGGGAATCCTGGCTTCACTTCTTGAGCCAAGTCAGTTCACCTCTCCAAGCCTTAGTGTTCTCCTCTGTGCCGTGGACACTAATCTTGGGGGCTGTGAAATTAAGTATGAGCCCCAGCTGATGCACACAAAGTGGCCAGGTCCTCAAGTCTGTGTACTAGACTCTTCTGGGGGTTTTCTTTTCTAGTTACAGATGCCCAGGCTCCATCCCCAAAGATTTTTTTTTCAGCTGGCCCAGTCACTGTGCAGATAAAAGCCTCCCAGGTGATTCTAAAATGCAACCAGGGTCAAGAACCACTGAACTAGGTGTAACTGATGCTCCATTTTGCTTATGCACCAAGTGAGGCTCACAGAGGTGAAGTGACTTTATTCAAGGTCACATATCTAGTAAGTTGTGCTTTTGACTATTATTCTACGATATCCTGAAAAATTAAAAACCTCTTTCCGTGCCGCCAAATCCAGATTGTTGCTAGAACCTCCTTGTCAAGCTAGAGAATCATAGGATCTCAGGGTAAAAAGGTCCTTTAAAGGCCACCATAGTCCAACCTACCATCTGATGCTAATCTCCCTCTCTAGGCAGTTACCTTGGTTCTACTTAGATCCTTTAGAAACAAGACCATCAGCACTTAAGCAGCCTACTCTGCCTTTAAACAATTCTGACTCTTAGAAAGAGCTGCCTTACTTACTACATAGCTAACGAGAATTTTGAGATAGATCTGCTTGAACTGACACAGAAAATTTTCCAAGATAAATTATCAAAGGCAAAAACAAGTTCAAGGACTACATGCCTAGTATGATCTAATTATTATGCAAAATACAAAACCTGAGTGTGTACATAACTGCATAGGAAAAAAAATCTGGAATCATAAGAACAAGCTAGTAACAATGGTTAACTTTAATAGGGAGAGGGAAATTTAGAGGGAGTTAACTGTGTATTTTTTCTGAATTGTAATGATACATACCTCATAGGTTGTGAGAATAAAATAAAATAGATAAATTGAAATACTTAACATGATACTGTCATAAATGCTCAATAAATATTAACTAAATATTTTTTAATCGTAGAAAAATTTCAAAAGGATGTCGACAGTGATTATTCACGAATTTTTTTGCTTGCTTGTTTTTAAATTTTTTTCTAAAATGAGCATTTTATTAGCTGTCACCAAGAAAGAAAAAAGCACTTCTGTATCAGCTCAGAATGCATCTGGCTGCAAGTAATAGAAAACCTAACGAAAGAAAAGAAAAGAAAACTTAACGGACAGTGGCTTACACAAAGAAAGATTAATACAAGGTTCATTTTCTCTTAACAAGAGATCCAGAAGTAGGTGGCTGCTTTAGTTCAGTCATCAGGGATGCAGGGCTTTTGGCCATTCTCAGCACCTCTGTGTTTAGCCCCATGTTTCTCACTGCATGCCTGCAAGGAGGCCACTGCACCTGCAGACACCACATCCACTTTCCAAGAAGAAAAAAGGAAGAGATAGTGCCAGCTAAGTGTTTTCCCTTTCACTGGGAGATACCTTTGATTCTGGAAACACTCACAGCAGACTTCTATTTAGGTCCCATTGATCTAATTTGTGTCCCTTCTACCTTCAAGGGAAGCTGGCAAGGTAAGGAACAAGATTGTCATAATTGGCTTCGGCTCATCGTAAGTCATAGCCTAGGACTGGGTGTGTCACTGTCTATTTTTTAAAAAATGTTCTGCTATCAAAGGAGAAGGAGGTTTGGATACCAGGTATGGGTCACAGGTGTCTGCTGCAGCCTCCATTTATGGAGCCTGAATTTCTCCCCCGAACATCCACCATCGATCCTAGTCGTTGTTTGCAAAATTACATGCATTATCAGTAACTCCATTTGTGGGCTGCTTACAGTGTGACATATAACTTATTTAAAATCTCTTAGGGAAACCCAGCAGGGTCAGAGCTGGGATTTACAGACATCCACCTGTGCAGATAAGTAATACTCTTTCCCCCAAGTATTCATTTACATCCAACTGAAATACAAAACCAAGAGGGAAAAAAACTTGAATCCCAACCATCATTGGGATTTATACATGTTCAAACATCATCTGAAAGAGAAATGGACAAGGGGGAACAGGTAACAGAATCCCAGCTGTTGGGAGGGACGGCTCAGGTCTAGAGAGAAAATTTCATCACAAAAGGAAAAGGAGACTGGCACAGGGTGACTTGACAACAGAGTCTGCTGGGCAGAGGGAAGCAGGAGGCCCAGGTAACACACAACAGGCAGGACAGAGCATAGTCCAAATGATGGGATGTGTGTGTGTGAGTGCATGGGCCCTGGGAGGAGGGGGGCTCTGAGATACAGTGACGTGAAACCTTTGACTTAAGTGGAAGGAGTAGTGAATTTATCCTCTCACTTCACAATCCCCAGCTACCATAGCACCATGGGAACCAAGAGCTGCTTAGAAGAGAGGTTGAGACCTCTGGTCCCAGAATCACACTACTTGGTGCACACCCACTTCTACCATCAGCCAGCTCTGTGACAAGTTGTTTAAATTGGGCAGGCTGTTTAACCTCTCTTTCATCAGTTTCTTCACCTGTAAAATGGAAATAATACAAATGTCTACCGTAAAATATGGTCATGAACATTAAGCCCAGACAGTGCCTGGCACATAGTACACTCTTGCTATTTGTTGGCTGGTGGTATTGTTGTGCAAAAGGGTTGACCACCAACAATTACAGGGGAGTCTCAGAATGGTCATGGCCAGCAGTTACTAGAAGCCAGAACTGATTTAAGAGTACACATGTAACCCTAATCAAAATCAGGATCCCAAGTGGCCAGTATGGAGCGCTGCAGATTTTAAAGAAACTCAGCCCAGCAACTAAAAGTATGTCAGTCCAGTCTTTTTGCATCTCTTGGGCAGCATTAAAGAGGGATCAAATCCGTGATCTACAGACACACTTCTTTAAAGAACCCCCCTTTGTCTCCCTCATACCTCATCAGCACATTCCTTACTCCAAACTCTTCCCCCAAACCTCCAAACACCCTACCCATGAGTATCTCGCATATCTTCTCCCTGTCATAGACCTCTCTGGTCCCTCTTCCCTCTGACAAGTCCATCTAGGTCTTTTCAGAACAAAATCCCACCATCTCTTCTCTGGCTCTTCATCCACTGTTGAGCACATCTTGCATTTGAGCCTGGGCTAGGGAGACAGGGAACGATACTAAATGGGCAAGGCCAGAAATCATCTCAGAAGAATAAGGGATGGGGAGAATATTATGGATAGTCATTTGGCCTCTGCTTTTCATATAAGGCACCTTTCCGTTGTGAATTTGGTCATTCAACAGATACTTATTTGTGCCAGGCACAAACCTCGTCTCAGGGATAGGAGGGTGGGAATGCGCGGTCCCTACTCTTAGGAACTCACCCCCATCTTCTCCTGTCTCAGCCACTTCCCAGCATAGGGGATGCCCCAGATCACCCAGGACCTGAGCCAGGAGTGGATGCTCCTCCTAAAGTCCTCCTAAAGACCTCTGGTGGAGGACAGGATTCCAGCCTCTCCACAACACTCTGGGGAAGTGAAGACACTGAGTTGACAGTGGCCTTGGCAGAGCCAGAGAGAGATCCTAACACATTGATCACCAGCTGGGGAGCTGCTGTTCAGCCTCACTGACCTGTAAAATCCACATTAAACTCAGGCCTGGCTCTCCAGCTTCTGAATTTGATTTAGACCCCAGTAAAAGCCCCCAAGGCCTGATAATGACAAATCACCATTTCTCAGGGCTGTTCTACTCAGTGGACGCTTGAAGTAGCTACTGGGAAGAGCCAGACTTGTCTCAGCTACTAGGCACAAGGGGCCACAAGGTTCCCTACCCACTAAATGCCTCTTCAATTTGGCACTTCTCCCCCAGAGCGCTCATCACATTTGGAATTACTGGACCAAAATCTGTCTCCTCTGGGGGACTATAAGCTCCAGGGGGGCAGGGGCCACATCTGACTCATTCATGGCTAGATCCCCAGCATCAAGCCCTATGTGGAGACCACGGTAGATACTTAACAGATATCTAACGATTTCATCGTACATAATACTACGTTCATGACATCTCTTAAAAAAAAAAGTGTGATGATAATAATAACAATATTTAGCCAACATTGATTCAGCACCAAGTAGGGTACTAAATGATTTACTTTCAGTATCTTAAATAAAGTCAGAGAGACAGGATTTACATCTGACTTAGCCTTTCCCCAAATGCATAACTTTGAGCAAGTGATTCAACCTCTCCGAGCCTCAGTTTCCTGACCTGCAGAAGAAATAAACAAGAATAATACCAATATGTATATGACGTGCATAGCATAGGAACAATTTTTTTTAAAGGGCCCAGCCCCCTCCAAGTCATCCTAATTTTAACTGCTCATGCCCATGACTTCCCAGTAATTCCATTTCTAGGAGTTTCTCCAACAGAAGAAAAACAATGGGCAGCTAAAAAAAGACAGTGCACAAGAATGTCTACTGCAACACTGTTAGTATGAGAAAATCTGGCAATAACCTAAATGTCCATCAACGGGGGATGGTCACATAAATCATAGCGCAGTGTATTAGCTCCCCAGGGCTATCGTAACACATGACCACCAGCTGGGTGCCTAAAAACAACAGAAATGCGTTCTCTCCCAGTGCTGGAGCCCAGAAGCCTGAAATCAGTGTGTCAGGAGGACCACGCTCCCTCCACAGGCTCTGAGGGAAAATCTGTTCCTTGCCTCTTCAGCTGCTGGTGGCCGTCAGCGTTCCTTGGCTCGTAGCATCTGTCTCTCTGCTTCGTCTTTCACGTGCCTTCACTCTATATGTGTCTGTCTGTTTGTAAAAGCTTCCTCCACATCCCTCTTCAAAGAATGCATGGGATAGCATTTAGGGCCCACAGGATAGTTCGGGATGACGTCCTCATCCCAAAACTCTTAATTTAATCATATCTGCAAGACCTTTTTCCCCAATAAGGTAACATTGGCAGGTTTATTATAGGCTGAATGTTTATACTGCACCCAAATTCATATGGTGAAGCCCTGACTTCCCAATGTGCTGGTATTTGGAGATGTGGCATTGGGAGGCTACTTAGGGTCAGATGAGGGTAGAGCCCTCAAGGTGGGATGGTACCCTTATAAGAAAAGAAACCAGAGAGCTCACTCCCTCACCGAGTGAACACAAGGAGGAAGTCGTGTGCGCACACAGCAAGATGCCAAGAGAAGAGGCTTCAGAACGAAATCTATGCTGCTAGCACCTTGAGTAGCCTCTGAATAGATGATAAAGGTTAAATGAGGTCATAAGTGTTGGGTCTTAATCCAATAAGGCTGATGACCATAGAAGAAGAGGAAGAGACACAGCAAGAAGGCAGCTGTCTGCAAGCCAAAAAGACAGCCCTCATCGGGAACCAAACCTTGCCAGAACCTTGATCTTGAACTCTCTAGCCTCCAGAACTGTGAGAAAATAAATTTCTGTCGTTTAAGCCACCCAATGTGTGATGTTTTATTATGGCAGCCCTAACAAACGCCCACTCCTTCACCCTCCCCTGCTCTCCCTCTCCCAACAAAGAAAGAAAATCAGCAAAGGGGAAATTTAGGAGCTGGGTTTCCCTAACATGAAGCTAAGTCACCAGCTGGGGATAGCCTTTTAGAAAGGCACGTACCCAAAATAAGTGAAACACTGACATCGCAAAGGTCGCAAACACAGATGCACAGAGAAGCCAGGCAGGGACCAGAAGTGAGTGAAGTGGGCTGGAGGTGCAGAAAAGGGAGAGGCAGGACCGAGAGCCCCACATAAAAGACACGGCCACTTCTTGGCCTCAGCCAGGCTTGCTGTAGACACACCAGTCAAGTGTTGGCAGATTGTGCCCTTTCATTTTTTTAAAAAAGAATCTCTTAATCTGCATTTGCATATGAAACTTCCAGAGTTTTAAACACGGCACCCTTGTATAGTCCAAACGAAACACATGTATGGGCTATTTCTAGACTGAGGGCAGCCAGTCTGTGGGTGTGTGTGCAAAGCCCTACAGGATCCAGCTGGAGGGAGGGAGGGAGGGGAACAGAAAGAGAACATGCTATGGAGTCACAAACTTGAGTTCAAATCCTGGGTCCAACACTCCGTTGCTGTGCTACTTAACAGGTCACTTAACCTCTCTGATCACTCTGAGTTAGTTGTTTAATCCTGTTGTTTCCAATAATCTGCCAATGCGAATAATGCTATTAGAAGTCATGCTGTACATGTGTCAGGTTGCATTGTACAAGTATACCTGGGGGAGAAGTTCCTGAAAGAGAGACTGCCAAACGTTGCAGGTTGGATTCTCTGGAACAAGTGCTGAGACGGAGTTTAGATCGGAAAATGTTTATTAGGCATATATGGCCACATAAAGCCTTGTACGAGAAATGTTCACAGCAGCATTACTCATAATAGCCAAAAAAGGTAGAAACAACTCAAATGTCCGTCAGCTAAGGAACGGATGGATACAAGTGGCACATCCATGGAGCAGAATAGTATTTGACAATAAAAAGGAGTGACCTACTGATGCATGCTGCACCATGATGAACAATGAAAACATTACCCCGAGTAAAACAAGTCAAACACAAAAGACCTCGTGTTGTATGATGCCATTCATCTGGAATGCCCAGAAGAGGCAAGTCTTTGGAGATGAAAAGTGTATTAGCGCTTGCCTGGGGCAGAAGCTTGGGGGAATGCTAATGATGATGGGTTTTTTTTTGGGGGGGTGGGGGGATGAACATATTCTGAAACTGATTGTGATTCGCAACTCTGTGAACACACTCAAAACTAACTGTCCACTTTAAGTGGGTGAATTGTATTTCAATAAAGTTGTCCCTGAAATGTTGAAGGGAAGAGGGAGGAAGGAGAACTGGGCAGCCAAAAAGTCTAAACTGCAATGCAGGCCCAGTGAAGCCAGCCAAGCAAGCAGAGACTGGCTGAGCCAAGACAGCCAAGCCTTTACACCCGTTTCTTTCGGCGATGGGATGGTGACCGCTCCAGAAGGCACGGCCTTGGTTGGGTGAGGGAGCTCTCTGCAGCTGACAGATGGAAGCCATCTGCTGACCACACTCCCCACCGCAGAGCAGCAAATCCTCCCCTGAAGGGGGGATCTGGGAAGCACAGCTCCATGTCTACCTCACCAACTCAAAAGGCAAATTTAATTAATTTTGATAGACAGGGCCACACTGCATGACTGTCACTGTTACCACTGCCATCCAAGAATTCCCCAACCACTGGCAATATTTTTATATCTGGCAGGTGGGATCCTATGGAACGACAGCAGGGGACAAATTTTAGAAGACCACCCTGGGAAAACCTCAACTGCCGCATGAAAGACGCTTCATTTTCTCCTGTGAGGACCGGGAGCCCCAGCATGGTTCTCTTGTTTTCCAAAGAGAGCTGACATGATGTAAAGCTATACTTTAGAATACTTACTCTAGAGACAGCATGCAAGATGGATTGGAAGGGGGGTACCCAGAAGACAAGGAGACTAATTAGTAGATTATTGAACCACCCAGCCATGGGGTGGGGAGGGCGCGTGGTTGCCGCAGAAAGGGAAGGAAAGGATAGAAGGAAGAAGGAATTTTTAGCGCACCTGGAGGCTGACTGGACCAGGGTGCAAAGGAGAGGGTAACTTCTTTTAGTCCAAGCCCAGGGGCATAGGATGGATGCCCTGGCCCTATCCCACGATGATGCCAACCTGCTAAAAACCATCCCCACCTACCCGTGTCCTGCCATCTCCACTATTATCACCACCACCTCTTGCGTGGGCAACTCTACCACCTTCTAACTGATCTCAGAACATCCATTCTGGCTTGCTGCAATCTACTCCCCTTACAGCAGCCAAAGGGACCCTCTTCAAACTTAAATTAGGTCCTGTCACTCCTAGATTCTAACTCCCCCAACTTGCACCTCATTGTCCTTGGGATAAAGCACCATATGTACAAGGCCCTTCATCGGCTGCCCCTGCCCACCTCCCCAGTCTCATTTCTTACCAGTCCCCACTCCTTTCCTTGCTGAACTTCCTTCGAGACTCTGAAAGTTCCACATTCCCTTTTGCCTCTGAGTCTTCACACGTGCTGTTCCTCTGCGTTCAATATTCCCTAATCTCTAGCCTACTCCCTACTTAAACTGTTAAGTGTCCGGTTAGATGTTGCCTATTCCAGGAAGCCTTCCCTGATCACCACACGTTAAGATTGGACAAGTTGACTGTGGTAGATTATCTGCAGGGAATGGCACAGACCATTCCCTCTCTCTGTTTGCACCCACACTGCTTTCCCCATTACGAGGTGGAATTTGTTTCCCCATTCCTTGAATCAGGCTGGTAGTCAGCTTGCTTTAACCAACAGAATGCTTCAGAAGTGGCTTCCTAGGGTGTCAGATTTCAGACCTTAAGAGGCTACACAACCTTTTCTGCTTCCACTCAGAGGTGAACGCAGCCTTGGGGCAGAGAAGTCCAGGAGACAGAAGCACCCCGTGGAGGAGAACCAAGGTCCTAGACTGTGTGCGAACCAACACCATGAGAACAAAGTGGCTGAGCCACCTGAACAAGCCCCAGGATAGTCCAACCATCCCTATGAGGTGCCAGACGCGTGACTGGGGCCACCTTGGACCCTCCTGTCCCAGTCCTGTTGCCTCAGCCAACACCATGTGGAACAGCAGTAAGTCATTGTAACTGAGCCCTGCCTGAATCCCTAGCCCATAGAATTGGGAATAATGAAATATCTGCTTTAAGCCACTATATTCTGGAGTGCTTTGATATAAAGTAATTGATAAAATGCCCCTCTCCTTAGTTCCTGCGGCACCTCCTGATTACTTCTATTGTGGCTTCTGTTTTATTCTCTTACTTGCTTGTTTAATCCTTTCTGCCTCTCCCATTCATATACGCATTAGCACCAGGAGGAAAAGGACTAAACTATATCTTGTTCAGCACTGTATATATATATACACATACATAGATGACCTTGGAAAGCTCTCAACTTGAAACACCTGGAGAACCAAGCATCCACTCTTACTCCTGTAAACCATGCACATGTCGCAGGAGAAATCAGAGTTCTTCTTTCCCCACGGGCCTTTGGAACCCCACTCTTCTCCAGGTCTGCAGCTTAGTCATGAGGTAAAGCAAGGATAGGTTTGCCCCAGCACAAGGGGGATCTGACAGTAAGGAGTTCAAGGCAGCCTGTGCTTCTGGGACATGCCACGCCTCCACTGTCTTCTGGGAAATCTCCACCCTCAGAAGCAACTCCAGACCCCAATTAACACTCAGCCCACAAAAACTATAGGATCCTTAAGTGCAAGGATTATACACATCATCCTTTCATTTCTGCCCCTCAGAAACTAGAACATTTATTGGCTCACATTCAATAATCAAGTAATTCGTGTATGAGACAGAAAGGGAGGAAACAGAATGGACTTGATAGAAAGGGGGGAAAGGAATGGCCATTTGATGCCAATTGTGCAGTCTTGGGTAAGTTACTTAACTTTTCAAACATCATATACTTTCCTTACCTGTAAAATGGGCATAATGATTTTCTGACAGATAACATTTATTGAATACTTCCTATGTGCCAAGCACAGATCCAAATGCAGTATCTCATTTAATCCTTGTAGCCTATGAAGTAGCTACTATTAGCTATCTACATTTTATTCTTTTTTGCCTATTTTTATGCCCCAAACTCACTCTAATTTTGTTTTGTTTTGCCCTTTGCAGTTCAGTTTAAATACATACACGCAACCATTTCACAGATGAGAATGTAATTAAGTAACTCGCCTAGGATCACATGGCTTCTAAGTGGTTGCGTTGGGATTCGACCCCAGTACTGTGAGCACACAGAGTGGATATGAAGACTAAACAGGATGATGGATATAAGATGCCTAGTGTAGGTCTTAGTGTGCGTGGATTGTTATTAGGAGGCAGGGAAGGAGAGAGGGAAACAGGATATCAGATCTGTCGCTCTAGTTTCTTTCTTCTGTCTGCCTCCCCTCCCCAGGTAGGGGAGAATCAGATGCATCATTAGCTAATGATTATCATTTTATTTTATTTATTATTTTTAAAACAATACAATGAATACCATAAATTCATTGACCAAATGAAGAACCTACATGTTAGCAATAATTTCATCTCCTCATGTGCTCCTCCCACCCTACCGCCTGCCTTTCTCTCAAAGGTAACTACGATCCTAGATGTTGGATCACTCACTTCACTGATTTTTTCTTTAGTTTTTTCACATATATATGCCTAACAATAAATTGTTTCGCTCTGCTTGTCTTTAACTTTCTAATTTCTAGGTCTGTCAATTATAGGCTCTTAATTCTCTCTCATCGTGGTTGAATTTTACAAGCTCACTCAGGCTACCATGTTTTGCTGTGTGGGCTCTTTGGTGCACAAGGGTTCCCAGCTGAGGGCGCAGGTAGAGGCTGAATTCCACCCTGAAGCTCCTCTGGACTTCTTCTAACCAGCACAAGATGCCGTTTCTCCCACCAAGCCACGTATTATGAGGCTGCAGCCATCGAGAGGGGAAGGACACTTTCTCTTATTTGCACAAAGGGACTACAAGGGGTGATGGGGACTCTGAGTTCACCTCCCCTGGATCACCAGCAACCCCTGTCAGACCTTCCACTTTCAAGGCCAAGATAGAGCCCAATGGGACTATAGATAGGAAATGACCCACAGTGACAGCCTCTGGAGACAGCTGCCTCGTGAGATTCACTGTTCCCACTGGAAGCTCGCTGGCCTCACTCCATTGGTCTATCTCTAACCCATCAGGAGGGATTTCCTAATCATGTTTCAGGGGCTTTAAGATTTATGTCAAGGGGCCTTGATTTATTGAATTAATGCTGCTGAGCAGAACTGTAGCTGTTAAACAGTGTGGAGATCTGGATTTTACAGCAATGTAACTAATAAGGCCATTAACACAAACGGGGCCTGCCGCTGGCCTTTATAACACCATAAATCTCTCTTCCCTCTGGAAGTATTTATGGGATGGCATGCACTCAGAGCCCACTGCCTTTTCTGTGCTCTGCTCCCAAGGCTTGGTCAGGAGGATGTGTTGCCCAATAAGGGGGCTAGTTGGGACGAAGGAGGGAGAGAACTGAACCTGGGCTGATTCTCAGCTTCCATCCCTTCCATCAACTGGAAAGGCTGGCCATTGCCGTGGGCAGATGTAGATCTTTTAAATTATTATTTATGTATTTATTTCCCATTTATGGAGCACTTACCATGTGCCAAGCCCTTTGAAAATTTAGTGACCATGAATTTCCCAGCACCTTGTCGGGAGTGAAGTATGTGTGCTCCCACTGAACTTAATTTCTGCCTTTAACACCCCCGACCACCACCAAACTCTCTGAAGCAGAACATTTAATCTTGTCACTTCCAGCTAAACTCAATCATTTTAGTGGTTTTTATTTTTCTCATGGATTTTAGCGTAAACCAAGTCAGATTTTGGATTTTCTCGCTCCTTTCCTCTTAGTGGAAAAGATGCCAAGCTCCAGGGGGTTGTGCAAATATCTCCACGCCACCAGTGGAGAGGGGTGGCCAGGTCTTATTTGTATCTGTCCATGTCCTCTACTGACACCCACTGAGATGTAACCCACGCCATAGTGTCAGCCTCCAAACTGGCGACTCCTGGGATGGCACACACCTCATCTAGTCCTCACATTCTTTACTGAAGTACCTGCACCCCGACCAGAGGCAGCCTTGCACAACTGCTGCCTCACTCTCTCTCCCTCCCCAACTCCTAAACTCCAAGTCCCATGTAGGGGCCAGGGACCACGACACTCTAGGACCACTGGTTAGACACTCTCTGTACTTCACATGCCTGGCCATACCACCAACTGAAGCTAAGGATTCCTCTTGTCTCTGCTTTTGCAGGGCTTTTCAATTGGTTTTTCTTGGCATATTGGGGAGAACTCATTATTGTGCAGGACTGACATGGTAAGAATTTTAGCATTTCTGACCTCTACAGATAGATGCTCACGCCCCTCCTCCAGTCATTCTGTCAGCCCAAAACGCCTCCACCCATGGACAAATGTCCCTTTGGCAGTGTCCACCCTCCCTGACCACTACGAGGTCGCCTACTGAAGAGATACTTCAAAGGATGAAGAATTTGCTAGTGATTTCTGACATTATCAGCCCCAGCAGAGAAACCTTTAATAAATGGTTGAAGATGGTGTAGTTCTGAGTGATATCTGCGAATTAACCAAGACAACCAGCGGAAAGAAATTCAAAAGAGGGCATGACAGGGCGGCAGACTGGCAGGGTGTTGGGTAGAGGAAGAGGGCAGCCGGGAACCTAATTAGCCAGGACTGCTCATATCTCAGCTGCTCTGCTCCCTAGCTGCCTCCTGACTCATGACATGTTGAAAATGAAATCATCACGAAGCACTCACACACAGCCACTTGTTAGAAACGGGTCCTGAGTAGGCTTAATTGGAAGAAGAGGAAGAGGGAGGAAGAAGGGCATGGAAGAAGGGAAATGGTGGGTGGCAGCTGATTGTGGGTCCCTCACACATAGGGTACCACCCAAGATAGGGTATTTTTGAAGGAACTGGGGTTTTCTCCACTTCTCCCCACTCCCGTCCTGCTACTCCACCCACTAATGACTTGTAGAGCACCAGTTCTCAACAGGGTATGTTGGTTCACTCAGAAGCATGGAAATTGATAATGCAATGTGCTGAAAGTAACCCTACTGTGGTTAAAAATCACTAACAAGTCTTTAAAAAAAATGATTTTCTCCCTTCTTTCCATGTCTTTCTTCAATCCTTTAAAAAATTAATTGAAATAGATTGAAGTTGTCTGTATAATAACTTCATTTTATGGCACTTATATTCCAAAATCCTCTTACATAGAAGAGAAAAAAAAAAGAGTTCCAGAGTGGCTTAGATATGAGCAGGTCACAACCCCAACCGATTTCATCTTCCCAACTCAATTATAAATGATGTTCATCCTCTACCTTCTACACCTTTCACTACCCACCTCACCACTAAAGAAAAAAAGTTTTAACTTTTGAAATTAGCATACTGTAACATGATAAAGAACAGTGGAGTCATATAGAACTGAGTTCTAATCCTTTTTTGGACATTCAGTGGCTCTGGGATTAAGAGCAAATTACTAACCACTCTGAGCCCTACTTTTCCTCCCCACTGGATACAGCCATTGGCAGCTCAGCTTCTGGACCCTGGATGCTGCTGAGAAATGGGGAACCTGATTCCTGTATTGCCAAATCGCACAGGGCTGTTGTGAGGATCACAAGGTTGTTGTGAGGATCAAGGAAGATAATGGATGGAAGGGTTCTCTGTAACATTCAATCAGATACCGTAGTGCCTTGGTTATATGCAATGACTTGTGCATTCCATGGATTATTTATATCTATCTCCTTGTTCTGCCTCTAAATTAATCCTAGATTGGAGATCTGGCCAGAGTGAATGAGTAGCAGCCCTTTTGCTGCCTACGCTACAACCATTTACTCTCTCTTCTTTTCCCAACACAACTCTGATTTTATTTACTCTCTCAACAGCCAAGCGCTTGTACCGGGGCTGTGCCCCTCTTAACCCCAAGAGACGGGTGAGTCTTGACTGGTCAAAACCAATCATAACAATTTCATTGTCCTTGTCAGTTACTGGCTGAAGCATGGACATGTGACAAAATTTTGACCAACGGACACAATGGGAAGTCTGCTGGGGGCTCTGGAAAATGTATTCCTTGCTCTTACAAAGTCAGTGCCTTTGATGCCTGAAGCTGTTGCAGCCATCTCTGAGCTCAAAGGGAAAAGTATAAGGACAAAAGCTAGCTGTTGAGACTTTGAGATCCTCAATGTCTTTGATCCTCAGAATTAACTCTAGATCCGCCCAGCCTAGAGATGTTCTGATATGTAGGATATGGTGTATGGTGATCACACATCCTTGTCTTAGTCAGCTCAGGCTGATGTAACAAATTGTCATAGACTGAGTGGCTTAAACAAAAGACATTTAATTCTTACAATTTTGGAGGCTGGAAGTCAGAGATCAGAGTGGTCAGGTTTTGGTGAGAGCCCTCTTCCAGATTGTAGAAGACCAACCTCTCCTTGTATCCTCACATGATGGAAAGAGAGCTAGCTAGCACTCTGGCTTTCTCTTATAAGGGCACTAATCCCATTCATAAGGGCTCCACCCTAGTGACCTAATGATCTTTCAAAAGCCCCACCTCCAAATACCATCACATTGGGGATTAGACTTCAACATATGAATTGGGGGTGGCAGACATAAATGTTCATTCCATAACAACCCTGGTTTTCCTGGAACTGTTCCAGTTGACATTTGTACCAGTGTACTTTCTGAGTTAGGGTTTGTTCTGAACAATAGTTTCCTGGTTTGAATGATAAATTATATGGTCTCCCCACTGATAATAAATGCCCTTATTATGTAAGTCACTTTGAGTTAGATTTACTCTGTGCAGCCAAAATATTCTAATTAATACAAGGCTAGGGAGAGGTATAAAGGCTGTGTGCATAAATACATGTGTGTATTTATGCATATACTCAAGTACATGAATGACAATACTAAAGCTTAGAATGAATGTTTATAATAACCCCTACTTAAAATTTTCCATGCTTTCTCTTCCTCCCTCTTTAGTAAACACCATTATTGTGGAAACAGAAAAAAAACATGAGAAAGAAACAAATAATGACATAATAATCTGAGATTTCATCTTCTCCCAAATGCCTCGTGAATCTTTAAGGCAGAGCTCTGTGCCTCTCCTACCCAACACACTATTTTTTCACTACTGTCTCATGCAGTCAAACCCTGATCCTTCTCAGTGCATGTAGCACTTAAACTTCCCCAATAGTTATATGTGCATTGTCAGAAAGTACATCTACAAATGCTTGTTCTTTCTCTCTCCTTCATCTGTCCTTCCCCAGTCACTCTGGTAATAGCTTCAATTTGCCAGTTGCCCTCTCCCCTTATGCTGTGATCAGCAGGGTGGGGTTGACTTGGCCACTGTCACAGAGAAAACTGAGCAGTCAATTGATGTAGTGTGTCGAACAAGGGCCCCATTAGTTTTCTTATCATCTGGCAAGCCTCATCCATTAGCTTGGCTGATTTGAGACAAGGTTTCAAGGTAAATCTAGCAGGCAGACACTCTACGTTAAGACAAAAGCAAGTTAGAACACTCAATGCCTGCCCATCCTGTAAATGACCCTTAAACATAAACTCTTTCTCTTTTTTATTTCTCACCTGGTGCAAATCCAAGTGTCTGAAATCAACTTCTAACCACCCAAGGTCAGGAGTATCTGGACTTGGAAATTGGAATCAAGGAACTTAGAAGATACTCACAGCTGTTACTAACACTCTTTCCAAATCAATGAAACAGGCACTCCTCTACTCTGATGGTAGCGGTATAAAAAGGTACAACAGCTCTGAGAGGGCAGTATGATCATATGCACCAAAAACCTTCCTTAAAAGAATTCATATACTTCGATTCAGCAATCCAGTTTCTATGAATTTATCCTAAAGAAATAAGGGGATAAATATATGTGTGTATAAAATGTTCATAACATCGTTGTAATGGAAAAAATTAGAAGTGCTCACTGGCAGGGAATTGATGAAATGACCTGCGATACATCCATGAAATGGAGGATAGGATAGTTATTAAAATAAGTCCTTGTCATTTTAATGCCTGAGAGTGTAAACTGGTAGAACCATTCTGTAGGATAGTTTGCCGATGTGCATCAAAAGCCTTAAAAATGTTCACACCACTTGAAATTGTCACTAATACTGTTCACAATGTTTCTGACTCTCCACTTGCCAGACACATGGTAGAACTGAGCTTCATGGCCTCCTACTTATTATCCAAGGTTCTGGCTAATGAGTTGTAAGAAGAGCTGAATACGACTTCTAGGCCAGAGCATTGAACTGTCAATGTAACAGCCAGAAAACTCTTTTCTGCTTCCATGGTGACTATTAATGATTCCAATGGTGGAAGTTCCATCAGCTTCAGTTCCAGAGTGAGAAGACGTAAGTATAACTCAGTTGGATATGCAGGATGAATGGGAAATAAGCCTTTGTTGTTTTAAGATTTTTAGAGTTGTTTGTTACTGCAGCATATCCTACCTATGCTGACTGATACACCCTCTGACCTAGCATGCCCGTCTCTAGAATTATAAGGAAACACTTTTACACATAGATATACATATTGGAGGATACTTTGTATACAGAGATATGTGTTGAAGGATATTAATCACAAAATTGCTCTTAACACACATACAAAACAGCCCTACAGCACACCTATGATGCCAAGACAACGAGGTCAGAAGGCATGGCAACATTGTCCATATGCTACCGGCTTTCCTAAGAAGACCTGGGCCCCGATGTAGAACCAAGTCCCATTCCAGTTTTTCCATCTCTCCTACATAATGAGCCCCTACGGTCCAATCAACTGACTTTAGTCAAGGCTTCTCACAGTCCATTGAAGATGTTCTAATAATTTTAAACTTCAAAAGATAAAGGTTAGAACCTCAATCTCAAATCTCTGAGGTTCCTATGCAAATGTATCCAACTCTCTCCACAATAAGTTATTAAGGTCCATACAGCAAGGAATATAGGGAGAACAAGCCTTTATCTATCCCCAAACACACCCGCTGTGCTCTTTCCCTGGAACAGTGGGTACAAATTTGCTCTACACCTACATAACCCACTCAAGCCGAGTCTCTACCTTTAGATATAAAAGCCGCTAGAAGTGTAGAAACTTCTCTCAACTTGGAGGGAAATAATTTTTAAGTTTACCAGTTCACTATACCATTATTATTATGAATTATATTGACCACATTGACACTGATGAGAAACAAAACAAGGGCGTAGCAGAGAAAAGTGACATGTTTCACCATCCAGATCAGAATTTTCCTGGGGGTCTCTGGATGCCACTTCAGCAACAGCTCTTTAAAACTTAATGGCCCTACTGGATATTCCTTCTGAGCCCTAGAAAGTAGTTGGTGAAGAGAAAAAGTAGAATGAAAAGTCCCTGAGGCTCCCAAAGGGATAGTTTCTCAGTTCCTAGAAGACCTTATAAGTTGCTAGTGGTGGCATTTGTGGCAATGGTCGTAGTAGGGGTGGTGGGGGTGATGGCAGCAGTGGTAATGGGTAAACATAGTAGACCTACTCGTCAGCCTAATCCTGACCTCTCAATTCACAAGACTGAATTAAATGTGACAGTAATGAGGCATTAATATTTACAAGGATTTAATATTTCATAGCCAGTCACTCACTCTAGAAACGGATTGAAAACAGAGAGGTTTGCTGTCACCAGGGAAAACAAGCAACTCAAATGCAATGAGAGAAGAGCAGGGAAGTAACAGGGGAGGGGACAGAGCAATGAGCAGAGAGGGAAGAACAGCCACCATGAGAGCTGAGGATCTTAGGGCACCAGCCTTCACAAGCTTTAAGCCTGGGAGACAGAAACATCACCAGAACGTCTGGTCAACCACTCGCACCTCCTATCTCTCTTCTTTCTATAATAGTCTGCCTCTGTTAGCTCATCTATCTCTCCTCCCACGTGGGGCAGAAAAGAAAAAGAAAGAGAATGTACCCTTTTACACCTGGAAAGCCAACAGGCAGACTTCAGGTAGCAAATCAAGTTGGGTAAAGGCTGCCACGCTGGTCACTGGTTGCCTTTGGGATATCTCCTCTCTAGGAATGGGTGAACCCTCCTACGTATCACAGTTTCCCCCAAAGAATATTTGGAGAAGTGGTCTGTAAGCTGGACTGGTAGTGCTGTCAAGGCGGGGACCAGGTCTGTCTTGATCACCAATGTTTCCCAAGGGCTGGAAAAATGCCTGCTGCATGGTCAGAGCTCAAGAATGTTTGAAAGATGAACAGATGAGTAGACAGCTCCATGGGATGTTTCATTTTTTAAACTTCCATAGTCAAATAACTGTGGGAAGCATGCAAATGCTAGCCCTCTCTTGGAGAATTACAGTGTAATATCAGAGAAGCCCTTGTCTAACTCTTTTTATCAATCAAGGTCTCAAATTTGTTTGAACATATTATCTGTCACCTTTTTTGGAATGTCTTAACTATTTCTATGGGACATGCTTTGGAAAATGCTGATCTATAGCATTACAGCACAGTGGAAAGAGCAAGAAATCTAGAGTCAGACAAATCAAGATTCAAACTCTCAACTTCACTACCTTCCAGCTGGGTTACCTTGGCCCAGCTGCTTAATCTCTCTGAGCCTCAGTTTCCTCATTTGTGATATGTGACTGTAACAATGTCTCCTTTCGGTATTTCACAGAGGCTGCTACAAAAATTAAACGAGATACTACACATGAAAAGTAAACTGCCTGCACATTGCAATTGTTGCTGTTTCTAAAAGCCAGAATCATGTCAAGGTGACATTCCCCAAGGCAATTCCCATTTCGGTATCAGACCCTACTAAAGGCGTCCCAAGGTACACTGCTTTCCGGGAGCTTCTTGGGCCGTGAAGGTACATTTCCAGGCGCAAGTGAGACTTTCTAACATAGAAAACAAACAGCAGAGTTTTTAAAAAGGCCTCTTGAAATATTGTAGCAGACACTGGTCATTCACAATACCTTTATCCCTTGCCACCTCCAGCTATTTGAAGGCTGGAAAGCCAAATACTCAATTTCCAGATGTCTCAGAAGCTATGGAAGTTACGGCTTACAAAATGTAAGCAGACATCTTCAGTGAGGCTTCTGGGAAAGTCTTGATTTTCTGATTTAATAAAGAACCAGGCAATACCAGCACAGCATTCTCATCACTCCTTTCTTGGACTAAGTACGGATATGAAGGCTGGAACAACAGCAGCTACCTTGCAACCTTGAGGGGAAGTACAAGGGAATTACAGAATCATTATTACGGAGTTATTAAGTCAATGCACCGGGGTCAGAAACCACCTTCCTTCAACTTCATGTTATTAAGAAAAAAGTTTTAATCACTAGAGTCAGGTTTATGCTACTTGCAGCTGAAAAAAAAAAATCCTACCTGATAAAAATAGTGGGGAAAAAAAGGGTTTGATTGGGACTTTATCTTTAAAATCAAACTTAAAATTAAGAAAACACATTTGTATATTATATGGAAACAAATTTAAGTTATAATTAAGTTGCTCTATAAATCCCATGCTCTAATCCTCCAAACCAAGAATGTATTATTGATTTTGTTGGGACAGAGCATAATTTTTCTAACCAAGTTACATCCCAACACGTTATGGAGATGATTCAGCTCATATTTGACTTTTACAGTAAATTCATTAAGATGAGTCTCTTCGATTTTCCTGCTGGTCTCTTAGTCCTCTGCTCTCATCCCTCCCCTCTGCAGCTCCCATTGTAGGGTCACTTTTGTAGGTTTTTCTCTTCTTTAATTGCCTAAAGCTGCCAGGTGCTCAGCTGTCAAGGGCTTTGCATGAGACGTGAGAAGTTCACCAGCATCATTGTCATCAGCGTCTGTAAGACTGCAGGTCCACTTTGCAGTGAGTTTGCACTATGTTTCTTTAATGCTGTTAGATGTTCACAACACTGGATACTTGAAGAAGAGGCTGAGACATTGACTTGAAGGTAGGGAGAGGCTAGTGTTGAGTGAAAAGAAGCATCTGTAGGGGGACTGATTTTTTAAGTGGACGGTTCATTGGTGAACATTTTAATGCATTAATGGGATTCAGAAATCTACCCCTGGTGTTCACCTTGATGAAGCCATGAAGGCAAGAGAATAGGAGTCAGAAGACTGTGCTCCGCTTCCGCCTCTGGCCCTGATCTGCTGTGTTACACGGAGCAAGTCATTTCCTCTTGCTGGGGCTCAGTTTTCTCAACTGCAAAGTGACTAGACTGTATACATTCTAAGATCCTTCAACTTCTAAAAAGTCCATTATCCTGCACACAATTGGTAATGA
Organism: Camelus bactrianus; assembly: GCF_048773025.1. NCBI lineage: Eukaryota > Metazoa > Chordata > Mammalia > Artiodactyla > Camelidae > Camelus > Camelus bactrianus. The sequence goes on from NC_133570.1 coordinate 10,525,430, forward strand.
GTAGGGGGGTGGGTCACAAGCTTGAGTTCAAAAGCTAAGAAAGTCTGAAAAGGGTGACAAAAACCCCCGAACAAGGTCCTTTGCTAAATCTGACTCAAGCTACACATTTTCAACTTGAGGACTGCCTCGATCTCTTAGCAGCAAAGAAACTAATTAGATTTAATAAGAGACAAGGCTGCTAAATGAAAGCACAGGAGAAATATCACATTGCTGAAGATTAACACATGCTCTGGTCTGTCCTCATTATAAAACCAGGGCTCCCATTTGTCCTGGAATCTGTGACCCAGACAGAGTGAGAGGAACAAGCAGCTTATTCATCTAGGATAAGTAAGGATTTCATCTCCAAGGAAGAACAAGAAATACAAGCACCATTTACAAAGTGAAAACACGTAAGTGGTAAAAGGCCAATCTTGCCCCATCTTACTGCTCAAAAAAGTCCCTAATGCTTGAAATTGTTTCCCACTGAACCAACATACCCATCTAGCATGGTGTTCAAAGACCTCCACAATCTGGTCCCTGCAGGTGTCTCTGCCCTTGTCACTCACTATTTCGAGTCTTTTACTTTGTACTCCAGCCATCAAGGAATCCAATATTTTAAATATTAGGGTACATTCCATTTGCACTGAGCTCTTCCTCACTTCCACAGATGTACTTCTTCTGTATTTCTCAGAATTCTCTTTCCTTCGTTCTATTCTATCCTTCAGACAAACTATTCACAGTTCCCTGAGCATGTTCCCTGAAGCCTCTTCTTCCAGGGACACTTTATTAGTTACAGTGTACTTCACTACAATTAACAGAAGACCCAACTAAAAATAACTTAAACAATGCAGCACTTAAAATAGTTTGTTCAGTGGCTCAACATCCTCAGGTGTGACAGCCCCACAACACGTGCACAGGGTGGCAAAATGGTTGCCACAGCTCCAGGTATCACAACTCACTTAACAGCACCCAAAGGCATTCAAATGAGAACTTCATCTTCTCAACTTTCCTCTTCATGAAGGAGAAAAATTGTTCCCAGAAGCTCCTGCTCCCAGCAGAATTTCCCTCAAATTTCACCAGCCATAAAAGTTCTTAAACTTCCCAGGAGTAAAATTTATCAAGCATTTACCCTCTGCTCCATTTCTAAATGTCACCAGATCTCCCCTCAACTTCACGTCTGATTTTTTAATTTTAGCAACATTTACTGAATATTAATAAGTGCTAGGCACTCTGCTAAGCTCTCTAAAAACATTATCTTATTTGGCTCTTAGAACAACTCTGTGAGACAGGCATTGTTATACCCATTTTAAAGTTGACAAAACAGCCCAGAAAGGTTGAGCAACTTGCCCAAGGACACACAGCTAGAAAGAGGTGTTACATGGAGCAAGTCACTTCCTTCTGGGAAAGGATTCAAATCCAAGTATGTCCAACTCCAAAGCCCAAGCTCTCAGCCACTGTGTCCTTCTCACTCCTATGTCCTCTTGACATTCTTTACCCCTCAATGGCTCCTTCTCTTTAACACCATAGAAGTCTCCCTGTCTAATGGATGCTTTCCCATTGCTTAGCAACATTTTCAGATCTTCCCTATAATTAAAGAAAAATGAGGGCCGTTTTTCTTCACCCTATTCTCTCCTCAATCTATCAAACTTCTCAAAAGCACCTCTTTACACTCACCGATTCCACATCCTCAGTACACATTTACTCTTGACTTAATCTAGCATCCTCTCCTGCCTCCCCACTGAAACAGCTCTGCCCAGGGTTATCAGCACTAACCAATCGAATGGCTTCTCCCCAGGCTCCCTCCTCCTGGACCTGATTGATTGGCATGGTAGCCAGGCAGCTGCCCAGGGCTCCACTCTACTTGGGACTCTGAAAGATCACTAGAAATATAACAACATGAAGAAAACTGTGTTTATCAGAACTCCTCTCAGGAGTCAGTGCCATGGGCAGTTAGAAAGTAAACTTTGATCAGTTACTCAGTGAAGGGCTAGGAGAGCTCCCCAGGAGCCATGCCTGCGTAGCAACAAATGCTCTCCAGCTGCCCACCTATGAGGGTTGGTCTTTTTTTTTTTTTTTAACATTTTTTTATTGAGTTATAGTCCTTTCACAATGTTGTGTCAAATTCCAGTGTAGAGAACAATTTTTCAGTTATACATGAACATAATACATTCACTGTCACATTTTTTTTTTTCTTCTGTGAGCTACCACAAAAAAGGGGAGGGTTGGTCTCTTTAGCTGCAGGGCTGCTGTTTGGCTGATGATTGAATGCAAGCCCGGAGCCAGAGATAATTGCTTGGGTCAGTAGAGGAGAGGCTTTTGCCCCATGAGGTGCTCAGGCCCTCCTCCAAATTAATGCCAAGCAAATATTTAAAGAACATTCATTTGAAGGGCACAAAATTATTAGCCTACTCTATGAACCTACATTTTTCAGTCCAGATAAATCTGCTGTATGTAGTATGACTGACCCACTTCCTCCTGTCCCTGATGGTCTGGTCTGTATTCTTCTGGGCCCCAACAACCAACTGGTAAGTCCATTCTCCCTCTCCTCTTCATTTCCTCTGCCTCTTCCTACATCTACAATGGGGACATGTCCCCAGGCTCTGACTTCAGACTCCCCTCTACATCTTCTCCCTCCTGATCACCACCATTCCCAGGTGTATTCCTTATCTACTGCTGCATAACAAAGGACCCCAAAACTTCGCAGCTAAAAACAATAAACATTTGTTATCTTAGTTTCCGCCAATCAGGAATCCAGGAATGGCTTAAGCAGGTGTTTCTGGTTCAAGGTCTTTCAAGAGGCTGCAATCAAGATATTAACCAGGACTGCAGTCATCTCAAGGCATGACTTGGGGGAGAACCCACTTCCGAGCTCACCCACATGCTTCTCCACAGGCTGCACCATAACACAGCAGCTGGCTTCCCCAAGAGTGAGTGGTCCCAGAGAATGCACCCAAGATGGAAGCCACAGTCCTTTTATAACCTAATCTCAGAGTGACATCCCATCACTTCTGCTGTATTCTATGCATTAGAATCAAGTCAAAGTCCCATCCACACACAAAAGGAGGGGATTACACAAAGGCACAAATGCCAGGAGGTGGGGATCATTGGGGCCAATTTAGGGGCTGCATAGCATCCAAGGATCTCCCGTCAACTCTTAGGAGGGTCATTTCTTTTGTCATGACCCTTTCATCTCTCCATTCCCAACTGCCTGCTAAGTCATTCCACGGCAGGTGGCTGGTACCTCATGCTCTACGTATGTCAAACCAGCTTTTATGTGCTCCCTTAGAGCAGCCCAATTTGCCTTCCTTGTTCCACTGATGGCATTGTTGTTTTCCCAGCCCCTGAAGATTTGGGGCATTGAGTCATCCTTTGTTCTTTAATCCAACAAAAATCCTCATGTTGCCGTTTACTGAGCCCCTGATATGTGCCAAGCTCTTTCATGGACATTATCCTATTTAATTTTTGCAGCACTGGAAGGTGAATGAACTCATTTTTCTTTCAAAGGGAAGTCAATTTCCTGGAGTTGGGTCCCATTCTATGCACTGAGAAACAGCAATGAATAAGACAGGTACCATCCCTCAGGCTCTTGTAACCTAGCAGAGAATTTTCCCGTACTAAGTGGCCCATGGCTGAGATCGCATGTTGTATACAGTGAAAACCTAGGGCTTGGAATAAAAGATATCTAGGTTCAAGTCCCCGTTTATCCACTTACCAGGGAGGTGACCTCGGGCAAGTTATTGAACCTTTCTAGAACTCAGTTCCCTTCTGTAGCAAAGTAACAGTGTCCACCCCATGTAGCTATTTTGAGTATTAAAGGAGATGACACAAGTATTCCCCTTGGCACAGGGCCTAGCACACCAGGGCTCAACAAAAGGGAGGTTCTGATGGTGACATATGATGACGATCACTGTGACATTTTCCCAACTCACAGCAGCAATAATCGCTAACATGTATGGAGAGCCACTGTGCACCAGATGCTTTCCTAAGCACCACATGTGCAATAATGCACTCCATCTTCACAGCAACTCTGTGAATTATTAGACATATCATGATGTCCATCTTCTATATGAGGAAACTGAGGCACAGAGAGGTCAAGCCAGCAAGGGGGCAGAAACAGAATTTGAACCCAGGCAGACTAGCCTCAGGGCCAGGAAGGAACTGGATAGAATTTTAGAAGTGGAGACATCTAAAAACCCAGTGTTCAGGGAATCACAGTGGTGTGTGTGCGCGTCTGTCTGTGTGCATGACAATGTGTGTGCATTTGTGTGTGTGACTGTGTATGTGGGATTATGTGTGTGGCTATACACAGTGCTCGTTTTGTGTGTGTGTGTTCCTGCTCACTCTATTGGGTAGAGAGAAAGAAATCTACATTCTGGGTCATATTTTTGCCTTCTCTTCGCACTTGGGCATGCAGCTTTTGGTGATGAAAAACCTTGCATGTTTTTCTTAGAATGCCTCTCCTTTTTCTAAAGCATGATCCCCACTTGTGGTTCAGGGAATGATGAAAAAGCCCCCAGCGGCAAAAGAGAACCTGCCTCTTAAGGGCACATAAAAAGAATTACAAAACTCACTTAAGCCTTCCCTACTGATAAATTATAGGGAGATTTCCCCAGTAAAGAAGACAAATGAATTATACAGTATTTCATTCCAACACTCTCTCCTCTTTCACTCTCTGTATTTCTAAGACATAACTGGAAGAAGAATAGCCCTGTGGGAGGCAGCATCCCCCACCCTCCATGCCCAGACTTGGTGTCTTCATCACAAAGGCTCAGCAACGTGTGCACCCCTCCCCCACTGAGGATGTCCCCATTGGGAAATAACCAATTCCGGCATCAACAAAACCCACCTGCTACGTCTCTCCCCTCTTTCCCTTCTCTGGAAAAAACTTGAGGTTTACCCCCTTCCCTCCCATTTCCAACCTCCTCCCTGCCTCCCCCTGTTCCTTCCGTCTCCTTCCCATTTTTACTCATAAAATTAGGAAGCAGAGGTGGTTAACACATAGGGATCTGGAGTCAGACTCAGCACTGCCATTTACTACCTATGTGACCTTGAGCAAGTGGTTTGACCTCTCAGAGCCTCAGGTCCCTTATCTGAAAAATGAGGGTAATTGTGGGGATTAAATGAAATATGTAACTGAAGTGCTTAGAATAGTGCCTGACATGTGGTAAGCACTAAATATATATTAGAAGTAACTATTAAATGCATAATGAATCACACTGGGGACTCAAACATTTCCTGACTGAATGGTCACACATCTGTTAAGAACATTCCTCTGAGTCAAGAAGGAATTCAGTCTGGCATCAAGCAGCGGTCAAGAACACAGACCTGGGTTCAAGTGCAAGCTCTACACCATACTTGCTTTGTGACCCTAGGTGAGAGACTTAAGCTCTCTGGTGTCAGTTTCCTCAGCTGTCAGACGGTGACAGTAATAGTTCCCACCTCCCAGGGGTGGGCATAAGCGATTAGATTTAAGCCCTCAGGTCAGGGTCTGGTGCACAGCAGATGTTCAATAAATGGAAATTATTAGGACTGGGGCATACCCTTCCTTTGCAGCCCATGAACTCTCCTCGCCCATTGTCAGCCCTCTTCTCTCTATTTGGTCTTTAACTCTCCTCACTCCATATTTACGCGCAAAACTAGGAAAGTTCATGAGAGTGTTTATTCAATGCTGCATCTCCTATCTATTGCTGCCCAACAAAACGTCCCAAACTTAGTGGCCTAAAACAACCACAATCGTTTATTTTGCTCACAAATCCACAATTTGGGCAGGGCTGGCAGAGCTGACTGTTCCCTGCTCCAAGAAGCATCACGTGAGGCAATTCAACTGGGCGCTGGACGGTCCACTTTCAAGATGGTCATTTACTTGGCCCATAAGTTGATGCTGGTTTTAGGCTGGGAACCCAGCCAGAAAGCTATGCACTGGGGAGCTTGGTTCCTCTCCACAGGCTGCCTGGACTTCCTCACAGCATGGTGCCTGTGTCCCAAGAGTAAATGTCCTAAGAGAACAAGAGGGAAATGCACAGCCATTTTTATAAACCAGCCTGGGAGGTCACAGAGCACCACTTCCATCGATATTCCATAGCTCAGGTGGTCACAAAGGTCCACCCAGGTCCAAGAGGAGATGATACAGACTCCTGATGGCTGGGAAAGCATGAAGGATGGGAGATATCCTTGTGGCCACCCTTGGAAAACACTATCTGCCATACTTGGCTACTTTCTTTTCCCTTAACTTCTACCCTCCAAGGAAAGTGCTCCACCTAAGTTAGTTCTCTCTCCCAAACAGCTTTAATCAGGTTAGAGCTAAAGAAAGCCAAGTTAGGAGCCCTCGTAAGACACTGAACTGACCTCAGGTCTGCTTCCTAATTGGTTTGGATTATCTGTGTGAATCTGCTGGTCTGGACAGCTTTGAGTAAGTTTTATCTGGTCATTTGCAGGAGGTATTTCTGGGAGGGGTGGGTGGGGGCAACACAAGACAGTGTCCCAGATACTGTGCTCAGGTTTTAATTCCTAACTTGAGAATGTAAAACGGAAGCTTAGGAAAGTAAACTTAAGATCAAGATCCAATGGAGTCAGAACTTGTAAGCATCTCCTAATTCCAAGGCAGTGTTCCTTCCCCATTACTGCACTGCCCTGGACCCTAAAAATTTTTAATAAAGTATTTATTCACTAAGAAGGACTAGCTAATATGCACTTCCAGTCCTATATAGTCAGCCATGCCCGGCCCCAGTCCTTTCTGACAGGGCAATCATTTTTTTTTTCTTTTTAAATTGAAGTACAGTCAATTATAATGTGTTAATTTCTGGTGTACAGCACAATGTCTCAGTCATGCACATACATACATATATTTGCTTTCATATTTTTTTCATTAAAGGTTATTACAAGATATTGAACATAGCTCCCTGTGTATACAGAAGAAACTTTTTAAAAAATCTGTTTTTATATAGTGGCTACCATTTATAAATCTCAAACTCCCAAATTTATCCCTTCCCACCCTCTTTCCCCAGTACCATAGATTGTTTACTATGTGAGTCTGTTTCTGTTTTGTAGATGAGTTCATAGTGTCCTTTATTTTTTTTTAAAGATTCCACATATGAGTGATATCATATGGCATTTTTCTTTCTCTTTCTGATTTACTTAACTTAGAATGATGATCTCTAGGTCCATCCATGTTGCTGCAAATGGCATTATTTTATTCTTTTTTATGGCTGAGTAGTATTCACACACACACACACACACACACACACACACACACACACACACATATACATATACAGATATATACCACAGAGTCTTTATCCAGTCATCTGTCGATGGACATATAGGTTGTTTCCATGTCTTGGCTATTGTAAATAGTGCTGCTATGAACATTGGGGTGCATGTATCTTTTCAAATTAGAGTTCCCTCCAGATATATACACAGAAGTGTGATGGCTGGATCATATGGTGAGTCTATTTTTAGTTTCTTGAGAAATTTCCATACTGTTTACCATAATGGCTGCACCAAACTGCATTCCCACCAGCAGTGTAGGAGGGTTCCCTCTTCTCCACATGACTGGGCAATCTTAGGCAATCAATTCAAAGTTATATGATGGGAGTCTACCCTTCCATGGACAGCTGACTGGCTTGGGTTTAGTCACCTGACCTAAACACAATCAATCCAGAGCCCCAGTGCATAAAGATAAGCTAAACCCGTCAGATTCTCTCTCTCTCTCTCTCTCTCTCTCTCTCTGGACCATGAATAAGAACTAGAAGGCAGCATCTGTTCATGGCAATGGAAACTGACAGTTCATGAAGCAGAGTAGGCATGATGCTGCCTTAAAAGTTTTCTGCAAAATATTATTTTGATGACTAAAAACTGATTTATAGACGAGCTAGTCTGTAGAAAGGAAAGCGGAGCAGCCCCAAAATAGAGACAACGAGTTACAAAAGGATGGAGAAAACATTTATTGGAACCATTTCAGATTCTGAGAACTTTCCATCCCAGTTTCAGGGACTTATGATTAATTCCCTTTTATTCCCTGAAGTGGGACTGCTGGGTCATATGGTAGTTCTATTTTTAATTCTTTGAGGAATCTTCATACCTTTTTTCCATAGTGGCTGCACCATTGTACACTCCCACCAATAGTACACAAGGGTTCCCTTTTCTCCAAATCCTCATCAACACCTGTTACCTTTTGTCTTTATGATAACAGCCATCCTGACAGGTGTAGGGTTATATCTCACTGTGGTTTTGATTTTCATTCCCCTGATGATTAATGAATTTGAGAATCTTTTCATATACTGGTTGGCAACTTGTATATTTTCTTTCGGAGAAACATCTATTCAGATCCTCTGCCCATTTTTCAATCAGGTTTTTTTGCTTTTGTTTTTGTTATGGATAAAGAAAGCGTGCTATATACGTACACTGAAGTATTATTCACCCTTTTAAAAGAAGGAAATCCTGTCATATGCAAAAACATGGATGCCCTGGAGAACAGTGTGTTAAGTGAAATAGGCCGATCACAGAAATACTGCACAATTTTGTTTGCATGAGGTATGAAAATAGTCAAACTCATAGAAACAGAGGTGAATAGTGGCTGCCGGTGGCTGGGGGAGGGATAAATGAAAAGTTGCTTTTCAATGGGGCTAAAGTTTCAGTTATACAAGATGAGCAAGTTCTAGAGATCTGCTGTACAAACGACTGTGCCTAGCGTTAACAATACTGCAGAGTGCACTTAAAAATTTAAGAGTAGTTCTCATGTTAAGTGGTAAGTTCTTACCACAATTTTAAAAAAAGGTCCCTTTTATTTATGCTGGCCTGTGTTCCTTGCCAGCCACCTCACTGCTTTAACTCACTAAACTGTATTCACCCATTTCACAGATAAGAAAACTGAGGCTCAGAGAGGTGAACCAACTTACCCAAGATAGCACAGCTACTGAGTGACAGAGTGGAGCCTGAGCTTTTTCTTCTATATCTTGTTGGAAGGTCATCCCTCTCTGACCTGTCCCTCTAATTAATACTACCCCCTCCAGAGGCTTGTTCCTTGGAGGCTGCCATGGAGGTAATTTAGCCATCACCCTGTCTTGGAAAGATGACTTTGCCTTCGGATTCCATCTTCCTGATGAAACGCTTTGATTCCACCTCTTCCTCGAGCTGAGCTGATTGCCAAGACCATAAGGAAATCTCACCACCTCCTCAGCTCACCCAGCAGGACCCCCGTCCTTAACAAGGCAACTTTCTGACAAAGCATGTTAGATGGCCTCAGACAAAACTTTCCTAGCAGGAGACTGGAGAGGAAAGAAAAAAATAAATGCAGAATACAGAGGAGAAAAAAAAAAAGGGAGAATTCTTTCCATTGATTTCTTTGCCAATGAGAAGTCTTTAAAAATCACTTTTTAGCTGCAGCCCTCAGATGCATGAGCTGTTATGCTGAGGGAGGGAGAAAAAAATCAAACTCTGAATCAGATCAAATTCTGATCTTTCATTCATCTGAACAGTCGGCCCTCCTGGTAAACAGAAAATTAGAAATTCAAACAAAAGGAAGAGGGAACATCTAAGGTAGGGTTGGCCTTGGGCAGAACTGTGAGTCAGCAAAGTCTGACTTCAGAACCCCCCAGAGCCGCATTCTCCCCCTCATTCCTACCCCAGGCAGAATCCTCCTTGAGTGAGATGTGGAAAAGAGGAAGTTGGCTTTGTCTCCTCAGCTTCTTCTGTTTGGTGGTAGACCTCCTGTCACTTGTCCCATCCAGCTTTGGTATCATATGTCCCATCAGTGTTCTCTGACGCTAGCAACAGACCCCTAAGAGGGGATAACTGATAATTCAACCAACTATTAATTAACTGATAATAAAATCTAAGCTCAAGATACCCCCCCCCACCCCACCAATTCAAGGATACGTGAGATTTGAAAGAGGGAGCTCTTGGAGAGCACAAAGTCTTCAAGATACAGACTCTGTGATGGACGAATAGTAGGCAGTGTGTTGATTGAGGGGTGTGGTGGATGCCAAAAAGCACTGCCAAGATCCCCCTTCAGAAATGAAGGATGCATTGTCTCAACTGCTGAAGTACTTCTTTAAAAGAGCCCTTTGTGGTGAGTACTTACATTTTCATCTGAAGAGTGATACCTCATCCAAGGTCACGCCCCCTTCCCTGGGCAGCCCGCACCCAATTACTGATTAGCAGAGGGTATGCAGGACAAGTTCAGAAGATCATTCCATCTTCAAAACTCCCCCTAAGACTGGCTGAAGTTTCTGTTGAGACATTACAGCTCAATTTCCTCCTCTTTTCAATCTTGCATCCTTCCCTTCCCCGCTAAGTACTGATCCCAAAGGTTCTCCCTAATAAATGTTCTACATGCCAGTCCCCATCTCAAAATCTGCTTCCCCGAGGAATCCAACCTACAACAGGGCAATAAGAGAAGAGCCTTCTTGGCAGAGCCAACATGTTGCATAACTCCAGGGGACACCACTTCCGCTGCCCTGCTTGGAAATGATGCTTCCTAGAGTTATGCAATCCTAAAGCCCTGCATTCTGTAATTGCTTCAGATCACAACACCAACTCATACGCACGCATTCACGAGCACCCAGATATCCACGCTACTGACCTCTAAGACTGGCTCTTCCAGGTACCTGATTCTTTGACTGTGGCCTGTTTTTGCCACTCAGGGCTTCGCAGTGTGTTTTCCCTGTACCAATATCTGGCCTGCTAAGCTATTTCCCCGCATTGTGACACTTCTCCACATCTAGTCCTCCTGAAAATGTGTATGTTCCATGTCTGCCACTACCTATATGGCATCGGGCAAATGTTTACCCTTCTGAGCCTGCAATTCCTCAGCTGTGACATGGCACAGGCTGCTGATTAGCTCCTGATGTCCATCCTTGCCCAGAGTATATGGCCACCCACATAGACATTTCCCAGCCTGCCTTGCAGCTAGGTGCCACGTGACCACATTCTGACCACTGAGATGCAAGTAAGAGAAACTGCATAGCATATTTAACTACTGTATTCTTACCCTAAAAACAAGCTGTTTTCCCTCTACATTTTATTTCTCCTTTCTGCTGGCTAGGAAATTCCAAAAAGCAGAACCACCACCTTGAATCTATAAGTGAAAGCCAGTTTCAAACCAATGAACTTGGCCAGTTACATGAGAGAGAAACAAGTTTCTACCTTGTTTAAGTTACTGTAGTTGGGGGGTTATAGAGTTTGTGCATGTATCAAGACCAATATACATAAAAAGAAGAAATAACCTTCCCTCACAAATTTCCTAACATCTAATCACCCTCACTGAGAATTTCTGCATCCTGTTTCTGTTTAATCTCATCTCTAAAGTGAGGGGCTTAAAAAGAATGGATCTCAAGAGATACAGAAGGACACAAGGAAAGATCCTGAGCTTGGAGCCCAGATAAGCCTTGAATTCACCCTACATAAGCTCTGCAATCCAGGGCCAAGTCACTCAACCTCTCTGTGCCTTTGTTTCTTTGCTTTCTGTAGTTATCTCATAGGGCTGCTGTGAAAAATTAAATGAGAAAATGTATGTAACAGGTTTATGTAAATACATGTTACATGATGGGTGTTAGTTCTGCATAAATAGACTGTCAATCAAGGATACCTATTATTACTAGACAGGCCACTATGCCCATGGGACGTGAGCGTGTGCTCTGGAACCAGGCAGGCTAGAGTTAAATCCAAGCTCCCCCACTTACAATATGTATGAACATAGGTGGGCTACTAAACCTCTCTGGGATCTCAATTTCCATCCGTATAAATTAAGGATTCTAACAGTATCCACCTCATGGGTTCCTCATAAACATCAGATGAGTTGATAATTTTAAATCCCTGGAAGGGTACCAGCAGATTGCAAGCGTTCAAGAAGTCTGCCAACAGATCATCATTAACAAAGACTCGTTCTAGGGCTGGTAGGCTAGGACTCTCCTCACCAAACTGAAAAGCAACAAAAGACTCATCCAAGGGACAACACAGACTTCAATGCTCTGTGCAAATGAGATGTGCCCTTGCTGACCTGCTGTTAGCCCAAATCCTCAGTATTAGAACCATACCTTCAAATTAAGATGTGTTTTCATAAAAATCCTGGCCCCAAACCAAACTATACTAACAGAAAATGGGACTGCTATAATTTAGCTGAAATACACTCTGTCATGTATTCACTGAAACATTTTCTAAGTAGCTGTAAGCATAGTTCAAGGCTCTTAAGATATTTAAAAAAATAATAGAAATCAGTTTCTCCGGACCGCTATTCTCACACTGTAGAGAAAAAGGACAAAGGTAGACACTGTTAATTGCCTCGGTAATATCTATTCCTCATTTTTCTTGATAACATAACCACATTTTATTTAGAAAAGTAAAGGCCAATTCCAGGCAACGGATCATGATTGCTCTAAGTGGATCATGACAGTCTTGTCCCTCTTCCCAGCCCCTCTTGCAGCTAAGGATGGTCATGTGACCCAGGTACAGCCAACAAAGGTAAGCAAAATCAGCTGAGGGGCAGTCCTGAAAAAGCATTTGCTTTTCTGGTAAGAGGAGACAGAGCAGCTGGTTTGGTGCCTTTGCCTTTTCCCCTACCTGTCTTCTTTCTGTCTTGAACATATACGAGGTGTCTGAAACTGAAGCAGATATCACATGATCCTAACATAACAAGCATGCAGGAAAGGCCGAGGAAAGGACAGCTATACTGGCCCTGACATTCCCGGGCCACTCAATGAACCGACACCAGTAACCATTTACCTCCTGACCTCTTGTTATAAGCTACTATGAGTGAGTTTTACTTGCAGCTAAATGTATCCCTAAATACACAGATCCTTCCACAGAATACAGAGCAGGTGGGTCCACATTGTAGGTTCCAAAACATGGGAATATGTCCTTAAATTCAGGTTGTTGGGATTATAATGAAGGATGTGAAGAGGGTACTAATACTAAACCATTCCTACTTCATCATTTTGCCTGTGACCATTATCTAATTCAAGCCAGTCTTTGGTGTATTCCTCTATCCTGGATCCAAGTGGCTCACTGATAATCCTAAGAGGCACAATTCACCTAAAAATACAGAGAATAGGTATTCCCTGCCCTCACATGAAACCTTGCTCTATTTGGACAGACACTCTCCCCAGTCCACAGCTTTTTTCCTTTCCTATCATTTCTGTTCTAGCACATAGCAATTCTGTCCCAAAGGCTTCCTGTGCCTTTTCAACACTGCAATCACAAAGCAGTTGATAAGACCTATTAATATTTCAGCTCATTTTTCAATTGCAGGGCCATGATAATCACCGAACACAAACCATCTATTTGTCTACCACAAAATGCACCCAAGTGTCTCAAAATGTAACCTTCTCATTACAAAATAAGACAGTGCTCCAGGACCTTGGAGAGCATCCTTTCAGGTCCACACAGGGTCAATTTCTCTAGGAGCTCTTCCACAATCTAGGGCATGGCATTGCCTCTTCTTGACATTATTGACCAGAAAAAAAAAAAAATTTAACCACTGGGTGGAGGGAGATAGCCTTTTTCTCCACCTGAAATATGACAATCCACCTCAGGGTGCTTGGGGGGAAAAAAACAACACTTTCATTAGCAAGATTAAGATAATAATCATAATCGTTCACTGAGTACCTGGTATGTGCCAGAAGCATAAGATATTGTTGCCAGTTGATAGGTGGAAAAACAGAGGCATAAAAGGCTACCACGGTATAGAACACTTACTAAATGCCAGGCAGCCTGCCAAGCCATATATATATATGGATATACATATATACGGCTTATATATAGTTTAAATATATACGTACTTATCCCATACACATGCACAGTCCTATGAATTTCTACTGATATGTTTTGCTATATTGATCTATTCAGTCCTTGAATTTGGATAAAAATAATTTGGATAGTGAGAGATACTTCTCACTTTAGGTGAAGAAATTGAGGCAGATATTACATAGCTCTTAATAGCAGTATTAGAATTTAACCCAGCCAGTCTGACAATACCGAAGGTGACTATATACTTTACTATGCAAAATAGCATTCTTTTAAGGGTGAAAGGGATGCTATTAATGACAAGGCCAGATTAGTAGGTGTGAATCTGGGCTGTCCTACATAAACCAGAGCATACGGTCACTCTAGTGAACCTCGATGAAATAATGAAATGAAATAATGTATTTAAAGCATTCATCCTCATGTCTGAAACACTGAGTATGTGCTCAGTATATTTTAGCTGTTTTTATTATTCCCTGTCTCTCAGGGTCACTCTGAGGCCCTCATGAGTTGGAAGGTAGAAAGTGGTCCAGAGATGCATAGCATCATCGAGGGTTTCCTCAACATGCCTCCTCCTCCTGCTTTCCAAGGAAGCATTATTTCCAACACATGATGCCTGTCCCACGTGGGCAATGCAGAGCCAGAAGAACTTGAGATGACTCTGGGTCTGCCTGCCTCCAGTTGATGGATGGGAAACCAGTGAACTGCTGAGACTGGCCCAGACACCCCTCTGCTGCATGCCAGGAAAGAAGCCGGTGCTTCTAGAGCAGCCATTGATGTCTGTCTGGACGTTTGATACCTCAGCTAAATTTGGACTGGCAATCAATAGAGACTCTTCCGGAGATCTCATTTTCACAGCCTCCCTCAGCTCACCAGCATGTCATGTTGCAGTGGTGAGACCTTCATTCAGGGTGGCCACTCCTCTTTCTAAGCAGGTGTCTGAAATTTCCCAGTTCTACCTCCACTCTCCTCTGTGTCTTAAATCTCTTCATCTTGCAGCAAGGAAAACCTTTTATCAATGGCCACTTTCCTTAAGATGGGATTACAGACATCAAATCACAAAATCATGAAATTCTAGATAAAGCCAGATTGAACGGAGATGCAATGAGACAAGAGACCTGCTTAATGTAACAGACAAATGATTTTAGCATTAGAATAGGGCAGTTGTGGGCAGGACTCTAGGTTTAGATTTTACCTCCACCAAATTCAAGTTAATTTATTTCTCTGTGCCTCACTTTTCTCAGCTATAAACTGGGACTAATCATAACATCTATCTCCTTATATTCTGGTGAGGATTAAAAGAGACAGTGGACATAAACCCCTTAGCACAGTTTCCTAGGGCTTAAAATAAGCATTAGATAAAGGTTGCATTTTATTATTAATATTGATGGAGCCAGTACAAGAATCCACATCTCTTAGGAGGAAAAATTGTGAATTTGTCAAATTCCAGGTATATCCTTAAGAAAAGAGGCATTCTTTAAGGTTTTAGGTTTTCAAAGGTTTTTCCTTTATAACCTTTAATGCTCTCAAGGTTAATGAACTTGACCGCATTTCTTAAACTGTATTCCTCAAAATAGTAGTTTTCTTCAAACCTAGGAATTCCTCAAAATCCCCAGTTTGGTGGTCAAACAAGTTTGAGACTGACTGGGCCTTCTGTTTCTTCCTCCACTGGAGATTCATAATACACATGAACATACTAAAGATCCAAGAAATACCGTACAAAAGAAACCCACGTATTGTTTAAGCTGGCATTTCCCAAGCATTCTTGACCACAAAATTCTTTAGACTATCCCCACTGACATTAGTATTCCAGAACATGGTTTGAAAAATTCTGAATTAAATCAAAGCTTCTTCAAGTCCACCATTCAAATCAGAAGCCAAGCCATGTCACCTAACATTCCACAGCTTCCCAACCAGAAAAAAAAAATCTAACAAATAACCTAGACTTGACGTCTTCTGTCCAGCCTGACTCACACAGCACTGAGTCTTAACAACCATGTTTATATAATTTTACTCTGCCACCCCACCCCTTAGCTACAACTGATTGGACCAGAAGTGAACACTTGACTGAGGATAAATCAGTCAGGTTCTCTCCAGAGAGAGCCTCACTAGGGAGGTATCCCAGCTCTGAAGTTAAAGTCCCAAAGCTCCTATTGCTGGAGATTCAGGAACTGTTCTGCTTAGAGCTTCTTTCTAAATCCTCCCCTTCGAGTGATAAAGACGGTGATGAGCATGTCCTGCCTACATTCTACTTCTCACTTCCAACAATTCCATGAAAATCCCAGAACTGAGTCTTCCTGACCCTAATCGGCCCCAACTGGGTCACTCATTCATCCCAAATCAATCACAGAGGACAAGAGGGTATGGGCCTCTGATTGGCTGGGCCTGAGTCACATGACCATTTCTGGAGCCAGGACTTCATCCTCCAGATATATGCCCTCCAGATATATGCCCAGGCATGGGATTGCTGGATCATAGGCTAAGTCTATTTACAGTTTTTTAAGAAATCTCTATACTGTTTTCCATAATGATTGCAGCAACTACATTCCTACCAAAAAGCCCATCTGAATCTCACAAGATTCAGACTATAGGAAGAGTGGTTCCCCAAAGTAAAACTGTGGTTCTGTGACCAGAAGAGGGAATAGAGAGTGGGTAGAATAGAAAAAAAAATAAAGATCTCCACCATACCCATGGCCACATTATGACTTTTATGGGTCTGAAGCACTTCTATCTTCATGAGTCCCTTTCTCCGTAAAAACATATATATTTAAAATGGTATTTTACTAGTGTGTTTGCATAAAGACAAATATATTCATATTCTTCTTATAATTTTAGAAGAAGTGAAAACATTTTTATGGTCTCTAGGCTCTCCACCTGCTGTGCCACTGGATACATCAGCCCTGACCACACCTGCTCTCAGAAGAAGCCTTTTCAGCAGGAACTTGTGCCCCCTAATCAGCAAGTACTCTTCCTGTGCCTGCCTTCCACACCATACTCTAGGTCGTCCCAAGAGCTCATGAGAAGGAGCAGCCAATTTCTCAAAAGAACCGACCTGGAGAAAAGGGAACTCAGTAAATTATGGCTTCTTAATAAGCATAATCTTCCTACTAAGGGGTTTATCTGCCAGAGTGGCCTTAATCTGCTTCCAAAGTTCACATTCATTAACTGCCCAATTTCTGAATGGTGCTGACAGCCCCCTTCACAAATCTCTCACTTGCTATATAACCCAAGTTATACTTGTGGCGGCTGTTTTTAGGATTATATGAAGTCAGTAACTTTACTTTCTCCCCCTCATAGTTTGAAGAGAGATGAACCAGGGGATGTTTTCATGAAGAGGAAAACCAGAGAAAGAAACAACCTGAAAAGGGCCCTGACTGCTTTGAAACCAAAGTCCAAAAGGGACTTGCTGAAGTTAGCTGGGAAACGTCTGCTCCCTAGTAATTTATCCTAAATGACTCCGGGTGGAGGATCACCTGTCAGTGTACCGTGGTGCACGCATCCTTATCTGGTGCACATATCCTTATCTGTCAGCCACTGGCTTAATATGCTGGTGGTTTTTGCATATTTGTGTATCAACTGTAGTATTATTTATTAAGCTTTTGTTTACTTTAAACCAGCTCACTTATTTTCCACATAAGCTCATTCTAAGCATGACCATCCACGGGATCAAAAAGCTTAAAAACCAGTTATATTTTTCCTGATACACTTAATTAAATGTGAACTATTCAAATAGAAAGTAAGTTTGTTTTCTATGTCTTGAGTCTGTTTCTGTTTTATAAATAAGTTCATTTGTGTCATATTTTTAGATTCCACATATAAGTGACATATGGTATTTTTCTTTTCTCTTTCTGGCTTAATTCACTTAGTATGACTATCTCCAGGTCCATCCATGTTGCTTCAAATGGCATTATTTTATTCTTTTTTATGGCTGAGTAGTATTCCATTGTATAAATATACCACAACTTCTTTATCCGATCATCTGTCAATGGATATTTAGGTTTCTTCCATGTCTCGATTACTGTAAATAATGCTTCTATGAACACCGGGGTGCAGGTATCTTTTTCGAATTAGAGTTTCCTCCAGATATATGCCCAGGCATGGGATTGCTGGATCATAGGGTAAGTGTATTTATAGTTTTTTAAGAAATCTCTATACTGTTTTCCATAATGATTGCAGCAACTACATTCCTACCAACAATGTAGGAGGGTACCCTTTTCTCCACAGCCTGTCCAGCATTTATTGTTTATGGACTTTTTAATGATTTAACCTCCAATGTTAAAAATTATCATCTGGACTTCTGTATTAATACCATCATGTTAATGGTATTATCAAAAATATAACTTGAATCACTACCACAACCTACAGCTTACTAATTAGTTTTATCAGTCTATCTCTTCTTAACCAATTTAACAACAACAGCCGTGACTTTTCACTACAATTCTCCTCTGAGTCCCTCTTAGCACCTTGATGAATTCTAACAACATGACTCATACCAGTAATACTCAGAGTCAGCCAATGCCACCCATCTAAAGAATCACCAACTTGGAAAAAGCTATGTATTACTATATGAATCACGCTACTGATGCTCCTAATTATAACATTCATAGCCACAGAATTAACTCCATTCTATATCTTATTAGAAGCAATGCTGGCCCCAGTATTATTATTACCCACTGAGGAAACCAAACAGAATGACTTAATGCTGGATTTTACTTTTTATTTGACACACTAGATGGATCTCTTCCACTTCTAGTTGCTCTTGTATATATCCAAAATATTATAGGTTCAAAAAACCTTTAAATAATCCAATACTGAGCCCAAAGAATATCTAATTCTTGACTCAATATTTTCATGTGACTAGCATGCATTATAGCTTTTTTAAGTAAAAATACCCCTCTGACTGCCAAAAGCACATGTCAAAGCCCCCATTCTGTAGTTCTTGCATCCGTTACTACCCAAACTCAGCCACAGTATGCTATGAATCACAACAGTCCTAAACCCCTTAGCAAACCACAGAGCATATCGTTCCTCATATTGTCCTTATGAGGAATAATTATAGCTAGCTCAATCTGTTTGTGCTAAATGGACTTAAAATCACTCATCGTGTACTCCTCCATTTGCCACACAGCACGTGCCATCATAGCTATCCTCATCCAAACACGCTGAAGTTACAGGCGTCGCCCATGGCCTCAAGTCAGTTATATTATTCTGCCTGGCAAATTCAAATTACAGACATATTCACAGTCAAACCGTAATTTTAGTCTGTGGCCTACAGACATCTCTTCCACTAATGGTAACATGATGACTACTCGGAAGTCTTACAAACCTAGCATTGCCCACCGACAATCAATTTCATCAGAGAACTACTGGTAGTAATATCTTTTTCATGATCCAACATCACCATCCTCCTAATAGGGATTAATGCAGTCATTACTGCCTTATATGCTCCATATGTACTAATCACAACACAACACTAACATGAGAAGACGCCCTCATCACTCTGTACCTGTGACCCCTTTGACTATTGTTCAACCCCAAAATTATTTGGAGACCCATGTACTGTAAATACAGTTAGACAAAAACATTAGATTATGAATCTAACAATAGAAGCTCAAATCTTCTCATTTACCAAAAAAGTATACAAAATGCTAACTCATGCCTTCATATTTAACCAAACTTTTAAAGAATAAGAGTAATCCATCAGTCTTAGAAACCAAAAAACTGGTGCAACTCCAAAGAAAAGTAATAAGTTTATTCCCTCTTCTACACTAGTCATGGTAATTATATTAACTCTGACAATTATAATAACAACCTCCAATGTCTACAAGAGCAACCCATATATAGCCATTTTCTGTAAAACCCGTATCTCATATGCCTTCATTACCAGCTTAATCCCCACGACAATATTCATTTACTCAGGCTAAGAAATAATCATTTCAAACTGGCACTGAATTACTTACTGTTCGACCCTAAAACTATCACTTGGCTTTAAATTAAAAGTATTGCTCAATGATATTCGTACCAGTAGCACCTTCTGTCACATGGTCAATCATAGAAGTCTCAATATGCTATACACACTCAGACCCTAACATTAATCTATTCCTTAAACATCTATTCGTAGTTCTCATCACTATACTAAATTTTAGTTACTGCCAACAATCTTCTCCAGCTTTTTAGCTGGAATCGTGTCCTTTTAGTAATTGGATGAATGGCATGGCCAAAGCAAACACTGCCGCTCTTCAAGGAATCATATATAACCGCACTGGTCTCCAGTTGGATTCATTATATTAATAGTGTGGCTCTCACTCAACTTCAATGCATGAGACTTAACAACAAATTTTCACACTTAACTTAAATCACACAAATTTACCCCTAAGTGGGCTTCTCCTAGCTGCAGCTAAAAAACATCCGCTCACTCTGACCTTCACCATGACTTCCTTTAGCAACAGAGGGCCCCGCTTCCAGTCTCAGCCCGGCTCCACTGAAGTACAATACTTGAAGTGGGTGTTTTCTTACTTATCCATTTTCACCCACTAATAGAAAACAATAAAACAACTCAAACAATAATATTATGCCTAGGACCTATCACCACACAATTTACAGCAATCTGTTCTCTTACCCAAAACAACATCAAAAAAAGTCTTCTTTTCTACCTCAAGCCAACTGGGCCTTATAACAGTAACCGTGGGCTCTAACCAACCCTACCTAGCACTCCCCCATAACCGCACACGCGTATTCTTCAAAGCAGTGCTATTTATATGTTCCAGATCCATTATTCACAGCCTAAATGGCAAGCAAGATAATCAAAGAATAGGAGGTCTATTTAAAGCAATACCTTTCACCACAATCTCCCTCCTCATCGGAAGTCTCGCATTAATAGGAATGCCTTTCCACACAGGCTTTTGTTCCAAAGACCTAATCATGGAAACCGCCAACACATCCTATACCAATGCCTGAGCCCCGCTAATTATACCTACTGTCACATCCCTAACGACTGTCTACCGCACTCAAATTATCCTCCTCGCACTCTTAGGACAGCCTCACTTCTCCACTCTAACTCGAATTAATGAAAATAATCCACTCCCAATTAATTCTATTAAACGCCTCTTAATTGGAAGTGTTTTGCTGGATTCTTTACCTCCAGCCACATCTCTCCAACAACTACTCCACAAATAACTATGCTTTACTATTTGAAATTAACAGCCCTTGTCGTGACTATTTCAGGGTTTATTCTGGCACTCAAAATCAACTTTACTACACAAAATCTAAAATTCAGTTGTCCCTCAAACCTATTCAAATTCTCTCATCTTCTCAGATACAGTCCAACTACCATATTAGCATGGTCTCGCATCAGATTTAGATACTAAACCTATCAGCATATCAAAAATTAGCATCATTACCATTAGATAGGATTTGACCAGAAAATGTTCTATCAATATCTACCTCACTTTTCCAAATAAAAATTTCTACACTAGTCTTAGACAAAAACAGCCTAAGTAAGTATTTCCTCTCCTTCCTCATGACACTTGCCTGAAGCATAGCTCTATTTAATTTTCATGAGCAACTTCCATAATTACCACACTACCAGTAAGCAATGACCAACCAGTCACAGTCACCAGCCAAGTACCGTAACAGAGCAATTTCTATAGCTTCCTCACTAAAAAAATCCAGAATTTCTAGTATCATAAGTCACTCAATCCCCCATTCCATTAAACTTCAACACAATCCCTACTTCTTCAGCCTTTAAAATGTAAAGAATCACTGCAAGCTCCATTATCAGCCCTGAAAGAAACATGCCTAAGACGGTTTTATTAGAAACTCGAACCTCAGGACACTGTTGGGTAGCCACAGCTGTTGCATAACCAAAAACTACTAATACACCCCCCTAAATAAAATTTTAAAACCATCAAACCCAAAACTGACCCACCAAAATTTATTACGATACCACAACCAATTCCACCACTCATAATTAACCCAAGCCCACCATAAATAGGTTATGGTTTTGAAGGAAAACCTACAAAACTAAATACAAAAATAGTATTTAAAATAAATACAATGTATGTCATTATTATTATTACATGGAATGTAACTATGGCCAACGACATGAAAACTCATCATCGTATTTCAACATAAGAACACTGACGGCCAACATTCAAAAATTCCACCCATTAATTAAAATTGTTAACAATGCATTTATCAACCTATCAGTTCCATCAAATATTTCATCAGGATGAAATTTCAGCTCCCTACTAGGCATCTGTTTAATTCTACAAATTTTAACAGGGTTACTCCTAGCAATACATTACACATCGGACACAACCACCACCTTTTCATTCGTAACCCGTATCTGCTGAGATGTAAATTACGGATGAATTATCTGACATCTACATGCAAAAGGAGTCTCCATGTTCTTTATTTGCTTATTTATCCACATGGGGAGAGGACTGTATTACAGGTCTCACATGTTCCTAGAAACGTGAAGCGTCAGAACCATCCTCCCGTTTATGGTAACGGCTGCAGCCTGTGTGAGTTACGTGTTAACAAGCGGCCAAATGTGCTTCTCAGGAGCAACAGTCATTACAGGTCTCCTTGCAGCAACTCTTCACCTTGGCACCAACCTAGTCGAATGAATCTGAGGAGGATTCTCAGTCAACAAAGCCACCCTTACATGCTTCTTCTTCCACTTTATCCTTCCGTTTTTTTGCAGCCTTAGCAGTTGTCCACTTATTATTCCTTCATGACCCCGGCTCTAAAAATCCAATAGGAATCTCATCCAACATGGACAAAACCCCACTGCATCCATACACAGTCAAAGATACCTTGGGTGCCTTGTTCCTATTTCTAACCCTGCTAGTACTATCCTCACCTGAACTTCCAGGGAACCAGACAACTGTACCCTGGATAACCCTTCAACACTCTCCCTCACACCAAACCATAATGACACTTCTCGTACCATTACACAATCCTACAATCAATTCCCAACAAACGAGGAGGCATGCTAGGACTTGCTAACACTAACATGAACCAGAGGACAACCTGTTGAACACCCATTTATTATCACGGGCAACTAGCATCTATTTTATACTTCCTTCTAATGCTAGTCCATACACCACTAACAGGCATCACTGAAAACAACCTCCTAAAAAGAAAAGTCTTTATAGTATATTTATTACCCTCGTAAACCAGAAAAACAGAACAACATCTCCCTAAGACTCAAGGAAGTAGCTTCAGTTCCACCACCAGCACCCAAAACTGAAGTTCTGCTTAAACTATTTCCTGAACAATTTGTTATGGGACATTTACACTGTCTTTAAGTACTACGTAAGTATTAAAAGTGGTACCATTAAAATCAACACTGCTATGTATTCCATGCATTATGCACCCTTCCACATACATAGTACATATATGCTTTATCATACACAATACACGAAATGTGTAATCGCACATTAATGATCTACCCCATGCTTATAAGCATGTACATTATCCTATTGACATGACATAATACATTATATTGGGCAACTCATATTAAACCCTTGTTCCTACGAATATCCATGAAGTAACTGAACTGGTTGATATCACATAGGACACATATATTATTAATTGTACGTGCCACATTAACTTAAATCATTTCCAGTCAACATGCTATCATAACCGATAATCATCATTATCATCAGGCTGCAAGAAACATCAACCTGCCCACAAACATGTCCCTCTTATTACTCGAGGCTCATAAATCACAGGGGTTTCTATGAATGAACTACATCTGGCATCTGGTTCTTACTTGAGGGCCATCTCACCTAAAATCGCCCACTCTTTCCCCTTAAGCAAGATACCTTAATGGACTAATGACTAATCAGCTCAATCATGCACATAACTGCGTTTCATGCATTTGGCGTTCTTCAATTTGGGGCAAATGCTGTGATTCCGCTACGGCTGTCAAAAGTCTTAACACAGTCAAGCAACTTGTAGCTGAGCTTAAACTGAGTATTATTTACCAACGTCATCAACCCACAAGGTGTTACTCTGTCAGTGGTTATGGGACATGATATAATTACACACATACGTACACACATACATACACATGTACATACACATGTACACACGTATCACATAAATAGCCTGTTCAACCAAACCCACCCTTATCCCTCGCCAAATCCACTCTTATATATCATCATCACCCTGCCAAACGCCCAAAACAAGGCAAAACATAAATATGTAAGATTCAACTCAAACATATTATCCTCATTCTACCAACCCAAAGCTAGCATAACTACAAACTAGCCTCCAAGCTATACCAATGAATTACTTAGATATATAGGGCTTACATAGACCGGCATTGCCCTAGACCTGCCATTTACCTCAAACAAAATCAAAATTAAAATACATTTCAATAATGCACAAAAGAAAAAAAGTATTTCAATACTAATTTTGACACAACACAAACTACTACACTGAATACCAGTATATCGCTTAAATACATAAATCTTATATGTACAAAAACCTACTCAACCTGTTGATGTAGCAAGGCCCTGAAAATGCCTAGATGGGTTTACTAACTCCATAAATACATAGGTTTGGCCCCAGCATGTCTATTAATTTTTGATAAAATTACACATGCAAGCATCTGCATCCCAGGGAGCATGCCCTCTAAACCATGAAAGATATAAAGGAGCAGGCACTGAGCATACCAAAAACTAGCTCACAGCGTCTTGCTTAACCACACCCCTACGGGACACAGCAGTGATAAAAATGACGCCATAAACGAAAGTCTGACTAAGTTATATTAAACGATCTGGGTTGGTAAATTTTGTGCCAGCCACCGTGGTCATACAACTAACCCAGATTAACAGAAATCTGGCATGAGGTTTGTTGAAGAGCACCTGAAATTAAAGGTAAGTCCTAGCCAAGCTGCAAAAAGCCATAGCTAAAACAAAAACAAGCTACAAAAGTGACGTTCACATTTCTGACTACACAACCGTGGAGATCCAAACTGAGATCAGATACCCCACTATGCTTAGCCCTAATTTCAAGTAATTACAACAGCAAAAATTTTGCCAGAATACTAGTAGCAAAAAGCCTGAAACTCAAAGGTCTTGGCGATGCTTCATATCCCTTTAGAGGAGCCTGTAATAAACCCCAAAAAACCTTACCAACTCTTGCTAATACAGTCTATTTACTACCATCTTCAGCAAGCCCTAAAAAGGAAAAATATACAAGTATAGTGATCAGAAATAAAAATGTTAGGTCAGATTGTAACCCATGGGATGGGAAGAAATGGGCTACACTTTCTACCTCAAGAATATAAGCTAATTTAATACAAAAGTTTTTCACAGAATTAAAAACCAAAGCAAGATTTAGTAGTAAATTAAGAATAGAATGCTTAGTTAAATCAGACCATCAAGTTCACACACACCACCTGTCACCCTCCTCAAATATGGATAACTTTCCATAAACTATTGACAAGTACCAAACATAAAAGAGGAGACAAGCTGTAACAAGGGAAGTATATTGGAAAGCATGCTCGGACAAATCAAAATGTAGCTTAAATAAAGCACCTAGTTTACACCCAGGAGATTTCATTTTGAACTAAAACTTGCCCAAATTTCCCACCAAATTCAACTACCATAAGCAAATTAAATAAAACATTCATTCAACATCTAAAGAACAGGAGATAGAAATTTAAACTTGGTGCCATAAAGTACCACAGGGAATGATGAACGAAGCATTGAAAGTACCAAAAAGCAAAGCTTATCCCTTCTACCTTTTGCACAATGATTGAACTAGAAAACTTTAACAGAGAGAACTTATGTCAAACACCCCCAAACCAGACAAGCTACTTAAGAACAGTTTACAAGAACAAACTCATCTATGTGGCAAAATAGAAGATTTATAAGCAGAGGTGACAAGCCTCATGAGCCTGGTGTTAGCTGGTTGTCCAGAAAAAGAAAATTACTTAAAGAATCGTAACTTTTAATGTGGACGTTGCTCTTAAAAGGTACAGCTTTTTAGACACAGGATACAACTTTTCTCAGAGAGTAAACACAATTCCATAGTTGGCTTAAAAGCAGCCACCAATTAAGAAAGCATTCAAGCTCAACAACACATTCATCTTAATACCAACAATAAATAAGCCAACTGCTAATTTAATACTGGACTAACTAATCTATTAATTAATGGAAACAATACTATTAATATGAGTAACAAAAAATAACTATCCTTGCATAAGCCTATATCAGGGCAGACAGCCCACTAATAGTTAACAATAAAGTAAACCTAAGCCAACAATTATTTATCAAAACAACACTTAACCCAACACAGAAATGCACTTAAGGAAAGATTTTTAAAAGTAAAAGGAATTCGGCAAACACAAACCCTGCCTGTTTACCAAAAACATCACCTCTAGCAAAACTAGTGTTAGAGGCACTGCCTGCCCCGTGACACGTGTTTAAGGGCCGTGGTATCCTGACGGGGCAAAGATAGCGTGATCATTTGTTCTCTAAATAAGGACTTGTATGAATGGCCACACCAGGCTTTTACTGTCTCTCACTTTTGATCAGTGAAACTGGCCCTCCTGTGAAGATGAGGGAACAATAATATTCCATTACATATATATGCTGCATCTTCTTTATCCATTCATCTATTGATGTGCACTTATGATGCGTCCATATCTTGGCAATTATAAATAATGTTGCTATTAATAGTGGGGTGTATGTATCTTTCTGAATTAATTCTTATTTTGTGGATGGCCTTATTCCTTTGATAAATATATGTTTAAAAAACTAAAGCTCTAAATGTTCTTAGAAACAATGAAAAGTACATATATGTCAACTTTAAAATATGTGCAGCACATTGTGTATATGTATTTACATGCAATGCACCGTATATGTGCAGTCAAATTGTAACAATTCTATCTAATAAAACTGAAAAATGAAAAAAAAAAGAGGAGAGAACAATATAATAAGACAAGACCCTTTGGAGCTTTAATTAACTAATCCAAAAAATAATAATAATAAACAAGAACCTAACCTCAGGGGATAACAAAGCTTTTAATGGATTAACAATTTTGGTTGGGGCGACCTCAGAGAATCCAACAAGCTCCAAGTGATTAAAATTTAGACCAACTAGTCAAAATGCTTCATCACTTATTGACCCAAAATATTGGTCAACAGAACAAGTTACCCTAGGGATAACAGAGCAATCCTATTCTGGAGTTCGTATCGACAACAGGGTTTAGGACCTCAGTGTTGGATCAGGACATCCCAAAGTTGCAACAGCTATTAATGGTTCATTTGCTCAACGATTAAAGTCCTAAGTGATAGGAGTTGAGACCAGAGTAATCCAGGCAGGTTTCAATCTATTACACATTTCTCCCAGTACAAGAGGAAAAGAGAAATAAGGCCTACTTTACAAAAGCACTGTCAAATCGATTAATGATATCACCTCAAGTCAATTAATTTATACATACCCTACCCAAGAACACGGTTTGTTAGGGTGGCAGAGCCCAGTAATTGTGTAAAACTCAAACCTTTATCGCCAGAGGTTCAATTCCTCTTCCTAACAAAATGCTTATGATCAACACTCCTTCACGCACTATCCTGATCCTACCAGCTGTAGCATTCTTCATGTTAACTGGATGAAAAGTTCTAGACTATATGTGGCTCTGGATAGGGGCCAAACATCGTCAGCCCCCGTGGATTATCACACTCACTGCCGATGCAGTCCAATTATTTACTAAAGCACCACTACGGACCACCATCATCAGTTTCTATACTCAGCACTGCACCAATTCTAGCCTTAACACTAGCTCTCACAATAGGAATCACTCTTCCCGGACCCCAGTCACTAAGTAACATAAACCTATGGGTACTATTTACACCAGCCATTTCAAGCCTAACCTTTTACTTCACCCTCTGATCCGGATGGGCTTCAAATTCAAAACACGCCCTATGAGCGATAGCACAGACAATCCTGTATGAAGTAACACTAGTGATTATTCTATCAGTCCTATGGATAAACAGATCACTTACACTTTCAACACTATTACACCAGAACACATAAGATTCATTTCCTCATCCTGACTCCCAGCCATACATGATGTGTTTCCACTCTAGCAGAAACTTGCTGAGCCCTATTTGATGTACTAGAAAGAGAATCAGAATTAGGATTCGGCTTCAACGTGGAATATGCCCAGGCCCATTCACCCTGTGCTTCCTAGCAGAATATGCCATCCTGTCATAATAAATATTTTCACAACAATCCTATTTCTAGAAGCATTGCATAATTCCTACTGACCAGAATGACATACAGCCAACTTCATCATTAAAACACTCCTCCTAACAATAGCCTTTCTATGAATTCAAGCGTCACCACTCCGATGTGATCAACTCATACATGTCTCATGGAAACATTCCCTACCACTAACACTAGCCCTGTGTACATCACACGTTGCACTACCTATCGCTACATCAAGCATCCCACCACAAACATAAGAAATACGCCTCACAAAAGAGATTACTTTGATAGAGTAAATAATAGAGGTTTAAATCCTCTTATTTCTAGAAATACAGGAATTGAACCTACCCCTAAGAATTCAAAATTCTTCATGTTACCACATTATACCACATCCTATAGTTAAGGTCAGCTAAATAATCTTAGAGTCCATACCCCAAAAATGGTGGTTTATAGACTCTCTGTACTAAAAAAAACTCTTATTATCTTCACTTTTATTGTACAGACCATCATCTTAAGAACTGTAATTGTAATAACAAGCTCACACTGGTTACTTACCTGCATCAGATGCAAAATAAACATATTAGCTATTATTCTCATTCTACTAAAAGAAATTCAACCCAAGAGTTACAGAAGCATCCACCCAATATTTTCCAGCACAGGCCACTGCATAAATACTACTTAGAATGGTTTCATCATTAATGTTATACACTCTGGTCAATGAACTATTACAAAAATTTTTTTAATCAGCAAGGAGCTCTCCTCCCCATAGATACTTTCCTCTCTTCTCCACTAGCGATATTTATAAACTGCATTACTTATTTATATATATATATGTGTGTGTGTGTGTGTGTATGTGTGTGTATATATACACATATATGTATATAGTTGTTGCCATATCTGTCTCCTCCACTCAGCTGAGCTCTGCAAGGGCAGGGACCATGATTCGCTCACCAATATGTTGTTGGTGCCTAGCATAAACGCCTGGCACAAGGCAGTTTCTCAATAAGTTATGGTGTAATAAATGCGGAGCAAAGTTTGCCCACATCCACATTAAACAATGCCCAGAACCCTTCTCATTTTGGTCCAGTTCCGGCTCCAACAATCACTCTGGAGCAATACAGTCAACTTCTTTACCCCAGGCTACAAAGGGAGTCTTTGCTCTCTAGTCTATCTGTATGTCAATGGGATCACTACTTTTCATTATGGCAAAACTGACATTCGGCACATCAAGAGGAAGGACATGATGATGTAAGTAACGAAAGGCTTTTACAACTTCCAACCATGAACGTGGGGTACATGGAGGGATGGAAGTTCCTAACAAAGAAAATGGTTTGGTTCATCAACAGGGAAAAGTGTGAATTTAATTAGGACTCTACAGTGGCTGAGATGCAGACCTCATCTTTTATAGCTGCCTTCAGCAAGAGAAATGGAGATGATAAATCAGAAATCTGGAATCATTACCAAGGCTGCTAAAATCCAGCCCAAACACTAACTGACCTCCAGGAGTGACAATAGAGTTTTGGAATCAATGTATCCATACGTCCAAGCAATCAATAATCCCCAGGGAAGCCAGTCAAATTAGCCGGGGCCCAGCAGACTGCAGCCTGAAATAAATAGCCTAAAGGAAATCCATTGTTGGCCAAAATTGGAACGGAAATCAGAAAACAAAAGCTTGGCACTGGTCCCACAATTCTTCTGACAATGGATGCTCCTTTTTCCAAAAGACTGTAAACTCTTTGAGGACAGCAATTCTGTCCATCCCTTTACAGATATATTCTGAGAGCCCAGCCCAGTGACACGTACGTAGCAAATCTTCATCAAATATAAGTTGAAAGAGTGAGTGAATAAATAACTAAATGCTGTAGCATCCTTTCTTAAAATTTGAAGCATGTTATTGCTGTCAATTTCTCCAGTTTTGCATCTCACCGTTCTCCACCATGCAACTGAACCTCTAGCCAAGGTGCAGACGTGGAGGAAATGGAGCCTTCATCCATGGACAGAGGAAATGTAAATCTGTACAAGCACTTTGAAAAACTATTCGGCAGTATCTACTAGTGTTGAATATATATATTATATGTCATGATCCAATAATCCCATTTCTAAATATATGCTCAGGAGAAATACGCATACATGTTCACTAAAAGACACATACAACATGTTCATAGAAGTCACTATTCACAATGGCCCCAAACTAGAAACTACCAAGATGCCCATCAATGGTAGAATGGATGAATATGTTATGATGCAATTATACAGTACAGTATGGTAATGAGAATGAACGAACAACAATTACAGGCAACGGAGTGGGTGCAAATGACAAATATCATGTTGTGTGAAAGAATCCAGACATGGTGGTACTAGTGTGTGATTCAATTTTTATAAAGTTCAAAAGCAAGCAAAATAATCTATTCTGTTAGAAGACAGGAAATGGATAACCTTGGGGCCAGCAGTGACCAAAAGTGGTGACGGTGGATCTTGAGGAATACTAGCAAAGATGCATTTCTTGATCTCAGTGCTGGTTACATGGATATGCTCAAACTGCAAACATTCACTGCACCACATGCACTTGTGATTTGTGCTTCTTCTACATTTAAGTTGTACTTTATTTAAAATTTGTTTTTAAGTAAAAACTAATAATTCTAGTCAATGAGTTGCAAACCCTAATGTTTTTAGAGGCCACTGTATGTACTTAATGTATGTGAAAGAAATGGGCCAGTGGGCTACGCATGAGGGAAAAAAAAAGTGGGAGGCTGCAATGAACAGGGAGGCAAGTCCAACTAAAGACACTTAAATTCAGATTCTTTTAAACTCTGTGCTCACCCAATCAAACATGACTGTGTAACCAATTCAACCCAAGTATAACCAAATATCAATCTCTTCAGGTCCAGTCTGCATCCAACCACCCACAGCCTTTAGACACATCTGAGAGCATGCCCCCAAGCCTCAGCTCTCAAGCTGCCTTCTGCCACATTCTCCAAAGGTAATGCCTTTCTCATTCTCCAAGGCATAGCTCAAATGTTTATTCATTAGAAAGTCTTGCTGACCCTTCCTCTCTCAGGCATTAATAATCACTTTCTCCTTTGTGCTGCCGTGAGACTATGTCTCTCCCACAGAGTATGAGCTCCAAGAAGATGGGGATTGCTATTTTGTTCACAGCCGAATCCTCAGCACCTAGGACAGCGCCTCACACATAGTAGATGCTTGTTATGTAGGTTGAGAAAGACAGAGAGACAGAAAGACTGTAGCTCTGAAATTATGCCCTTTATCTAGAAGGACGTGGTTATAAAGCCTGTAAACAAATATGCAAAGCAATCAATACTCCATACCAAATCCGGAGGACTACGCAAACAGCCCTTTATTTGGGACGGGGGTTGGAATTGTGTCTTTATTCTATCATAGCACTATGCCAATGCCTAAAGCTACTCCAGCGGCTACATGGATTTTCTTCTTGACTCTTGGGAATGATCCCATAAGGCACTGCCAACTTGGAAGCCTCTTCCACTTGGACCCTCATTGTCTACGACCTCTCCCCTCTGGACCCTTAGCTTATTAAAGACAATGTTGGGAGGAGGGTAGAGCTCAGTGGCAGAGTGCATACCCAGCATGCACAAGGTCCTGGGTTCAATCCCCAGTACTTCCATTAAAAATGAATAAATAAATAAACCTTATTACCTCCCCCCACCAGAAAAAGGCCAGTGTTCATTCTGCTTGTGTTCAGTTTCCAGTGCAATTTTTCAGCCATGTGGATCTTCCTTTTGTTCCACTGCTGGGTTAGAGGTTGGGGCATGAGGAGGGGATGAAGATCCTTTGAGGAGAAGACGAGAGGTACTCACCCTGGCCTCCCTCATGGATGATCATCAAAAAAAGCAATCAGATGTGTCACACGGCCAAGATTAACCCCATTACCTCATCCTCTATGCATTATTATGCTAAAAGAATATCTATCTTCTACTGCTATACTAGCCTTGGTATATGCCATAAGAAGGTGTGAGTGGAGGGAGAAAAATATGTGTTTCTGCTCTTCTATCATAATAATCATCACACTGCATTTTGCTTTGTTGTACACAATCTGCCTCCCCTAGGAGACGGTGAGCTCCCTAAGGGCACGGACTACGTTTCATTCTTCTATACATCTAAGTGTCCTCAAGGCACTCACAAAGGGGTGGAGGTGTATGCCATATGATGCTGTGCTCTGCTGGGTAGTGGTTGAGAGAAAAGCTGTTGCCACTTGTGAAAAAGTAGTATTTTAAACCAAACTCATGTTTGCCTCCAACAGATTGCATCTGTCCAATGTTCTGTATGGTTGTGTTTATGCTACAGAAGACAAAAGGCACCAAGTGGGAGTCTGGGGTAACTGAAAGCTTGACCATTCAGAATGATGGGTCTGAATAACAGCTCTGTCAGCTGGAAGCTCTGGGTGCCCACCCTGTCTTTGGCATACATAATACTGCATGCAGGGTAGAAGATTTAAGATGCCATAAATGCATTCCCTGGACTATGAGAGCATCGACCAGCACCACTAGGCACCAGTACCACACACAACCTAACAGGGGGTGCAATTCCAGCCAATATTTTAAAATCAAAAATAACTTTTTTCTTAATACAAACATCATCTATGCTAACTGTGGAAGATTTAGAAAACACAGGGAAGGGCAAATAAT
The DNA here is from genome assembly GCF_048773025.1 of Camelus bactrianus. Classification (NCBI taxonomy): domain Eukaryota; kingdom Metazoa; phylum Chordata; class Mammalia; order Artiodactyla; family Camelidae; genus Camelus; species Camelus bactrianus. Next base: position 10,558,039 of record NC_133570.1, read on the forward strand.
TTTTTAAAATGCATGTGATACTAGTACCTAGAAATAAACACTGTAAGTCCCTACAGACTTTAATACGCCAATCCTAGCACTGATCTCAGAGTGTTTGGCTAGATCTTCATGTTAATTCAACTCTGCTCCACGTGGCTTCTGCCAGGTGTGGTCCTCCCTTCCATGTCCATTGCCACTTCCACTTCCCTCCAGCCATAGTGACTCTCATCTCCAGTGGACCATAAGCAAAGGATCATCTTGCTGCTCTTCTTTTCATTCTACAATCCACATGCAGTTATGGCATAAACTCTGTGTCCATCTTCTCTCAAGCCCTTCCCTTTGGATTACAAAGAGCTTACATCATAAACTAAAAAAAAAAAAATTACTATCATGTTCCTGCTACAACCACCTTTATTCTCCGCAAGGCAAGACAGATACTTCTTAGTTGGGGAAGCATACGTACTGGGAAGGAGAATACTCCCCCAAATGCACACACACATAGGCATTTCTACATTTCAACAGATCGAAAAAGCTAGTAATTACAAGACACACTATTTTTTTAAATGTTATTGAAGTGAAAGCACGCAAGGAGAAATGTGTAAGAAACATAAATGTATAGCTCAATGAATAATCACAAACATCTGTGTGGCTGCCAGCTGGGTCAAGAAACAGAATGATGCCAGCCTTTCGGAAGTCCCTCCCTCCAGCATGTTCCCTCGACCCTCTCAGAGGACAGAACCTGCCTTGACTTATAACACTGTATCTTGGTTTTGCCTGGGATTTTGAACTGTACGTATATTCTTTTGTTTACGATTTCTATCATTCAACATTGTACTTGTGAGATTCATCCTTGACTCCTCACTATTTTATGTACCCCTAAGAAAGAAAAAACACTACCAATTAAACTATGCCACAAAGCTTTCTTATCACTTATCATTTTTATTTTATGCCTATTTAAAGAGCTCTTTTAGACTTATTTGTTCAGACTTTTATCACATATTATTCTTATGCACTCATAAAAAAAAGGAAAATACGAGCAAAATAAATTGGCAGGATATTCCGAAAACTCCTTTCTATTCAGAATCCAACTCTTCTAAATCACCTTTGACTCACAATCAAGGATTCCCATTTCTTTTTGCCATTCATTGCACCATGGCGTTGGTGATGTGACTTTTCCTCAAAGAGTGTCCCACTGTTGTCTCCAAAGTTCTCTTCTGAGCTGATGACACCAAGTATGGATGCTTAAATTTTCTTACTCTTACTAGAAGTGTCAGTGGAAGGTTTTTAGACATCAACCAGAATTCATAGTCCTTCCTCAAATGGTCTTTAATGGTTTGTTGAAACTGAAGCATGGAGCTAAGTGGTCCATTCAGGCCACCAGGAATAAGAACCAAATGTGCAAACACTCAGACAATGACAACCACATAAAAATGACTGTCTAGCTGACAGTGGCTGTAGGATGCCATCAATCCCCAGACACATCCCAGTTTCTGAGGTGACACAATGTTATTTAACGTGTATTTTAGAAACAATGAAATGCAGTAATAGTGTAGTGTTCTCTCTTACTTTAGTAGAGTAGGAAATGGTCATGTGATAGGACTATACTTCCCTAAGATAGGGAGAGGGGAAAAACAATCAGAGATGAGTAATTCAGTATATCAAGAAAATATTTGGGCCAAAAACATTAATAAGCCTATTTAGGGATAAAGTGGGTTTGGCTGAATTTACTTAAATTTTGACTAAAAAAATTTCTTTGATGCTTTATGTCTTATTTCTCTGATGATTTCACAGTAGCTGTGCTCACCATCACAGGGAACGCCACCACCATTCATCCACCCACTTCCCACGACAGAAACTTAAGCGACAGCGCCCTTGCTCATGACCCCCACACCCAGTCCAAGTCTAAATGGCATCTTTCCAGTCACCTGAAGATCTCTCCTATCTGCCCACACCTCTCTCTTCATCACAAGCAGCCCAGTTTAAATCACCATCATTGCTCACTTTGCTGATACAGACGTAACCTTACGGGTCAAATCTCATCTCTTCTAGGCCCACTACCATACATCCATCTCCCACCAAGCAAAGAAGGGATCTTCCTAAAATGTAAATCTAGGCATGCCACCCCATGGCTCTAGCAAATGATGTCCAAACTCCTTTCCTTACCGTGGCTCATAAACTCCTGCAATTTCTGGATGAGAAATACCACACATGGCTAGGCTGGTGTATCCTGATCAACTCTAGGGCACACCATGCTCTAGGCCGTAACTTGGCTCACGCTGTGGAGTTGCACCATACACAATATACAAAGCAGCCCTGTCCCTGCTTACTTGTCCAGTCTCATCTGTACCACTTTCCTCCTTGCTCTCCATATTGGACCCATATGGACCTTCTCTTAGTCCCCCAAACACACCAAACTCCTTTCCAACTTTGTCTATGCTGTGCAATCTTTTTAGGCACCCATACCCTCAATCGCCCCTTCACTTAAATAACTCCTACTAATCCTCTATGTCTCAGTTTGAATGATACTTCCTCAAGAAAGCCTTCCCTGACTGTCCAGGCTTTCTGTACAACCACTCATAGACCTGGTTAAAATTGTATTAGATTCTTTTTTATGTGCTTTATCGCTTAAAATCTGGTTTCTTGCCTGGCGTGTAAGCTGCTCAAGGGAACTGTCTGTCTTTTCACTGATGCACTCCCAATGCCCAATATAGTGCCAGGCACAGAGCAGGTGTTCAATAAGTAGGGAACGAATGAATGAGTAGAAGGGTAGATGTAGGGTGGATGGATAGGGAAATAACTGATGAATGAATGAATGAACCCCTTTATGACAAACAGAGGCAGCACTGATTCATTTGGTGAATTTCAGGGCTGCTTCGTATCTCCATTCTTCTCTCCTTCTTCTCCCTAACCTGCCACCCACCTAAACTGGTCTGACAATTGGGCCCCTCCAAGGGTTCAAAACTGCCTTCAACCTAGAGTGGCCAACTGTAGCAAAGAAAACACAAGCTACCCAGCTAAATGTGAATTTTAGATAAGCAATGATTTTTTTTCTTAGTATGTCAAAATGAATAATAATTTTAAATATCAATTTCATTTTTATATACTTATACTTTAAAAAGTCATTGTTTACCTGAAATTCAAATTTAGGAATCCTGTAGTTCATCTGGCAACTGTAATTCCACTTCTTCAAACCTGGACCTGCTTACCTTCAGCTCCACCCTCTGCCTTCTACCCACTTCTGTGTCACAGGGGTCTGACCTCTGCGGACTACATTTCCCAGAACCCTTTGCTAGCTGGCTTCTGGGTTGGACCAGTGGGAGGCACAAGTGGGAGAGTGACAGGTAACAGTAAGAAAAAAGTCAGTCTTCCTCTCCCGTCTTCTCTGCCTCAGGCAGCATCTCTAGTAGTAGCTCCTGCTAGAAGGTGCTGTGTGGTTCCAACTTCCAAAGGGTGACCCCAGCTCCTGGTCACGCCACCTCCTCTCTGTTCCACCAGCCTAGGAATGGCAGCTTCCTGCTGCTGCCAGTCTCCAAGCTACCTCACCGTTTCAGTTTGTCTCCTCTACTCTTTGCTCATCTGTATAACCTCTCCCCTGCACTTAATTCCTTCTGCATTAAAACCTCAGAAGGTTTCTGTTTTCCTAATTTGAACCCCAGACTGATACACTCCAAGCCTCTGACTCCTTGTTGGTCTGACCTGGTTGCTGCATAAACTCTTTCTCCTTAGTAAACCAAGTGCAACATCCCCAGTGCCAGCCCCATTTTCAAGTCCTTTCACTTTGATTGTAGTTAGAGATTGCTTCTCTGGTCTAGTGTTTGAGGAAATGGCTTCAGTATTATTTTTATGAGTAATAATAATGATGCTAATATTTATTCAGCAGTTACTATGTGCAAAGAACTATATGTGCTTCACCCCATTTACCTTCCAATATAACTTTATGGCTTGATACTATTGTCCCCACTTGGCAGATGAGAAGTCTGAGGCTCAGAGACCAAGGTGATGCATTTAGAAAGGGAGCCCCAAGCCAGTGTGACTCTGTGCTCTGAACTGTCCCCCTCTACTGCCCGGGAATCCAGTCCCATCTTCCTCTGCCCACGCTCTCAGAGCCAGTGCCAGTTCTCTCAGAGGATATGGGCATCTTTAGAAGCTGCTGTGTGGGCTTTCTCTGGAGGGAACTTTGAGTTTTTCAGCCAGTAGTCTTTATCTTGAGGCTGCTTTGAATGAACACGTCTCCATGGTGTATGTGTATGTGGGGGTGGGTGTAACAAAGAGGGAGTGACCTTGAAATTTGCAGTGAAGTCCCTCTGTGTCAGCTGTCATCACGGTGAGATGCCAGCCAGGCGGCTTGGCAGGGGACTCAGGGAGACATGAAAGACACCGACTCAGATGAAAGGAGATACCATTAATCAGCAGAGGGGCCGTTGGCAGCAAGGGAGTATCTGCTCAACAAAATATGAAGTGTCACCCAAGCAGCACAGTGAGAGGGCCGCCTGATGCATGCTGCCTTAGAAAGGCCCATTTTATAGCAAAAATAAATAACGAGAAGAGGGTGACATCCACCCCTCCATCACTCTCCTGAGTTTCTGGGGAAATTGCAGAGAATGGACTCCGAGCTTCACAATCAGAGCACGTGGAGGAGCCCCCAACAGGGACTCAGATCCCTCCGCTACAGACCTCAGCCCTGCTAGCCACCAGCTGCTGGCCTCACACAGATCCAGCTGTTTAACATTTGCAAACCAATATCAATTTTTAACATGGCACGGGTGTCAGGGAGTGGGCAGAAAGCCAGGCAGGAATGAAGTGAGCACAATTTGATTTGGCCAAGTTTCCTGCTCTGGGGAGTAGTGGAGGAGGGAAGGCAGGATGCAGTCTGGACAACCTGGGAAGCAGACGGAGTATGTGTCTGGCGGGTTCCTTCCCAGGACTCCCCACATCAAACATGCATTGCTCACAGGTCATTGCCATGCTGCCCCAGGAAGGCCCACCTGCAAAGTCCGATTCGTTTGTTGCCTATTTAACAAGCATTCACCGAGCACTTACCATGTCCTAGGCGTTGTGCTGGGGTAATCCCAGACTCCATCAGGGAGGACTTTCCCCATCTTCTGTCCCATCCGTCAAGACCTTGCTTTTTGGTCATTCTGATTATTCAGGTCAAGAATATTCATTGAGCACCTACTCTGTGCTGGGCACGACAGCTGAATTCACAGCAGTGGATAAGACAGATCCGGCCAGTGATAGATGGTGGAAAGAATAACAGATTTGTAGCCCAATGACCCACTTTGGACAGGCGGGTTAGCCCCTCAGAACATCAGTCTCCTCCTACAGAAAGTGAGGGTGTTCCCACTCATTCATAAAGACATTGTGAACCTCAGAGACAAAGGATGTGAAAATTTCTAAGCACACCTACAAAGACCCTATTTCTAAATAAAGTCACATTCTGAGGGGAATAGCAGATATAAACCTGGGGGGATACTACCCTACTATAATTCTACTGTTATCAATGAAGTAATATTTTTTATGGTTTGAATGTATGTTTTTGTCTCTTATTCCTCAACCTCCCTATAATCTCCCAGAGATCAGGAAGCGTGGGTAACATTGTCTGGGGTCCCCATTTTTACCAACATCTAAATATCTGTTGAATGAATGAGTGAATGACTTACTAAAGGGATATTAATTGGGGGTTGAAACCTCAAGAGCCAGGCTGGGAACACAACCAAGAGAACACTGGGCCTGATGGCGGGAACTGGAGGGCACATGACCTCATGAGGGCACTGCTGCTGGACTCCAGCCAACTCCTGCCATGCCAGAATCAAGCCAAGAGTTGCCAGACCTTCTAATTTTTCAACAAAAGTAGAATACGTGGCTTTTTACGTGAAATCTCCCAAGTTTTAAATGTTGGCAATAAACTAAACTGCTAAAAACACAGTACAGAATAAGCAAAATACACCTTTAAGCTGTATTTGGCAGACCACCAGCTTATAACCTCTACTAAGACATAAGGAGTGACTCTGATGGCGTCATTTCAGGCAGGCCAGTGACAAAGACGTCACTGAGATGACTGGCCTTGCAATGTCTCTCCTCTGCCTGCCGGTGGGTTCAGTGTTTGTGACCCCGCAAAAATTTACAAGTGAAAGACTCACGTGCTCATCAATTCGTGCATTCAAGAAGTACTCAGGGGAACTCCACACTGCATGATGCTGTGTGCTGGGGTGGGCACACACAGGAGCCCAAAACAGCCATGATGCCTGCCCTCAAGGAGCCTGGAAAGGGAGGGAGAGATTAAACTGATCATTATTCAAACAATTATTTAGTTGTAACTATGGTGAACTGAAAAGAAGACAGAGCAAATTTTCCCCTCTCTTAGTTTTTTGGTATTTTTGTTTAATTTATTTGAGAATGGAGATATGTGGAGGGGCTCGTGGTTATAACCCAAACAAGAGAATAGAATTCTTTTTTTTTTTTTGAGGTTTTTTCTTTTTTAACATTTTTTATTGAGTTATAATCATTTGACAATGTTGTGTCTAATTCCAGTGTAGAGCACAATTTTTCAGTTATACATGAACGTATATATATTCACTGTCACATTTTTTTCTCTGTGTGCTACCATAAGACCTGGTATATATTTTCCTGGGCTATACAGTATCAGAATTCTTTAAAAAGTGGACAGGAAAAGGCAGCAGCAACAGCTACCATTTAGTGAGCATCTACTATATGCCCGTCATTGTGCCGGACATGTTAGATGTGTTTTCTTTAGCTTCCAAAATAAGTCTGCAGGGTGAGTATTATTTCCATCTTCTAAAGGAAAAACACTAAGGCTAAGTAAACTGCCCAAGATTCAGAGTGCAGTGAGCGGCAGAGCCGAGACTCCAACGCACAATTGTCTCGCTCTGTGGCTCATGGTCTTTCAGTCACATAACGCTCTTTCTCCGCAAGCACCCACCACCAAGTGCAAACTCCCTGTCCCAACTTCCAGCCAAGAGAGTAAACAATCTCTGGAAGGTATAATGGCCCAAACATAACCGAAGTTCATTTCTCACTTGTCTAATATTCCAAGGCAGTGGTCCTGGTAGGGCAGCGCTGGCAAATAGTAACTTAAGGACCCAGAACCTTTGTATCTCCTGGCTTTGGCACCTCCAAAAACAAACTGGCTTCCAAGGTACCCCGGGTGGGAAAAGAACAAGAAAGACTGTGGGTGTGAGGTTTTTATGGGCCACGCAAGAGGGAGGCTACATTTCTGTTTATATCATTGGCTACAATTCAGTCACATGGTGACAGCTGCTGCAAGGGAGGCTGGGAAGTGTAGTCTGTGCACCGAGGAAAAAGGGAAATTCATTTGGTGATCAGCTAGTCCTCCTGCCACACAGCTTCCCAGTAATCCATTTATTCTGGTTGTATCTTTTGAGTACTTGCAAAAATTCACCCAGGCTTATCCTCCCTGCTGGAGTGTCCAAGGAGCTTTATTCATGTACCTTACAGTTTTATATTCACATGGGTAGCTATTGAAAGTCAATACAACTGCTTGACACTATCATCACCTGAGGCTGGAGTCTCAGGGAGAGATAGGCTTTCTTTTCCACAGATTAGAAATGAATGCAGCCCCCTAAGCAATCTTGCCAAGGAGTAAGAAAATGATATAAAGAATGAAAAGCTTTCAAAAAGAAGATATTACTCACACATCGTCCAGAGCTAGGTCTTCAAAGGAGGTATGAAAATACCATAAGCCAATTTCAAGCAAATGTCATCCAAGACTCTTAAGAGGTTCCCTCTTGTCAAGTTTCCCTTCATGATACACTGAAAATTTTAGGGTACATCAATAAATCATGACTTGCCATTTCCCTCCAAAACTCTCCCTGTTGTGAAATTCCAAGCAGCTAATCCTTAGAACAATACCTTCAAGAAGATTTTACTGGGTATGTCTGGGTTTATGTTCCCCTTTATGTAAAGAAAGAACTCTTGCCCTATTCACCACCAGCAAGAGATGCACATTGAAATGGGTTTTTCTCCCCCAGTTTGGGGAATACACGCTGCCTTAAATGCTTCCCCTACAAGAGGAATTACCCAAACTCTGTTTCATGGAATAGTCTTCCTGTGAATGCTAATACAGGTTCTGAAAGAAAACAGGAGGCAGAAAAATGATTTTGGAGAAAAAACAGGGAGGGACAAGCAGGAGGGTTAAAGAAAGATAAAGAGGTTTCTTTACTGCAGGCCTTTCAGAATCTTTTGTATGTTAATTCTGGACTGAAAGAGAACTTAGGTTGACTCTGCAGACAGAAACAGCTTCTATCCTTTCAATGGACCATAAGATGTCCATAGAGAGTATGCTTTCCATATATAGAATTCTTCTGAGTTTGAAAAACAAGGGGCTCTGGTCTGCTCAAAATATTCCTAAATGAGATACTGGGTACATTCTCTGTTCACCCCAATGCAAGTCAACAGTCTAGGAAAGAAAAAAAAGCTCTAATTCAACTTAAGAACAGAAGTTTTGGGGCCAAAAGACCTGGGTTCAAATCCTCATTTTTGCATTCACCTACTGTGCAACCTTGGGTAAATTAACTAATCTCTCTGAGCACCATTTTTTTGATGTTTCATTTCTTCATATGTGAAATGGGGATTATAATAACCATTGTCCCTATCTCACTGGGACATTACAGAATTAAGTGACACAAACTCGGGAAAATACTTAGTACACTTGCTGGCACACGTAAGTAACCTGCCCTCCAAAAATATTAGCCAGTATCATCATCACTATAGTAAGCTGTATTTCCCAGATCTATATGGCATGGGAACCTTTTAACACAGATTATCCATTAGCATCTCAAGGAACACTGCAGAATCAAGCTTGGGAAATGCTAACTAAAAGGGCATCTTATAAAGATGGCATCCTGTGATGCTGACAGACTACAGGGGATTGCAGGACCCAGAAGGTGTTCATCCCGGGGCTCAACATCATGAACGTGGTCCCTCTACCCATTTCTCAAAATCCAAAACGGTACATCTGGAGATGGTGCCAACTTTCCGGGTCCACCTGCAAATTCTTGGTGTCTGGCTGGGTCTTCTGCTCACTGAGTCCCAATCCTAGCCAGGGCTCGCAAAGTGTGAGGCTAACCTTCCTCTGTTTAAAATGAGGATGGGCTGGCTGAACACGTCATGGACTGTCTTTATACCCACCACCGAGGTCAATGCTTCCCCGTCTCTTCCTGTGGCTTATTCGGCTCCCATGGTAGACTGCCCTTTCCCCTTTGAGGCTGCTCCAGTTTGTCCACTCCAGGCTCTAAGAGAGATGATCTGCCACCGAATGCAGTTATAGCTATTTGAGTTTCAATGGCTGTCAATAACAAAATCATTACAGTCACCTCACTCCTTAGCCCTTCCAATATGTCAGGCAGTGTAAGCACCTGAAAGGCACCACCTCCTTCACATACCCCTTACAAGAACTCTGTGAGGGAGGGTCTATATTGTGCCCATGTCACAGATGAAGAGAGTGAGTTTCCAATGACTCGCCCAAGTTCTCACAGTAAGTTACGATCTGAACCTGGGCCAGGTCTCCTGAATTTGGTACGTCTACTTCATGTCACCTCCTTTTTCTCATGGCTTCCCACCCTCTCCTGCCTACTCCCTGCAGTAGCCTCCAAGAAAGAACTGGACAGATTTGGTCAGGGAGGAGGAATGCCAGCTGGACACACTGATTTCCAGAAAAACAGCTTTCTGCTCACTCATGTTCAGCAAACTGGCCTGCTTCCAATATCAGAACGAGCAGTTGGTTGGTTCCTGAAGAAAGCCCCAGTGAACAGTCATAAAACATAATGCACTCATACCTTAAGAGTTTTAGTTTAACCTAAAAACAAAGCAATGTCATTTGTTCGCCAATCTTTTGAGGCAGGGAGGTTTTGTCTTGGAGCATGGGAGCCCTGATGGAATTCCCTTTACTCTCCCTTGCATAAATCACAACTATAATATATTACCTTTGATATTCAATTCCAATTTCTTTACAGCGAAGCACTTTAAAGGAGGCCCATGTGAAGTAACCGGAGTACTGCACTCTTTCAGATTGTTGTGGGTTGTGTGTGTGTGTGTGTGTGTGTGTGTGTGTGTGTTTTCTGCCAGTCATTTAGTTTTCAACCCTTAATTTAACAGCATTTCTTTGCAACTCACCTTTTCAAGTATTTTCAAAGCGCTTAACTTAATGTTCACAGAAACAACTCCTCTTTTAACTCTTGTGTATTTCATCTATGATTTGTAATATTTAATTAAACTATATACTCACAGTAGAACAAAATGTAGGAGCCATGATCTTCCCGACTCACTCACTCACCTCCTTGAGATCGTGCCCAAAGGCTGTCTTCTAGGTAAGATGACATGACAGCTCTCCCTGCGCTCCTTCCCGGCTCACCTTCACCTGCAGCACATACACTCATCTGAGGCACTGACCTTTTTTTTTTTATGGTTGTCTCACCCCATTAGAATGTAAGTGCCATGAAGACAGATTTTAGCCTGTTTTGTTTTGCTGATGTATCCCTAGTGCTGGGCACACAGTAGGTCCTCAGTTAATATATGCTGAATGAATGAACAAATGCTCCAAAATAATGACTAGGACGAAAAGCCAGTAGCAAAGAGATCTTAAGAACCTCTGTGTTTTAAAATGAACCACTAACCTGGAAGTCAGACACCTACATCTGAGGCGAGTATAGCCCTTCCCATGTCCAGTTCTCATCTCTTCCCCCAACCTCTTCGCAGACTATAAAAGAAGGCAGCCACGGCGTGGGGAGTCACGTTTCGTAGTAACAGTGGTTCCCAGCCTCCGCTATGGGGTGAGGTGTGGCGGGGTGGAAATTTCACCCACCCTGAGACCAAGTAAGGAGAAATTTTCTCTTTGTTTTGGTTTTCTTTTTCTTTTTTTTTTTCCCCCTAGTATGTGCCTACGTATTTATAGTTTCTTTTTATTTATTCTGTTCGGGGTTTGTAGGGCATCGTAAGTCTGGCTTGATGCCTTTCATTGGTTTTGGAAAAATTTCAGTCACTCTGCCACATTTCCTTCCTCCCTTCTCCTTCCAAAATCCCAAACAGACCTTCTCACCATGTGCTCCAAGTCTCTCCTCTTCTGAACCTACCCTCCTTGCATCTCTCCTTTCTCAATTTTGTCTGTTTTCTCCTGTCTCATCTCCCAACTGACCAAGTTTCTTCCACCGTGCCAAATGTCTAATTTGCTGAGTTCTTAACTTGTCATTTTTTTCATTTCTAGAACTTCCTATTATTTACTTTTATTATTTCTAGTTTTCCACCAGCATTCTCAATTTTGCCTTTCCTCTCCTTGTACATAGCAAGCAGTTACCTTACAGGCACTGTCTGCTAACCTCACTATTTGGAGGTTCTGGGGATCTGTTTCTTTTGTCTGTTGTTTCTGCTGGTTGTCATTCATTTGCTCACCACCTCCTCATGGGCCAGATTGTCTGGTTTTTTGCATGGCAGACAGTGCATTTGTTAACCTGCTTGTAAAAACCATTTGAGACCTAGAATTATGTTCTTTTTCTCCAGGGAGAATTTATTGTTGCTTCCTCTGGGTCCCTGTGGAAACTAGCAACCTGGGGTCACCTTCACACAAATTCAGGGACTAAGGGGAGTCAAGCGCTGACCTGCAGTCCCTGCAAGAGCCTGTCTGCCTCCGTTTCACCTCTACCCCTGGGATGCAGCCCCCCAGGAAACCAGTCAAAAGTAAGGAGGGCTCACCAAGGCCTTCTCCCCTCAGCAAGCTCTGAGTTCGGCCCCCCATGTCCCCAGCCCCACGAGGTATGGAATTACCACTCAGCCTCTTCATCTCTCAGCACACCTGGAATTGCCAGATACTGGTCTCACCTCCCTTGACCTCTAGCCTCCTCAGATTCTGGTGAATTTTCACCACTTGTTAGCTCTCTGATGTCTTGAAGCTCTGTGTGTGTGTGTGTGTGTGTGTACATATATGTGTACTGTGTACATGTATGTGTGTGTATATACGTGTGTGTATATGTATGTGTATATGTGAATATATATTCCAGTCTGCCTAGTGGCAGGATTGATCCAAATTACCTAGTTGGCCATTATCAGAAGCAGAAGTCTCTGCATTACCTGTGTCAGGGCCTGGCTAGGGTAAGGCAAGCGAGGCACCTGGGTGCATGCAATTGCGGGGCTGGCACTCGAGAGTGAGCACATCCTTGAACCATGCCCCCTGCGCACCTCACATGCCTCTCTCTAGAGCCAGCTCTGATCTGTACACGTCTGCAGAGGTTCAGATACTTGAGCAGACGTGACTGGGCGAACCTGAATCTAGAAAATAGGCTGGGAATAGACTTGACTTCTTAACGTTTACCTCTAGGTTGTCTGACTGTTCTTCTAGAACCAGTCATTGTTTACATGCATCATTATCTCATGCGACCCTGATAGCAACCCTGCCAAGTAGGTGCCAGTTTGCCTATGAGGAAACCAAAGTACACAAAGATCTGGTAACTCATCCATGTTCCCGAAACTGAGAGGGGGATGGAGCCGGATTTTGAACCCAGGCAGCCGGGCTCCGAAGCCTCCATGTCGAACCACTGCACACAGAGCTACCCATCATGACTCGTGTTAAAAGCACTGAACTACATACTTTTGCAATTGAAAAACATGCTGCAATATAAAATCGAAAATAATATTTTAACTAATAATAAAGACATAGGTTTTATATATTTAAAATATATACTAGAAGTCATTCTCACGCCCCAAACTGCAGGGTGCCACCACCATTGGCTGAAGCTGCTTCCAGCCCATCCCGCAGCAGGGAAGCAGCAGGGCCCCGTGGCGCCTTCCTCACTTTCTTGGCCTTTTCACTCCCCAGCGCAGAGGAAAAATGACCCAGGGCCTGTTCTCAGACGTGTCCAGGGGCCAGACTACTGCCCAGGCCACATCGGTCTGCCTGTTGTTACCATGTCAACTTGGGCCTTTGTCCACGACACGGTGCCCGACTCCCATTACTCACTCTGTCCTTTCCTGTCCAGCTGTGCCAATAAAATGATTTATCAGCAGGAGTTCAGGACGGGTTGCCAGGTTCTGGACAGGGGAAGGAGGCATGGGAACTGTTTTATGAAATAAAGGTCTTGGCTGCCAAAGGACACACTTTACAGTCTCAAATGCCTCTCCCATGGGCTCTGGATAATCCATTCATTCACTCATTCACTCATTCATTCATTCAGCACGTATTTACTGAGACCCTAGAGCTGAGCTAGGCCTATGGGATACGCCGGTGAACAAAAGAGGTGAGGCTTCTGTCCTCCCAGAGTTCACAGACTGGCAGGGGGGTGGGGTGGGGGGACACAGAACAAGTTTCAGGTGCATCATTACCTCTCCTTGCCTTGTTGTTTTGGAATTCTTCATGCTTAAGTGGATTCCCCAGGCACACAGAATAAATTTGATTTTCTCCTGTTAATCTACCTTATGTCACTTTAATTGCCAGCCAAAAGAACTAAGAGGGGAAACCTGATCTCCCCAACAGCTGTGGATGTGAAGGCAGAACAGAAGTCAACTCCCCCAGCCTGGGGGGCAAAGCACGCCAGGTAAAGGATGTCACACAGGCAAAGGTCTTGCGGTCAGAGGGAGCGTGGTGTTTGTAAGGACACAGGAAGCACAGTGGGGTGGGGAAGGAAACAGAGGGGAGGAGGCGAGCAAGGATCAGATGATACAGGATCTCACAGGCCATTGTGAAGTTGGTTTTTATCCAAAGGGGCTTGAGAAAGTCACTGGAGGGCTGTAGAGGGAGGCATGTCAGGATGCTCCCTGCATTCTGGGACAACCACCAAGGAACACAGATTAGGAGGGAACCTGCATGGAATGAGAGAAGCCACTTAGGAACCCAGAGCAGCACTTTTCAGACTCTCTGCAGAGACGAACCATTTTCTCCCCAATCCATCGCCAAATGATGCTTTTGTAAAATACAACACAAATTCACTTGGATGTCACAGCAATGTCAAATTGCTATAAAAGTTCGTAAACACTTACTCCCAGTTTCTTTACTTACTGTGGACCAGTAATGGTTTGCTGACTGTCACTAGTCTGTAGATGACAGTTTGAGCAGCACTGGGATAGCACAAATGAGGGTCCCAAGCCAGACTCGAGTGTCCAAGGAGGAGACAATTTTACCTTCTAGCCTGATGTAGGTAACATTCTGAGCCCTTCCAGGTAAGCTTGCAGGTGGCCAGTCACATACACGGAGGAGTGCTGATTCTCCTCCGTCTCCCACCTGGCCCTCCCCCACCGCCATGCTCCCGGGATCTCACGCACACACCAGCCTGGATGGTCTTGGTAGGGAAGCGCTGCTCTGTTTAGTCTTTATCTGCCTCTGCCCAGTGCCAGTTCCTGCCCTGGATGTCCTCATCCCTTCTGGTCCTGGAGCTCATCCTCTGTCCTGCACTGACCTCCGCCGAGATGGCGCTGCATCCTCTTTCAGTCCTCACCTGTTTAACTCATCAATACATCCTCTGTTGCACAAGTCCCTGCATCCTGGGACGAGCCTTTCCTCTGGCCCTCCCTGCTCACAACCAGCTCCCTTCCCAACCCCTCCGGGCCACACACAACCCCCGTGCTTGGGGCAGCTTTCCCTCTGCCCAAGACGCCTCACAGCCATCCCTGATCTCTAGCCTTCTTGCCACTGAGGAGAGCAAGGCTGTCGGTTATCAGAGTATCACAGGAGCCAAAAATACACAGGCTCCCCTTGACCCTTGGCTCTCTGTCCTCTAAGTGGTGCCCCCAAGAGTCAACTCAAGGAAGTGAAGCAAACACATCTGCGTAAAATTCTCTCCCGGCGGGTGGGTAGAGCTCAGTGGTAGAACACATGCTTAGCAGGCATGAGGTCCTGGGTTCAATCCCCAGCACCTCCATTATAATTAATTGATTAATCAATTAATTAATTAATTAATTCTGTCTCTTTTTCTTTCTCTCAATCTTTTTCTCTCCTTCCCTCCTTTCCCTCCTCCTCTCTCTGTCTCTCTCTCCATGTCTGTCTGTCTCCTTCCCTCTCTCTCATCTCTCTTTTCTCTTTCCTCCTCCTCCTCTTCCTTCTCTCTCTCTCCCCACCTCCCTCCCTCCCCGCACCTCTCCCTCTCATTCCCTCCCTCCTCCTCCCCTTCAATCCCACCTCCCACCTGGCCTCTGGTCAGAGGTGGGAGGAGGAGACCTGGGTCTGGCTGATGTTGATTTCCCGAATCTTTCTGTCTCAAAACTGGATCAATATTTTGAATTCCAGGTGATAAATCACCACTCTTACTCTCAGCTCCTGTTCTGCCTGGTGGACATGATTAGACATGAGCACTGCTCACCAATATTTCCAGTTCCTCTTCTTCCACCTGCTCCTCTGCTCCTTTCAATTAGACATGGTCATATGACTTGCTGTGGCCAGTAAAATGTGAGCAGGAGTGACACACGTCACTTCTGGGTGGAAGCATCTCAGAGCTGCTGGACAATTCTCTCTCTGTCTCTCTCTCCTCCTGCAGCAATCATGGAAGCAGGTTCCACTGATATGGAAGATTCGTAGGATCAAAGCAGCCCAGAATGCTGGACTAGTCACAGAGGACAGCTGCCCCGGAGTATCACCAAGACTGCAGCAGGCTTTGCGTAAGTGCAAAACTGTATTTTAAACCCACCAGTTATCTGTTACAGCAGCACAGCACAGCCTGTCCTGACTAACAGACCACGTTTCTGGCCCAAACAGCAGGTGGTGAAAGTGAAAAGAACACTCGGTAGCTAATAGCTCAGCGGGTCATCGTCCAGGGGAGGCTGTGGCATTCTCCAAGCTACAAATAATGGTGGCCTCGCTTGCAGAGGTGGTGGCAGCAAAGATGACAGGAGGGGACAGATGGGACACAAGGTGAAAAGAGACAAGTCTTGGTGATGGATCAGACGGGGAGGATGAGGAGGAGAGGGATATGTCAGGCTGTGCCCTGGTTCCCTGGCTTCAGGAATCGGGGGGAATGTCAGAGCCATTAGATGAGATACTGAGCAGCAAAGAACAGGCTGACCGCACGGCCCTGCCCCAGGAGCTCTGAACATGGCCGGTTACAGCAGTTGGAATAAACAGCCTTCCTTTCAGGTGCTCTCCCGACTCCAGGCTGCAGGCTAGGGGCTGAGCTTTTTCCATTATGTGGCAGGCGCTCCGTGGAACAGCCAGCAGGACTCGGCTGTAATCGCTCCCATTTATAATCATCAGGGAAATACCAAACTACAAGGAGGAAAGCTGCACTGCAGAAACCACTGGTATTTGAGCACCTGACAGAGCTGCCAGTGCTGAGGGTTTGATGGATGGAGGACGCTAAGAGGAGTGTCTCGTTTAATTGTTCATTGTATCAACTAATTACCTGGCGTTCATCCATCAGCACAGGATGGTGAAAGGGAGAAAGTCCTGAACTTGAGGTTCTGAGGCCTGGGTCTCGGTTCCAAATCTGCCACTCGTGACCCTAGGCAGGCATTTCCCCTCTCTGGGTTTCCTTAGCCCTACAGTGTAGAAGTCCTTCAGCAGGGTCCTGTGCACTCCTTGGAGATCCATGAACGGGATCCACGAACAGTATTTGAATGTGCTGATATTTATATTTGGGAGAAGAGGGTCTGTGCCTTTCATCAGATCCCCAAAGAATTCCATGACTTGAAACTGCTGAAAGTAGAGACGGACAAACCGGAGGGTTGTGGAGAATGAGGCAGGAGCCAGTCATGAAGGACCTGGGAAGCGGGAGCCTGGTATCACCCAAAAGAATACAGGAATCCTTTCAGATTCTCTTTTCCAACCGTGCCCAGTCCAGCCAAGACAACAAATACCAGAACACTCAGGGGCAGGGCTGGGAGGGAATACCTGCTCATTTGTGTGTTTATTCACCCAACAGGCATCTGTTGGACTCCTACCGTGAGCTGGGATCTGATACTAGAGGCTGTGATACCGTGATAAAGAAACAGTGAGACAAACGGGCAGAGGAGTGTGTGTGTGTGTCCATGTGCATCTGTGTGTGGCTGTGTGTGTGTGTCCGTGTATGTGGCGCTTGGAGCAGCTGTGGGCTGGGACCTCACCGCAGGCTCTTCTCCACCAGACCCTGAGTCTGAGAATCTCCAGGGAACCGTGTGCAACATGGTGAGAAAGAGTTGGCGCTAAAGCTGCAGGGCACATGAGGAGGATGCCAGGGAGTGATGGTCTGGGAATCAAAAAGTTGCGTTCCCAAGACACAAACCTGGCTTAGCAGGGACTGGCTGTCCCAGGCCCTCCTCTGGTCTCCTGCCTCCACCACTGTTGACAGCCAGCCCCGCATTGCCAAGACCTGAAACCTGGCTGGACGTAGAATCCCTAGATTTCTCCACTCATTGCTAGCAAACCTCCATTATCACCCAAAATTTGAGTTGCAAAAACTCAGAGTTCTTGGTACATCTATTAACTGCAAACTGAAAAGGCTTTCAGTATTAGGTGCCTTTCTGCAGGAGGAAGCTGTGGGACACTGGCCTCTATCTGAAAGCTGTGAGGCTGAGCAGCCCAGCACAGGGAGGTGGAGAAGGAGCGGTCAGGAGCAAGGGCTTCGGAGTCAGTGTGGACAGGTTTGAACCAGTGACCAGTG
This sequence comes from Camelus bactrianus, assembly GCF_048773025.1. Classification (NCBI taxonomy): domain Eukaryota; kingdom Metazoa; phylum Chordata; class Mammalia; order Artiodactyla; family Camelidae; genus Camelus; species Camelus bactrianus. The sequence continues at coordinate 10,575,606 of NC_133570.1, forward strand.
TGTGCCTCAGTCTCCTCCTCTGTCAAATGGGAACAACAACAGCACGGATCTCCTTGGGTTGTGTGAGAATTCAACGAGTTAAAATGCAACAGGGCTTGCAGATGTGACCAGCACATAGTAAGTACTAAATAAATATCGCTTGTTATTACGGTTATTATTATCGTTATTATTATTTATGGTTTCCTCACAGTCCTTTGAAATTTGTACATTGCTGGAAGAGAGAGAGAGAAAAGAAGGCAAGAGAGTAAGATGTTACATGTCTACCCATTAATGATGCCAGGCAAGAGAAGGGAGAATCAATTTTTATGACACATTAATATAAATATTTTATCATATGAGAATTAGCTTGGGCTGTAATATATCTTTTTCTCAACTGTAAGGCATTTTTTTTTTCTCTTCTAAGTTAATTATGTCATGTTTCACTTAGAAGGAAAGAAGGAAGGACGAGGGGAGGGGAGGGAAGGAGCTCAGCAGAAGCCTGTCCCCCATGTAGTGACTGATAGAGCCCACATTGCCTGCGTCGTGTTTTACAGGCTCCTGAGTGTCTGCAGTTTACGAGCCCCTCTAGCTGCTCAAAAACAGTCCCTGAAGCAGGTGTTCTCAGCTCCATTTTACAGATGGGGAGGGGCTGAGGCCAGAGAGGTTAAGTGACTTGTCCAGGATCACGCGTCCAAGCCCCAGCTCCTCTGATCCCCTGCCTGAGAGCACTGGGTCCTCCTCCCATTGCCTCTCAAAATTCTCCACTTACTCGTTCAACCAGCAGTACGCAGAGTCCATGCCCGGCCTCCTGATCAATGCTGCAGGTACAGAAAGGAATACACTACTGCAGTCTCACTGAGGCAGGACAGTCCCGTCACAGGAGGTATTTCAAAGGGCTTTCTCCTAGAGTGATCTTCTGAGACAAGAAAGCCCAGGCCCCAGGGCCACAGGGTCATACAGTCGCTGCAGTCAAATCCTGATTCCTCTACATCCTGCTGTGTGATCTTGGGCACCCAAACAACCTCTCTGAGAGCCCCTTTCCTCAAATGTCAGATGACAATGATGATGATGATGATGACAATGCCTACTTCGCAGGGCTGCTGTGAGTCTTACATAAAACATTTCCTGCAGAAACTCTAAGCCTGTTATGGGAGAGGCTCCTTCTGAAAGGCAAACTTCATAGATTTCCTCCCTGATGAGTCTGAACATCTCAAAAGAAGATTTAGTCAATTGGCAAAGGGTTGAGGGTTGAGTTAGTGGAAAGTACACAGATAACAAAGCCAAGGGGAAAACAAGGCAATTATTAACTTCAGGGAGAACAAAAGATGTTGCAGGAGGGGAAAGTAATCTGAGCTGACTGCAGCATCAGCAGCACACACCATTTACAGTTAGGGTAATAGAAACACTGAATATTGATCCAACAGAAATGACAGCGGATCTGCAGGGGAGGGGGCCCCGTGTGCAGGCAGGCACAGCTCAGGGTGAGAAAGGAGAGCTAACTCCTTGCCTTCCACAGTGAGAAGCCAAGGGATAAAGCCTAGAATGGAGTCATCAAGAAGTCACAATACAAGCAGGCATCTATTTAGAGATGCATAAGTAAATAAAATAATCCGTTCAAAGGGCAAAAGTGGTTGCTTCCAGGGAAGGGGAGGGAAGAAAGGGGCCAAGAGGCTGTTGTTTTACACAACATGCTTTGCAGAACTACCTGAATCTAAACAAAGATTTCGCAACCTCAGCACCACTGACATTTGGGACGAGTTGATGCTTTGTGTTGGGAGATGTTCTGTACATTGCAGGATGTTTGGCAGCATCCCTGGCCCCCACCCATCAGAGACCACTGGTAAATAACACCCCCACTCCTAGGGTGACAACCAAAAATGTCTCCAGACATTTCCAAATGTCCCCTGGAGGCAAAACACACACACACACACACACACACACACACACACACAAATACACACACACACACACACACACACACACACACAAATACACACAAGTTGAGAACCACTGATCTAAATTAAGTACATGTACAACTTTAATATTTAAATTTTTTTATAAACTGTGTTTAGTGCAGTGACAGGTACATGGTTAGTGCTTAATAAATGGTAGCAAGGATTGTTATTTCCTTGACCTTGCTGGGGCGGCCTTCTCAATCCACTGACAGGCATTTCCTGCATCGCCACAGACACGCCATGCCCCAGTGAGCTCCTAATCCTTCATCATGGAAGACAATACCACGGCTACTAATCATATTAGTATTGAAAACAATAACAGCACAGCATCTCTGGGCCTGGCACACACAGAAGGGCGAGTGCATTAATTCACATCTAGCAATACCCTGTTGCCAGGCTTGTACACAGTCAGTGTTAATTTCATCTTCATAACAAGTGGATGGGCGGGTGGGGATTGTTCTTCTCAGGATACAGTGAAGAAACTGAGGATCAGAGAAGCTAGGCAACATGCCTAAGGTCACACAGCTAGTAGTAAGTGGAAAAGCTCTAGCTTCAAATTTGATTCTCTCCAACTCCAAAGCAAGTCAGCCTCTACCACACCTAGGATCACACCTTACTATGCTTGCTATCACCTGGGGAGCTTTTAAAAAATAATGATGCCCAGACCTGACCCCAGACCAATGGACCAAAATCTGTGGGTTTGGAGCCCAGGCATCTGCATCTTTAATACTTCCCCCAGATGACCCTGATGCACAAGGAAAGATGATAAGAATTGCCCTAGATCAGTGCTTCTCAAACTGTAAGGTGCACATGAATCCCTAGGGGATCTTGTCAAAATGCAGACTCGGCAGATCTGGGGGAGGGCCTGTGACCCTGTGTTTCTAACAGGCTCCCGGTCATGCTCCTGTTGGTACACAGACACACTTCGAGCAACAATGCGTGAACCTGCTGCATGTCCTCTCTTGGTAACCCTGCCCACCAAATTTACTTCAGGAGTTTCCAAGGGAAGAGGTAAACTGAATTTCTTCTTCAGGGGATAACAATAACAGTCACAACACCATTTACTAAGTACGTACTATGTGCCGAACACTGTGCTAACTATGCTTTAAGAACATCAGCTCATCTCAACGTCTTAATAACCCTATGTGGTGGTGACTTCTACGATAATTCCGATTTTACCGGGGATGAAACAGAGACACAGAAAAATTAAATGACTTGTTCAAGAGCAATACAGTTAGCGAAGTAGCCAAAATTCATACCCCTGGTTATCCTGCCTACCCTCATTCAAGGCCATTCTCCACCTAGGCAGTGCCATCTTAGGCAAGTCACTCGACCTCTCTGAGCTTCATATTTCCCAACTGAAAAGTGAGCACAAAGGTCATCCCTAGATACTTCACATCAGGAAAATACATTCTGATATCAAATAAGACCTCATCCCTGAACGAGACATTCACTCTTCAAAGACGCAGCATGTTACAAATACTCATTTGGAGAGTTGGGGGGCCCTGTTTTGTTTTTAATCTTGAGCGAGTGGGTGGAATTCTGGCTTCTGGGAACACAACTGTGTTAAAGGCTGGGAGGTAAGTAGCCATACCTGCAGAAGAAGATAAGGTTTTCATCATCCTCAATGACTGGAAGCTTATTTAGAAAGGGGTGGTTGGAGAGATGCTATCTCCCAACTGAAACTTCGGCCAGTGCATCTCTAGCAGCGCCTCAGCCTGAGCTGAGGGGCAAAGGCAGCAGGGTGACCAACCACAGTGCTTCCTGCTCTCCAAGGATGCTGAGAGACGCCGCCCGCCCACATGTGGTGGGGCTGAGCACCGGGTCACATGTGGGTGAGCAATCTAGCTTTTCAGGGAAATCAGATGCGTTGTAGGTTCAAACTCTTTCTCAGGGTGGAATTTCTATCCGAAATGACAGAGGCAAGAGATGGAGCCAAAAGGCCCAGTCCCAGAGCCTTCTGGTGTGTGAGCCTAGCAGGTCATTGTACCTCTTGGAGCTTCAACTTCCCCCTCAGTAAACAGGATGCCATCTGACCCGATCTGCCTCCCTCTTGAAGTTGTTTGAAGGTTTTCTAAACGGTTGTATGTATTCTGCACAGACCTTGGGGTATGAGGCAAGTCCAGATGGCATCTGAATCAACATTTTTATTCTAACAGTTATGTACCGATTTTATGTGCGTCAGGAAAATATGTGTATAGACAGTTACTGTATTACATTGCTGGTCTCTGTTATCTTCATCTGCTTCATTTTATTTCAAATCACGTATCACCACCCGACACTGTAAAAATGCATAGATTCATTCATTGTGTGTCCCCCGTGACTATGACATCAGAGGGTTTCTCTTTTGGCGCACTGATGTACTCCCAGTGCCCCAAATCTTGCCTGGTATAACGCAGGTGATCAATAATGAAGGAATACCAAATCATGAGTTCCCTTGATACCATTGCTTAGGACTGAGCAAAGTTATTTTTGTTTTCAATTTTGGTTTTTAAGTAAGCAGGTTTAAAGAACAGCCAAGGGGGCATGCAAAAGTCCAAAGTCAGGGGGCCACCAAGTAACAGATGTGGAGATGCTTAAACCACTGGATAACACTGCCAGGATGCTGGGGACTATTGGCAGCAGTGACAGCCTGGGGGCCAAAGAGTGACTCTGGGCGAGTGCCAGCCCCTGTAACCTGAATCCCTGCTTGTATCCTCAGTCTCCTGTGAGAACCAAATGCATTAACCAAGCGGAACTGTTCTATAAACCTTCAAGAGCTACTGACACGGCAGTGAAGTTCTGTTACTACATAAACACTCTGGGTGCCACCCAACCCGAACAGTGCAAGAATCTCATTCATTCCCATGGTAGGTGCTTCCCACGGGAGTCTGAGTGGCTCTGGAGTGGGGCCAGACTTGGGTTCAAGTCCCAGCACTGCCACTTGGCACTGGTATGATCTGAGCAGCCTCTGGACCTCATTTTCCACACTCAGCAAATGTCTTTTGCTCTGTGTCTATAAAATAGGGATAACACAGCTGCCCTATACAACAGCTGCTCCATAAATGGCAATACTAGGTCCTAGGTCCCTGTAACAATCTATTATCCCCACTGTACAGATGAGGAAACTGAGGCCCGGGGAGGTGGGATGATTATAATCATATAGCTAATAAGAGATGAAGCCTTCCTTGCCTCAAACTCAGGCAGTCAGACAACCAAGCTCCAAGGTTGTTCACACCAAGCTACACCGCCTCCCCTTTAAAAAGGATGTGGGAACCTACGGCAGCTGTCTTCATCCGTTCACCGAAAAACATTCACAAGCACCAACTGCATGCCGGGCACTGGGCTAGTGACTGAGGAATGCAGCTGTCAGTGAGTGGGACAAGTTCCCTGCTCTCATGGGGAGACAAGAGTACCATAGGGTGGTGAATGCTACAAAATACAAACAGGTCAGGTTTGTTGATGGTCAGGGAAGACCTCTCTGAAGATGAGACATGAGTGACCAGAAGGGATCAATCTTAAGGGAAGGTTTCAGGAAGGGAATTCCAGAAAGAGAGAGCAGTCAGTACCAAGGCCACAGCCTTGGCATATTCATGGGACAGAAAGAAGGCCAGGGTGGCTGAAGCACAGTGAGAGGGAGAGAGGTTTAAGAAGAACCAGGAATGGCAGGCAGAGGGCAGAACATGTAAGGTTTTTATAGGCCTGAGGAAAGAGTTGGGGTTTCTTCTAAGTGTAATAGGGAGCCTTTGGAAGCTTAAGCAATTGAGTCACATGCCCTATTTAAAATCATTCTGACAGCTATGTAGAGACTAGATTAAAGGGGGGAAGCATAGAAGCTAGAACATTAATGAAGAGACTGTTACAATTGTTGGTAAAGAAATGATGGTAGAAACAAAGGCTTATGTCCGCCAAAAGCCATATAGGAAATGTCCATAGCAGCATTATTGATAATAGCCGCAAACTGAAAACAAGCCAGAAGCCCACCAACAGTAGAATGTATAAACAAATCATAGGACATTCGCCTGGTGGAATACTACACAGCACTGAAAAGGGGGAAACTACTGGAACACAGAAGAATCTCTCAAACATAATGTTAAGAACCCAGATGCAAAGCAGTACATGCTGTTTAATTCTACTTATAGGAAGTCAAAACAGGCATAAGTAATCTGTGGTGAGGGTTGGGGAGTGGTTACCCTTGGGGTGATATTGAGTGGGAGGGAACATGAGAGAGCCAGCTGCAGTCCAAGTAAGGCTATCTTGATCTATGCGGTGGTTATACGAGTGTGTTGGTCTGTAAAATTCACTGAGCTGTGCACTTAAGATCTAAAAGAAGAGAAATGTTTAGAAAGGGAAAAACAATGATAGGGTGGGTCAGGCTGGCAGCAGGGAATGAACTCAACAGGTCTGGTCCCTCCCTTAGCATTCTGGAAGTGAAACCGGCCTCCTGGGGCTGTGTCCCATGACCTGTGAGCAGCACTCTCTCCCACAGCTGAGGCTGTCACCCACACTAGGGATGACTGCATGGAGCCCACAGCTGCAAGAGACAGGATTCCCCAAGAGTATTGGAAATCTCCAGCAAGAGGTCCCAAATGGTGAGCTCTGGCTCCCCACCCTGCCAGCAGAACTGAGAGAGGTGGGGCTGTGGTGGGAGAAACTCTGACTCCATGGCCTGGGCACATACCCAGACGAAACTCTAATTTGAAAAGACACATGCACCCCAGTGTTCATAGCAGCACTGTTTACAATAGCCAGGACATGGAAGCAACCTAAATGTCCACTGACAGATGATTGGATAAAGAAGTTGTGGTATATTTATACAATGGAATACTACTCAACCTTAAAAAATGCCATTTGCAGCAACATGGATGGACCTAGAGATTATCATACTAAGTAAAGTAAGTCAGACAGAGAAAGACAAATATCATTTATCACTTACATGTGGAATCTGAAAAAAAAAGACACAAATAAACTTATTTACAAAACAGAAACAGACTCACAGACATAGAAAACAAAGTAATGGTTACATGGGGGGAAGGGGGTGGGAAAGGATAAATTGGGAATTCAGGATTTGCAAATACTAACTACCATATATAAAATAGATAAACAACAAGGTCCTGCTGTAGAGCATGTGAAACTATATTTAATACCTTGTAATGGCCTATAATGAAAAAGAACATGAAAAGGAATATATATATATATATATACACACATACCGATATATAAAACTAAAGCACTATGTTATACACCAGAAACTAACACAACATTGTAAATCAACTATACTTCAATCAAAAAATAAAATAAAATAAATCTGTTTTCCCCCTTAAAGAAAAGAAGCCTGACTCCAAGCCAAGGAGCAGCTGCTGACAGCCCTGGCTGGTTTAAACAACTTTTGATCTGCCAACCAAAGGGCTGTATCAGAACTGGAGAAAGCAGAGCAGCCACAGATTCGACCCCTTCTGCCGATTTTCAGACGGAGCAGGCTGCCCTGTGTTCCCTATCACATCAAAATGACTGCAGGTTGGGACCCTGCTGCTCTGGGAAGCCTCCTTCTAAAAAGGTCCCCATGGACCAGTGGAAGCTGGGCTGGGAGGTGCTTTGCATCCTCGCACTTTAAGATGTATGTCTTTAATGTCTCTTTTAAATTTTTAGAAAAAAATTTTAAAGCATCAAGAAGAAAAAAATAAATTATCTATACACATATATACACATGTATATATACAATAATACACACACACAAATGGGGTCCCTTCTCAGCTGCCTTTTCTCACTTAATAACAGATGTTGACCATCTTCCAGTGTTATTTGAGAGTCTTCAAGTGCACCTGTTTCATCAGCTCCATAATAAAGTAATATTCAGTGAAGCTGGAATTCACCTGCTACATACTGTTCTAAGCACTTCTCATGTCTTCGTGCCTTTAACCCTCAGTTAAGCCTTATGAGGTAAGTTCTATAATCATCATCCCCATTTTACACACAAGGAAACTGAGGCTCTGCAGAGGTCTGCCCAAGGACAGACACAGGACTGTCCTAAACACAGGTCTGCCCTTGACCAACGTGTGACAACCTCGGTGTCCCACCCAATGACAGTGCTTTAGGGTCTTGAGTCAAGAGGCCCTGCATCATAGATCCAGACCGAGTCTCCCTTCTCCAGTCTGTTGTATGACTGCGCTGAGTAAGTCCTTGTGAACAGATAAGTGGGAGTTGGCAGGACTATTTCCTGAGGATAAATGCCTGGTGGTGGGATGCCTGGGAGGAAAGGTGAGCCCCCTGACAAATGACTGGCACTCCAGAAAGGTTGTGTCGTTTCCTCTCCCACCTGCGGTGTGGGAACTGCCTTCACAACCCCTCCTACTTTTCAACATCTCAGCCAAAAGGGACTCTCCATCCTCCTTCTCTCTTTTCTCTCCTTGAAAACACGCATTTTTGGGAGCCAGTGACCAGATCCCAGAAGATGGAGACCACAACTTACTCCTCTTTCTGACCCTCCAAGCTCCAGGGGGTGGGGGAAGGCATCTGCACTGCACTTTACTTAAAGTAAAGACCAGATTCTCAGCTCCCAGCCTTTGCACATGCTGTTTCCTCTGCCTGGGTCTCTCTTACTCCACCCTCACTGCTACTGATCCTCACAGCTTCACCTCTGACATCTTCACCGCCACTGCCACCACCTCCAGGGAGCCTTTCTTGCTCCCCAGCACCTCCACAACCCCATCTTTAATCGCAATGACATAACATGGACCACATCAAGTTACACAAAATCTCATCAAATTGAAGCCATCTTCATTATTGCTGACCCTAAGATACATTCTGACCAAATGCTTTCTTTTTTTCCAACAGCTTTGATAAGATATAATTCATATACTGTACAGTTCACCAGTGGAACATGTACAATTCAGTGGGTTTTAGTGCATTCACAGATATGTGGGACCATCACTGAAGTCAATTTTAGAACATTTTTCATCACCCCAAAAAGAAACCCTGTACCCATTAGCTATCACCTCCCTATCCCCTGATCCCCCACCCTTCCTTAATCACAGGCAACCACTATCCTGTTTTCTGTCTCTATAGATTTCCCTATTCTGAATTTTCATATGAATGGAGTCATGTAATACGTGGACTGACGTGTCCGGCCTCTTTCACCTAGCATAACATTTTCAACGTTCCTCCACATTGTAGCAGGTATTCGTGCTTCATTCTTTTTTATGGCAGAGTAATATTTCATTGTTAACGCTAGACCACAGTTTCTTAATCCATTCATCACCTGATGAATGGATGTTTCTATTTCCCCTTCTGTCTACTGTGAATAATGCTGCTGTAAACATTTGTGTACATGTTTTTCTGTGGACATGTGCTTTCATTTCTCTTGGGTATATGCATAAGAATCACAATGCTTTCTTATCACTTTATTTCTACTTATTTTAAAAGTGCTTTTAGTTATTTAGACATCAATTTTTTTAATCACATATCACTCTGGAATATACTTTAAAAAACAGAAGCAAAATATATCAGCTAAGATATTCCAAAAATTCAATACAAAGTCCAGGTCTTCTAAAACATTTTTAAAATCATTGTTGCCAGAGTCTGAGTTTTCCTGTAAGATATTGGCCTCTGAGCCATGAAGAGTATTAGCAATACGAGAATTCTTAAAAGTGAGTTCCAATGTCATCTCTAGGCCAGGCTAATCTCATCCCAACTGCTGCTGGTGACAGGTGATCTTACATCCGTGATTGTAAGACGCATCCTAATCTCAAGCAAGTTAATACACAGGAGAATGTGCATCTTAGAATTTATGAAATACAGTCATTTCCTGTCTGCCTCCCTGTATCCCACACAAAAGATCCCAGGTGTCTTAAGGACAGGAACCAATCGTATCCACCTAACTACTCATTCAGTCAACAGAAACCTACGAAGCACCAGCCCACACATGATTTATTCTTAATGAAAATACCTCAAATGAATGAATGAGTGCTGAGCTACGTTAGAAAACTGAACTCACTCACCTCCTACCTGGGGGACCGCCCTCCATTTGTGTCATTTCTCTGAGCTGTTTCCCCATCTGTGACATGAGGGTAGTGACAAGAATTAAAATGAGCTCATGTGAGCAGTGCACCTGGGAGAGTTCCTGGCACCTAGCAGGATACTTTAAAATATTTGTGGAATAAAAGCATGAATAAGTGAAGAAAAAAATAATGACTATTGCAGCTAAAATTTATCATATACTTTTCTGCGTGCCAGACACTGTTCCATGCACTTTCCACGCGTGAACTCCTTTTTCTGACCCTTCGTTGAATTTTCACAACAACCCCACAAGGTGGATACTAATACCGTCTCCAGTTGACAGATGAGGAAATGGAGGCAGGAGAGGCTGAATGAATGAATAAAGGAATACAGGAATGAATGAATGTTAACCCACATTCAAATCCCAGGCATCTGGGTAAACTGGTCAGCCACTTCACCTTTCTGAGCCTCACGTCCCTGTTTGTAAAATGGGGAAGCAAATCACCTGGAGCTCACAGACAGGTGCCGAAGAGGAAGTGAGTCTGCATGCATTAAGGAAGCAACTGGCTCAGGTGCAAAGGGGCAAAATGAAGGCTGACCCATCTGATAGGAAAATCCCTTCATTGCTTGGCCAGGTGAACTTGCGCATCACGTAACGTCTCTGAACCTCATTTCCTCATCTGTAAGACGGGGCTACATCCCCATGGTGGCCGTGAAGGAGCGTGCAGTCATGCTTGCAAAGCCCCTAGCTCGGCCAGTGACTACTTAGAGACAGTCTCCAATATCGGGCGGCCTCACCTGGCCTGGCCTGCTTTCCAGGACAGCTAATCCTCCCTCTCGAGGCAAATCTAACACGTGCCTGCAGCGCCAACCTTTCAAGCTGTCAGACAGGCGGGGCAGAACCCAGGGGGTGCACTCTGCTTCCCCCAGATGAATAAATCATTACAGGAGAGTGCTATGCATCCCACCAGCATCCATAAGGACCTGAATTATATATAAAAAGGCAGCAAAAGCAATTTATCCCAGGCACGTGCAAGTCGTAAAACGGGAGTTCTCGGGCACCTGAGACAATTTTCAGATATTGCAGTTTTTATCAAAGCAAAAAGGCCCTCCAAAGGAGCACCCTGCCCCACGGGTGCGCGGTGCCTTAATCGGGTTTATTCATTATCGGTGGAGAGAAACAGAACTCTCCCTCCCAGTTCCGCCACCTCCCCCACCCGCCACCCCAGTGTGGCCGCTTCTCGGCTCAGGAGCTCTGGAGTAGGAGGGTGAGCTGCCAAGAGCAACCACAGTCCTGGCGGGAACCATATGCTGGGAGGCTGGGGGCGGGGCCAGGTGTGCTCCAAATCCCTGGAGGGACAGAGGAGAAGGAGGAAGGAATTGCAAGAAGATAGCAAGAGCTCTAAGCCAGAGCTCCAGAGACCCACCTTTGCCACTGAGCACAGGTGGGGAGACAGGGGCATTGGAAGGCTGAGTAACTAACTGCTTGTTCAAGGTCACATGGAGAGTGAGGAAGGAGCTGGAATGATACCCATTAGGCTCCTCAGACATTTACTCAGGGCCTCCAATGTGCCACATAAGGGATACACGGTAGAGATGCCCCTGCACAGGTGCCTTCTGGCTGCCCCTCCATCGCACTTCCAACAGTCACCCTCCATCCCTGGGCTTCAGCCCCCTGGGCTGCGCCACGGCTGATGCTCAGATGTGCCAAGTGTGCACCTATCTCGGGACTTCCATACTTGCTGTTCTTTCTGCCTGGAACGCTGTTCCTCCAGATCTTGGCATAACTGACTCCCTCCCCTCGTGATTTCTGCTCAGATGTCATCCTCTCAGGAGGGACTTCCCTGACCACCTTATCCGAACTAGCAAGCCCCTCCTGTGCCCTGAGGCGCCATCACCGTGTCACATGTTGGATTGTCCTGGAGTAAACACAGTGACAGAGTGTGGGGTGTAGAGAAGAAAGCAGGTTTGAGGAAAGAGGGGGGAGATAAACTGTGACAGTTTCCACAAAGCTTCATCCACACAGGCAAAGAGCTTGTGGGCAAGTACTGTCCCCCAAAACGTCCCAAGTCAGCCTGAAATGGGGGCCGCTGGACCTCCTCCCCTCGTAGTCACTGAATGCAGGCGGCCCTGGAAAAGGGCTGAGCTTGGGCAAGCTGGCTCTGCAGCTCAGGCTGACTGAAGGGGCCAACAGGTATGGGCTGTCTGCTGACCACCCTCCCAGACCCCACCGGCAAGTCCTTCCTTGACGGGGCAGGGGGGTGGCGTCTGCATGCCTACAGCACTCCTAATCTGGCTTTAAATTTCTCCCCAGCACTTACCAGCCAACACTGTACATGTCTATGTATTTATTTATTTATTATCCTTCCACACAACTCGACTGCTGTTTTTCTAATACATAAGCAATGGTGTCTTGTTCTCGCTGCCTAGACCCGTGCTCGCCATAGAGCAGATACCCAATAAAAATGTGCCCAATGAATGAGTGCCTTCCACTGCTCCCAGTTTAATAGGGAAGACTGGCCAGTGAACAATTACATTTCAGCACGGTAGGTGCTGTCAAAGGGGACAGCCCAAGGGCATTGGGTGGCCTCCAACTCAGCCTGGGGTCGGGAGTGTCCAGGGAAGGCTGTCTGACTCCAAGTCCACTGCTATTTCCACTTCACCAGGATGGGACAAGCAGGGTGGAAGCAGCCTTCATTGTACTCGGGGCTCCTGCTTTTATATATTGCATATATATATATATGTCCAACCAGGCTATAACTTCTCTGAGCCCAGGGGGCATGTCTTACATTTCTTTTTGTTATCCCCCTCAATGCGAGTGTGGTGTTTTGTGTACCACTGACACTCACTGAATAACAACTGAATATATGAACAGGTCCTTTAAGGATGAAGACAGTATGGCTCTGGGTGAGCAGGTTTCCTGACCTCCAGTTGGGACACAAAGTCTGTAAAAATAAAAGTAGCTATTGTTTACTGAGCACCAGCTCCAGCCAGACACATCTGTGCCATGCACTTCGCACTCATCACACTATCAAATCTCATGGCAGCCTTGCAAGCTAGAGGTCTGAATATTGTCTCCATTTTACTGATGAGGAAACTGAGGCTCAGAGAAGGGAAAACATTTTCCCAAGGCCACACAGTTAATAGATGGTAGAGCCGCCAGACAAGCCTGAGCTAATGTTCTTAACCATTACACGGACCCTTCAAGATTAATGAGAGTTTTAAATCAGGACAGAGTTGTAAAATCTGCATTGTGAGGTCGAACACCTCCACAAGCCTGAAGTCACTAGGGTCTCTGTGTATTCAGGAGGTCAGGGAGCATAGCAAATGCCACTCAGCCCTCTTCATTCTCATATCCGTAGTAATTCCAGATATCTTCTCTCACCCACTGATTGTATCTCCACCAGAAGAAAGAACCAGAAGCTATCTCCCAAAGAGATTTATGTGACAGCATAAAGGTTGGGTGACTGTACCCAGATCATTACAAACATGGAAACCTGGCGTTCTCAACACACTAAGAGTGGGATTAGACTCACATTAGCACCACTTTGAGACTGATGTGTAAACCAGATGACAATTTGTTCATTTGCAGAGAGAAATGACTATAGTAGGGATTGGTTCAGAAAGTCTACACAACCAGTACCTTCTCTCCTGATACGAAGACCAGCCTGGGGAAATAATTATTAATCTGGTTTCTTAATGAATAAACCTGGGACAAGGAGAGATGGATGTATGCATTTAATGCTTAGTGGCAGCAAACTGAAATGGCTGGGCGTAAGCATCTCATGGAAAAGATAGTTCAGATGGAATCACAAATATTACAAGTCAATTGGCAGCAATATCTATATTCACCTTATGGCAGAGACTTTGGTTGTTGCCAAAGGTCGTTGTCAACCCAGTTTCGTGGTTGCTTCACACTACAGAGACTAGATAAACATACATTCACTTTCCTTGGAACTAACGATGGTCATATCTGGCCAATGAGACATAATGGCAAGTCATCTGAGGGGCTTCTGGGAAGATAATTGCCTTCCTAGCGAGAAGTACAGAGGTGAGAGGAAAGTTCACTAGTACTACCTCTTTCCCCTTCATTTTGCTTAAATATGCATGTGATACCTGGAGCTGACGCAGCCATCTTGTAACCATAAGGAGGACGAAAAGCCAATGTGCTGAGATTTAGGAAATGTAACGGAAGAGCACAGATCACTGATGATATTGCTGATGTGCTGCATCAAACCTCAAACTTCCTACATCCAAACTTCCCATTAGAGAAGATCATTAAACGTCTTTGTTCCTTAAGCCATTCTTGTTACCTGTTGCACTATTACAAATCACTCCAAAATTAAGCAGCTTTTAACAACCATTATTATCTCTCATGAGTCTATGAGTTGACTGGACTCCGCAGGGCAGTTGTTCTGCTCCATGTGGTGTTGACTGGAGTTGCAATCATCTGGAAGCTCAACTGGGTCAAATGCCCAGCAGCGTTCACTCACGTGACTGGCAGCTGGCTGAGAGCTCAGCCTTTCTCCATATGGCTTGCATTTCTCACAGCAGTGCAGCTGGGTCCCAAAACGGAGTCTCCCAAGTGTGCAAAAGTACAAGTTGCAGATCTTTTGCAGCCCAGCGTCAGAAATTACAGAGCATCACTTTCACTTCAATCTGTTTTTCAAAGGAAGTCACAGGGTGTGCCCAGATGCACTCCTCTTAATAGGAGAAGTGGCAAGGAAGTTCCAGCCACCTTTAACTGACCATAGTTTATCAATCTGCTTTTATACGACTTGTGGCTGAAAGCATTTCTCTAAATGCAGCCTTGCAGAGATCAAGACTCCCTGTCCACTAGGACAGGATGCAGCGACTGCACTGCCAAGGCTGGCATTTGCAACTCTGCCCTCTTGGCCGCCCTGGCAGATCATGATGGACAACAGTCTCTTTAAGTATGTGAATACATTCAATCACATGACAGACAAGTCTTGCAGGCCTAGGAGCCATCCTGTCTCTTTAAGGTGACTTTGCCTTGCTCCACTTTCAACTATAATATATTGACTTCGTGGTTTAACTCTCAGAAGGCAATCTTCACTCCCTGTGTTTTCCAAGTGCTTGAGAAAACATCACTGAAGCCCCCTAAACCTGCCAGCAATCTTCACCAGGATGATTATCCTTGCCCTGTCTGCATCAAAACCTTGCTGAAAGAATCAGATGGGACGATGGCTAGAAAGGTATCCTGGATTGGTTAAGAGGGAATATCAGTATCAAAATTAAATAAGCATGTTGTGTCAGTTACAACTCTTTTGGTAACACTGACATAAAACCCAATTCAGTCCAGCTTACACAAAAGGGAGAAAGGTTGACTAGAAATCTGAGGGGCTCTTGCCAGTTTCAGGCATGGCAGGATCCAGCAACTCAAACACTGTCAGCAGGACCGACTTCCTTTTCACCTCTTGGTCCTGGTCTCCTCCAGGCTGCCTCATTTCTCAGTAGGGCGGGCTGCCAACAGCCTCTGGTGCACATCCTACTTAGTTTCTTCCTCCCTAACTCTTTAAACAAAACTTCTTCTCCTGACCGTTATTGGTACAAGTTGAGCAATATGTCCATCTCTTAACCAGTCTGTATGGCCAAGGGCATGTAATGGGAAGGGGAGAAACATGGTATGAATGGTACCTTGACAGGTACATCATGAGTGAGCAGATGTGCAGAGAGAAGCAGGGGAATGGAGTGCTCATGGCAAGAAGTAGGTGAGGAAGACGGTGCAGTTCCATGACAAAAGGAGGGAGGGCCTTCCCTCCCTGGCTTTTTTGTTTCCATCCTTGAGAAGAGAATCAATCTTGGTAGAAGGCATTTGAAGTGACTTGACACTGAGCCCAAATTTTCATAGCAAATTGTGGGGAAGAAAAAGGGTTTGAGTTGGACATTTATCTTGAAAAACGACACTAAAGCTTATCAACCTAACAAAATTTAGGTTACCATTTCAACAACACATGAATTCTTATGAAGAACGGAAAATGAATTAAGCAGTAAGGGGTTTTTTTGGTGTAATTTTTCTGACAGAAATCCTTCACTTCGGCTTTCGCTTTCATAGTGTGATAGCAAAGAGGTCATTTAAAAAAATATTCAAGGGCCTCACCAATTTTTCCTAAGGCCTTCTAGAATCTTTTGATATTTAAATCTTTCTCTTTTGAAGTGCTCACCGTGTCACTTTCCTTGTTATTTTTTTTCCTTCAACTGTTAACCACTTGGAGGATGATATTCAGAATGTTGAATAACTGGTATGATACAGGCACTGAATGGTCAGAACAGCTACCACCAGGGCCACCTGTGGGTTCCAGCTGAGCATCAGCCCTGATTGTTTCAGGACCACCAGACTCCCATGGGTTCTCTGTGATTTTTCTGTTCTTTAAGCATGTTTCATCCACTTCTTGGAATCCTGCACCTTTGGCAAAATTTTCAATCAAAGATTTGCAGTTTGATTGTATTGTATTGTTGATTACATTGGATATGCACCAGGGTCAGACAGTCAGTGGGAGACTGATTCTCTCTGACAGGACTCATTGGTTATAAGAAACAACCATCCACCCCAGGACATGCGATGGGTATTCAAAATTCAGGGGGTCCTTCAGAGAGACTGAGCCACAAGGAAGGTGACGTGGTAGAAAAGGATTCGTGCTAGTGTTAATCATTAAAGTGTTTAACAGCTGAAGTTGTATAATTACTGGAAAAGTTTGATGACAACTTTCACTTCTCTGCACAACCCCATCATTTCAAGGACAAATACTCAATAACAAAGACCCCCTGAATTTTGTTTGTGAACCAGCTTGCGTGGATTGCCCTTTCTCACCACCAACAGGTCTTGCCAAAAACAGTCAGGATTTACGCATACGGTTTCCACAGAAATATCAGAACCACTTGGAAAAAACACGATGACCGTGCATGCGTATGATATTTTCTGTATTTGTTTCCTAAGTAAAATGCTCAGCCTACGTGGTTCAAACTAGACATCCCATTTATAAAATTCAGGACAGACCCTTTGTACGACTGTATACACTTTAGCCCACTGATTCAGACAAGTGTGGGGTCTGCCAAACAGAATAAACACACAAGCGGGGAAGAAGCAGCCCTGAATTGGTGAATTTCTCCATCTTGCCTCTGCTGAGGCTTTGGAGGTCTGACCCTCGGACTTAGAGTCAGGGCTGGGGTGGTTAGAGGTCACTGGGTATCTTTCTGCCCCCAGTTTTGAGAAACAACATCAATTAGTTCATGTCCTGCAATACTAATTAACTCTAACCGGTCAAATCAGATCAGAAGTAGTTCTGAAAACAGACTTGTGAATTCTGCAGACTGTGAATTTCCCATAATTAACATATTAACATACATCCTTCACCTGCCTCAAGTCAGAATTGGTTCGCTCTTGGGAACAGAAAAGCAAGAGCATGTGAAGCTAGCAGTCACTGGCTCTCGAAAGAGTATCATGGTAAAAAGCTGTGGTTCTGCAGCCTGACAGGTGTGGACGTAAATCCTGGCTCTGCTACTTAGTCACTGCGTGACATTGGGTAGGTCCTCTCACTTGTGTGTGCCTCAGTTTTCTCACCTGTAAAATGAGGGAAATAACCGTATCTACCTCATGAGGTTGTTGCATTAAGTATAAAGAGCTTTCAAGACCTAATGCAAAATGAATGTCTGATAATTATCCTGGATCTGATACAGTGGGTGGACAATCTAGCTTTTTTCCCTACCGGGCCATTATTCTTCCTTGTAATAACCCCTTGGGTTTCCTTTAAGTAACCACCTCTTCTCTACTAATAGTGTAGTTCCAAAGGGACTAAATAAATTCACCCCAATTCCAGGGCTGAACCCATGAACTAGTTTGCTAGCACTGCACAGACTACTGGGTGGCTTAAACAACAAAAATTTTCTCACATTTCCAGAGGCAAGAAGTCTGAGAGCAAGGCGCTGGCAGCGTTAATTTCTTCTGATGCCTCTCTTTGTCTCCTTGGCTTGCAGACGGCCGTCTTCTCCCTCTGTCTTCACGTGGCCTTTCCCTCTGGGTGTGTCTGTGTCCTAATTTCCTCTTCTTATGAGGACACCAGTCATACTGGATGAGGGCCCACCTGTATGACTTCATGTTACCTTAACTGCCCCTTTAAAGACCCTATCTCCAAAATATAGTCATGTTATGAGATACTGAGGAGTTAGGACCTCAACATGAATCTGAGGGAGACAAAATTCAGCCTATAACAATGTGTGATGTAGACCTGGCCAAAATAGTTCCTTCCCCCTACTTAGAGTAATTGATTCAATCCAAGACTTTTTTGTTTAAACTTAAGTACAGAGAATTTCTTCATCTACAGGATTGTGTGTTGCAAAAATAATCATGTGGGATGGAACTGTTGGGGTCACCATCTGGAAAAGGCCAATACAGAAGAAAATATACAAGAGAGATAGAAAGAGAGAGACAGTATTAATGTCATCACCTGAGCCCCTAGATCCAGCTGAGCCTGAATCTTGCCTTGACAGTTCGTTCATATAATCCACTAAACATCCTCTTTTTTGTGGCCTGAGACAGTTTGAGCTGGGTTTCTGTCACTTCCAACCAAAGAAGTCTTGCCTAGCATAGACCATACTTAATTATCAGGGAGCTTGTAGACCCCAAAGAAATAGAAAGAAAAGGAGAAGACTGAAAGACAGGACTGGGAAGTGGAAGAAATACTTACAGAAAAAATTAGGTAGGAATCATGAGTTTTCATATTCTTTTCCACTGTAAGTTACTACAAGATCTTGAATATAGTTTCCTATGCTATACAGTGGGAACCTGTTGTTTATCGGATTTTGTGAGAATCCTCCCCTATTTCAAAGTGAGAGACACTCTGCCAGAGTTCAGTAGGTGTTCTGTGCGATTCAGTGGGTCTGTAGATGTAATTCTTCGTCTATTTGTGGGAGAGGGTGAGCAGTGAATCTCTCTACTCCGTCACCTTTGCCTGTTCCCCTCAGCTTCATTTTCTTATTCTGCCTTAAGCATCCTCCCTCCATGACCCCATCCTTAGGCCATCCTTAGGCCATCCTTAGTGACTTTAGGCTTAGTCACCCCCAAATTAATTATCCAGATTAATTATCATTTTTTTCTCCTATAGCTTCTTCAGTCCCCAACTCCGGGCCAAGTTAATTGCTCCTCCTCCATGTTCCCATAAACTGTTCCCCAAATCTCCATTTCAGCACGGTCTTCCTTGAACTTTACTTGTGAGTCTATCTCCCCGGCTGTGTGCTCCCCACATACAAAGTATGTCCTGGTTTCTAGTTCCTAGACACCTAGGAGTCTCTGAATTCCCAGCAAAGGGCTGCAGAATTCAATCAATGTCTTGGTCAGTGTCCATGACTTCCAGCCTCCCCATCTGTAAAAGAATCCTGAGTAGGATTCAGTCTCAAGACAGAAGGAGGGAATTCAATGATATTTTGAGCCTCCTTCTAGCTTTGTGACAATTTTAAGACCCCAAGCTCATAACAGGCAGAATAACAGAAAGCTATCTGAAAATTATGTTTGCTAAGAATCCAGAGAGCTACTTTCACTCATTTATTCATTTATCTCAATAAAGATTTACTGTGCATTCATTATTCTGTGCCAGGCATTGTGATAAACCCTAGGGTTATAATCGGGGAAAACAAAAAAAAAGATAACTGGCCAAGCCTTCATGAAACCCAACCCTTGGTGAGAAATAAGAGACCCCCCCCCCAAAAAAAAGAAAGAAAGAAAGAAAGAAAGAAAAATCATGTGATACATGCTATTAAATGCTAGGGGCATGTACCCAGAAATGGGACTGCTGGATCATAAGGTAGTTTTATTCTTAATTTTTTGAGGAACCTCTATACTGTTTCCACAGTGACTGTACCAATTTACGTTCCCACCAACAGTGTACAAAGAGAGGTTCCTTTTTATCCACATCCTCCCCAACACACGTTATCTTTTGTCTGTCTGATAACAGCCATCCTAATAGGTGTGAGGTGATATCCACTGTGGTTTTGATTTGCATTTCCCTGATGATTAGTGATGGTGAGCACCTTTTCATATACATGTCGGCCATGTGCAAGTCTTCTTTTGAGAAATGTCCATTCAGGTCCTTTGGCCATTGTTTAATCATGCTGTCTGGGGTTTTGCTACTGAGTTGTATGAGTTCCTTCTATACTTTGAAATACTAGCACCTGATCAGACACATGGATTGATATAATAGTTTCTCCCATTCTGTAGATTGCCTTTTCCCTCTGTTGATTGTTTCTTTGCTGTGCAGGAGCTGTTTAGTTTGATGCAATCCCATTTGTCTATTTTGGCTTTTGCTGCCTGTGCTTTTGATGTCATATCCAAAATATCATTGTCTAGACATTAGTTGATCGTGGTGGTTATTTCATAATGTGTATGTGTCAAAACATCAGCTTGTACACCTAAATATACACAATTTATGTTTGTCAAGTATACTTCAATAAAGCTGGTTGCGATACAAGTTAGGGGGACCATGAGCACAAAGAAGCACCTAGCCCAAGCATGAGAATTCAAGAGATTGCTCCCAGAGGGAGCTACCCAAGATAATACCTAAAGGTTGCAGAAAGGAGCTTGGAAAGTGTTCCAGGAAGAGGGAAGAAAGTGTGCAAAAAGCACAGGGGTGAGAGAGAGAGCATAAGAAGCTTTAAAAAGTTCAAGTTAGCGAGAGCACAGAGTGAAAAGGTAGCTGGGAAAGTAGAAAGTCATACTGCAAAGCATATAGCAAAGCCATAATAAGGCATTTGGTATTCATCCTGAAGGCAACAGGGACACATTTAAAGTTTTAGGCAGGAGAGTGGCACCGATTTTCCTGTTAGCTCTCTCTAATTTGGTGTGGAGACATGCTTCGGTTAGACTGGAGGCAGGATACTAGTTAGAAGGAAGAGGATGGTATCTGAGGGTGAAGAGAACAGAAGCACACAGCACATCCACCAGAATTTGGAACACTGCACAGCCGCAAACGACTTCCCCAACCTGGGCGCACGCACACACACCATTATGTACTGTAATGCTGGTGATATTCAAGGGGAGTCTGAAGACTCTTACCACGTGTCCTACGGGGCAAAAATAGACAAAACTACTTGAGCAAGTAAGTCTGAGATACTGCTGGGTTAACCAAAGTGAAGCAGATGTTTTTATTGCAAACCATCTGAAAACCTTTGATACATGACTGTATTTGCTAAAAAGAAGATACAATAGATGATGTTTTTCAAATTTAATTAAATAGAAACTGCCTCTCCTTCCATCTTTCCCATCTCAGGAGATAGTACCTTCATTCATTCAGAGTGAATTCCTCTCTTTTCCCCACCCAACACCGCAAGTCCTGGTAGGCTCAACTTTCTAAATAGATGCCAAATGCAACCACTTCTAACCACCTCCCTTGCTACTGTCTGGTTCAAACCACCACCCTCTTTCAACTAGGATCATTTCAACACTTTCTCATTGAGCTCCAGGCTCCCACTCCTGCAGTCTGTTCTCCCAACAGCAGTCAGAGTGATCCTTCAGAAATGTGAGTTGGATCATGTCATTTTTTTGCTTAATACCATCCAATGGCTTCCTCCTTCACTCAGATTAACATTCCAATGCCTCATCAGGGCTACCAGGCACTGTGTGATCCAGCCCCTGCCCACCTCGCTCTCCCTCTCCCCACATCATCCACTGTGAGCCACAGTCCATCCTGCTGCCCCTTCAACCCACCAAGCTCATTCCCATCCCAGGGTTCCACGCTCGCTGGTCCTTATGCCTGGAATACTATTCCTCCAGATCTACGCATGACTTGCTTCTTCTCATCACTCAGGTCGCCATGGAGAGAGGAACTTTCCCTCATTTTTTAATGTGTCCTCATCGTCTCAAACAGTGTCAGACACATTGGCAGGAGCTCAAAAAGCACTGAATGAGTGAGTGAATTTATATTTGAATAGCACGGCACCAAACGACTCACTATTCAAAAGCACATTTGGCTGGATGGATGTGATAAAATTTCTTGCCTCTTTCCCAGGTGAGAAGAAAAAAAAAAACCCAAACAAATGAAAAACAAGTCACCATTCTTCCCTTTGGTGTGCTGAAACTGACCATTTCTTCACATCCGCTTTCAGTTCATGTTACAGGGAGAAAAAAGCACAGCCCAGCTTCTGCAGGTTAATTCAAAGCTCCAATATTGCCTGATGAGTGATGGATCTACACAATGGCCCTTGTTGGTCTTGTGTCTTTGGCACAGAGCTCAATAAACACTGGAGGGAAGCGGGGAGGAAGGGAGGAAGAACCAATCCATCAGGTCAAAAGGTTTTCCTTCTCATTGTCAGGAAAGTCCACTCCTTGGTCCCAGCTGCTCCATGCCAACCCTCGGTACTTCCCAGATGCCTTTTAAGATCCCAGTACCATGTTAAACCCAAAGGAACACAGGAGAAGACAAAGACAGGATCCTCAAGGAATGTACAAGTTGGGTCCTGTTTAAACCAGAGGTTAGAATCAAAATTCAAATCCCAGCACAGTCTAATCCTAATCCAAGCACAGTCATCTCTCCCCTGTGAATGATCTCTGGCTAGTTTGGGGGTCTTGGGCAGACTGTATACTTTTTTGAGCCTCAGTTTGTTTATCTGTAAAAGGGACATATTAATCCTTGCCTCCAAAAATTCATTGCAAGAATTAGATACACACACATCAGTGTGCTTGCAGAGAGTCTGGCACATACCAAGTATCAAAATGATCAGCTATTAACATTAATAATATTATGAATGCCCCAAGCCTCCGTTTCCACGTCTTTAACATGGCAGGGGGCGGTGGGGGGGGTTGTTCATAGGTTTTTTATGAGGACTAAGTAAGTAGTTCTCAATCTTTCCTGCATCTTAGAATCACCTGGGACGGTTTAAAGTTCCTGACATGAAGCTGCCACCCCCACCCCAGGTACTCCCAATTACTTCATAATCTCTTAGAGTGGGGACCAGGCATCAGAATCTTTTAGCTCCCTAGGTGATTCCAATGTGCAGCCAACCGTAAGAACCAGTGGACTAAATAAATGAAAGCATATTTTTACGCACAGAGTAGGTGTTCAACAAATGTCCCTTTTTTCTACCCCTCAAACGACTCTGGGGAGAATGCATTCCTTGTATAATCTGAGATCTCTGCCACTTTTATGATTATATAAACAGAAATGGCAAAGCTTCTGGAAATCAAATAAGATATAACTGCACAGGCCAAGATAGGTGATGCAAATTTAATTTAAATCAACAATTATGCAAATACTCTTGTGGCCTTTCTAACTATTTTATGTTTCCAGGGGAAGCCCAGGAAGACTTCGGTGGAAACACATGTCTTAAGTGACAGATACAAAGAGAGCAAGTTTCTGTCTCATCAGCAGATGGTCCCAAAACAAGGCAGCTCACCTGAGTATGAGGAAAACGAAGAGACTCAGCAAAGAGGGGAAGGGGCTTGTTTTGCTGCTAATCACGGAGTAGATGATCTTTATTTCGGTTTAA
The DNA here is from genome assembly GCF_048773025.1 of Camelus bactrianus. Lineage (NCBI taxonomy): Eukaryota > Metazoa > Chordata > Mammalia > Artiodactyla > Camelidae > Camelus > Camelus bactrianus. Next base: position 10,599,008 of record NC_133570.1, read on the forward strand.
TTACCCTAAAACTAGGCACCACCTCTTCTTGTTTCAAGAAATACTCTGAAAGGTGGGCCGCGGAGGGGCAGTAAATTATCAATACCAGTAACACAGGTGTTTTTACCTTGCTTTTCATCTGTGGCTTCAGAGGCACTTTATAAATATTAGTTAATTAAGGCACCCAACAGTTTTGCAAAGAATATATTATTATCTTCATCTTTCAGATGGATGAAACCACCCTTATTGGAAGACAAGGCTAATCTGTTATCCCAGGACCAGCCTGGGCAATTCTCACAGCTGAATGGACGGCTTTGTTGGGAAAGGGGCTGGGGGGAGGCAGGAGTCACTTGCTCTCTGCATTCGTTTATTCACGTAGTCATTCATCCAGCAGGCCCTTCTTGAGGGCTGACTGTGGGTTCCGGGCTTGGTGGGGAAATGATGGACTCCGAGGACAGGGGTTCTGTCTCAGTCTTAGCTGCATGCTTAGGACCTAGAACAGTGCCTGCCACATAGTAAGTGCTCACTGCATGTGGGTTTAAAAATGAAGTGAACAGAGATGAGTGAGACACTATCCCAGCTACACCCACAGTCTGGGGGAGGGAGGGAGGGAAGAAGGGCAGGACCCCTGCTTACTCCCCTCCCTTAATAATAACAACTGCTAGTTACTCTGTGCCAGGCACCATGCTAAGTGCTTTACATACACCAACTCATTTAATCCTAAAAACAACCCTAAGAGGCCAGCGCTGTTACTCCCATTGGAGAGAGGAGGAAATGGAGACCCATAGAGGTACTGGTGGAAGGCAGGAGAGAACAGTAATTTCAAAACACAGGCTCTGGAGTCCAGCAGGGCCCGGAGGGAGCTCCCCCGCTCTGCTCATCACTAGTTCGTCATACAGGGCAGGTGTCTTAACCTCTCTTAAGCCTCAGCATCCTCATCTGTGAGAGGACCTGCCCTAAGAGGGCCATTTGAGAGTTAAATGAAACCATGAAGGGCTGGCACTCAGAGCAGCACCTGGCACACACCAAGTGCACAGTAAACATCAGATATTTTTGTCACTACAGCATCTACCCAAGACTGTGCCAGGGGGTGAAACTGACATTCGGACCCAGATTTGCTAAATGCCGTGACAGGCTTGTCAGCTGCTTCTCTTCTTGGCAAATGATCCCACATCCCAGAATCATCCATAAAATCCTATCTTCAACAAGCAGCTCCCTCTACATCCTCCCTCCATCTCCTCGGCCAGCCTCCTTCTGCATTTCTCATTCCCCTTAATCCGTATCTCTCACCGCGATTGCTCCCACATCAGCACCCCTTTCCCCTGAGCACGCGAGGCGTTCACAGCCTGCCAAGCAGCCACTCACCCCACCCAACCCACAGCACCTATGAACACTGGATCTGGGTTCGGAACCTAATCCCTCTCCTCATTTGCTGGAGGTAATTACAGCATCTACTTCTCAGGGCTGTTTTGAATAAAGAGATGCAATAAATTATGAACAGGGCTTGGCATGGTGGGCACAGAGTAAGCACCCTGATAAACATGAATTTGTAATAACGGTCCCCAACTAGTTCTAAACCGGGCTTAATTTTGCCCCCTATCTAGGGTTGCCAGATTTGGGGGTGGGGTAGGGGGGAACCAGGATGCCCAGTATAAACAAAGAATAATTTTTAATATAAGCATAGCCCATGCAATATTTGAGACATACATGTACTTAAAATTATCTGAAATTCGTATCTAACTGAGGTCATGTGTTTTGCAACTTTATCCCCAGGAGACACTGGGGGATGTCGGGAGACATTCTTGGCTGCTACAGCTGGTGGAGGGTGCTACTGGCATCTAACGGGCAGGGATGCTACTAAACATCCTTCAAGGCACAAGATAGCGCCTCCACGCCAAAGAATTATCTAACCCAAATATGTTAATAGTGCTGAGGTTGAGAAACCCTGAAATAAGCAATAAAATCATAATATTATTGAGGGGAAAGGGCTGAACGGGCAGGGTTTTATACCCCTATAGCGGGTTGAATTTGCCCTCCCCCCAAAAGATACGTCAAATCCTAACCCCTGATACCTGCGAATGTGAACTTATCTGGAAGTAGGGTCTTTGCAGAAGGAATTAAGTTAAAGATCTCCAGATGAGATCAGCCTGGAGTTAGGCAATGACATTCTAAGAACGGAGAGGGAGATCTGAGATACAGAGAGAAGGCCACGTGAAGACCGGGGCAGAGACTGGAGTAATGGGGCCCACGCCAAAAGAACACCAGGGGTTGCCAGCAGCCATGCGAAGCTAGGAGAGAGGCAGGGAACAGATTCTCCCCTGAGCCTCCCGAGAGAAAACAACCCTAAGGACACCATGATTTCAGACTCCTGGCCTGCAGAACTGAGCAGGCATACACCTCCATGGTTCTCGGCCACCAAGGTTTTAGTTATCCCTAGGAAACGAGCAAAAACCCCTACAAATTTCAACTCAAGCACCTCCTCCTTTTTCTTTCTTTTTAAAATTGTAATTATTACAAAATGCCTCAAGCCTATATTTAAAAAAAAAAAAAAAGAGGATAGACACTAATATAATGAGTACGACGAACTCATCCCCTATCTTGGGAAGCGAGGCTGCCCATGAACTACTGAAGCCCCGAAGACACCCCCACCCGGCCCGCTCCTCTGAGAGGCAGCCGCTCCACTGGGAGCAGTGTTAGCTATTCCCTTAAGGGCTTTTATACCTTCACTACCTACGTGTGAATTGCTAAATAACAAATAGAATTATTTTGCCTGTTTCTAAACTGTATATATAAACGGTGTCCTAGAACATATATCCTTCAACTTGAATTTTAACGCAATACTGTTTTTGAGAGACATGCTGATTCATGTGGTTCAAATTCATTTATTTCTACCCTTCCATGGTGCACGTAAATCACAAATGCACTGATACGTTCTCCTGTGGATAGACCTTTCAGGTGGTTGTTTTTTCCTTCTTTTGTTTGGTTTTGCTGTTTCCAATTTTGTTGTTGTTATTACAGACAATGCATCAGTAAGCCTTGCTGTTTCCTGGTGTGTAAGAATTTCTCCAGGGTTCTATTGCTCAAAGTGTGGCTTGAGACCCACTGATGAACAATGGAATCATTGCAGTGGCTTTGTGGTCAACACAGCTTTTGGGGGGGGGGGGCAGAAGAGAAAATATTAGAGTGCATCATATGGCAAGGATAAGAATTGCTTCATAAAACTTTTGTTTCAATTATAGATAAGTGCATACTGGGTTGCAATCTAGAATGTATTTCTTACTGGCAGAGCCAAAAGGAAGTTTAGAAAGCAGTTTCCTGGGCCCCTGCTACTCAAAGTGTGTTCCAAGCATCAGCGTCGCCTGGGAGTCAGCCAGAAATAGAGTCTCAGGCCGCATTCAGGATCTACTGGACCAGATTCTGCATTTTGAAAAGATCCAGGTTCCTCATCTGCCCACTGAAGTCTGAGGAGCAATTCTCTAGGGATAGACTAACAAGGGGTATCACTGGGTCAGAGAACATTCCGTGCTTATTTAGCTTTGTTAGATATTGCAACGACACTACCCAAAGTGTTCAGACCAAGAGGCCCCTTTAAAGATTTGCTTTCCATGTTAAGAGTTCGTAGTGAGACTCCACTTGATCAAAGCATTCTACAGCTATAATTTTTTAAATTTTTTTGTCTTTTTAAATCACAGTCCCTTGCTGCTGTCTTGCAACTTCCTTATTCTCCATCCCTCCTGGCTTTCTCTGAGGAGTGAGGGAAGCTGGGATAAACCAGGCCCCCTCCTGGGAGAACAAGGGCTTCACCCAGAGACAGAGCAAGAGACAGCTGCTGTCACATGGAACCACCTGAGATGTTTAATCACCAAGTCCTAGAGAGACACCAGCCCCAGGAGAACACAACAGGCCCGCCTGGCAGCTCCTGGCCTTCCTGGGATAAGGGAATGCTGCAGCCTTTTTCACTGAAGCTGACACTGTTTCCTAGCTAGAGCAGCCCCACTCCCAGATGCAAAGTTTAATATGATTTTTTCACTTGAGTAACCAAAGCATTTCTGATGCATTGCTTTTCATGAGGTCCTGGCAGTGCATCAGCTGAGCCATTTCCTCGGGCCTCTCTCTGCTCTGGTTCACACTTCCTTTTCCTGGGGTTTCAGCGCCCGACTGACTACCCCCTGCATCCACTGCCTTACACAGAGCTGATGAAGTAATATATTCCTCTGCTGACAGCCATGCTCACTGAGGGTCTACCATGGGCCTGGAGCTGCGCTGGGGACTTTCCTCACCCCACAGAGAGACACAGTCTTCCCCCTTTTACGGCTGAGATCATCGTTCCAAGATGCACATCATCATGCTGATGACACTGGAGTGGGTCCTGGAATCAATGGCATCTCACTGCCATGTGAGTAGATGGCAGTGATGTAATGAACATCCCGCACAGACTGGAGAACTTGGTTGGTTTTCCTTTTTTTTTTTAAACATTCATTTTTTAATTTATTTTTTATTTTTAGGATTATCTTTCTATGCCTCAGTTTCCACACCTTTTTGTTTGTTAGTGGAGGTACTGGGGGTTGAACCCAGGACCTCACGCGTGCTAAGCATGCACTCTACCACCGAGCTATACCCTCCCCGCCTTGGTTGGTTTTCCTCACAGTCTGAGCAGACAATTGCACCTTTTCAATACTGCAGTCAGCAAATCATATCAGGACTACAAGCACACGCGAAAGGACCATGAATCCTGGCTATTGTCTGAGAATCTTCTTTTGATATTTTCTGGTAAGATCAAGAAAACACCAACATTAAAACTTGCAGAATGGGTTTCAGGGGCTTGAATGAAAATCCTGAGTCCATAGTGGGGCCCTCTCTTAAGAACTGCTCCTGACAGCAGGACCTGGTTATTTATTGCTGCATAACAAAGCTCCCAACACAGTGCTTAAAACAACAGCAATCATTCATTTTGCTCCAGGATCTGAGGGTTGGCTGGGTGCAGCCAGGCAGCTTTCGCTTGGGACTGTCTCATGCACTTGTATTCACTGTAGCTGAGTCCTGGGTGACCTCAGAGGTTTCTCCACTCAAATGTCAGACACCTGGGCTGGGAAGGCGCAGGCAACCGAGGGCAGGAACTGCTGCGGCTCTTTGAGCATCTCTTCTTGACATAGTCTCACCACATAGGGTCTGCAGGGTAGCCAGGGTTGGTGAGGAAGGCTCCCAGAGCGAGAATCCCAAGAGACACCAGCAGAGGCTGCATGCTCTTCTACGGCATGCCTTGGATGTCACACAGTGTCACTTCCACTGCATTCTGTTCATCCAAGTTGCCACAAAGGCACACTCAGATGAAAGGACAGGAAACAGACTCCACCTCTTGAACAGAGACATCTGTTCACATGTGGACAGTCTGCCATAGCGGCATAAATCATACACATATAATACAAACCCACCCGCTCCCAAGGGCCCCAGAAAATCTCTCCAAGAAGCAGCAAGCTCAGCTCAGGATCCTGTTGTCTAAATCAAGTCTAAGTGTGGTTCAGGCTTCTTGCGTGAAATTCAGCAAACACAGTTCCTCTTGATGGGAAGACCTGCGGACTAAAAAGACAGTATCTTCCCTCGACATACCCAACCAACAACGGTGGGCCAAGCAGACTGCTATAGACATTCCCATTAAAAAGCAGGGAGGTGAGAGGCACTCAACAGTCCATAGCAATTTTTTTAATTGAAGTAGAGTCGCTTTACAAGGCTGTGTTCATAGCAATTCTGAAACCGAATAGGGCATATGCTGCCAGTGCCTTGATTAGGGCTCAGTCCAACTGCCTGGGATGCACCCAGCCAGGATCATGAGTTTTACTGGGGCTCCCAGAAACTCTGTCCCGCAAAACTGCCCCAGCCAGCAAGCTCCATGGGAAGCCTATCAGTGAGATCACCTTCCTGCCCAAGCTCTGTCTTTAATGCTGACTCTGACTCTCCTTTCATTCCTGAGGTTTTTAGTACGCTTTCCCCAAAATCTACATTGAGATTTTTTTCAGTTGTATTGTGAAGGTTGGGACACATCTCTAGTGCTCTGGTTAACTAGTAACAGGCAGAAGGCCTGAGGTTGTCCAAGGATCACTCACTCCTGAACTGAGAGGATGACAGGAAGGTTCAGTGTAATGAGATTTTGCCCAGTAACTACTATGGGCCAGCAGCAGAATAAACCAGTACATAGCACAATGTCTAGCACACAACAGGTATTCAAAAGTCCTTACTGATGGAAGGAAGAAGGGAAGGAGGGAGGGAGGGAAAGAGGAAGGAAGGAAGAGATGGAGGAAGGGAGGGAGGAAGGAAGTCTATCCACGCCCTCAGGAGAAAACTGACTCATAAATATATCATTGCAGTAGCACAAAGGGGGAGGCACTTAACTCAGCCTGAAGGAAGGCACACTAAGTGGAAGGAACAGCAGAGGCAGACACATTTTCACATCCAGTTATCTACCCTATGAAGGAGGCAGAGGACATGCCATCCTGCCCTGTACACCAATGAGGAAACTGGGGTTCAGAGTTACATTTCTTGCTAGTTGTTTTCCAAAACTGGCAGCCCAGAAGTAGAACTCATGCTTCCTGACTTCTAATCCAAGGCTTGTTCCCAATAAACGAATCAATATTTACTGATACAGTCAATGCTGCAGCCCTTCAGAGACCCCAGGAAGGAAGCCATTTCCTCTCTCATCAAAACAGCACCCGAGGGTAGTCCTCAAGGGCTCAGACCCTGGAATCAGACTGGTTCCCAATCACCAACCTGTTGGTTATTAGACGTATAGTCTTGAGATCATTATTTTAATCTGTCTGAACCTCAGTTTTAAATATGTCAAAGGGAGTAGTAATAACACAAACCCTGAGTAGACCTGTCACCTTTTCCCTCTCCTTTCCAGGACTCAGTCCCCCTCTTCTGGTAAAAATATGGACATATTTCTTTTGAAGAATCACCACTACCCCATTCTCAGTCCACTTGTTTCAGATGAAGTTAAGTTAACCACACCCACAGTTCCAGAGTAGGCACATGACCAAGTGCTGGCCAATCAGAGTATTCCACCCCCAAGCACATGACTAAGGCCTGGCCAATCGGAATACTCCACCCCACATGTGATTGGTTCAGAAATGAGTACAGGACCCAAACTGGTCCAATGAGACACCATTATGGTATGAACCACTGGAAAAGAGAACCTGTCTTCCCAGTGGGTTTGCTGAGCTGGTCACCGGCACTCCTATAACTGCTAGAGGCCAACCTGCCATCACTGAAGGGAGGGGACAGAGAAGCTGCCTGAGAGTGAAGCCAACACAAATGAAAGCACAGTAGAAAGGCAGATAGAAACTAGTGACATTTTATTTAAACTCCTGGATCCAGGCTGTGCCTAATTCCCCTAGATTTTGCCATTTCGTGAGCCAAAAATTTACTTCCCCGCCCTCTCCTGAGCCAGGTTGTCCTGGGTTTCTATTACCTGTAACAAAGGAGTCATAGTAGGACAGGAGATGATGCTCGTGGGGCACTGAGCACAGAGCCTCACACACAGCAAGTGCTCAGTAAAAGACTTACTATCTTATCCCAGGCCTGAACCAACTCATCACCCTCAAAACAATTAGCAGAACAGTGGCCGTGACCCTGAGGACAGAGCTGCTGACTTAGGCTGGTGCATTCACTTACTTCTCCCTCACTGCCCCTCAGCTCCCTCTGCAGAAAGCTGCAATGCCAGATGGCTCGGGAAAATGGTGACAGATGAAGGCTGGTGCAGCAAAGGTGGTAGCAACTCCTGATGGATAGAGAGGCCACTGGAGGGGTGAGAGGTGGGAGGGAGGAGGCAGTCAGAGACTAAATGAGCCCAAGGGACGTCTGAATCTCCAGACCTCCAGCTGCTGGACAGTCAGCCTTGGCATGGGCAGGTACCCAAGGCTCCCTGGGCCCAGTGACCTCATGCCAACCTCATCCATCTAGCAGGGGCCTGAGACAGCCGCTCTGGCATCCCTGCTGCCTGTAGTCTTTGCTGAATCACCGCCTCACTTGTTTCTGCACAGTGAGGTCTCAGCATGTTGCTGAGGACTGTAAGGGCCACTGTGATGATCGCTGCTGTCAGTGGCAGTGTGGCAGAAAAGCAGGGGAGGTGCGGGGTGGGGGCTGCTTCTTGGTTTCTCCTCCTCGATGCTGACCAGGAGGAGGGACCATTTCACCTCCCCATCTTCTCACGGGAGCCCATTCTTTCCCTTGCCCTTGCCTCCTCCCCTGCCCTCCTCCTTCTGCTCCGCACATCTGTGACCTCCCCCCGAGTACAGCGGTCTTAGATTCCCTGGCATCCCTTTAACCACTCCTGTAGACCCCCGAGCTTCTGCGTGCTATGCCGCCAAAGCCCCACACCTGTGACCTTCTTCAGAGCACTGTCCTTGAGCTACTGTTGCTCCGTCCACCACTTAGAGATGCAGAAGTCCCTGGGATTAGCACACCCAGGGAAGCCCATTGCTAGTGACTTATTCCTGAGTACAAAGACCCAGCTCCTATGCCTCAAGGTAGGACATACTCTGAGGTGTAATTTACATCCCAGAACTCCCCATAGGATCGGGGGGCTGGCTTGGTTGGAAGCCAAGAGAATTAAGATCTGACCATGCCCTTATATCCACGACATCCCACTTAATGATGCAATGGAGAAATCAAAGGCCCTGGAGGTATAGATATCCAGGGTCAAATCCATAGTCTACCAATCACTGGCTATGTGACCTTGAACAAGTCACTTGGCCTCTCTGAGCCATTTTTCTCATCCATAAAAAGGACAACTCACAGATGCCCCTCCCAGGGTTGGTAAGTAGCACATGGTAGAAACTCATTAAACACCAGCTCCCTCTAGCATTTTCCTTTATTCTCCTGTGACACGGTTCTCCCACAGTAAAGGCAGAGATGACGGTAACCCTTTCTGTTTGAAGAGAACTGAGTAGTTGCCAAAGCCCTTTCACGTAATAGCCACCAGCTGCCTCCCCGGGGAACTGGAGGCTTAAATGGGACATTGGACCTGAAGTGCTTTGCGGGCCTTGAGAGAAAAGGGAGGAGAGAATCCGGAGGGTTATTATTAGACATGGAAGCGGGAGCACGGGAGCCCACACACGCCTCTCGTATAATCAAACTGACACTGAGGTTTCCAGTGCATTGAACACTGCGTTCCAGTCCCGGGAGCTAAAAATGGAAACCTGTGAAAACAGCAGCTGGGTTCAAAAGGGAGAGGGCCCGGAGTGCACCGAGCGGGCTCCCTCAGGCCAAAGAGCAGGAAGGACACAGAGCCTTCACCGCCCGAGCTGAGGCAGCAGCGGGCCCCATGCCAGCTGGGGCATGGACCCTGAAATGGGCCGTGACCTTGTGGGACTCTTGGAAAGAGCCAAGTCAGGGCTGCAGCCTGTCCTTAGGCCAGACACTTCACCACTCTGGATCTCAGTTTCCCCATCTGCAAAGTGGATGTACCACAAGGACTGCTAGGAGGATTTATTTAGTTAACACAGGAGAGAACTTCGCAGAGTGGCTGGTGCATAATAAGCGTAAACAGCCATTGGCTTACGTTCTGGGGACCTTGTCTGTCCTCCTCTTATGCCTTCACTTATGCTGTGGTCCCCACTGAACCATCCCCTCCCCTCAGCCTCATTTATTTCTTCCTAACTAAATCCTGTCCATCCTATAAGCCTAAGTTCAAATTCCATTTCCTGGTAAAACCACAGACGTGCTGGGAGAGCCACGCATTCCTTTATTCCCTGGGTACCAGCTGTGTGCCGGGGGCTCTCCTACATGCTGAGTTACAGCCATGAACAAAACGGACAGAAGCCCCTGCCCCCGTGAGCCTCCTTTTTACTGCATATTTAGTTATATTATAGTTCTTCTAATTATATTAATACAACTACATGACAATGAACATTTCTAAGTGGGTCCTTGCATTTTGAGAATCAGCTCATATACTATGAGAATCCCTGAACTGAGGCTTCAAATACACAAATCTTCCCGCAAAACAGGCTGCTGAACTGCTCCAGGGCAGGGTGGGCCCCATTCCTCTCCCCAGAACACCAGCTGATCACTTTTCTGGAGAAAAAAAAAAAATTCTGGAGGCCTTGAGTCATGAAATCAGGCACCCATACCTCACATTTCTCTCCCTATTTATCCCAAATAATGCCAGTTTATGCTAAAATAATCCTCTGTACAAACTTGCCTCTCTGCCTGCATGTCCCATATTACTCCACACCTCAGTGACATTTCAGCAGCCTGATTAGCCCTGCCCAGATCTCTCCCCAGAGAGCAAGAGGCTGTTTTCCGAGTCTGGCAGCCCCTGGCACGGGTGTGTGTTCTCAGATGGAGCTGGCCTTGGGGATCTGAGGGCAGATGGTCTAAATGAACAGCACCCAACTGCCCATAATCACCCTGTTTTTTTCTAACCCACAGACCCCATAATCCCTGGGGGAAAGGAGTCCGCAGTGAGACTCTCAGCCCTGCAGGAGGGAAGGCTGGGAGGCCCAAGATCTGCTGATGAATGCAAAGAGTGTCAGAGCCAGTGACCCTCAAGCCTCTTCAAGGGGACACTCTTCATCCTCCCACAGAAGGCACATAACAGAAGCCATGCAACAGCCTGGGGGTTAGAAGATCGGATCTCCCACCTAACACAAGGGCCACTGACCATGGGAAAGTCATTATCCTTTCTGAACCTTGCCCTACCTGTCCATAAAGTGGGGATGCAAAAAATCCCTCCCTAATCTTACAGGCTGCCCTGAGAGGAAATGAAATAATGGTCATGGTAGTATTTTGTGTGACCACTGTCTACTGTGAGATCAGTATTCCCTGTGCCTCAGTTTCTCCATCTGCAACATGGGTTTAACCAGGAGAACATTCCTTAGAGATCTGTTGTAAAAATAGGTGAATGAGGTCAATGAGAAACAAAAGCTTGGGGAAGGAGTAAGTAGGGTGACCAACCATGCTGGTTTGCCCACATACGACCTAAGGAGGTTCTTGGGATGGAAAACCCCAGTAAATCAGGACGAGCTGGTCACTCTGGGATTCAATAAGGTAACACAGTGTCTGGCACCTAGTATGGCCCAGTAGGCATTAATTAGCTCAACGAGTAAGGCTGACATTCAAACCAACAAGCACAGAATCTAGAAGGTCCCAGACGGCATTAATGAGCAACCAATGCCTAGAGCTAGAAAAAGAAAACCTCTACACCACAGGTTTCCAATCCAGTCTACAGACGGGGATCACCCAGGGTGCTTTTGGAAACTCCCTATGCAGGGCCCCCCACCCCCAACCAAGAAGCTCTGCTGTGGGGCCTGGCATCGTTTTTTTTTTTTATTGAAGTAGAGTTGATTTACAGTATTATATTAGTTTCAGGTGTACAACATAGTAATTTGATATTTTTATAGGTTACACTCCATGTAAAGTTATTATAAGTATTAGCTATATTCCCCGTGCTATACCTTATACTCTTGTATCTTATTTTTTTTTATGCCTAGTAGTTTGTACCTCTTCCTCTATCATGCCCCTCCCCGCCACTCCTTTCCCCGCTGGTAACCACTAGTTCGTTCTCTGATTCGTAAAGATATATACACCCCAATGTTCATAGCAGCATTATTTACAATAGCCAAGATATGGAAACAACCCAAGTGCCCATCCACAGATGAATGGATAAAGAAGATCACACACACACACACACACACACACACACACAGGACTATTACTCAGCTATAAATGAGAATGAAATTTTACCATTTGCGGGAGGAGGGTATAGCTCAAGTGGTAGAACGCATGCTTAGCATACACAAAGTCCTGTGTTCAATCCCCACTACTTCCTCTAAAAATAAATAAATAAGTAAACCTAATTACTTCCCCTCAACGAAAACAACAACAACAACAACAATTTTACTATTTGCAACATGGATGGACCTGGAGGGTATTACGCTTAGTGAAGTAAGTCAGATGGAGAAAGACAAATACTGTATGTTTTCACTAAGACGTGAAATCTAAAAAATGAAACGAATGAACATAACACAAAGGAAACAGCTCACAGATAATGACACTGTTATTTCTGACAAGTTCTGCATGAATCTAAGGAGCAGGCAGGGATGAGGACCACTGATCGAAAACAAAACAGGCTCCCACCCAAGGGAAGTGCATCCTTGCACAGGTACTGGGTGACTTTTGGGGACCAGTCATTTACTCAAGGTTGTTAAGAGGATTAAAGAAGAGAAGGCACCAATAAGAGGCTCAGTAAGTGGTCAGCTTATTATTATTCAGTTAATCAGCATAGTGAGCTGGTGAAGAGCCCAGACTCTGGAGTCTGCCTGGATTCCAATCCCAGCCCTGCCACTTTCTAAGTGTGTGGATATGAGGAAGTGACTCACCTCTCTGTGCCCCAGTGCCCTCATCTATAGAATAAGGATGTGAATTTCTGCCTCAGGGGGTTGTTATGAGAGTTAAAGGAGTGAAGGTGAGTGGCATCAAATAAGAGCTGAATAATCAGTAGCAGACACACACTACTATATATAAAATAGATAAACAACAAAGACCTACTGTATTGTATAGGGAACTATATTCAATTTCTTGTAATAACATGTAATGGAAAAAATCTGAAAAGAAAATATATTTATGTCTGTACATGTATTACTAAATCACTTTGCTGTATACCTGAAACTAACATTATAAATCAACCATACTTCAATTAAAAATTTTTTTAAATTTTTTTTAAAAATAGCTGAATAATCAAGGTAAGGCATATTATTCCTCAGCACACATTAATGAACCCATTTTGCAGTTGAGAAAATTGAGGCTTAAACAGCTTGTCCCAGTTCACCTACCTACTAAGCACTGGGACCCTCAGCTGACAAGTCAGAAATCACTTGCTTCTGTCACCCTTCCACGGAGTTCCACACCCTGGCTGCATACCCTCCCTTCCCTGGTCCTATGTCTGTCCCCTGTGTTCTTCTCACCATTCTCACGATTTCTGTTTCTGGGCCTTGCAGCCACAGGCAGACATGCAATGTTAATCACCAAAATGAGTTCTGAGTCAAAGACACAAAACAAACAGGGTCCCTGCATCCAGGTGAGTTTTCCAGGTGAGAATCTCAGAGCCTGACAATCCTGCCACCTTCCTCTCCTCTGTGGAGAATCCAGACCCTGTGGACACCTGGTGACAGCACATGCCAGGCCTGGTCTAAAGGTCTAGAAAATGGCCTACGACTCATTTAATCCCCACAGCAACCAATGCAGCAGGAACTGTGATTATCTCCATTCCACAGATGAGGAAACTAAGGCTCACAGAGAATTAAGAAACTTGTCCAACTGATCCAGCAGTCCCACTCCTGGGCATATATCCAGAGGGAACTCTAATTCAAAAAGATACTTGTACCCCAGCATTCATAACAGCACTATAGACAATAGACAAGACATGGAAGCAATCTAAATGTCCATCAACAGATGACTGGACAAAGAAGTTGTGGTATAGCTATACAATGGAATACTACTCAGTGATTAAAAAAATAATAATAAAATAATGCCATTTGCAGCAACATGGATGGAACTGGAGATAGTCATTCTAAGTGAAGTAAGTCAGAAAGAGAAAGAAAGATACCATATGATATCACTCACATGTGGAATCTTAAAAAAAAAAAGAAAGAAAAAAGAGGACACTATGAACTCATCTACAAAACAGAAACAGACTCGCAGACATAGTAAACAATCTTATGGTTACCAAGGGAAAGGGCGTGGGAAGGGATAAATCTGGGAGTTTGAGATTTGCAAATCTTAACCACTATATATAAAAACAGATTTAAAAAACACCTTTTCTGTATAGCACAGGGAACTATATTCAATATCTCATAATAATCTTTAATAAAAAATACAAAAATGAATCTGTGTATATATATATATAAATGACTGGGACATTATGCTGTATACCAGAAATTGACACATTGTAACTGACTATACTTCAATTTTAAAAAAATTCCAAAAAATAAAAAAAAAAGAAAGAAGCTTGCCCAAGGAACCCAGGGGGTCTGGCTACACAGCTGTGCTCTTAACCTTGTCCAGCCTTCACAGGCAGCCAATCAGTCCTCGATAGAAAGGAAGATCAGGATGCAAGCCAAAAAGACACTCTGGCTTGTCTGTCTGGGTTTTTGTTTGGTTTTGCTTTTCTTTGCTTTTTTGTTTGTTTATTTTATTTTTGTTTTGTTTTGTTTCTCTAGCTTCATAAAGAAAGCCTGGGGCTAAGAGTAAAAGAAACAAGAAGCAGTTTTCAACACAACATAAAGAAGAGCTCTCCAACCATAAGAACTCCCTTAAAGAGAAAGATTACTATAACCATTAGAAAGCATGCTGGAATTATTAAGCATGGTTAGCCCCAGGGAGGTGGTGACAGAGGGGGCTAGAATAACCCCAAAGAGCCAGTTAAAACTTCTAGATGCCCTGAGCTCTGGGAAGATTATATATTCCGTTTTTTTTTAATGCAGAAAATAAGCAAAAGGAATAACAACAAACGCTTCCTTCGAAATATCAAATTCTTTATCCCAACAAGAAAAATGGGGGCAGGAAGACTCCCTTAGGCTGCTCTTGGATAATCCAGCCAGACAGGGTAGGGAGGCTTTATTTTCCATTCCACAGACTTCTCCATTGGTTGTCCTTGGGACAACAAACATTTACCATTTCTGCAGACAAAATAATATGAAAATTATTTTAAATGGTTTGAAAGAGTATTTATGATGGGGGAATATTCATGATGTAGGATTAATAAAAGTAATGTTTTAATTAAAAATTTAGTCAACACTACATAAATTGTGGACAGTGCAATTATGATATAGTAAAAACTGAATATTATTGACTTTTTAACCAGCATGAATCAATTGTGTCAGAGTGGAATAATAAGATCATTTCTGTGAAAAAATTTCCAGTTGCTAATAAAATCCTTTTTTTAAACTAGCTGGGGATGAGGTAGATATACTTAGCTTGTTTTTAACTGATCAAAATATTTCCCTCTGTCATCATCTTCAACAATCTGGTATCTCATTTGATAACTTTGCGTTTTTTGAACAAATTTTTTACTTTTGAAAAGGCTGTAAAACTTTATTGGTGTCAAGCTGAGTTTGTTTTTTCAAGTAAAGCGTTTTGGGTTTGCGATCTCCTTTAGTTTTATCATCCATTGACGGGGATTTTTGGTGCACAGTCACGTTCACATTTATATTCCACTTGCTCTGAAAGTCTTTGGGCTAGATAAGGATTTTTCTTGCATCTGACTCTTGAAAACTCCACAATAAATTTACTCACTGAGGTCCACACTGGTACAGGTTAGCCCAGACATGCAAATGGTCCCGTGGTTTGTTTTTAAACAAGTTCAGTCCTTAACTTAAAATCCTACCTGTTAATCATTTACATTAGAATAATAATGTATATTGATTCTGTTGTTATAAAATTTAAACTCATGTTATATATCTTTATAAAGTACCTTTATAAATGTTTATAGAAGTAAATACCTATCTACAAAGGTTTTATAAATGTGTACATAAAATGTAAAAAGAAAAAGAAATATCAAATTCTTTATCCCAATAAGAAAAATGGGGGCAGGGGGAACCCCCTTAGACTGCTCTTGGATAATCCAGCCAGAGAGTGAGGAGGCTTTATTTTCTATTCCACAGACTTCTCCATTGGTTGTCCTTGGGACAACAAACATTTACCACTTCTGCAGACAAAATAATATAAAAATTATTTTAAATGGTTCTAAAAGAGTGTTTATGATGAGGGAATATTCGTGATGTCATTTTAAGTAAAAAATGACATTACAAAAACATTTCACAATATAACCTTTTTTCTTTCTGTTTATTTTTATATACCTATACATTAACAGTAGTAGAGGATAGAATTATGGGTGGCTTTTATTTTCTCCTTTATGCTTTCAATATTTATTTATATTTTTCTACAATTCACACGTATCAGTTGTATAATAAGAAAAAAATAAAACTGTTTCTGAAAAGGAGATAATCCTTGCCCAGGACTGAGCTACCATGGCTAGAAAGTTTCAAGCAGAGGCAAAGGGGTTCCAGCTTTGGGTAAAGGTCAGAGATTTGAATTCAGAGAATCCTTGATGCTGGATTCTGAGGTTTATAAAAACCTGAATCACCAAGCTAATGATGGTTACATTGATCAGAAGAGAAATCTGGAAAATGAAAAAGATGGTGAGTTTGATACAATCTCAGACACATCCATATAAGCAGAGGATGTAAACCTCGGAATCATGGAAAAGGTCAGAGCTGGAAAGTTAAATGTGGGAATTCCATTGTGAATTCTGACAAAGAGAAAGATCCTCCAGAGAGTTTTGCCCAGTAATTCTCAGCCTTGCTGTACCTTAGAATCAACCGAGCCAAAGAAGTCAGACTCTCTGGTTATGGGGCCCAGGCAACAGCATTTTTAATTAATAGACTTCATTTTTAAGAGCAGCTCTAGGTTTACAGAAAAACTGACGAAAACGTCCAGAGAGTTTCCACCTGCCTCTTTCCCCACCATATACACAGAACCACCTTACCATCAACATCCCCCGCCAGAGGGCTTCACTTGTTACAGCTGATGAAGCCACACTGACACATCGTTACCACCCAAAGTCCACAATGTACATACATTAGGGCAAACTCTTGGTATTGTACATTCCACAGTTTTGACAAATGCACAATGACAAATATCCACCATTGTAGTATCATTTAGGAGAGTATCCTTGCCCTAAAAATCCTCTGTGGACATCTTTTTTTTTTTTAATCTCCAGATGATTCTTAGGTACAAGGCAGGCTTAAGAATCACCATGGTAGCCAGCGAGAAGAGCATTATAAGCATTTAAATCTTGAAGACAGCTTGCTCTTGGAAGAATGGAAGAAGTGAGTTCTGAAAGGGAAAGATGAATAAAGAATAGTTTTAGAGAGAACACTGTCATGAGAACCAGGGAAAGGACAAATATTTAACAGAAGAAGATGCAACACGCTGCAGGAGTGAAGACTGAGAAATGAGGAGAAGGAGAATGGAGAACTGTATTTGCAAGATCTTTGGTGGCCTTTGAAATTTCAGGTTCGATAGCGCATCCAGGTGAGGTAGGCTGTGGAAGCAAATCTGCAGTGGGTGGTGTGGAGTGGCTGATGAAATGGAGGCTGCAAACATTTTTTAGGTTGAAAAGAATGGGAATAAGGCAGTCAAAAAAGAGAGCAAGTTCAAGGAAAGGGACTTTCTTTTACATACACATATATAAATGCACACACATACGTATACATGTACCTACACGCACAGGTTTGTAGGCAAAGGAAAAAAATCTGTAAAGAGGCAGAGATCAAAGATGCTAGAGAAAAAGAAGATATTTTGGGGTGAGACCTTGAAAAGCAGTGCCTAGAGGTGTGATGAAGAACACAGGTAGGTTCACCCACAGGGAGAAAAAAAGAGAATTCATCTACCTCTGAGGCTAGAAAGACAGAAAGAAATAGTGCTGAGGACATGTCTATAACGGTGAAGAGGTCACCTGAAGGTTCAGGTGTGGTGGCCCCAATCTCTGAAGCAAAGTAGAAGCCAAGGTCACCTGGTGGGACTCGAGAAGCAAGATGAGAAGATAGAAGAGGAAACTTGAGGGCTGAGGAAGGTTGAGAAAAGAAAGGAAGAATTCTTGGAAGGGCTTTGATAGCCCTTATTACAATGCCTGGCACAAGTTAATTGCTCAATACTTAGTTTAGTTTAGTCAGCTAGTTAGTTAATTTTAAGAGGAGAAGATGTAATTTTCTAAAGTGGTGTCTTCACTAAAGGATTACAGAGAGATAGGGCCAGATGAGATACCCTTTTAAGAGCTTTTATCACATACAAGATTAATTTCCTTATCAATTCTGTTGCAGACTCTCTTTCCTTAGGATGTGAGGGCCCATCCAACATCCCTGTGACCCACCTCAGATTTCACCTGCATCTGTGGGGGACAGGACCAGGTCGATGGGGAGCGTCACACATTAAACGCTCCCTTGACTCTCTGGTTTTCTGCCTCAAAGCCACAGGAACAGCCTTCACAGGTGCATTCTACACGTATAGAATCCCCAGGGGTAACCCTTAGCCAATGGGGGATAGAGGCAGTTAGTACACAGCTCTGTCCTCTGAAGGGACAGTGGTTGCCTACAACGTTGGTCTGCTCAGTGATGCTCCTCTTTGTCCCCCCATCTCACCTCCCCATTCCCTCATTTCTGCTTCCTGAGGTAACTTTCTGAATAAACTACCTACACCAAGTCCTTGTCGGGGGCCCTGCTTTGGAAGGAACCCCAACCAAAACACTCACCATCTGCTATACTGCGAGCCCCAAGAGGGCTGCACTGAACTCTGCTGCACCACCCAGGTGCTCCTTCAGGACTGAAGGATTTATTCCCCCAACTGCTGGGTTCCTGCAAGGATTGCCTCAGCTGGAAAGAGCTGTTTCACCCAAGGTCACTTTCCAAAGCTGCCCACATCCAATGACTGATGGTCCTCTCATGTCCAACCTGGGACAGCCCTGAAGGAACACCTGGCTTCAGAATGTCCCAGAGGGTGGGCAAAGGCTTCCATTCTGACCGCATCACAGCTCAGCTGCCCACATGCCGAATCCTGCTTTGTCCCTTCCGCCAACAGATGTGGATCCCGGAGCGCTCCCTAACAGACCTGTAAGTTCATCTCTGCCTCAGAGTCTGTTTCCCAGAGACATTTCTCTGCAATACTTCCAGACTGCATTCTCAGTGCCCAGACAGGAGCTGGCTCACAAACTCTCAGTCTGTAATTACTGAACTAACTGATTGATTGGCAGACTGATTGGAAGGTCGGGGAGCTCTGTACAGAAACTACCATCTCAGTTGTAATATCAAGACGAGAGAAGCCCACCTTCCCCCTGCTATCAGCACCTCTCTGCCATTTTGAAGTCTGGACACACCACCTCTCAACAGTTGCTCCCAGTAGCCTGGGTATGGGGGAAGGATTTCACAGTTTACCTCTCACAGACCTTTCATCTTTTCCCAGTCACAAACCCAAGGTCACAAAAGCCAACCTTGTCCATGAACATCTCAAGCCAGGAGAAATAAAATCTCTATTACATTTGACCGCTTGCTCTTTATTCGGGTGGTTATTTAGAAGAGAGTCCAGGTGTGGGTCCAGAAGATGAAATGCAATTGCAAAAGATACCTGGGGCCAAAAGAAGTGTTGACCTGTAAGCAAACCATTTCCCCGGGACCTAGGTCTCTCTGTATATGATTAATTGTCCAAGGCGGCGAACTGACTGCATTCTGGTTCCTGCCTGTTGAGAAGGGACTGGCTGCACCGGCCCCTCAGCCCAGCAGCAGGGATCTGGCGGGCTAATACTGGGACTCAGCAGCCTGAGCTTTGCAGCAACATCTGCTTGGGATAAGGCCACAGCAGGCTGGCCATAGAGGAGGCGGCGGGCAACGGCTATGCCTAAATCCTGAAGAATTTCCAGGCTCTGGGTCATGAAGACATGGCGTTGAGTGTCTTCTTTTAGAAAGTACACCTGTGCATACACAGCAATCCTTTAACCAGCAATTCCTCTCCTAAAAATGTATCCTGATGATGAATTAGCTACAAGGATGTTCATCAGAGCAGCTTTTCCAAATAATGGTGCAGGACTAGAAACAACCTAAGTGTCCACCTGAAGGGGATTTGTTTTTTATAAACCAGGGTCTAAACATGCCAAGGAATATAGTCATTAAAATGAGGTTATGCTATACCACTATATTTGTTAAATTGTAATGACATGCCTAACGTGTCATTAAGCAAAAAAGTCAGTGTGTGCTGTGTGCTTCCACTGGAAGGAAGAGAGGGAGGAAGGAAGGAGGAAGAAGAAGACGAAAGGAAAAAAGGGATATGGTTCCCACCTGGCACCTCAAATTGCCCAATGGAAAATGGCCACAGTCCTCCTGGAGTTCCCAAGAGGCAAAAAATTATCTCAAGGCAATTTCTTCAAGGGCCCCCCTTTTATTTTTAAAGTCAGGAAAGGGAGCAGGAACAAAAGAAGAAAGAGTGGTGTAGTAAATCAACAACGAGGGGCCCCTGTCTTCTGCCTTGAGATCTGCCACTGAACAGCTTCCTGATCTGGGCCTATTTCCACAACGAGGGAGTGAAGTTAGCCTGAGTGATCGCCAAACCTGACACTCTGGGCTAAAACTGATTCTAAGAATCTCTCTAGTCGATCCTTAGCTCTCCCTCTGCCTCTTCTCAGCCCTCCACTGCCGCTATTGATGTTCCCTAACTATGCTTAACTCTCCTAAGAGTAGGATGTAGCAGACATGTTTTAGAGCTTCTCTCTTGCCTCACATCCCTCATTTGAGAAGGAACCCATAATTCGGTAGGGCAGGACCAGGCGGATATATTTGTTTCAAGTGATCCTGCCTTCCATAGTCACAGCTGACTGGGCTAGAGCTGGACACATGGCCCCAGAAAAGCCAGTCCCCTTTTCTGGCCAAGGACCAATTAGATCCTCACTCTTTCTTTCTCTCCCCTCCTCCCTCTCTCTCTCTCTCTCTCTCTCCCTCTCCACCATCCCTGTGATGGACAATGAAGTTATCAGGCCATCTAGAGCTGAGGCTGACAGTCATGCTGAGTCATGGATAGACAAGGGAAGGCCATTCAAAACAAAGAGGATCTAGAAACAGAGAAGAGAGAACGTGTCCATCCTGGGAAACGAGGGCTGCTCTGTTTCTTGCGGTTTCCGTAGCGGTTTCCATATTTCAGCTTCCATGAGGCCTGGCTATATTTGATTTCCTGTGTCCCTAAGATTCTCAAGTATATCCCTTTTCTGAGCTAGCCAGAATGTTTCTGTTTCTTGCAATGAATAGCCTCTAAGTAAAAATCAATGACTGTGGGTGTACATTATACTTTGTTCTACACCTCTTGCACTTGGCTAAAGGGTCTGGTGTATATTTCAAATGTTGTTAATATACTAATAATGAATAATAATAGCTAACAATTTATTGAGCACTTAGTATGTGCCTAATCCTCTGCCAAGCACATTGTCATTGAAACCTCACACTAAACCTATGATGGCTACAAGTCATCCTCATCTAACAAAGGGAAAAACTGAAGCTCAGAGAAGTTGAGTCGCGTTTCTTAACTTTGGCTTTATCGACACATAGGACCAGGTCATTCTTTGCAGTGAGGGCTTACCTGTGCACTGTAGGATGGTTATCAGCACCCCTGGCCTCTACCCACTAGATGCCAGTAGCAGCTTTACCCTCTTCCATTTGTAACAACCAGAAATATCTCCAGACATCACCAAATGTCACCTGGGGGGACGGAGGCACCGCTGGTTGAGGACCACTGCTTAGATGACCTCCTGCGGCCGTGGGGGGTGAGCTGGGAGTCCATTCAGACTGTATATGCTGGAGACAAAGCTCTTTACCACTGTCTGCCTCTGATTCGAAATGATTTTCTAAGGATATGGGGAAATACCTATGGCATAATGTTAAGTGAAAACATGTGGACCCCAAATTACATGATCCCATCCAGATAAAAGTCACAGGAAAAAATACCCCAAAATGTTAACCACAGTTCAGTCTGGGTGGTGGCGTTTGGGGTGACTGCCTTTATTGATCCTTCTCTGTACTTCCCCAGATTTCCAAAATGAGCTGTTTTGGCTTTCATAATTAGAAGTAATCAATAGATATTAAAAATTATATTAAATCCCACTTACCAAAAGAAATTAGCAAAGCACATTTGAAAAGGGCTCTGTGACTTCTGTATCAACTGTGTTTTGATTACACGTTTGCTCAGTCGCTGATCTGCCAAACGCCATGAACAGTCACACAGCGGGGTCCCACATCACAAGAGCCAGGCTGGTTTGCTGCATTTCCTAATAAGCCTGGTCTGTGCTCAGGTGAAGAGCAATCACTCAGTTCTCCCCATCGCCTCCTTTCAAATAGAGGACTCTGAACACTCAACAGAGGAGAATTCAATCATTTTCCCAGAAGCATCTGAAGGAGCAGTGGGGAAGCTTGTTCCTCTCCATCTTCAGGGGAAAGAACTGTTCTTCCCAGGGAACATAACACCCAGATGAAATTAAATGTGACTCACAACTCCACTCTTCTTCCACACACACCAACACACCCACAGCGACACCAGTATCCTACACCAGCTAGTGCGAATTTGCAGCCTGACTCTGCTTGAGGCATTCTGTACAAGCCTGGCGTCTGGATGCCTTCCAACACCCACTGGAAATGGTATCTTCTAAAGCAAGAAGAACAAAGTCTCAAAGCTCACACACGCGCACACACGCGCACACACACACTTTCTACCTGTGTGACCTTGGATTCCAGTTCAAGCTGGTGATGTGGGAGGATCCTGAACTCATCTCCTCCCACAGACACCAAATCTGCAGCTATGTAAGAACAATTTTCCCTGAAAAAAACTTAAAAACTGGCAGAGGGACTCCTACGCATCAGTGAGTGAGAGAAAGCCCACATCGAAGTGGGTAGGAGAGGCTGGGACACAGTGTCACCGTGAGTCCCACCCTTGGTGTGATGACACAAAATCGGTGTGTGTGTGTGGGGGGGGTGGATTCAAAACCCGGAGCTTCCCCCTAAGGAGCGAAGGGTTTGAACCCCACGTCAAGTGCCCCCACTTTCAAGACCTGTACTTGAGATGAACACCCAAAACATACAGCTTTGAAAACCAACAGGCCTTGCAGCTACAAGACCCACAAGGCTACAAGAAACTGACGAAGAGTTCTTAAAGGGCTCCTGCGAGGACTCAGCCACCGCAGGGCCCAGCACAGAGGCAGCCAACTGAGAGGCGGCGCCCAGAGTTTAGGCAAACGAGGCTCATTTGCTAATCTTCAAGCATCAGCCTGAGGGCAGGCATCTAACTGGCACATGTACAGGGGCCCTCTGGCTGGTGCGCAGCATCTTCACGCTCTCCCTCTGACTCACTCCAGCTGGGGGTTGGGGGGGCGGTTAACTCTAGGCTTTTTTCCCTTTTCTTTTCTTTCTTTTCACCTGCAGACGCTATCATCACACTCTCCCTCTGCCGTGCTCCAGAGCACCAGGATCTCTCAGACGGGAGATTTTACATGCCATCTGGTGCTCAGGTTTCTGAAGCCGCCACCCAGGGGGTGCCCTCTGATCCCCTAGCTCTGCAGGCCAGAGGAGCCAGCAATTCTGGGTCCCCCAGGATATAACAACCCATAGATCGTTCTTGGCGGGTTACCACCCGCAAAGGGGCTGCACAGATAGCAGACTGAAATACACCTCCATCTTTCTGAGGAAGAGGTCTATTTGCTTGCCAGGAGCGTCAGCCTGAGGGACAGGCCTCTGCTGTGGTACAAAACGAGGAGCCCTCAGAGGGGTTCTCAGGAGCG
Source organism: Camelus bactrianus (assembly GCF_048773025.1). Classification (NCBI taxonomy): domain Eukaryota; kingdom Metazoa; phylum Chordata; class Mammalia; order Artiodactyla; family Camelidae; genus Camelus; species Camelus bactrianus. The sequence continues at coordinate 10,622,340 of NC_133570.1, forward strand.
GACAGAGGCCAGGACACAAACTGTGCTCTCTCTCTGCCTCACTCCAGCTCGCTGGTGTCACCCAGAAAGAAGCTCATATCCTTGTCTGGGACCCCAGTTTTGCAGCTGCCACCAGGGGGCACTTCTACATCACTTGGTTCTGGTGACCAGTGGGGGGCTTCCGCTCGTGGGTGGTCCCACAGGACTGCATATATTTGCATGCTTCCAAAGCTCTGCCTGATGGTCTGGCTTCCAAACAGCCTGGATCTAGGTGCTGACTGAGATCCTGCCCTTTGGGACATGGACAGGTCTTGGCACAACCCCCACTACTGGGAGCCGCTGAAAATAAAACAGGTGCTTGGACTTTCACAAAGGTTTGAAGAACAATCAAGAGCTAAGGCAGGGTTGAATGATAAGGTCCGTCTCCTATACCCGCTCCTTCAAGACTAGGAGAGGTGGCTATTTCATCTAATGCACAGACACCAAAATAGAGAGTCAAGGAAAATGAAGATACAAAGGAATATGTTCCAAATGAAGGAACTAGATAACACCTCAAAAAAAAAAAAAATCGAATGGAGAAAAGTAATTTACCTGATAAAGGTTCAAAGCAACGGTTACAAAGATGCTTACCTCTGTGACATTGAGCTGGTGATGTAACCTCTCAGAGCCCCAGTTTCCTCATCTTTACTAAATGGACATGACAGTCTCTCCTCACAGGGCTGTTTGGAAACTAAATACTACAAATAAAGCACTAAGCATAGCGGCTGGCAGAAGGTAGCTACAATGAACAGTCTGGCCGTTAAGCATGGAAACTAGCAATTTGTGGTGTGGGGTAGATGCTTGTTGCAGAGGGATGTATGAGTTTCCTGTTGCTGCTGTAACAAACTACTACAAACTCAGTGGCTTAAAACAACTCAAATTTATTATCTGACAGTTCTAGAGGTCTGAGGTCTGAAATGAGTCCTTCAGGTGATAAATTCAAGGTGTCAGCAGAGCTGTGCTTCTTCTAGAAGTGTTAGGGGAGAATTATTTTTCTTGTTTTTCTGTCTTCTAGAGGCTCATGGCCCTTCCAACCATCTCCAAAAACAGCAGTATAGCATTTTCAAACCCCAATCTCCATCTCTCTTTCTCTCTTTCTGTCTGTCTGTCTGTCTCTCTCACAACAGACATACCTCTGCTTCTATCCTCATATCTCCTTCTGTGACTCACCTGTCCCCTCTTATAAGGACCCTTGAGATGAGACAACATTGGGCCCACCCAGATCCTCCAGTATAATCCTCCAATCTCAAGATCTTTAACTTTACCTTATCAGCAAAGTCCCTTTTGCCACATAAGGTAACATATTCACAGATTTCAGGGATTAGGGTGTGGATATCTTTGGGGGGTGCTATTCTGCCTACCACAAGGGACAAGAAAGGAGTCCATCCTTATAATCAAACAGCCAGGGCTAATCACAATACTGAGAACATTCAGACAACTTGAGGGCTAGAAGTAACCTTAGATGGCCCAGTGGTTTTATTGAGTCCTTACTACATGCCAGGCCCCCCAGGGGAACCTCAAGGAATCGGAAGGTGTGAGGATGAGGTCTGGGGATCCTCTTCAGGCTACTAACTACTCCTACCTGCTTTATATATTGGATTGTATTTTTTAAAAAATATTCCACTACATTAAAATATTCTTAGGGGAGAGGGTATAGCTCAAGTGGTAGAGCACATGCTTAGCATGCACGACGTGGTGGGTTCAATCCCCAGTACCCCTTCTAAAAAAAAAGTAAACAAATCTAATTGCCTCTCCCCTATCAAAATAAAATAACTAAACATACAATAATTTTTTTAAAGTATATTTCTTTCCTTAAAAAAATATTCTTGAAAAATTCTGATCTAGCCAAATGTTTTCATGGTGAACTGAGGCTTGGTGAGATTCAGTGACTTATCAGAGAGGCAGAGGACGATCACCCCAGAAACGAAAGCTCTCACCCTGGCAGTCACTGAGCTCTGAGCTAATGTGGTCAGTCACTGAGCAATCAATCATCCCAAAGGGAGTAGCACCTAGCGGCAAAGAGCATGGCCTGCAGGCACACACACGCAGGTTCAAGTCCTGCCCAGATACTTGCTGGGCAGTGTGTTTTTGAACCTATTGTGAGGGCAAATTAAGTGAGATAACGCACTGAACGCACTTAACATGTAGTCTGTCATTGTTGGCTAATTGGTGTTGTCATTATTTCCAAATATTTCTTATCTCTTAAGAGTGAGTGCCTCACTCCCTCTCAGCACCTGACTCACCTCTCAAGTCTCATCTAAAATAACCCTCCCTTAGGGAAGACATCCAGACCACCTAGGAGGCATCAGATCTCCTGGCTTACACTCTCTTGGCATTCCCAATTCTCTGTTGTAGCCTTCATCCCAATTATTGTTAAACAATTATCTGTGCAATGATTTGTTTGATCCCTGCCTTCTCCTACAATGCAAGCTGCAATGCAAGCTGCAATGCAAGCTCTCTAAGGACAGTTAGGCATATCAAATATTCCGTGTGCTCCCTCCGCATTTCTCAGCCTCCTTTGAAGTTAATTGGAGCCATGTGACTAATATCTGGCTCATGGGCTGAGTACAGAAGTGATACATGTCACCTCTGGCTGAAACACAGAAAAGCTGGCACAGTAATTCTCCAGTTATCAATTCCCCT